>NC_080539.1:25714422-26402547 GCF_028640845.1 Ahaetulla prasina | reverse complement strand
TTGTCAAGATTTTGGGAACAAAAAAAAAGATTGTCACAAATTCCACTATAATCTATGTATTGAAAGGGAAAAGAGATTAGGATACAGTAATCTTGGCAACTATATATTTTTATTTTGGTATCCAATCTGGTGAGCACTTTTTACTTTTGGTAAAAAACACACTATGAACAGAGAAGACAGTTAACCATATTTTTAATAATGGAAGAACATGCAGATATTCTGAGCTAGTAATATTTTGCACATCATTATCTATTTCCTCGGGTCCTGAGACACCCATAACACTGATTTAAATAAGATGAATAATCATAGCTGGTCAAATTATTAAAAAGAACAATCCTTCCTCCCGTTAACCAGACAGTACAATCCTATCATTTGTAACACATGGTACTGTTTTAGAAGATTTGTTTCTTATTTTTACTCATGCAGGAGGAATTCCTCTTCTGTCATATTTTACCAAATATATATAGCACCTAAAAATAAGCATATGTAAATATTTATTTTTAATTTATTCAATTTGTAAAGCCACCCATTTGCCAAATGGCTACGATAATACTGCTTGTATAATAATAATTATTTTATCCTTTGTGTGGATACATATAAACTCATTGATTGTGGTCCTTGTGGTTGCACTACACAATGTAAGTCTGGTTAATTTAACCTTGGTTAGATTTTCTGTGGTTTAATGAGCTTATATAGTTAATTTACGGCTGCCCGTATAATGCAATTCAGAAAATTAGTTCATTCAGTAACTAGATTCATTCAGCCAGTCAGCTAGGATTTTCCTGCTAATATGACAGGTTTCCTATTAGATTCAGAATTCTGAACACTGGGCAAGATGTACACCAGCTTTTCTTCCACAGCACCACTTTTTTCATTAAAATATATATATTTCTTCAAGTCTATCACTAAAGTCCAACTATTCAACACACACACACACCAAACACCCTTCAAGATTATCTTTCTATGTAGGATTCTGGCAGGATATTGATCAACTATGCGCCATATAGCTTGTTCATTTGGCTACCTGGCAGCATATAATTTGTTCATTTTGAATGATATGCTCAGTACACTGCAGCAATTCCAAAAAGGCCTTCAGTCAGCATGATTCAGGTGCAGCTGTTGCGCTGTTTTCTCAAAGCAAACATGAAGACAGCATGTGAGGCTTAAGGGCCAGTCAAAGTTCACTGGTCAGAAGATACGGTTTCTGGGCCAAAGGAAGGTTAAATCTTCATCCAGCAGTTTTAAGGGGTGGGGTGAGGGTATTTCTTCATATAAGGCCATTTCCATGTGATATTTGCCACTTCTAAATGCTCTCTGCTCAGGACAGGAAGTGGACCAAAGATAATTTAATACCGATCGCCAATTTTAGCTAAGTAAAGAGATATTGTGAAATTGCAGGCTTGGCAAATCTATCAAAAGAATTATTTGTTCCTTATTCTGTTATTCTTTGCCACGGAATAAAGGTTTTAATTTTTGTAGTAGGACTCTATTAGTCATACATATTTTCTTTCTGAAGTGAGGAGATAACAATAACGGAAAGTACCTCAAAGGTCTTCAACCCCCTATCCTGGACAAGAATTCTCTTAACATCCCAGACAAGTGACTGTCCAACATTTGCTTGAAAATCTCCAGTGATCTAACACCCATGAGTATACAGATAGTCCTTGACTTACATCCACAACTGGAACTGGAAAACCTGTCATTAAGTGTTGCAGCCATTAAGTGAAACATCATGTCAGTGTTCCAGAGGGGTTTTCTGATTGCAATTTGTGACCTTCACTAATGGCTTCCCCATTAACTTTGCTTGTCAGAATCCAGCTGGGAAGTTTGCAAATGACAATTGTGTGATCCCAGGACATTGCAAACACCATAAATATGAGCCAGTTGCCAAGCACCTAAATTGTGATTACATGACTACAGTAACACTACAATGGTAGTAAGTGCAAGAACCGGTCATAAGTCACTTGTTTTGACTTCCAGTAGGAGGCAAATTGTCCCACTGCTTAAGACCTATCAAAGTCAGGAAATTCCTCCTTATTTTAAATTTGTGTCTCCCTCTGTAAATCTTCCATCCACCAGTTCTTGTCCTTTACTTGGATATTAGGGATAATAAATCCATATCCCTTCTCTATGATAGCCCTTCAAGAACTGGAAGACTGTTGTCAAGTTTCTCCTTTAGGCCTCTGTTATTTAGGTTAAACTTCAAACATTCTTCATAATATTTAGCTCCAAAGCCTCTCACTATCTTTGCTGCTTTTATCTGTACTCCTTTCCAGTTCATCAACATCCTTCTTATTCCAAGTGAAATCTAACCATGGCAACATAAAATAAAACTATTATCATCCAGGATCTTATCATACCTCTGTTGCGTTAGCTCTTTTGCCAGGTGTAGCACACTGTTAGCTCATGAGTAATCTGTGATCTAACATGACACCCAGATCTTTCTTACAAATAGAAATAATAAAAGAGAGTATTTGTAGCTAGGGTTGAAATGAGGGGTCCTTGGTGCTCTTAGTGCTAGTAAGGAGCTAGCACTAGTACTAATGATGTTACTTAGATTGGGTAATGAAAAGTTTGGAAGGACACAACCAAGCTCAGAAAGTACAAAACTAATGTCAAGCCAAATACTTTTCTTGTACGTATATCCATTTTTTCCCATCTAAAAGTATTTACCTACATTTTTTACACTGGACTCGTTTTGCTGGATATGTTCAAATCTATAATACCCTTCTGAACCTTTGTCCCCTGCTCTGTATTGACTGAATCCCCCAGAATTGTACTGAGTGAAAATCTGATTAGCATCCCTCCTATCCCCTTACCTAATTTTTTTGTGAAAATGCTTGAAGAGCACTGGGATACAAACCTGAGATCCCACTTAATGGATTTGTGTAATATAATGTAGGTATATTATTAAGGACCAATCAGCTTGGGCTCAATCAGCTGAGGATCTATCTATAATAGGAACTATCCACACCACATTATTACATTTTACTAAAAAAGATGCTATGAAACGCCTTCTGAAATCTAAGTACATTACATCCAGAGTATTCCTTTGATGTATTAATCTAATCGTTTTCTTAAAAGAAAAACCACCAAAGTTTGTCTAGCATGACCTATTTTTTAACAGTCACGCTAGCTTCTAGTGATCTCGATCCTCTGTAAATGCTTGTAAACCTACCTTCTGATTATCTTTTCTAGGAATCTCCCAGGTATTAATATCAAACTGACCAGTTTCCTGGGTATAATTCCCCCACCTCTTTTTTTTTTTCAAAGATCGGAACAAAATTAGCTCCGCTTCAGTTTTCTGGCACTTTCCCTCTCCAATGGCCATTCTTTAAGATTACACTTAGTGGTTCTGAAATCACATCTCTCATTTCCTTTAGTTAGGAATAGTGTTTCTCAACCTTGGCCTCTTTAAAAGAGGTAGACTTTAATTCCCAGTAAGGTGTTTAGGAAAGCCTAGGAACTGAGAAACACTGATCTGGGGTATTATTCACCCAAAGACTTAAAATTCATTCAAAGTAATTTGGGGTGCTCTCATCAATTCCTTACCTATTTTGGCCTACGCTTCTCTTCACCATTTTGTCCTTTTATGAAAATAGGATGGAATTTAGGAATTAAAGCAGTTCAGATTTCTCCCTCTGGCTTTCATGATCTTGCTGTCTTCTCCTTTCAAATTAACTGCTTCCTTAACTTGCCTCAGTGATGCATTTCTAATCAGTGGTGGGATTCAAGTAATTTAACAACCGGTTCTCTGTCCTAATGATTTCTTTCAACAACCAGTTTGTCAAACTGCTCAGAAAGTCAACTGGTTCTCCCAAAGTGGTGCGAACTGGCTGAATCCCACCACTGGTTGTAATCATTCTAATCCTTAGAATGAAAGCTCCTTGGGGCCCAGAGATTTCACGGTATTTCTTACCCTATCTGCTGTATAATAAAGTACCTTTCTTCACTGCTGAAGCATTTTTAGGAATGGGGTTGTCAAAATGTTTGATTCAGCCTTAGACTTTTGTTTAAAGTGCATTTCACATACTAGCTAGCCCGCCTACCTATTTAGGTTTTTCCCTCCGATTGGATGGCCTTCAGTTGTTAACAACTCAGCTTGTAGGGGAGATGGTGTAACTCAAGCCCCATATAGCTAGAGAATACCAAGTTAGAGAAAAATATTCTATATATAAGCTCCAAAAAAAAAAAAAGGATATTCCCTATTCTACAAATAAGAGCAACTAAAAAAAAATCTCTAGTTGGACTGGATCAAATCCATTTAGTTCTCGCCTCTGAAAGAGAACAGCGGATCTCTCTAGGAGCCTATAGATACAGCAAGTAAGAACGGCTGCATCCTGTTTGCTCACTGAGGGTAGAAATGCAATGCTTTATTCCATAGCACTTTTCCTCAGCTAATATAACTGTATGTAATAGCTCCAAAGTGGGAGAGGGGCATAATCAGGTATGTGCTCTGCAGCCCTTAACAAACCTTGCAAATGGCTCACAATCAATCAACTCCACCACTTAATTTCATGCAGTTCCATGAGAACTGCAGTTCCAACTGCCCAATCTCTGAAACCGTTCTCTATCCCCGTTTTTTCCCTCCCACCACACGCAGATCTCTTTGGGGTAGGAAAGGAGGTAAGCAGAGGTCGCTTCCATGTCCAAAGGGACGTGAGGGAAGAAGACTTCCAGGTGCCCACTCACCTCAGCTGCCATGGCGGACGATTGTGGATTTTTCTTTCTGGTTTTTGCGAAGAACGTGGAGAACCTGTCAGATAGAGGGAAGCGATTATTGCAAACAAGCGGACAGTTAGTCTGACGCACGGAGAGACACAGGCAGACAGACACACGGACACAGTCAGTCGCTCGCTCGCTCCAAAGTGGTCCCTGCCAGTGACTCGTGCAAGATCCGGAGAGACGACCGACTCACCACACTGCGACCCGATCAGCCGCTGCAGACTTAATCGACTCACCTCCTGGGTGTGCAACCACCAGCTATCCGAACTTCTGTAAATCAGCCTGTGAAGGGTCTCCTTTTCAAGGGATCGCTGCCAACAGGCCACGCCCCCCCGGGCGGGGTTTGCTTCCAGCTGGGATGTCCTGCCCATCTGCCCTTCTTTTGCCCCCACCCCCCCTTTCCCCTTAAGCGGGACTCTATCCCCTAACAGTGACCCAAAGGGGACACCCAATTGCTTATTTTTCATATTCTCCCCATCCTAAGAAATTACTTTAGAAGTTCCAGATTTAGAGGATATGAGTTTTAGTAGAATAATAACAAAAAAAGTGCTGTGTATGTGGGTATTTTGCACACATAGAAATCGTAAAAAGTAACATATTTCGGATAGTTTTGTCCGGCCAGATTTCTACAATGCAGGACACAAGAGGGCAATAGACGGTAACATTCCAGCTTATCGTTTACATTTGGCTGTTACGTTTTCTTTAAAGAAATTGAAGATTTGCTTGTTGAGTTTACAGTGCCCCACAGAGTGCCTTTTAAATACAATCTATGATACATTTAAGTATTTGGTACTGTTTTGCTTATTTCATGAGATATAATTTTAAAGATGCTAATGCATACTCCTGTTGCAGGATCCAGTTTTTTGTATTCACATTTTTGCATACCATTCTGGGCTCCATTTTTAACATCATCACAGCAATTAAGGTTGTTGACAGGTGTTGCAATGAAAGATTAGAGGGGGAACCCCAGATATTTCACACCTGTCCTAGGACTATAATTCGGGCACCAAAACTGGACACGTCTTCAACTATTTGGAAACCTTTGCTTTATTGTCCAGGTGAAACAATGAAGGGAGGAGGTTGAACACAGCTCCTGCAGAAATTTTGGGGGTAGTATTTAAAACACGTTTTAAAATAATGGAATCCGTGCATTGATTGAAGATTGTTTGAAAGCTGCAATTGGTACAGAATGCTGCAGCTTGCCTGTTGAAGAATGAAATCATTTACAGCCAATGACACCAATCTTGTGGGGGCTACAGTGGCTTCCAAGAAGCTTGTGAGTACAAAAGCAGACACTGGGGTGTGTATGTGTGTGTTGATGTCTCTGGGTTTTTTGAATGCTACTAGGGTTGTTGTATTGATTTTATTTGGTTATATTTTACTGATGAGTCTTTAAATGTCTGGCACTACATAAATACCATGAATAAATAAATCATGATAGAAAATTGAGCACATTCGGACTTACAAGATTGACACCAGTCCTCCTAGGTAAACCAAACATGGGGTAGCAAAATCTTACAGCTTTGAATATGCTCCTCCCTCCCTTTATCCCCATAAGAACTAGTGAGGGTTATGTTTGAAACATTTTCTCAAATTACATTTATAACCCAGACTTAGATTTCTTTTATCTGACTGTCTTCCTCCTGTTCGTCAATGTTATTCCTTGGTCCCATTACAGTTCCCCAAGTCTTCCAATGGTGCAGTCATTGCTGTTAGAAATGAATTCATTCATTTTGCTGCCAGTCATTCTTATCTTTTTCCTTCCCCAATATGATGATGGTGATGATGATATCCATTCAGTCGAGTCCAACTCTGGCAATTTTATGGCACCAGGTCTTTCCACATCTTCCAATCTTGTACTAATTCTTTGAGTTTTTCTATGCCCTGATAGTGTCCAGCCACCATGTTCATTGATGGTCTGGTTTCTTCCAAATATAATTGCTTTCTCTGGTGAATTCCTCCACATGATGTGGTCATATTATAATCTTCTCCAAGAGCTAGGTTTTCATATTATGTGTCCAAAGTATGACACCTTGAGCCTGCTCACTTGCTGAGTGAGTTGTCGAGTTAATTTGTTTGATGATTCATTTTCTTGGCTATCCATAATACAGGTAGTCCTCAACTTACAACCATCTGTTTAGTGACTGTTCAAAGTCACAGTGACACAAAAAAAAACGTGATTTATGACTGGCCCGGCACTTACAACAATCACAGCATCCCAACAGTTACATAATCAAAATTTAGGCAGTTGGCAAACTGACTTTCTGTATTCTCCACAGTATTCTGTATTCTCTGGCACCAAAGTTTAGGAGTGCAAATACGTCTTATCTTCAAAATCCAACTTTCGCTTCCATAGAGTTGCAGGGAAAAACATTGCCTGCATGAGTCTGATCTTTATGGATATAGACACATCCCAGCATCTAAAATATATTTCCCAATTTCTTCAGTGCCACTCCACCAACAGCTAGAAAATGACATATTTCTTGCTTGCTCCTTTACTGTTGGTAAGCTGATCCTAAAAAATTTTTTTTTCACCCTTTCAGTATTTTCATTGTCAATTCTAAGGCTGGTTGTTCTACAATTTTGATTAGTTTGGTCTTGTCTGTATTTAATTTTAGTGCATTTTTTTCACTGTATTCCTTGACTTTTATTAGTAAAGCTTATAGATGATTTATATTGTCAGAGTACTGTCATCACCATACTGCATAGCATAAAAAACCATTTTCATTCTCTTTCACCCCAGCTTCCCTCAATATACAGGATATATTGCACATAGATTGAATAAATAAGGGAAAGTATAAAATAATATTAAAAGCTTAAAAGAACATTAAAAAGGAAAGAAATGGAAAAACTTATCTACATACTTCCTGAAACTGTAACATAGATACACTGCTAGCTATAGTATTGAGGCAGTATTATATTGTATTTTTAAAAGGTATGAAAATTATTTCACAAATGTGTCAGTTTTTAAGGATTTATTTGTTTGTTTGTGTCCCACCTTTATTATGTTTCCAAATAACTCAAGGAGAACATATCCAACACATCTTCCTCCTCCTATTTTCCCCACAATAACAACCCTGTGAGGTGGGTCAGGCTGAGAGAAAGTGACTGGCCCAAGGTCACCTAGCTGACTTTCATGGCTAAGGCAGGACTTGAACTCATGAGTCTCCCACTTTCTAGCCTTAGCCACTAAACCAAACCGACTCTCTATAATAACTGGATGATTAAATTGGATGATTAAACTCTCTATAATAACTGGATGATTAAACTGGATGATTAAACTCTTTATAATAACTGGATGATTAAAAGAAGTTCTCCAGGATATACTTTCTCTCCATTCTATTGAATTCAGATAGAAAAATCTGGGAACCTGCTTTTTCTTTAATTCAGAGAAAATAACCCTCCTTTTTAAAAGGTGTGGAGACAATAATATAATATATGGAAAAGAAGAAATAGATTCTTTTCTCCGGCAGTGATGTCTATTGATACAACTTGATTCTCAGATTTTTTTTTTAATTCAAGCAAAGGGCAAAAAAATCCAACAACTTTATTAATTCTTGCCAGCATAAAAACATACCAGCAGCAGGCTGCATCTAATCTGTTCTTGGCCAGTACATGGCAGTTACTGGCAAAAAACCGAGCCCACTAGGGCGTCTGGCCTGAACAAGATACGTTTTTGTGCCATTTGAGCATATGCAAGGATATCACTACTCAAGCGCCATGTTGTAATCCTTATAACACAGGCAAATTAAGATAAAGAAAGGCTTGTGAGACGACATTACTGCAGATCAAGTTTGTCATAAACATCTGCTTTGCTGCAGATACCCATCTTTTACGAGGAAAGAAGGAAAGAAGAGTTATGCACCTGACCTGAATCTATTAAAGAAGTTTGAATTGATTTGGAAAATTGTAGAAATGTTTATGTATTTTAAAACATCCTTGTTAATGAATGGGGAATGTCT
Source organism: Ahaetulla prasina (assembly GCF_028640845.1). Taxonomy (NCBI): domain Eukaryota; kingdom Metazoa; phylum Chordata; class Lepidosauria; order Squamata; family Colubridae; genus Ahaetulla; species Ahaetulla prasina. The sequence goes on along the minus strand of NC_080539.1, from coordinate 26,393,860 downwards.
ATGAGTTTTTCTTTTTTTAAAAAAAGACACTTTGAAGTAATCAGCAAAACGTTAAGCATAGTAAATACCTTCCCTGACAAAGAATCCAAGCACACAGCAGTTCTCTTCACAATGGCATTGCCTAGGCCCCTCTGCTTTCAATAGTCAATACCAACATGCACACAGCAACCCTGGCCCCTTTGCATTTTCAGTCAAAATGTTACTATGCTGAGCATACTGTTTTTTTTGCTGGAGGGGGGAAGAACGAACAGTGGGTTTTTGTTCTTGCAGCTGTATTGAGAACTGGCAAGAAAATGCATTTTCTACCAATCAGGATTTCTCAAATGCAGCTTTAAGCCAACATTTTCTCATCTATTGCTGTGGTGCAAATACAGAAGCTACGCTTCCAACGTTGGCAAAATTGCAGGGTATGGCCAAGATGGCACAGGCTCCAATGTTGCATAGTAAAATGCCCCTGTTCTCCTGCCAAGGATCACTGGCCCGGCTCCACCTTTTTTGTCATGAATGCAGGGCAGAAATTGCTTCCTCATTTGCTGTAGTTCAGAGTGGACAGCCTTCAATTTCAGCAAACTTGTTTCGTTTTGTTACGAGAGGCAAAACAGTTGCTGGAGGCATGAAAAGAAAAATAGAGAATTAAAATTAAGGAACAGCATTCCTTATTTTTCAGGGATTCAGCATTCTCATAGCCTAGTTCCATAAACCAAGATTTTCATCTCTTCCCACACAAACCATCACTGATTTCCCTCCAAGCCACTTAATTTCAACGTGCAGAAGGCGGCTGCAAGTGAATGTTTGCATTTGCCTCAGAAACATATTTTTCATTGCTATCTCTGATAGCAACAGAGCAAGATTTTGGGGTGTCATTTGGCAGAACCAGGATGAAAGCCCAGCTTCCCTAAAAGTATTTAATTTACCACATTTTGACATAAGCAAAGTAATACTGTAGGCATGTCTGACACTAAAGGGGGAACATAACCCATGTCTGGCAAACCAGAGTCCAAAGTCTTAAAATTTTTAACTGAATCATTAACTGGTATTGTCTGAACTTGTTGTCTACTAAATAAGGATTAAGATTTGGCACTAGTATTAGGGGACTGGATTAAGTCTACCTTTGGCTCTAGGTCATTGTTTACTAAATGATTTCAAGTCAGTCACTACTAATTTTCTCAAGGATGTTGTTCAGAAGAAAAGGTGAAATGATTATTTTACACATCATCTTGTGCTCAGAGAGAAAAAATAATATATAAAGCTAACCAATAAATAAATCAAAACTGCAAAATTTCTGGAAGTTGCCAAATCTTCTGATCAACTGCAAATCAAAAAGGGTACCTCCAGACTGAATCTGCCAACAAAAAGAACATTGTATAGTATTGATTCCATCTTCCTATTTCTGTTAAGCAAAAGAAAAGAAAAAGATATTAAAAAATGAGAAAACACAGAAGAGAAAATGTTATTTGGATCTCTTGTTAAATTCATTGAACGATTGCATAACAAAAACCTAGTTTTGAACGAATTCCACTGATCTACCACTAGATCCTGATCCATCTTCTGCCTAATGCTTCCTATCTTGCCATCTATCTTTTATTGCTTTAAAAGCCAGTGAGTGATGGATCCGATTCCTTGAACACATTATCAGAATAAAATATATCTTTATAATTAAAAACATACTGTAGAAGCTACTGTGCACAGTAACAAGGTGTTTTTATGTGGATGCATAGATTTATATTGCTGCTTCTGTCCATTTATAACAATAGAAACTTTGGGGAGATAACCAAATACCAAGGAATTAAACACTAACATGATACAGTAGGTAAGTATCAAAGGACTGGTTTAAACTAACTCTGAATTCAGATAGAAAAAAAATAGATTGTTCGTCTGCCCTGGCAATAGGTATTCTTCCTGTTTTAGAGTGGTGTGATCTGCAATTTTTATCTGAATTAGAGAGCAGATTTTTTTCGCACTTTTGAAAAATTGGATTCTGTGCTTGCATCAACAATATCCCTTGCAGGGAAAAATGAAATCCAACCACATTAGAAATTTGCAGCCATTGAAATAGATACCACATTTGTTGGACCTTATGGCTATATAATATGATTCCAAATTTGATAAAATTCTGATTTGGTCCTCTGCGTATTTACATTTTGAATTCTATCCATGATTTCTTTTGCTCAAAGCTATAGGACAGAGGTGTCAAACTCAATTTCATTGAGGGCTGCATCACGGTTGTGTTTGACCTTGGGGTGTGTGTGGCTGGGATAGGCGTGGCCAGGTTGACATCACTCTTGTCAGGAGGCTCCTGTGATGGCCTGAGCACTCTGCAAACAAAAACGAGCTCCCGAGCTCCATTTTCGGCTGGGATAGCCTCATGCAACCCTCTGCCAGCAAAAATGGAGCTTGGGAGGGCCACCCGTGGCCTTCACAAGCTCCATTTTTGTTGGCAGAGGCACCACGGGCCAGTCCTTCACTGTTTCCAGGGTGGCCCTGTGGGCCACATCTAAGCACCCTAAGCAGGGATGGATCAGGTCTACGGGCCTTGAGTTTGATATCCTTGCTACAACACATACTTTTGAAGTCTAATTTTCTATGGATAAATTATCTAACAATGTCCATGGTTGATTTATCATGCTCTTTCTTCTCTACCTCTGCTTCCTCATTACTCTTCCATCTATGCCTTTATTCCTTTGAGTCTTTGTGAAGTTCCTTTCTTCGATATTCCTGGTAATTATTCTTACCAGTCAGCAAACTTTTTGGGACAAATTGTAATGGCTATATTTTAATATACTGGTCTGGGAGGTGAGCAATCCTTAAGTATGTTATATTTCCTGTCAATAGCCACTCCACCTATATTGTCTTTTTTGTAACATGCAGAACAACACTAAGGTTTCTGAATGGTTCTCTAACGAAAACATTTTCCCATACTAGTGCTGCACATGGCAGAGGAATCCGATTGCATTCTATACTGAGAAAACGTATCACAAGTCGGCTGACACAACATGCTAATCATTGGTGCTCTCTGAGTTTGGTTTATTCGCTTGCAGATGTTTCATTGTTCAGCAAAATAACATCATGGTACCTAGCTGAGTAATCAAATATTTGCAAACAAACAACCAAGCTTAGAGAGCACCAAGGATTCCACAGTTCAACCCTGAGCTACATATATTCTCTTCTATTGAAATAATATGGTATGTTAAACCATAAACTATGCTTTACAAGCCAAAAAGCAGGAGGAACTTGTGGTCAAGAAAGCTTTGGCCAACTTTGGTGGCTCAGTAGTTGAGTTTGTTCCTGGATCAGGAAGCACTGGAAACAATGACTCATGCCATTGTCTTGTCTCAGTTAACTTCTTTAATTCATTTGACATGGGGTTGCTCTTGAAGATGATTTAGAAAGTATCACTAGCATAGAATGCTGCTGCCTGCTTGCTGATGAGAGTTAGCTGGTTCAGCAAAAAGACGCTGTGTTGTGGGAGCTGTGTTGCTTGCAGGGATGAGCCCCACCTCGGAACTCCCAATGAAGGATCAAATGTGGTTTCATAGAGAACTTGAGGTTATTCCTGATGCTGTGGTGTATGATTAAGCAATGGTTTGAAATCTGCATGCATCAGGGGCCATGGACTGGATCATACTTGTGAGGACTCTTAGTAACTGTGGCTGGTGTAGATCTCCTTAGTTCACTGTGGAGCTCCAGGAGATGAAGTGATAAAAGGGATGGCTGGAGAGCCACTGGCAAAAGACTTACAACAGAAGTCAACCGCCCAGAGGTAGGAGATTTTACATGTATTCAACTTACAACCATTCACTTAGTCATCATTCAAAGTTCCATAGCACTGAAAAGTGACTGACAACTGGTCCTCACACTTACAACCCATAGTCAGCAGCCCCATGGTCATGTGATCAAAATCTGGACATTTGGTAATTGACATGTATTTACAACAGTTGCAATGTCCTGGGTCATATAATCACCTTTTTGCAACCTTACCAGTTGGCTTCCAACAAGCAAGGCCAAAGGGGGAAGCTAGATTTGCTTATTGACTGCATGATTCACTTAATAACTTCAGTGATTTGCTTAACAACCATGGCAAAAACATCATAAAATTGGACATAGCTCACTTAATTGCTTTGCTTAAAATTCTGGTCCCCAGTGTGGTCATAAGTCAAAGACTACCTGTAATAGCTTGTGTCAAGGGTGAAGTGAGCCAACTTCTCTGCTTTTACTGCATCTGTAGGAAGCTGGTCAGCAGCTCTGTTTTGGGTGAAAAGGCCTCTCTTGAGTAAGAAGATGTCAAGGAGCTTTTGTAGACTTTTGTGAAGAATAACCTCAGGATCTGTCAAATAATGTCATTCAGTTTCATTTGGAGTTAGATGCGAGGGTTCCGACGGCCTCAAATGCTTTATGAATTGACATTAGATTCCACATGGGCAGATTCTATGGAAGGGCCCAGGCTCATTCAAATTCATTTATCAGGAAAGAGTTTGACCTACAGGTAATCCTCAGTTTACAACAGTTCATTTAGTGATCATTCAAAGTTACAACGGCACTGAAAAAAGTGACATGACCATTTTTCTTTGTAGCATCATAGACTCAAAATTCAGATGCTTGGCATCTGGTAATCATGTAATCAAAATTCAGATGCTTGGCAACTGGTTCATACTTATGGCTGTTGCTGTGTCCCAAGGTCATGTGATCACTTTTTGTGACCTTCTGATAAGCAAAGACAATGGGGAAGCCAGATTCACTTAACAACCATGTTACTAACTTATCAACTACAGTGATTCGCTTAACAACTGTGGCAACAAAAGTTATAAAATGGAGCAAAACTGACTTAACCAATTTCCCACTCAACAGAAACTCTGGGGTTCAATTGCGGTCGTAAGTTGAGGACTACGTGTAGTTGATATTGAAGAAGTGTACAGAGTCCTCCTGATTTGTTAGGGACTGTGCATTGTGGGGGGATACTGCTGCTTACCTTGAAGGAGGAAATGCTGTTCCTTCTTCTCAAAAGGCCCTCCTTGAACCCAGAAACGTTAGACAACTTTCATCCAGTCTCCAACCTTCCCTTTCTAGGAAGATTGTAGGCTGTGGTGGGCATAGCTGTAGAAGATCCATGATGAAGATTATCTGGACTCTTTTCAGACTGGTTTCATGCTGGATTACAGTAGCAAAATGACATTGGTTGCATTTGTGGATGATCTGTGGAGTGGCTCTGGATTGGGATGGTGCAACTCAGTGGTGGGTTTCAAATTTTTTTACTACCAGTTCTGTGGGTGTGGCTTGGTGGGCATGGCAGGGGAAAGATACTGCAAAATCTCCATTCCCACCCCACTCCAGGGGAAGGTTACTGCAAAATCCCCATTTCCTCCTGATCAGCTGGGACTTGGGAGGCAGAGAATAGATGGGGGCGAGGCCACTCAGAATTTTTACTACTGGTTCTCCGAACTACTCAAAATTTCTGCTACTGCTTCTCCAGAACTGGTCAGAACCTGCTGAAACCCACCTCTGGTGCAACTATCCTGGCCTTTCTGGATATCTCAGTGGCTTCTGATACCATCCACCATGGTATCCTTCAGGACCAATTTGGGTGTTTGGGAATTGGCGGCATCATTATGTAGTGGTTCTCCTCCTTCCTCTGTGACCAGTTACAGTTGGTGTTGGTAGCAGGGGAGAGGTTCAATGCTAGGCCCCTCTTGTGTGGCGTGCCTCAGGGTTTGGGTCACTCACTGCTCCTCTTAACATCTTCATGAAATTGCTAGGCAAGATCATTCAGTAGCGTGGGGATGGTTACAATTATTGATATGATCTAACTGTATGTCCTAGAATGCATTAGATGCTTAAATTTATGTGAAAAAGAGGAAGTTTGATAGGGATATTCTAGTTGTCTTTCATTAATTTCTCCACAGTGACCAGTTACAATTGTCAAAGAAATTATCTTGTGTTTTCAAAGCCTGAATGAATATTATCTTAATTTAGAGATGAGAAAGTGAAGTAAACAAGCACAGAATGCAAGAGTTGAAAAGGACATGATTTATGGAGCAGGATGCAGCAACATCACTCCTTCCCTAACACATCCAGCAGCAGAAAGATGGCCAACATTGTCCAACAATGGTTACTGATGTTCTGCTAAAAGTTTGCTTCTTTGTAAATTTCATTTCTTACCCTCTGCTGCATCTTGTGTGACAATCCTTGAGATATTGAAAAACAGACAGCACATCTCCTTTTAATCTACAGTCTTAAATCAGATTACAGTATTGATCAAATTAAAGTAGTGTTGGACCTCTTGACCACCTATTATGTAGTCCTCGACTAACAACAGTTCATTTAGTGACCGTTTGAAGTTAAAGCACTGAAAAAAGTGACTTATGACCATTTATCACACTTACAACCATTGCAGCATCCCCATGGTCACATGATCAAAATTCAGACACTTGGCAACTGACTCATATTTATGATGGTTGCAGTGTCCTGTGGTCATATGATCACCTTTTGCGACCTTCTTAGAAGTAAAAATAATGGGGAAGCCAGATTCACTTAATAACCATGTTACTAACTTAACTGCAGTGATTTACTTAAGAACTGTGGCAAGAGAGGTCGTAAACTGGGTCAAAATTCACTTAACAGATGTCTCACTTTTGGGCTCAGTTGTGGTCATCAGTGGAGGTCTACTTGCAATTACTCTTTTCATCCCTACAGTTTTTATATTTTAGTTTTGAATGTTCTAATTTTAAATAATGATTTTTTATATTTTTTATGATTGTACTTATATAATTATTGTGATTATTATACACCACCCAGACCTTTCTTATGAGATGGACAGCTATATATATATTTAAAAGTTAGAGCATCAATTGAATTAACTATCTATTCTTTTAGCTGTTTTTTATCTATTATATGTTTTCTGTTGTTTTTTTGACTGTGAACCGCCCTGAGTCCTTCGGGAGATGGGCGGTATACAAATATAATAAATAATAACAATAATAATACCAATTTGATGAATAATGTCATGCAGCGTAACATTATTGCATTACATTACATCATTACATTACATCATTATATAATTTCTTATAATTATATAAAATAAATGATTATATCATAATATTACATTATTATTATATGTTATGTTACTTTATATTATACACACCCTTCAAAGCCATTATTAAAATAAGATAAATTGCATAAACTAAGCCAGAGAAAAGGATCTGAGGTACCAGTTCTTGGGGAGCAGCACTTTCCATTTCAAAGGGGCAGATGCGAAATACATAAACATACATTTACATATATACGTATGTTTAAAGCTTCCATTCTTGCTAGAAAGAGGGTTCTCTTCCCCCACCCACTCAAGCGAGTTGACATTAACATCTGGAAGGCGCCAAGGTCCCCAAACGGAGCCTTGCCGCGGGGGGGTGGAGCTGCTGCGCCTGAGAAGGAAGGGGAGGCGCCGGCGGAGACGGACGGCGCAAAGAGAAAGCGTCCCGGCCTCTTGGTGCGCAAGGAGGCCGCCGTGGCGGCGGGGACGGCGGTGCGGACTTGCCCGCGGACTGCAGCAAGAGGGCAACATGGAAGTGTAAGATGGAGAGCGAGCTGGGCTTCTTTAGGCCAACAAGACTTGCCCCCCGCCCGCCCGCCTCCCGCCACTGCAGGGGTCAAAGCGAGAGAGGCGGGATTATTACACTCCAAGGCAGGGAGGAAAGAGAAGCGCCGGGTGTGGGTCTGAATTGCCCTGGCTTTCCGGCCATGCACGCCCACGCTCTTCCCTGGCTCGTTTAAAGCCCTCGCGGTTGCTTCGACCGCCTGCAGACGTGGCTCCTCCTCTTCCCCGGGCTGGTTTTTTGTATTTTTTTTTAAAGCGGTTCCGCGGGTTGTGCGAATGTGGCCCGCTAGTTAGTGCACGATTCATCTTCCTTGTGCAAGCTCTGGAAATGAGATCGTTAGGGAACCAGATTATGTATGTCGATGGATCCGGCTATTGGCTAGTAGTCCTTCAATATTGCGAGAGGGTGGAGTAAATTAAAAGGCTTTGAGTCGAGCCTCAGTGCTGATGATTTCATGAAGACAGATTCAGAGAGGGTTTGGCAAGAGCAGGGTGGATTGTCATGACTTTCTAACCTTTTTATTACTATTACTTCTTAGTGTTGTCTATAACCCTAACATTTCCTATGGTCTCCATCTAAATCCAGGTTTCACCCTGCTTCGGGTTTTTTTCTGGCATTAGCTAGCCAAATTCAATTGCTTACTTCTGCCTGCTGTGTTGGAGAATGCAGTTACATTTTTTTCTGCATTGCTTTTTTTGACACCATTTCTGAAGCCAGACTTGTGATCTATTTTGTCACTTGAGAAGTTTGAGAAGATGTAGGAGTTTGAGAAGAAGAAAACTGTTATCTGTGTGTGCAGTCATATTTGTATATTTAAATAGGTACACATTGCTCTTCTGTGCATTAATGAAAATACACATAAATACAATAAAATTAAAAAAAAAAACTTGCAATAGTATGCAGTTTAGAATAGATAGAATAGAACAGAACAGAATAGAATAGAATAGAATTTATTGGCCAAGTGTGATTAGACACACAAGGAATTTGTTTTGGTGCATATGCTCTCAGTGTACATAAAAGAAAAAAAAATACCTTCATCAAGGTACATTTACAATACAAATGATGGTCATAGGGTACAATTTAACCCTTTACACATTTAACGTTTTTAACCTTTTTATTTAACTTTATTTTTATTTTTATTTAATTTTATTTATTTAATGTTTACACATTAAAAAGTAATTACTATATATCCAAAAATAAATCCCAGTTAATTTAATTTGCTCCCTTGCAGCATTGTATTAATAGGTAGGCTTCTGGAAGAATAAGGTCCAATAAAAATTAAATATTCATAGGATTTCAGTGCAGTTTTGATAAAAATGTTCTGATCGATAGTTACCCATAAGCAATTTTTAGACATTATTGGTGATCATGCAAGCAGAAAGTTATATATGCGTCTGTTTTATTTGATATTTCAAATTAATTAAGCAGGAGTGAAAAAAAATTAAAAGATGGATTTGGTTTGGCTGATTGTTCCTAGAATAGGGCATCAGTCTAAGGCAGGGGTGTCAAATTCGCGGCGTCATGGTGGTGGCATGTGACATATCAGGACTTTTTTCCCTTTGCTAAACAGGGCAGGGGTGGGGCCAGCACGTAATGCATCCAGCCTGCGGGCTGCGAGTTTGGCACCCGTGAACATAACCCAGACTAAGGGCACATTACCCAGACTAGGTCACATCATCAGTATGTTAGGGATTATATTGTGTGATTAAGGGGCAAAACTTTATTTCTCTGCTCTTATTCTGTCCGGATAGCTCTCCTGGCAACCTTGTTTAAAGGATTGTTTCCTGCTGGGGAAAGATAAGCTTGCTGGACCATCTTCAGGGCCGCTGTGAAGAATATTCTAGCTATCTGATGGATAAAGTCACTGGGTTTGCTTGGAGTTGGATTCTAACTTCTGAAGTGCCTGAGGCATTGTCTTGTGGGTTTAGATGAGATGAGCTTGTGACTCCAAGGAAATGGACATGGTCTTTGAGATGACCCTCTTGGCTTATGAAAGCTACTTAGGAAGTGACCTGTTCTTCAGTCTATGTGATCATGTCGTCCTTCTGTGAGGGGAAAAGGGCAGTCTGCCAGTTTTGAAAGAGGAAGAATTGTGCTCCCTCCTCAAAAAGACATTGCCGGACATAGTAGTTTTAGACAATTTAGGCACACTTCAATCATCCTTTTTTGGGAAGATTGCTGAGAAATGGAATTGCAGCTCTGAGGGGCCCACGATTATGTGAAGCCTTTTCAATTAAGACAACAGTGATCACTCTACTTCCAGAGACGAGGTTTATACCATCCTGGTTAATCTCTCAGCTGCCTTTTGATATCATAATATTTGATTCATAGTATCCATCTGGACCATCAATGAAGATTAGTAGTGAGGGGATCATTCTTTCCCTGGAGGCATTCCAGCCAGTACTGATTTGGGGAAAGAGATTGTGGCTGAGTCCCCTAATGTGTGGGTGCCTCAGGGCTCAATGTTCCTACCCTCCTTTAGATGAGGAGTGCCTTCATCCTGTGTGTTAGTTGACCATGTTCCTGGTTCCAGTGATGGTGCTGGATTCCAGATAGTTGCTGATGCCCTAGACACCTCTATTAACCGTAGACCATTGGAATGAACCCTTGATGCTGCAGCTGGTCTCAGAGTTGATGCAAGTCTTATAAATTTCCATAGCCTTCTCTTTAAATATAATGCTTAAAATAAAAATATATATACCTATTTAATTTGAAAGATGTATTGAGCATATTTGGGGATATTAATTTGAATTATCCTAAAGCTAAAACCCTCCATCATATCTTTGTAGTGAAAAGAATAGGATCTAAGGTACAAATGGAGGGGAATTACTATTTCTTACAGACTGATTTTTAAATATGCATATTTCTTTAGAAAGCCAACAATTCTTTGTTCATTTCCCTAGTAGGTGTATATTGCATTGTAGTCAAAGAGGAAAATATCAACTAGCATCAGCCTGAGTGTCGATGCAGTGATAAAGATGGCAAAACATTTTTAAAAATTCATGTAGGCAGTGGTTCCACCCAGCAGACAAGGACATGGACCAAATTACCACCTCAGATCCTCTGAAACCATGCAACATTTGTTCTAAAGTGAGCCAATTCACTCATCTCCCATGTTTTGGGCCAATTGAGAATAATTCTCTGTGGATCTTTTACTCTTTTCGATTATTTTTTCTTACAATAGTTGTTGGGCACGGGGACTCAGATTTCTCCAGATGCATATGGAATGCAAAGACCTTCAAAAGAATTAACTCCACCAACAAAAGAGAATATATGTCCATCAACAACAACAAAAACACTTTTCATGAAATGATTGTGTCTGTGTGTGTATGAACATAATTGCTGTAGCTTTTCTTGTATCGACACAATGCAATGAGAACTCCAACTCAGCATATTTTCAGAAGGGGCTCCCTTTTCTCGTCCACTCAACCAGTACATTGTAAAGACAACATTAGAGCCTATGGAAGTTTGTGGAAAAGTTGTTGAACTTGTTTGAAAGTGATGAGTGTGGTGGTTCTATTCAAACAGTCGGCTGTGCTTGACATAATGCATTGTATTTTTTAAGTATGTTGCAACAGGGGACCTGAAAACAGTGTCATTCCCTTCCGTTGTAAATGCTAGTGATATTTTCTGCTGCCTATCTATCCAGCTGTACTCATTGTCCCGGGGATGTATAGCTAATTCATGATAAGTGAATGTGATTTTTTTTTAAAAAGGAATCTTGATTTTTTTACTCATTTTCTGAAAATAAAATGAGTTTATTTGCTGTTAATTGGAATGCAGTTCAATAGAAAACAAAAGCAGGCAGGTCTCTGGCAAGCCCTTGTAAACAGATTTGGTTTCAATAGTCTTTGCAAGTTATGGCACACTTATTCTTAGTTTCAGATTAAGTGCAGTTTTAAAAAAGATTTATCAGTAAAATCCTTCATCAAATTCAGCTTAGCTCTGTGCCCATGTTCCTTTCAACTTTTTAAAGTGGCTTCTCCATACTTGTCCTGTTCAAGTATCATTGTACTTACAATCTCTTTGGATTTTTTTTTCCATAGGAAAGATGGAAATTCAGCCCTTCTCAGCAATTATGAGGTAATGTAATTTGTAGTGTTCTGAAAAATTGCATATAAGGTGAATTTTGTTTTCATGAAGGCATTGTAATTCAGTAGATTTTTTTAATCTACTGACATTCAAGTTAGGGAAGATTTTTTTCTAGAAGTGAACTTGTTTTGTGTCCCTCCACCATTATCTGAGGCTGCAATATAATGATCATGAGGACACCAGCTCCTTCATGATGGAGCCTAGGTTAGTAGTGTTAGGCCAATCCTTTTAGGTTTGTTCATTTATTTCCTTAATTGGTGTCTCCTCTTCTCATTTATTTCCTTCTTAAAAGACTAACATCTCTCTCTGCCTTGTGTTTAATAATTACAAAAACGGAAACCATAGATTTACTGTTACATAATGGGAATTATAAGGCACTTTGGGAAACCTACTGTTGAATGAAAATCGATTCTGTAAATAAAATGTTGTACTTTTGGAATGTTAAAATAGGACATTCAAAATGTATCCATCTCCAGTAATAAATAATTGATTTAAAGGGTAGCCATAAAGGAGGGTGGCCATCATTTAAAATGTAGCCATAATGGAGGGTTGCTAGATTGTGCCAGATGAATTACAAATCTGCGAAGGGTTGCTAACTTCCTTTGTTTAATAGTAATGACAAAAAAAGCTCCTTCAAATTAGCTGAAAGCAAGAACGCTTAAGAATATTAGCAACAGAATGTAGCAATGTGCAAGCTCCAGTTATACTACTGAAAGAAAATTTTGAGCTGGATACATTCTCAGAGGCTTCTTTTTCTCTAATTTTTCTGTCCATTTTCTTGAGGAGCTATTCAGCATGCATTTAACTGATAATTAAGTGAATGTACCTAAAGTAGGTTTCACTAGCCTAAAGCCTGAGGTAATTTGAGTTTAAACATTTGGAAACTTAACTGGCTTATTGGAAAGAATTTTCCAGTGTCTCCTAATATTTATTTATAGATATTTACTTTATATGAAAAAACTTATATGGCTGCCCTTTTTATATACAATGACATTATGTAATATTAGGTAGGAATGATCTTGAGAGCAGGAAGAGCCCCAGACTAGACAACTGTCAAATAAGAGACAGCAGGAGGAATGAGGGCACACCATACATCTCAGAAATGACCCTACTAGGCTTCTTGGATTTTAAAGATATGGGGGAAGAAATATTCTTTCAGGCTTGCAAGATTCTGTTAATGTAATTTTGGCAGAAAGTTAGAGCTAGAACTTCTGGACTTGTTTCTTGCCTTGAGTACCTGGCAAAGCTGATAGTGACTGGATGACTCACACAGACATAATAAAACACAAAATAACCACAAAACTTGCATAAAAATAACTCCAGGCCCCAGAAAACAAAACTCGGCCAAATCTGTGCATCCACATATATTGGGTTCCAGGTTCACTTTAGCCCAATATTTGGGAAGAGAGCCACTTATTTAAGGCCTTTCAGAAGGCTAGATGGGTAGGACTATGTGATATCAAGCATTTTTAATGCAAGTCACCCAGAGCCACTCAGGTGAGATGGCAGTGTGTACAAATTTAATATATAAATAAAAATATTTCAGGGAAGAGTCCTCAAGATGGTCTTTTACCACGTTGTTACTTTAAAGTGGTCTTCTGCCACATGTTACTGCAAAGTTCTGGAATTTTTTTTTATTATTTATTTATTTTGTCACACAGTATATATAAGCATAAACATGAAATAATTATACAATATATGAGTATGTAATAACTATATGAATTGGATATAATGAAAGGAAACAATAGGACAGGAATGGTAGGCACGCTTGTGCTCTTATGCATGCCCCTTACAGACCTCTTAGAAATGGGGTGAGGTCAATAGTAGACAGTTTTTGGTTGAAGCTTTTGGGATTTTGGGAAGAGACCAAAGAGTCAGGTAGTTTATTCCAGGCATTAACAACTCTGTTACTGAAGTCATATTTTCTGCAATCAAGATTGGAGCGGTTAACATTAAGCTTAAATCTGTTGTGTGCTCGTGTATTGTTGCAATTGAAGCTGAAGCAGTCTTTGACAGGAAGGACATTGTAATAGATGATTCTATGAGTTAAACTCAGGTCATGTCGAAGGCTGCATAGTTCTAAATTTTCTAAACCCAGGATTTCAAGTCTGGTGGCATAAGGTATTTTGTTGTATTCAGAGGAGTGGAGAACTCTTCTTGTAAAATATTTCTGGACATATTCAATTGTATTGATGTCAGAAATGTGTTATAGGTTCCAGCCAGTCGAGCTATATTCAAGAATTGGTCTAGCAAATGTTTTATATGCTCTGGTTAATAGAGTAGTGTTTTTGGAGAAGAAGCTATGCAAGATTAGGTTTACAACTCTTAGAGCTTTTTTTGCGATGTAGTTTAAAGTTGTTTAAAGAGTTGTTTAAAGCTGTTCCCTCCTTCCCAGGTCTACAAATTGTTGACCGATCTGAAGCAGCAGTGCAAAGAGCCTGGGAAGAGCAAGCAGAGTGTTGGCCAGCAGAATCTGAACACAATCACATATGAAGTAAGTTAAGCAAAGACATGAGGAAAAATCTCATGCTTTATTATATCACGCTTGCCTACTTCCATGAACAGGACGCTTTTGTAATTCTGATACCTACTAAAAGAAAAAGAGAAATTCAAAGAAGTAGTACAATTCATGTTTTCCTGTTCTTATACAACATGAAAGCCAGCTGGATGATTTGGGGCCATTAACTCTCTCTCAGGCCAACTCGCCTCACAGGGTTTTTATTCTGAGGAAAAAAGGAGTAGGAAGACATGGTGGATATGTTCACTGTCTTGCATTATTTTTAAAAACTAAATAAAGGCGGGATACATAAATAAAATACATCCCTGAACATAGTGATATATCAGTGAAATAATTTTCATATTTTTAAAAACAAAATATCTCTATAATACTACTGGAATACTATAGCTAGCAATATAATAATAATAATAATAATAATAATAATAATAATAATAATAATAATAATAATAATAATAATAATAATAATAATAATAATAATAATAATAATAATAATAATAATAATAATAATAATAATAATAATAATAATAATAATAATACAGGTAATCCTGGACTTATGACCACAGTTGAGCCCAGCATTTCTGTTGTTAACTAAGAGATTTGTTAAGTCAGTTTGGCCCCAAACTTGCCACCTTTCCTTTTACGACCTTTCCTGCCACTGTTGTTGAGTGAATCACTGCAATTGTTAAGTTAATAACACGGTTGTTAAATGAATCTGGCTTCCCAATTGACTTTGCTTGTCAGAAGTTTGCAAATGGTGATGACATGACCCCGGGACATTGCAACAGTCATAAATACAGTTGCCAAGCATCTAAATTTTAATAACATGACTGTTGGGATGCTGCAACAGTAATGTGAAAAATGGTCATGTCACTTTTTTCAGTGCCTTTGTAACTTTGAGCGGTCATTAAATGAATGTTTATAAGACAAGGACTATCTGTAATGACTTAATAAGTGGATAAAAATACCAAACCCAGTCTGAATATTGACTGACACTGCAATGAACCATAATAATCTATAGTTCTATTACATCCTCCATCATAACATTTCATTTCCTAAGCCTTAGTATCATATTCTCTGATAATTTTGCCTGACTTTTTTATATTTCATCCAACTCCAGTGATATGCATTATCAGATGTGGATTATTTTGCCATTCTAAAACTGTTCATCCTTGGATTGCCTGAGTTCCAAATGTGGTTGAATTTTTTTCTGTGAATTTCATCCAATTGTCATTAGGATTAAAAAAAAAGCAAGTATACTAACAGCAGCAAGACTTGTGTTAGCAAGTTATTGATTATCTGAAATGAATAAACTAACTTTAGAATTGAATGTGCTGAAATGAATAAACTAACTTTAGAATTGAAAGAAAAAGATAATTTGGAATATTATGAGGTTTGGGACAAATTGTATAGGTGGATAGACAACAGAAACAAAAATAGGTAATATTTATAAGGAAGTTGAGGATGTATATATATATGTATATAATGTAGATTTTACTTGAACTGTTAATCTAAAATATAAAAATGACACTGTCTGTTTAACTATGTATTAAGAGTTATGGAAAAGAAAAATTATAATAAAAATTATTTATAAAAAAAAAGTTAAAAAAAGCAAGTGACAATGGAGCCCCCTTCCACCTCCCCAGCCCCAATCAAATCACACTACTAAAATCTGGTTGAAAAATGTTAAAATATAGCAACATGATTACATGAAATAAATAGCAGCTTTGGCAAGCTCATTGCTCTTGCTGCAAAAAGAACCACAAAGCAAAACATTTTGACTTTACACATCTACAGTAATAATATTATTTGCAGCATTTGAAACCAGGAAAAAAGAAGTGTCACTCTCAACTAAAGATGGCCTGCCCCATTGCAGTGAGAATTACATGAAAAATTTCTTTTTCTGCCCTTCCAGACACTGAAATACATATCAAAGACACCATGTAAGTTCCAGAGTCCTGAGATTGTAAGAGATTTCCTCATAGCACTGAAAAATCACAAGCTAACAAAGTAAGTTAAAAATTACACCATGCAACAATGGATTAGAAATGTTTGCTTTGATTACATATATTCCAACTATTCATAATAATATTGTTGAATTGTTGGTGCTCATAAAAATACTTTCATCTCAGACCAGGAGATCCCCTGGTGGTGGGGAGCATGAAAGTCAGCTGTAATATGTGTGATACTCTCCTACTTTGTAAGTACTGTTTTTATCTATGTTTACTGTTTTCGTTAGCTTTGTAGTATGTTTTAATAGTAGATGTTGTATGCTGCCCACATAGTCAATTTGTGTGAAATAGGCGGCCATATAAATGTAATATATTACTTATTTATGGGAAATCCCAAGTAACAGTTTACTGTAATAATATCTGAAGTAAAGCAGTATTTAATCATACAAAAATATATTCTATCTAAGTTGAAGATTAAATTCAAGGAGCCTAAGTAAATATTCAGTACTTTCAAATATGAGACAGTATAGGTCCTTACTTGTTAGTTAACTGTGACAAAAGTAATAATTGCTGTATCTGAAAGGACTTGTATGAAGGAACCTAAAATCAATTTGTCAAGATTGTGGATTCAATTAATGACAGGATTGCCAATGCTAAGTGAAGCAGTCACACTTTATGACTTCATCACTTGGCAATGGAAATATTTATTAAATTACAGGTACTCTTCAACTTATGACCATAATTGAGCCCAAAATTTCTGTTGTTAAGTGAGTTTTGTCCCATTTTACAACTTTTCTTGCCACAGTTGTTAAGTGAATTATTGCAGTTGATAAGTTAGTAACCTGGTTGTTAAGTGAATCTGTCTTGCCCATTGATTTTGCTTGTCAGAAGGTCACAAAAATCTGATCACATGGAGGGGCTCCAGTGACGTCACCCTCCTGTTGGGTGCTCTAACAGAGCACTCCGTGTTAGAAGATTGTAAAAGTCAGTGAAACAGAAAATAAATCACTGTTCACTGAGCTTAGCATAATCTCTGGGTGAAAGAGGTTATCAGAATTGTGGAAGAGTGGCAGGTCTGACAGGGGGTTTGCTCTCAAGAGCGAATTTTCCTGGATTTATGACCCCACCGAATTCCACTCCTTCCAACTTCAGCACGCCCCTGTTTTTATCAGGGAAAAGGAGAGGAATGTCGCTTCTGCTCTAGAAGGCTTATTAAATTGATTGATATTCCAAGCAGACGGAATTTCTGGCGTTCGAACTTTGATGCAGAATCAACACGGCAAGTACCGACTCCTTTTGAAACTTGAAACCTTTCTTTGTCTTTGATTAATTGACTTTTAAAATGGCGTCTAAAAGTGAAAGTAAAATTTTTAGTACGATGAAGCAGCGTTACTTGTGGATTGTTACAAACGGAGTTTTTATACTGAAAGGAGGGAAGGAGAGTTATTAAGTTTGAATTCCTGATTCTTTTGAAGACAGAATGGCAGCTAAACCTTTAAAGCCTTCTGGAAGAAGGGATCTGAACCAAGTCTTGAGGAAATATTGAAAGAACAATTAAAACTTTCTGAAGATAGGCAAAAGAGATGATGGAGAATTTTAATGCAAAAATAAGAGAAGATATTCTTATGGCAGTTCAAGGACTGAGTAAAAAATTGAAGGATTGGAAGTGGAAATGCAACAGATCTCTCAGTCAAATAAGCATTTAGAAGACAAATGAAAGGTGTTCAGAAAAAGTGGATCAAAATGAAGATCAGGTTGTGATATTACAATATAAACTTATGGAAGGAGCTCTTAGAATTGTGGTATGCAAGAAGAGCGTGGAGAAGACTTAAGAAAAATTATATCAGAAGCATTGGCTGAATTTATTGAAGTGGACCCCAAGAGGTAGCTTACCAAATTGATAAAATATATAGAGTTAATTCTTGGATTGCAAGACAGAGAAAGCTTCCTCGGGACATTGTGGTTTATTTTGTGAAAAGGACTATGAGAAATCAAATTCTGCAAGTTTCATATCAGACAACTTTAAAAATTGGAGAACAGGAGTTGAAGGTGTTGAAAGAGATTCCTTCAAAGATGTTAAGAGACAGGAAGGAATTTGCTTTTTTTACACAAGAACTTAAAAAACATCAGATTCAATTCAGATGGGAGGTGCCAGTTGGACTGACACTATTCTATCAAGGAAGGAGATATAGAATTGACACTGTTTTAAAGGCAAAGGATTTTCTTTCTACAGTTTTGAAAGTCGAAATAGAAGTGATAGAAAAACTTCAAGAGACTCAAGAAGGCGTGGTGACCCAAGAGCCTTTATTGCTGCCAGTATTAGAGGAACCACAAGAGCAAAGGGTGACAAGAGGAGCCCTTAAGCGTAAAGAAGAGCAACAGTCTCAAAGTAAAAGTCAGGATCCCATTATGGAAGCTGTGGGAGGAGCTAGACGGAAGATACCGGAGGAGGAGCTTCCGTTGTCTGCTTCAAAGCTTCAGGAGGCCAGCAAATAGAATCTTGTCATGGAATGTTAATGGCTTGAATTCAGCTCAGAAAAGAAGGAAAATATTTCACTACTTGAAACAATTTAAAAATGATGTGATTTGTTTGCAAGAGACACATATAAAATTATCAGACCAAAAATATTTAATTAATTCAAAATTGGGTAACCATTTTGTTGCATCAGCTTTGGAAAAGAAGCATGGAATTGTTGTATATATCAGGAAGGATTTACCAGCTAAGCTAATTGAGGCAGATATTCAAGGAAGATTTATTGCTATTGAACTGGTGATAGATGCAAAAAAGACTTTGTTGATAGGTATTTATGCACCTAATCAGCAACAAGAAAAGTTTTACAAAATGTTACATGAGAGGTTGACCCTCTGGGATTATAGTTCGTTTATTTTATTAGGAGACTGGAATGGAGTAATTGATACAAGAAGGGATAAGAGAACCTCCTCCAAGAAGATACCTATACATGCAAAATTACCAAAATCCTTTTTGAAATGATGGAAGACTTTGAGTTTAGAGATATATGGAGGTTACGGAATCCAGATGAGAGGGATTTTACTTTTTGCTGATAGGCATCAATCTTTTTCACGCATTGATTTTATTTTAATTTCTAATGACTTGCTTTCTAGGGTGAAGAAAACGAAGATATTTCCGAGGTGTTTAACTGACCATAGCCCAGTATGGATGGAATTATTACAAGGGAAAAAAGGTGGTAGAACATGGAGGTTGAATGAAAATCTGTTTAGATATGAGGATAATGTAACTTATTGTAAGAAACAGTTAAAAGAATTTTTTGATTTTAATATGTACAAAGGGACACCTATAGGAACTGTGTGGGAAGCGAGCAAAGCGTTTATTAGAGGGATATTGATTTACTTGGACAACAGGCAAAGGAATAATAAACAAAGGCAGCGTAGATATTTGGAAGAAGAAATTCAAAGGAAGCAACAGTTATTAATTCAAAACCCACAAGATCATAAACTTAAGAGGCTATAAAAATATTACAGAGTCAATTTAATATGTTAATGGCAGACCAGGTGGCAACGAATATACAATATGCTAAACATAATACCTTTTGTAATGCAAATAAACCTGGGAGATGGTTGGCATATAATTTAAGGAAGAAACAGAAAGCACGTGTCATACAAAAAATAGAATATAAAGGTAAAGAGATATACCAACAGGATAAAATTAAAAGGCATTCTCAGAATTTTATACTGCACTATATGCAAAAGACAAAATATTGGATAGGGACATTTATGATTATTTCAAAGATTATAAGGTGAATATTCTAACATTAGAACAGAGGGAGGAGCTGAACGGACCGATAGCTACTGGAGAAATAGTGGAGGCAATTAAACAATTAAAAATGGGGAAAACCCCTGGTACAGATGGTCTTACAGCAACTTATTATAAAAACACAGGATGAAATATTAGGCCCACTTAAAGAATTATTTAATCAGATACAATTAGGGTGGGAATACCCCGTCATGGAAAACATCTTTTATTTCACTGATACCGAAGAGGAGCAAGACTGCTCTAAACCTGGTAACTATAGGCCGATTTCACTTTTAAATAATGATTATAAGATTTTTGTAAAAATAATAGCAAATAGATTAATGTTAGTTTTACAACAAAGAATTCATACTGATCAATCTGGTTTTATAAAAGGGAGGCAGATGAGGAATAATGTTAGACAGATTATTAATATATTGGAATATTTGGAAAAGAAGAATACTTCAGCAGCACTTATTTTTTGGATGCAGAGAAAGCCTTTGATCGATTGCATTGGGATTTTTATTTAAATTAATAGAAAATGCAATTTGGAGACTGTTTTATTAGAATAATTAAAGCGATTTATGGAGAGCAAACAGCACAGATTATAGTAAATGGTAGTTTGACAGAAGTTATTAAGATTGCGAAAGGAACAAGACAGGGATGTCCCTTATCACCATTATTGTTTGTTTTGACTCTGGAACCATTATTAGATAAAATACGAGAATTAATGAAAATAGAGGAATTAAGATTAGACAATATGAGTACAAAGTTAGAGCTTTTGCAGATGATGTAGTGGTTACGTTAACGAATCCTATAAATTCAAGTAGATTTTTGTTGGAAGTAATTGATAAATATGGAAAGGTATCAGGATTTAAAATAAATCAGAATAAAACAAAAGTGATAATTAAAAATATGTCTATACAACAGAAACAAAAACTAGAGGAAATGACAGGATTTGAGGTAGTAAAAAAGGTTAAATATTTAGGGGTCTATATTAGCTCATCGAACAAGAAACTTTATAAGAATAATTATGACTTGCTATGGCAAAAAGTTCAGAATGATATGAGTGGCTGGAAGAAATTGCAGTTATCCCTATTGGGAAGGATTGCGGCTATTAAAATGAATGTGTTACCTAGATTTTTGTTTCTGTTCCAGATGATACCTATAATTAAAAGGATAAAAATTTGGAAGATTGGCAGAGTGGGATTAATAAATTTATATGGCAGGGTAAAAAGGCGAGGTTAAAATGAAAATAATACAGGATTCACGGGAAAGAGGTGGTTTAAGAATGCCTAACTTTAAACTATATTATGAAGCAGTAACCCTTTCAGTAATAAGTGACTGGTTTAACTTAACAGAGGAAAGAATTTTGAATATAGAAGGTTATGACTTGTTATATGGATGGCATGCGTACTTATTTTATGGAAAAAAGTGGATAGGGCTTTTAAGAATCATGTGTTGAGAAGTGCTCTTTTGGTCTGGAATAAATATTCCTATAAATTAGATTACAAGATTCCTATATGGGCGAGCCCTAGACATGCAATAGAGAATATAAATATAGAACAGAAACAGGAAATGATTACATATAAAGAACTTTTGTATGCTGAAGGAGGTAGATTGCAATTAAAATCATTACAGGTATTAAATGAAGAAGGGAGGAATTATACTTGGTTTCAATATGGGCAAATAAGTGCTAGATGGAAAGAAGATCAAAAAATTGGTATAATGCAAAGGGAGGAAAATTTAATAAAGCAAATTAGAAATCAGACCCAGGAGCATATAAAGAGATTGTATAATGTGTTGCTTGAAATAGATTCGGAAAAGGATTTGGTAAAGGATTGTATGATAAAATGGGCACAGAATATTCAGGAACCAATAATGTTGGAAACATGGGAGAAAATCTGGGTTAGAAATGTTAAGTTTACACAAGCACAGAATTTAAGGAAAATTTTTATAAGATGTTTTATAGATGGCATTTAGATCCCAAAAAATTATCATGTATGTATCCTAATATCCAAGCGAAATGTTGGAGGTGTGATTGTGATGATGCTACATATTTTCATATTTGGTGGACTTGCAAGAAAATTAAGGTCTTTTGGATAAGAATTTGGTGGATTATTCAAAATGTACTGAAGAAGAAGATAAAGTTCCTGCCACAATTTTTCCTTTTGGGAATTATAATGGATTGTACAGGGATTGAGACTAAATTGATTTTGAACTTAATAACAGCAGCAAGACTGTTGATTGGACAATACTGGAAGAAGAAGAGATACCTACAATAGAAGAATGGATATTGAAAGTTATTAATTTGGCTGAGATGGCTAAAATCTCAGCGTTTTAAAAGACAATACGCAGGAAAGATATTTAATTGAATGGAAAAATGGATTGATTATCTACAAAACAGATATCAGATTAAGAAATATCAGATTGCCTTTGAATAATTAGAAAGTTATTTTATGTAATGGGGAGGGGGTTGGGAGACGAAAAGCTTTGGATGTGGTTGTTTGGATTGGAAGGGAAAATTTTATTCTATGTTTGGTTTATGTATAACTTTACCTTGTGATTGACCCGGGAAGCCGGGGGGTGGGGGAGGGAGGGGGGTGTTTTGTTTTTGTTTTTTGTTTTTTTGGGAGGGAGGGGGAAAAAAGGGGGAAAAATGTTTTTGTTTTTTTTATAAAACTCTTTCAATTAAAAAAAAAAAAATCTGATCACATGATCTTGGGACATAGCAAAGGTCATAAATATGAACCACTTCCAAGCATCTGAATTTTGATCACATGATCATGGGGATGCTGCAAAGGTTATAACTATGAAAAATAGTCAGAAGTCACATTTTCAGTACTATTGTAACTTTGAACGGTCACTAAATGAAGTTGAGGACTAAGTGTACTTAATAAGGGAACTGGGGTTTTAAGTCTACTATGTAATGTTTATTAAATATTTTACTTGTTAAACTTTTATTCAATGTCAAGTTTAATTTATGCTTGTAACTTGCTTTTAGGCCTTCTGGCTGTAAACAAAATTGATTGGTTTGAATTAATATTACAGATTAGCAATAGAGAGAGAGACTGGGGTTATCTATCTTTGCATATATAACAAAGAACATTTCTCCTTTAAGAGAATGTGCATTGGGAATGTTGGCGTCTGCACATTATCAGGAATATCTATCTTCTGCTGACTAGCAGGGGCACTACATGCCCAATGGCCTTTTTTTAATTAAACCAATAAACATTCAGAAATTTACATTTTAAAAGGTGTGGAAAATGTTATCTCACTACTTAGACAATAGTGGAAATACCAGGTAAGCATTTAGACCAGGGGTGTCAAATTCGATTTCATTGAGGGCCGCATCAGGGTTGTGCTTGACCTCGTGTGTTTGTGTGTGTGTGTGTGTGGGGAGGCCCAGCTTCATGTCACTCGATGGCCTGCTCCAGCCCTCTGCCAGCAAAAACGGAGCTCGGGAGGGCCCCTCAGGCCAGATCTGAGCACCTCATGGGCCGGATGCACCCCATGGGGAGTATGACACCCTTGATTTAGACTGTATGTCTGGAAAATTTTCCTTGGCACTTCTCTCTGCAAAACTCCCTTCAATATATAATAATCCTCTCACAGATTTGTTTTCTATTCCTAAATCTTTTAAAGTAGTCAATTTCTGTCATAAATCCTTCAAAAAATAGGTAGTCCTTGATTTATGACCATAATTGAGCCTGTATTAACATCGTTGTGCTGGTCATTAATAAATCGTCATGTGATCAGCCAAATTTTGGTACATTTTTGCAGTGGTCATTATTGGGTCTTCTGGCTTTGATTAAGCTGCAATCGTTCAACAAACTCATTGTTTGAAATGGTCATTTTCCTGCTGGAAAACAGAAGTTTCTGGCAAAAAAAAAAAGTTATAAAATGCAGTCACATGACCCCAGGACACTGCAAACAGCCGTCAATGTTAGGAGAGTTGCTGAGTGCCCAAAATATTATCACGGACATTGGAACGTCAATCTGGGTTATTAAGTACCTTTCGGGGAGTTCATCGTAACTTTTGAACAGTTGCCAAACAACTGATTAATTAGGCGAGGACGATTTGTAGTCAATTTAGTTTGATTTTAATTGTTTTGGCCTAAAAATATTATATCAAAATAAAAAGCTGTGAAGAGAATTGTAAGAATTGTCACAGTACTTTTCCAATGGTAAACAATATTGTCTTTCTGAGCATTCACTTGATCTGTGTAGTTGTTTTTGATAATCCTTATTACCATTTTCCACAATGGTGTCTGCAGCAAACGGTGAGGACACCAAAATGACAACATTAATAAAAATAATATATAATTTAATATAATCACATTAATGCTGTGATTCAGTACCTGCCCCACATCTTGATGCTTGCAAGTAATCATGAAATTTGTGTAATTATATCATCACAGACATTGCCATTTGTTATCCTTCTGACCTCCAGCAGATGGAGGAGCCTGCGTAAAGGCATCCAGAGAACGTATGGCTGAAGTTGGGGGCTCTCGATTTGCATTCTGTGCTATCGAAGAACATTTTGTGTTATACCTTCACGTTTACCGAGTTAGATACCCATAGTTCTACTTGTGTTGCTAAAACAAAAATTCCCAGAAGCCTCAGCTTGCTTGGCCAATGCTGAGTGATCGTAAGAGCTACAGAGAATCACATCTGGAGGCTGCGAATTCTCCATCTGTGTTTATAGTGCTCAGTTATACATGTAGGGCTGTCATCCAGGTTCTGTATAGAGCATAAATTAGTAGTTGGTACCTCTAGATGGCGCCCATTGACAATATAATTGATATAGGAAGGCCAGCTCTCACCAGATCTTTAAATACATCATTTTTTTCCTTTTTAAAAAAATAATATTTTTATATAATTTTTATTTGCTGGCTGGCAATGTGGGTCACCGCAATCTCTATACATCTGGAGGAGATCAGATTGGGGAAGGTTGATGTATATAGTGCTTTATATTATTTAGCAACTCTTTATGGTAGGCAAGTAATTCTTGTGGGGTCCTTGGTGCTTTTGGAGCTTTGTTATTTTCTTGCAGACGTTTCATTACCAAGTAATGAATCCTATGAATAAAAATCATATGTTTTAGGTAACATATGATGATACTATCCCACAGTTGAACTCTGAGCTGCAAAAATTCTCTTCTATTAATAATTTTCCCCCAGATAGCTGATATAGCAGAAAGAAAGAAAGGAAGGAAGGAAGGAAGGAAGGAAGGAAGGAAGGAAGGAAGGAGGAAGGAAGGAAGGAAGGAAGGAAGGAAGGAAGGAAGGAAGGAAGGAAGGAAGGAAGGGAAAGAAAAAAAAAGACCATTGTGCCTTCAATTGTCATGTCATGTTTATAGACGGTCCTTCCAGCACTTCAGAGGTAATCCAGATGTCCAGGTAGATGAAAACAGGTTAGATGAAAACAGGTTTTGACACTATCTAATAACATCTTAGAAATCAGAAAACACAGATATAAAGAGGAATAGCTTCCTCCACAGAGTTTTATTATATAGTGATGGCCAAAACGGAGCAGCTAAAATGTAGTAGCATTCACAAGATTAGCGAGAAGGAAATTGCAATGAGAGGCACCTGCTAAAAAAGCAAAAGCTATTTTTGATTGCAATAATAGGAGCACAGGGTCCAGAAGAGAAGATATAACTCTTCTGTTCTGTCTTGCCTTGGTCAGATCCCATGTGCTTGTCACTGTCTTGTCACTGTATAGAATAGAAACAAATTGGAATGAGTTCAGAAGATGACTAGATAATGAGAGGCTTAGAAACAAAACTCCCTAGTTAAAGGGTCTGTGTGGGTGTGGCCTATGGAAAAGACAAGTCAGAAGAAATACTGTTCAGTAACATTCTTAAAAAATATGAAGGAAAAAAAGGAATGAATTTATTCTGTATTGCCCCAGAGAGTATGACCAGAACTATTAGAATAAAATTACAAAAAAGTAGATTCAGAGTAAACTTCAGCTGCCATGTGAAAAGATTACTTCTCCTTTGCTAGAAGTCTCCAGACAGAGGCTGGATGCTCATCTATTAAAGATGCTAGAAGAGAGCAGGGGGATTGATGTTATTATTTATAAATTCAAAATATATGGCCACCCACTTGCCATGTGACTCAGGCTGGCTAACAAAAAATTTAAAACAGCAAATAATAAGCTAAAAAATTAAAACATTGCACTGAGAAGAAGAGTTCATAATCTCTTAATCCTGTGTGGAGAGAAGAGACATTTTCAGAGACAAGCAGGATTGGATCCATATTTTTTTTTGAGGGGGTGGGGGGAGATGCTGTTCCAGAGACAGGCATAGTAAGAGAAAAGGCATATTTCCTGGGTCCCACAAAGTAATACTGCTTGAATGATTGGACCCTGTCAAATGTTATTGATGAAAAAAGGTCATCCAAGACAAGCCAGGCCCTATGCAGTGAAGGATTTTATAGGTGACTAGATGAATACCTGTACTCCACTATGAAACTATGTGATCGGACTTGATAACTCAACAATTACAGTTTGAAAATTAATGAGTAGTTACGATCGGCCTCTCCTCTCCCCTTCTCTCCCTCAGCCGTGCCCTACAGAAGCCTATCCTATCCCCTTCTCTCCCTCAGCCTTGCCCCACAGAAGCCTCCCCTATCCTGTCCCTTTCTCTCCTTCAGCCTTGCCCCACAGAAGCCTCCCATATCCTACCCCCTTCTCTCCCTCAGGCTTGCTCCACAGAAGCCTTCCCTATCCTGTCCCCTGCTTGTTGCTGTGAAAGTAAAACTGAAACTTCTCTCCTCTGCTTGTGTTTTGTATTTGGAACAGATTTCAGATGGGGAGCAGGAGTAGAACTCCTTAGTATCAGAGCCTGTTAATCATAATATAGGAAATACTAATGCTCTGATGGTCATTTTGAAAAATCTTTCCTTAGTGAGCACCTAGAAGCCGAGTGGAACATACATGGCAAATTTCAAGTTTGTAGGCCTTATGGTTCTGGAGATTTTGTGATGATGCATGAATGGTATTTCGCTTTTATATATATATATATATGACCAGCACTTTGAATTGTATTCAAAAGTCTGCTATGCAATTCATATAGCAGCAGTGTTTCATGGATCAACATGTCCTCGTAATTACCAATGCTACTTCCTTCTGAACTAGCTATTTCTTTCAAGTGATCTTCAGGAGCAATTCCAAGTAGGATATGATACAGTAATTCAGATTTGAGATAACCAAGCCATGAATACACAAAATGGATTTTTGCAAAGGCCTTCTGAGTTACTCTTCAAGCAGGGACCATGACTGGTTTTGCCTAGTCACTGCAACCCCATCTAGAACCAAGGATGGAAGATTTCCAAAATCAGTAGGCCTGGAGGCTCATGTCAAAGTTGACCCCACTCAAGAAGAGAGAAGAGAATTGAGCTCTGAGGAATAGAACTAGGTTTAGAAAGAGAATCAGTTTTATGTTTCCTACTTTCAGCCCCGAAATCAGGGCAGAATGATACCATTTATTTTTAATCAAATAATTCTAGAAAGATTACTTTGGGACGGTACCTGCGGCTGTTGAAAGATCAAGGTTGGGTGGGGATGGATGCAGATCCCAAATCATGTTCCCATCAATATGTGTAATCATGTTATCTCAGTACTGTCCAAGGCCTGGAATCAGACTGGAAAGAATACAAATAACCTTCTCATCAGGACCGTCTGAAGTTTTTTTTTTTTTTTGTTTACATTTATATCCCGCCCTTCTCCGAAGACTCAGGGCGGCTTACAGTGTATAAGGCAATAGTCTCATTCTATTTGTATATTTTTTACAAAGTCAACTTATTGCCCCCCCAACAATCTGGGTCCTCATTTACCTACCTTATAAAGGATGGAAGATTTCCAAAATCAGTAGCCCTGGGCTCATGTCAAAGTTGACCCCACTCAAGAAGAGAGAAGAGAATTGAGCTCTGAGGAATAGAACTAGGTTTAGAAAGAGAATCAGTTTTATGTCTCCTACTCTCAGCCCCAAAATCAGGGCAGAATGATACCATTTATTTTTAATCAAATAATTCTAGAAAGATTACTTTGGGACATACCTGCGGCTGTTGAAAGATCAAGGTTGGGTGGGGATGGATGCAGATCCCAAATCATGTTCCCATCATAGGTAGTCAATATGTGTAATCATGTTATCTCAGTACTGTCCAAGGCCTGGAATCAGACTGGAAAGAATACAAATAACCTTCTCATCAGGACTGTCTGAAGTTGCAGCCCTACTTCTATCTCAAATGCCTTCTGAGTTACTCTTCAAGCAGGGACCATGACTGGTTTTGCCTAGTCACTGCAACCCCATTTAGAACCAAGGATGGAAGATTTCCAAAATCAGTAGCCCTGGAGGCTCATGTCAAAGTTGACCCCACTCAAGAAGAGAGAAGAGAATTGAGCTCTGAGGAATAGAACTAGGTTTAGAAAGAGAATCAGTTTTATGTCTCCTACTCTCAGCCCCAAAATCAGGGCAGAATGATACCATTTATTTTTAATCAAATAATTCTAGAAAGATTACTTTGGGACATACCTGCGGCTGTTGAAAGATCAAGGTTGGGTGGGGATGGATGCAGATCCCAAATCATGTTCCCATCATAGGTAGTCAATATGTGTAATCATGTTATCTCAGTACTGTCCAAGGCCTGGAATCAGACTGGAAAGAATACAAATAATCTTCTCATCAGGACTGTCTGAAGTTGCAGCCCTACTTCTATCTCAAATGCCTTCTTTAGAAAAGGAAAGTTGGAGATGTATCAGAAATTACCCAACATAGTTTGGTCCAGCAATGAGTGCTTGAGAAGAAAATGTACCATTACATCCCTAACCCAGGCATGACTATCAGTTCACTCAAGAATTAATGTACCATCTCTTAGATTCAACCACACATTGTCTCCCCACAGATCTTAATCAATTTAGAAGAATGTGGATCTAATATACACCTGACTTCCTTCCAGCACCTCTGTGGGCATCTCTTTCTGCTATTTCATCTCTATTCTGGGTTGTTCTGGATTGTTACACCATAATTTAAATTCCTGAACTCCCTTTCTGTCCTTTAAAAAAGCTCAGACATATACAAGTATAGTAGTAATTATGAATTCATCCTGGGTTATGTTTTCATTTAGCTTAAATGTTGTTCACAAGAACTTAATTTTATAATTAACTCATGGTTGGGGGAAAAAACTGATTTAAATAATTGTTTTACATAAAAGTGATAAAATTTCACCCAGCTGTTGATCCCAAATAAATTTGACATCCCTGTTTTCTGCCTGTCTTGCTAGCCAAGGATGTGAAACTGACCCTTAATGGTTTTATTCTGCCGCACAGGATTTTAAAATACGTTTTCAGCCCTTTGGGACCATCTAAGGAAACAAGCTTTTGAAATCTGGGTTCAGAAAGAGCAGTGGGTTGTGGATGTTCCTGAACAAAAGGTCACTGAGGGTTTTAAAACCTACAAACCAGTAAATTCCAATGGATTACAGATGTGGGAATGGCGATTTTCAAGCTCCCAAATTATTTCATTCCTGACTGCTGTAGTTCTAAGGCCAGGCTTTAAGAAAGACACTGAAATAAATTGGATGTTCTGTGGACAAGGTTTTGTTATGATGTGGATTCATTCCTGTGACCAGAATCCCTAAATTATATGTATTTGTGTCTTTTGCCTGGGTACAGGGCAGAAAAATTGCAACTACTCAACCACAGGCCTGCAACTGCTGTTGAAATCCAGCTGGTAAGTTACAAAGCTACCTGAAACATTGCTTTGAACATAGAAAACTAGTCAAGGAGATTTCTCAATTTTCCAATAGTAGCGGGATTGATATAGTTCTTGTCTGAGTATCCTTTTTCTTGCCTTTGTTCTTATTCTCAGCCTGTTTTATTGCTTACTCTGGCTGTGAAGCGGTTGCAGCAGCAACTGCACAAAGATACATTTGATGGAATGAAATCATGGACAGCAGGACCCAGGTCATGTGAGCCTCATTGCACCGGTTGCAATGGAAGAGCTGGCAAAGGTGGGAAAAGCCAAGGAGGGACAGCAGCTGTCAGGAGGAGTTAGACTTTGGAATTCTGTTATTTTGTATTCATTTTATTATACACAGTTTGTTATTCTTCGATTATGTATTGTAAGCTGCCTTGGAAATGTATTAGAACAGGTGTCTCCAACCTTGGCAACTTGAAGACTTGTGGACTTCAACTCCCAGAATTCCTCAGCCAGCAAAGCTTTTAGTTGCCAAGGTTGGAGACCCCTGTATTAGAAGGCTGAAATGTAAGTTATTATAATAGATGTAAATATATTGTGTAAGCTACCCAAGTCACTGAGAATGACTTGGGTAGCCATATAAATTAAATAAATAAATGTCAAGAAATAAACAAGAATCCATAGAAGAATGACAAAGCGAAGTAATTATATCCAGATTAATTGTAAAAATAAAATGGTCAGGAGCAGACTGGGTTTTTTGGACATTTATACCAACTTACAAAATAGCTACTTAGTTTTGTAAGGAGAAATTTGTATCCTATACACAACAGAATCCAAATATGGAATGCTTCGAAATGCACGAAATATGTACAATAAAATCAGGTCGTCATGGAGAGCAATGTATCTAGAAGTCAGGTTGGTTCTGACAGCCAGTTTTAAACCACCTATGTGTTCAATTAATTAACATGTCATCAAGTCCATACTTTACTAACTTAATCCAAATTTTGTGGGATGCTTTGCCCCATTTTTGTTGAAATCAAGGTATACTATACGTACAACTCTGAAACTCTACCATCTCTGAAAGTTGTCTGATAAAAGTGAGATACTGCTATTTTATGGTAGCTAGCACATTTTAAAATTTTTACGGAATGATCTCTTCATTTATTTGGTCTAGAATCTGTCTAGTTTGATATTCTGCTAGCTGGTCTGTAATTTCCTAGATCCTCCTTTGTTCTTTTTTTAAAGATGGGAATCTTATCCTCTTGGTATTTCTCTGGTTCTCCTGGTTTTCTCAAGGTAATTTATAAACATTTGACCAGGCCATCAGAAAGTTCTTTCATGTTCTTCATTTCGTCTGATCCCTGGAGCTTTAAACTCATGCAAAGTAAGACACTGAGGTTGTTGATCTAAAGGTCGGCAGTTCGAATCCCTAGTGCCAAGTAATGGGGTGAGCTCCCTTTACTTGTCCCAGCTTCTGCAATTTAGCAGTTCGAAAGCATGTAAAAAATGCAAGTAGAAAAATAGGGACCACATTTGGTCAGAAGGTAACAGTGTTCCGTGCACCTTTGGCATTTAGTCATGCTGGCCACATGACCACGGAGTCCGTCTTCAGACAGCGCTGGCTCTTTGGCTTTGAAACGGAGATGAGCACCGCCCCGTAGAGTTGGGAACGACTAGCACGTATGTGCAAGGGGAAACTTTACCTTTACAGTAAATATAAACATGGTCCCACTCTAATTGTGGTCCTGTACAGTTGTCTAGTTCTTTTGTCATTGAAAAAGCGTGAGAAAAAATATGACTTTAGCTCTGCTGTTCCTGTGTTACCTGTTATTCCATCTTCACTTAGGCTAAACATGACAAGCTCCTTCATCTATTCTTCCTAAACTTTAGCCTCCACGCCCCTCATCATTTTTATTGCTCTTCTTTACATTGAACTTGCATCTACTAGCTCTGAGGAGGAAAATAGACACTTTATGCTTTTCTGGCAATCCCCATTTTTAAATACTTTCTTTTTTAAAAAGTCATACAGTTCCTTTTCCCATTAGCTTCTCTGATCACAGATTCCTATTTACCATTATTCTGAATTATTAAAAGGTGCAAAGTTCGAAATACCCAGTCAACTAGGTAAGTTTCCCTTATCTCCTTTCCTTTAATCAAGATCTCCAGCACTCCGTGGTCACTTTCTCTCAATATTCTCTGCTTACTTTCTATCTCTCCCACCCCCTTCCACTTCCTCTCCAGGCTGCGTCATTCCCTGCTAACAAACCTCTGAGAACTGCATAATAAATGGATATTGACTGATACATTGACTTGAGAGCTGCAGATTCCCTGAGCAAATAAAATTTTCATTTTAGAAGAAAATGAATAGCTGAAGCAAATGTTCTGAGGTGGCGCCTGCTCTCGCGGAAGATGTGGGAGTTCTTAGGTCATTGATTTAGCAAAAAGGCAAGCTCTCCATCTGCTTTATTCCATGTTTAAGGAAGTCTATTAGTTTACAGGAGATAGAAAATAAAACAAGAGAGCACTCTCAGCTTAATCCCCTCCAGAAAAATATTTTGATTGCAAAATATTTCCTAGATACACGGTCAAGGCTGCTGATTTTAACTGAAATAGGTGAAAATAATTCAATATTACAATGGGTTTCACCTGGGTAACTTCATTTTTTAAATTATTGTATCTTTTTTACTGTCTTTCAAGTATTTAAAAGTTTAAGTAGGGAAAAACAATCATTTCTATCTGCTTAGCTCAAAAATAATCTTTACTTACTGAGGAATTTGTTATTATTATTATGGTTTGTTGTACAGTCAGCCAGATGTTTAGATTGAATTTGGCACTTTTATCCACCTGTTGAGTTCTTCCCAAGATCCTGGGATAGGCAGAAGTTGTTATTCAATAATACAGGAAGTCCTTGGCATACAACCACAATTGAGCCCAACATTTCTCTTGCTGAGTGAGACCATTGCTAAATGAATTTTGCCCCAGTTTACCAACTTCCTTGCCACAGTTGTTAAGTGAATCACTGCAGTTGTTAAGTTAGTAACACATTTGTTAAGTGAATCTGGCTTCTCCGTTGATTTTCCTTGTCAGAAGGTTGATCATGTGACCATGGGAATGCTGCAGCGGTCGTAAGTATGAAAAACGATCATCAGTCACTTTTTTCAGTGCCATCGTAACTTTGAATGGTCACTAAATGAACTGTCGTAAGTCAAGGACTACTTGTGTTGAAAGTATCGCAGCATGCTAGCTGTTTCACACAAAGGTATGACATCAGTGAAAAAAAGTGTCTTATGACCATTTTTCACATGACTCTTGCAGCATCCCCATGGTCACATGATCAAAATTCAAACAGATTGCATCCCAGAGTCATGTGATCCCCTTTTGCGACCTTCTGACAAGCAAAGTCAATGGGGAGACCAGATTTACTTAACAACCGTGTTACTTCTTCTCATCGTTTCCACCACCAATCTCTTTCCACTTATGACTGTATGACTAACTTTTTGTTGCTATCATTAAGGGTTAAATTGTACCCTATGACCATCATTTGTGTTGTAAATGTTGCACCTTGATGAAGGTATTTTTTTTCTTTTTCTTTTATGTACACTGAGAGCGTATGCACCAAAACAAATTCCTTGTGTGTCCAATCACACTTGGCCAATAAATTCTATTCTATTCTATTCTATTCTATTCTATTCTATTCTATTCTATTCTATTCTATTCTATTCTATTCTATTCTACTAACTAAACATCTGCAGTGATTTACTTATCAACTGTGGCAAGAAAGGTTGTAAAATGGGGCAAAACTCACTTAGCAAATGTCTCTCTTAGCAACATAAACTCGGGGCTCGATTGTGATCATAAGTCAAGGACTATCTGTATTGTACAAGGGCCCTCCTGGCCACAACTGTCACCCGCTAATTGAGCAGGAGCTATGAATCCAAGACTTCAGACTGTACACTGTCAGAATAGGAAAGTACAACTCTACTGAAGCCAAGGGTGTAAAATGTCCTCTTTTAGGATCCAATATCTAAGTCGTTTTGATAGCTACAAAAAGCTAAAGATCACAAAAGCATAGCCTCCATTTGAGGAAGTTTGTTTTTCTCTGAGATAAGAGCAGTAGCTCCATAAAGAGCATTAGCTGTGACCAAAGTTGTTTGTTTAAAGAGGAAGGGATTTTATTTGGGTTTATGGTGTGACTAAGAATTTCTATTTGCTGTTCTTAGGCAGATCTAATAGGTGATGGTTTGCATCAGAAATTTCTTATAGTTTTCAGCAGAACGATATGCATGGTTAGGAAAAAATAAATCTCCTAGAACAGTGATATGTTGCTCAGTCATTCAGTTGCTTTTTAACTCTTTGTGATGGACATCATTTTACTAGGGTTGTCTGTCAAATATATTTAATTCTCTACGTTTTGTAAATATCTCTTGCTTTTCCTGTTTAATTATTCTCAATTTTTTGTACTGTTTATTTCTGCTTTCAGTTATTTTCATTGCAAAACAGAAACTTTTTTTGCATTTCTGGGGTTTATTTGTTGTTGTTGTTTTTTTGCTTCATCGTTAATAAGGCCATGGATTTTTTTCAGGCACTCTAGTTACCAAACCTAATCCATTAAATTTAGTCTTTACCTTCATCACGATACCAAAACGAATAGATTGATATACCAGTCAGATGTTTTATTTATTTTCTTTGGTTTAAGATGCTACTGTGCAATAAGAAGTATGTGATCTGAGCCACAGTGAGCACCACAACGTGTTTTTTGCTGGCAGCATAGAATTTCTTCATTTTTGCCTTTAGAATATGTTGTCAGTTTGATTTCAGACTTGTCCATCTGATGATGGCCATCTGTGGAGTTACGTTTTAGGTTCTTGGAGTAAGTGCTGTAAACATTTAATTTTCTTAGCAGAATTATCTGCCTCTTTCATTCATACGTGACAAATTTTTCCTGTCAATCCAGATACTATTTGCAGCTTTAGTATCTCAGATTTCTACACTGTAATTAGAATTATGCCTTTTTTTTTGATATGGTGTTGCAAATTGCCATAGAACTGTTCGATTTCCATTTCCACTGCATCTTGGTTTAAGGTATATGGGATTTATCATTTGATAATTGGCTTACCTTTGATTCAAATTAAGATCATCTCCCATTTGGGGGAGGGTTGTATCCAAGCACTGACTTTGATACAATAAATTATTATTATTATTATTATTATTATTATTATTATTATTATTATTATTATTATTATTATTATTATTATTATTATTTTAATAATAATAATAATAGCTAGCCTTATTTCTTCAATGAGATTGTAACCCACAATTGAAGATCTATTGCTTTTCTGATGTGAAGGGACCCATTTCAGTCCACTTCAATTTGCTGATTTCAAGAATGTGAATATTCACTCTTGACATTTCTGTTCTGACATCAACTTTACTTTAGTTCATGGTCTGACATTCCATGGACCAATGGTAGACATATCTTTGCAGCTTCAACCTTTCCTTTTGCTTCTGGGCAGTCAGCAGCTGGGCTTCCCTTTGGCTTTAATTCAACACATTATAAGCACCAGTGCCCTTGCTCTTAGCTCTTGCCCAGTAGCTTGTTTCATGCCTTCCAAGCTTCAAAATCGTGTTAATGATGTCTTGGTTGTGGACATCCACTTATTTATTTATTTATTTATTGTTCAAATTTATATACCGCCCTATCTCCCACAGGACTCAGGGCGGTTTACAGGCATTTAAAAAACAGATAAATACAATCTAAAAAAACAATTAAAAAACTTATTATAAAGCCTAACAATTAAAATAATTAAAAATATAAAAAATAAAACCCCACTTAAAACCCATTAATTAAAACCTAACTCAGTCCTGCGCAATGAAATAAGTATGTTTTGAGCTCACGGCGGAAGGTCCGAAGGTCCGGAAGTTGACGAAGTCCCGGGGGCAGTTCGTTCCAGAGGGTGGGAGCCCCACAGAAGGCCCTCCTGGGCGCCACCAGGCGACATTGCCTCGCTGGCGGCACCCTGAGAGTCCCTCCTGTGAGGCGCCGGGTCGATGAGAGGTATTCGGTAGCAGTAGGCGGTCCCGTAAATAACCCGGCCCTATGCCATGGGCGCTTTAAAGGTGGTCACCAACACCTTGAGCGCGCCGGAAAACCACAGGTAGCCAGTGCAGCTCGCAGGATGGGTGTTATGTGGGAGCCACGAGGGCTCCCTCTATCATCCAGCGCAGCTGCATTCTGGACTAACTGTAGCCTCGGATGCCCTTCAAGGAGCCCCATGTGAGAGCATTGCAGTAATCCAGGCGAGGCGTCACGAGTGCGTGGTGACCGTGCACAGGGCATCCCGGTCCAGAAAGGCGCAACTGGCGTACCAGGCGAACCTGGTAAAGCTCTCCTGGAGCGGCCGTCAAATGGTCTTCTAAAGACAGCCGTTCATCCAGGAGGCGCCTAAGTTGCGCACCCCTCCCGGGGCCAATGACTCGCCACCGATGGTCAGCCGGCTAGCTGACTGTGCGGGATGCGGCATCCACAGCCACTCTGTCTTGGAGGATTGAGCTTGAGCCTGTTTCTCCCCATCCAGACCCGTCGGCCTCCAGACACCGGGACAGCACTTGATAACCGTTGGGGTGGTCCGGTGTGGAAAGTACAGCTGGGTGTCATCCGCATACAGCTGATACCTCACGCGAAACCACTGATGATCTCACCCAGCGGCTTCATGTAGATGTTAAACAGAAGGCGAGAGGATCGACCCTGCGGCACCCACAAGTGAGGCACCTCGGGCCGACCTCTGCCCCCTGTCAGCACTGACTGCGACCGGCCGGAGATGGGAGAGAACCACCGATAAGCGGTGCCTCCACTCCCAATCCCTCCAA
Organism: Ahaetulla prasina; assembly: GCF_028640845.1. Taxonomy (NCBI): domain Eukaryota; kingdom Metazoa; phylum Chordata; class Lepidosauria; order Squamata; family Colubridae; genus Ahaetulla; species Ahaetulla prasina. Next base: position 26,357,373 of record NC_080539.1, on the reverse strand, counting down.
CCGGCGCAGCAGGATACCATGGTCGATGGTATCGAAAGCCGCTGAGAGGTCTAATAGGACCAGGGCAGAGGAACAACCCTATCCCTGGCCCTCAGAGATCATCCTGCGACCAAAGCCGTCTCCGTGCTGTAACCGGGCGGAAACCGGACTGGAGCAGGTCTAGATAGAGCGGTTTCATCCAGGTGTAGAAACTGATATGCCACCATACTCTCTACAACCTTGCCGCGGCGGGTTGGAGACCAGACGATAATTACCTAAAACAGCGGGTCAGGAAGGCTTCTTAAGGAGGTCTCACCACCGCCTCTTTCAAGGCGGCGGAAGACACCCTCCACCAAAAGCGGTCGTAATCGCCTGGAGCCAGCCTCGTGTCACCTCCTGGTGGCCAGCACCAGCCAGGAGGGCAGGTCCAATAAACACGTGGTGGCATTCAGCCTACCCAACAACCTGTCCATGTCCTCGGGAGCCACAGGGTCAAACTCATCCCAGACAATGTCACCAAGACCACCCTCGGGCACCTCACCAGGGTCACCGCAATTTTGGTTCAACCCGTCCGCAGCTGAGCGATTTTATCGTATAGATAACCGTTAAACTCCTCAGCGTCCCTGCAGCGGGTCATCCGCTCCCCTGATGAAGGAGGGCAGGTCACCGGAACAGGCGGCTGGGCGGTTATCTGCCGGCGCAATGAGGGAGGCGTAGCGCCTCGCTTCCCTCAATGCCACTAGGTAAGTCCTAGTATAGGACTTCACTAGTGTCGATCAGCCTCAAACGGCTAGACCTCCAAATGCTCTCTAGGCGTCTTCTCCGGCGCTTCATCCCCTCAGCTCCTCGGAGAACCAAGGGCGGTTGGGACCTGCGCGGGTCAGAGGCCGCAAAGGCACGACACGATCTAAGGCCCCGCGCGGCCCGTTCCCAGGCGCAACAAGTTCCTCAGGCGTGCGAGCCAGACCCTCAGGAATGGCCCAAGCTCCGTCCGGAACCTCTCAGGGTCCATCAGGCGCCTGGGACGGAACCAACGCATCGGCTCCGTCTCCCTGCGGTGTTGGATGGCGGTCAGAAAGTCCAGGCGAAGGAGAGAGTGATCTGACCATGACAAAGGTTCGATGACTATTTCCTGTAAGTCCAGATCTCTCAACCACTGACCAGAGACAAAAATCAGATCGAGTGTACCACCCCCCGTGTGGGTGGGGCCATCAACTACTTGAGTCAGGTCCAAGGCCGTCATGGAAGCCGTGAACTCCCGAGCTGCTGTCGATGACGAGCCGTCGATGATTTTCTTGACAGAACACTGGAGTAGATTGCTCTTTTTTTCTCCAGTGGACTGTATTTAGTCAGAGCCCTCATCTGTAGCATATCTGTCATGGATGACGTTTCTGGGAATATACTATAGTTTATAACATCGTTAGGAAATCTCAGCTGTTTCATCACTACAAGGTCAAGCTCCATAAAAGGAATAATGCTTCACTGTAAATTCAAGCTGCATCCCAAGTAGAGCAAGGCTGAACCTGAACAGTCCAATGGCCAAAGAAGTTCCTGAATTCTCTAAAACTCTCAGTTGGATGGGATATTAAAAAGCAGGAGATGGGGAAAAAGCAAAAATTAGGATCAAATCAAATACCTATATTATGATCCTTGATCTGCTTTTGCAGTAAAAAAAATAGTTTGATATAACAATTCATTATTGGGGGGGGAAACAATAGGGACAATCAAATGATATCTTTAATTAAAGGCTTTGCATGGTTGCATGACTTGGTGAGGGTATGTGATATGTGAGAGTGGGTCTAAAGGTAAAGGTTCCCCTTGCACATATGTGCTAGTCGTTCCTAACTCTAGGGGGCAGTGCTCATCCGTTTCAAAGCCAAAGAGCCAGTGCTGTCCGAAGACGTCTCCGTGGTCATGTGGCCAGCGTGACTCAACGCCAAAGGCGCACGGAATGCTGTTACCTTCCCACCAAAGTGGTCCCTATTTTTCTACTTGCATTTTTTAATGTGCTTTCGAACTGCTAGGTTGGCAGAAGCTGGGACAAGTAACGGGAGCTCACTCCATTACGCGGCAGTAGGGATTCAAACCGCTGAACTGCCGACCTTTCGATTGACAAGCTTAGCGAGCATCTTGGCCACTGAGCCACCGCATCCTTGAGTGTGGTTCTAGCATCCCTTAAAAAGTAATAAACATAAAATTTGTCAGTGTTACCTTCAAATTTGGAAATTACTGGGGAGATCATAGCACATCCTGGGGCATCCTAAAATGGACACAGTATGAGGACATGAGCGAGAGTGTCTACCTCCCTGGATCCACAAGGGCAAACGTCTGCAAATAAGTTCAGTGCAGCCTTCCTGCCAATAGAGCTGGTGGGAGACCCAGAAATTAGGATAAATGATTCAATTATAAGATTTGAGTCCAGGGTGTATCTACATATTGACAGTACCTAACTTTGACTAATGCATTCAATCAGTGCCTAGATGGGGAAAGCTCTTATCAATGCCAACAGTCTTTTATCTGTAGAAATGCCCTTCCTTACCAGGGAAGGTAAGGCCTTTGTGCCAGTTCTTTAGAAGACCTGATTAGTTGACTGTATTCTGAGTTGTAGCGATTGGTTTCATTTTATCCTAGGTTTGCTGAGCCTCGCTAAATGTTAAAGTTGGTCGTTTTTTGTTCCTCTGCTGCATAATGTCCGGCTTTATTGTTTTAGGAACACTCTCTTGCTGTACCAGCTGGGAATTCTGTGAGTTAGGTCCACCCTAAGGAGCTTGGAAGTTAGCCTGTAAAAGGGTGATCAGAACATACTGGTAGATACTAAATCATTGTCCTTTGCAGATTGTGGAAGAAAGTGAAGAGAGGCTTACAGAAGAGCAAATTGAATCCCTTCTCCAGACAGTCACCAGCATGCTTCCTGGAGACCCGGAACAAGAGCAGGAGCAGCAACCCATGGCTGTGGAAGAGGAGGGGAGCCAGACGTAGACTTGAACTGCAGGAGACCATCTTCCCCTTTTTAGCATCAGGAAGAGTTGGCCAAACTCATCATTTGCTATGAGAATCTGCAGATTTCCCACTGTTTCCATGATGACTATGTAGTGTTGTCACTATGTTTTTCAGTTGTTTGTACACCACAGGAGAATTATTTACAGTATAAACTTTTAAGGGAGGGGGATCACTGTTTGTTTTTACGTTTTGTGTATTGTAAATGCAACATGAATCAAAGTTCATCCCAGGGCAAATGCTACTGTTGACTTCACAATTTTCATGCTTCTCTACTGCAATATGAATCTGAGATCATCCCAAAGCAGATGCTATAGTTGGCTTCACAATTTTCATGCTTATCTACCTGGAAAGTTTTACACATCAATAGCACAGACGTTGGCATTATGGACTTGTTCATTTATTAGGAAAGTGCATTCCAGTTTTCCTGTTATTACTAAAGGGTATCACATATAAAGTAGCAGATCATTAATAGGTTAACAATGGCCTATCCCAGAGGTCTGCAAACTTGGCTCTTTTAAGACTTGTGGACTTCAACTCCCAGAGTTCCTCAGCCAGCTTTGCTGGCTGAGGAACTCTGGGAGTTGAAGTCCACAAGTCTTAAAAGAGCCAGGTTTGCAGACCCCTGGCCTATCCATTACGGTTGTATGTCGTAACAGTCACACAATGGGTCAGTCACATGACTGACCCAATTTTACAACCTTTTTGCAGCAGTTGTTAAGCAAAGCACTGTATTTGTAAAACAAATCTATGGTAATTAAGTGAATCCATGGTTGTTAAACAATCCAATGGTTCACTATGGGTGAGGTTTTGCCAAAAACTAAATGTGCCAATTTTGGCCAGAACTGTTGTAAAACTGGCTTTCATGTGATCATAGGATGCTGCAAATGGCCATGAATACGGCCATATTGCCAAAGTTGTCATGTGGTCACAGGGGGGCTCAATCATTGGAACTTTGAATTTGGGTTGTTAAGCTCCTTTTTCAGGTTGGTCATAAATTTCGAATGGTTGCTTAGCAACCTGTCATAAGTCAAGGATTGCCCATATGTTTTTCTTTTCTTTGTTTCTCAGCTGAGGCCTTCACTCTTCATTGGGTCTACTCGCACTTAGTTCTTAGCCGTAACATGTCCTGTATCCTTTTGGCAGATATAAACCATGGTCTAGGATTAGTTTGTTGGGCAAACAGCCAATTGCTAAGGAAACCTAAATGCATATTGTTTAGTCAGTGCCCCTTTGTCTTCCTCCCTCACTTTTCACGTTCTACCTCCAAACATCTGTCTAGTAGTCTTGTATCTTCCCAATATTTGAAAGAATCCAGTAATCAATGGCAAGAAGGAATTGTAGTCCAAAACATCTGGAGAACATCAAGTAGCTTTGCCATATTCTGTTTCTGAATGTCCTGGGCACCTTCCTCCTTAGATTTTCCAAATTCTGGATTCCTTGCTTGCTTGGACATATCAAGTCTAAAGAACAAGAGACCTGCTTTATGCATTACTTTATGCACATATAACTAAAATGGGAATGTCTGACCAACCTTTCCAACGCAATGTTGACCATCTACTTAAATCCTCTGTATTACTGGTAGAACACCATCAATTTTTGGAACGTGTGTTTTAGGTTTTTGAAAAGTATATAAAAAAACACATAGGAAAAATAAGCAGAAGTGTGTTTTAATTTGAGATAAATAGTCTTTGTTTAGGCAGGCAATACTTTCAGTGCTGGGTGGTGAATGATTACAGCTGCAGGCAAGCAATTCCCTAAAATAACTCAGTCCTTGTTCAAAGCTCCTATATGCATCTTCTGCCAGAAGATGAAAAGATTTGTACGTAAGGAGTTCTGCCCTTGCTTTCTGTTCTGTTAACTTGGAAACGCGCATATGGAGAAGAGTCTCCTTCACCAGTTCAGGGCTTCAAATCCACAGAGGCTGCATGGTTTGTTAATACCTTTAAATTGGGCAGATTCAAACAACATATGCACGATGACTTGATAGTTAGTGGTAGTGGGAGAATACATGAAACCCTTGAGTCCACCTCTAACAACAGTAGCCAGAAGAAATTGTGGTGTGGTTGACCATTTAAGTCAAAACGAAAACATTGTAAATCCTGATTTAAGGGTATCCATTTGGGTGAGGGGTTGTTTAAAAAGTCAAAAGAGGACAGCCAAGACTGTATGTTTGAAGCTCTGCTCCTTGCATACTTGTTAAGTCTGTGGTGCTCCCCCCACCCCCCCAAAAAAATCAGAAGTCTGATAAGAACTTTTCTGACATTTTTTATTAAGAGATACAAACAATTCTTGGCTTATGACCACAATTGGGATCAGAATTTCCATTGCCAAGCAAGTGAGTTGAGTCGAATTTTGCCATGATCGATAAGTGAATCATTGCAATTGTTAGGCGAATGATGCAATTGTGGTGTACAGGCAACAATAAAATACAGACACTACAGTATACAATTTAAAATGCAAGTTAAAAAACTTATTATAATTAGCCTAGAACATTAAAAATTTATAAAAACCAAAACCCCATTTAAAATTAGTAAAAAATTTAAAATCGATAAAATTTATGTAATTTAAAATTTAAAATTTAAGCCAGCCCCGCGCGAATGAAAAGATGTGTCTTCAGTTCGCGGCGGAAGGTCCGAAGGTCAGGTATTTGGCGTAAGCTTGTTAAGTGAATCCATCTTCCCCATTGACTTTGCTTTTTGGAAACCAGCTGGGAAGATCACAAATGATTATCCTGGCTACACTCCAACCATAATAAATACATATTGGTCATCAGGTGCCCAAAATTTGATCATATGACCAGGGTGATTCTGCAAGGGATGTAAGTACGAAGACTGGTTGTAAGTCACTTTTTTCAGCGCCGCTATAACTTCAAACAATTGCTAAATGAATGATTGTAAGTCAAAGACCACCTATATACTTAAGCTACAGCTCACAAAATACAAATTAAAAGTTAGAAAAGTTGCTAGGTGGGCTCCTGATTTTTTTTTGCCATTGTGGCTCCTAAGATACTTTACCAACTCAACCAGTTAAGGTTAAGTCAATAACATATATGCATTTATAAATTAGATTGATATACTCACTGAATTATTACTTCCCCTAGTTCACAAGCTTGTCGGGCAAAACTGAAGAAGGAAGTATACATTGTCTTGAACTCCTGAAAGAAAGATGGGATATAAGCAAAAATATGTATGTACAAAATATTTTTGTACAAAAATCCTATTGATATAATTAGTATTTGTGAGATAGGCTGGGTTTGAAATAATGATTGGCCTAAAATCATTCTGAGTTTCCATAGCTAAAGATGGATTTTTCCAGTATAATGACCAAGATGGATTTTTCCAGTATAATGATCATTGTACTATATTGGCTCTCTTTTAAAGCTATACTCATTTAACATCTGTGAACCAACTCATTTTTAAGATTCTTGGGCTGAAAGCCTTATATTTTAAACAGATTTTTTCCCCACACAAAAAATCCCACCTCTATCAAATAGAGATCCATTCTCATGACTAATGGCTTTAACACTAGAATAATTCTGAGTTCAGATTGGCAAAATTTTTTACATCTTTAGGAATGGCATTTATGTTCCTTCCCTACAAACATCTGAAAAACCATTTGACTCTTAACAATAACTTCTGTTAGATGATTAATCTCATACTTTATTCTTCATAAACCAATAAGCTTTTTGGATGTACTTGAATGGTTTTAAATGTTAATATACCATTTAATTGTGGCAAGTTCTTGTCAATTAAACCTAATCATTATATTTTGTATACATCTTAAGATACCAAATGTTGAGCTTAAGAACTTGGAAGTGATTAACTGCTAAGCTTCATGTATGCTTACTTAGAAATTTGTCATCGTATTCATTGAAACTTCTGCCAAGTCAATATTTTATTGCACCATTTGATATTTATTTGGGGCAAAATAAATATTTAAAGCTTTCAGAGCATAGCGCAGCACATGATAGAGTAATCTAAACAGTATGGGGAAAAAATAGCATACCAAATATACTCATGGATAAGCCCATCCACAGGTAAGCCAATCCTCAAATTTTTAATGAAAATGCCATGAAAAAATGTGCCATGTGCAGATAAGCCAGTTACAAAGATTAAATTGTATAAAAATGTTGACTGTCAGCTTATTTATGGATAGCCTTATTTGGGAGAATATACAGATACTTTTTAAAAATATGATTATATTCACAGAAACCTCACAAGTGGTCTACTTAGAAACCACTTTTGGAATTTTTACTCAAGAGAAAAATGAAATTTTGATATTGGGATTTGATATCTTTTGATTATGGAAATACGTATTTGTCTAATCTGAAAGCAGAGAATGTTCAATTATAGATTTTTTAAATTATAGAAATATCTAGCAATATGTATATTTTTAGAGTTGATAATGCATTTATGGGTTATATGTTTTATCAGATTAAGAGATTATGATATATACATTAATGTTATTATTTCATTGTTTGATATGTATGTCTTTATATATTTAGTTTTGTATCTCTTTTCTTTTAAATTAAAATAAGAGTATATTTTATTTTATAACTGTATGTTGAAAAAATTGGAAGTTTAACATTTTTCTTGTTATTCTTTGTTTTCTTATGTCATAGCATAATAACAGAGTTGGAAGGGACCTTGGAGGTCTTCTAGTCCAACCCCCTGCCCAAGCAGGAAACCCTACACCATTTCAGACAAATGGCTATCCAACATTTTCTTAAAAATTTCCAGTGTTGTTACTTTTTAAACATTCCTTCTTGTTCCTCTCTCCTACATTTCCTCTCTTATTCTAATTTTCTATTTTAGCCTTTTATTTTTTGAACTGTAATAAACTTTTTAAACAAAAAAGAAATCTCATAGCTGAAATTAAAACACGAATTATTAGTAGCAAAATCAATTATTAAAAGCTTGCAAAAATTCTTAAAATGACTCCTAGAAAATTCCTAGGAATTCCAAAGATAAGATGTCCATTGTTAAAAAGTAACATTTGAAAACTATTTTTAAATTATTGCCTTATATTACTTCACAGTGATTCCCTGCAGAGTGGGATCAGCTAAATGTGAGGGGAAAAAATATTGAATTGAGCTGTTGCTATGCCCTTGTAAAAGGTATTTTTTTGGGAATATTTATTTATGGATTAAATTTATTGGCCTCCCCCATCTTGCTGCAAGGTAATGCCTTATTTCTCATTATTTTTTCCTGGACATTTCCCCCCAATTTTGGGTTATATAGCCTTAGGACTTCAGAATGGCTTATCACACAAATGTGGAAGGTACCTCACAAATCAATGCACAACAACAAAAACAATCTATAGGCGACGTATATAAATGTTGAACATGTTTGAAAATTCAGCAACAATCGTTCTGTTTATTTTTATCATTGGTTTAATATCAACTTTAATAAGGTTGGAATGTTATGATCATTCAGACGAAGCCTGAAGTCATTTACCCTAAAAGAAAGTGAACTAGAATGAGCTAGAGAATGATCAGATATAATTCTTTTGCATAAGAAGGAAACTGAATTCGACGATTCCTAGAAATGAATCACAGGACTGCAAAAAGTTCTATAGATAGTCCTTGACTTACAACTATTTGTTTAATGACCATTTGACAGCACTGAAAAAACTGACTTATGACCCAGTTTTCACATGACTATTGTAGGATCCCCATGGTCACATGATCAAAATTCAGGCTCTTAGCAACTGGCATGTATTTATGAGTTGCACTGTTCCTCATTCATTTGATCATCATTTGTAACTTTCCCTCCCGGCTTCCAACAAGCAAAGTCAATGGGGGAAGCCAGACTGGCTTAACGACCACATGATTTACTTAACGACTGCAGTGATTCATTTAACAACTATGGCAAAGAAGTTATAAAATGGGGTGTAGCTCACTTAACTGTGTTGCTTAGTGACAGAAATGTTGGGCTCAGTTGTGGTTCTAAATCAAGGATTACTTATCTCTCTCTCTCTCTTTTTTTTGCCTTTTAATAACCCTGTAATCCCTTGCATCGTGGTGGAGTCAGGGCAACTGCATGGAGCTGAGTGCTTACTGGCCGGATGCCCTTCTTGTTGCCAATGCAGAGTTCGCAGCTGATATTTACTCATTGTGCCCAGAGAGAAAAATACTTGCCTCTACCTAGGATCGAACTTACAGCCTCCTGATTGTGAGGCGAGAGCTCCACCTCTAGGCAACTGTACCACTCGTCTGTCTGTCTGTGTCTGTCTGTCTACCTATCTATCTAAGACCAAATGGGAAAGATTTGTGGAAATCATTCTATACATGTCCTTTTTGTCAATATCCTTTTTTAAACAAAATTGTGGGTGTTGAGGGAATCCCCAGTCTTTTGAAGTAACTGAGATGAACCCACTGAGACGAAGTGAAAATGGGATACTTGTGCATTAGGCATCTCTTTTCCAAAGAATATTTGGCTCTGCCCTTGCCTTTCTTTGCCTGGAGGATGTGAACTACTTGTTCTGGGGATTAAGTGAAATCTCAGCAAATACATTCAGCAGCTTCTGACTCATTGCCCAGATTCAAACTGCACTGCCAATTTTGACATTGTTAAGCCATGTAAAACCCTTACAATCAGCATTATTTTCAGGGAAATGGGCACTTTGTATTGTATTTTTCTTCTTATAGTTATCATTTGGGCCTCTTGAGAATTCTTCTCCCTCATTTTATGGGTGAGCTTAGAATAGCACATAGCTGGAAGGGACCTTGGAGGTCTTCTAGTCCAGCCGCATGCTCAAGCAGGATGTCGAGTTTTGGAAGACAATTTTCTTTTTTCCTTCTTAACTGCCACATATGACACAGGAGACCCTATACCATTTCAAACAAGTGGCTGTCCATGCTTTTTATTTCTGTCCATGCTTTTTATTTCTAATTTATTCCCTGTCACCTTGTCAGCAATTAAGAGGTGAAAATAATGTATATAAAGAAACATGAAATGTATTTAAAAATTATCAAAGTGGTTTACAGACACAGAAATAATACCCATATCAATAGACCATAGTTGTGACTTTTTGATTAATGTGACTTTATTTATTAACATATATTGATATGTTTATTTTACTATTTATATAATATATTTCACATTTTGACTATGATTTTTCCTTGATATCTCAGACTTCATTTTCTTTTAGAATAGAATAGAATAGAATAGAATAGAATAGAATAGAATTCTTTATAGGCCAAGTGTGATTGGACACACAAGGAATTTGTCTTGGTGCATATGCTCTCGGTGTACATAAAAGAAAAGATATATTCGTGAAGAATCATAAGGTACAACACTTAATGATAGTCATAGGGAAACAGTCAATATAAATCTTAAGGATACCAGCAACAAGTATACAGTCATACAGTCATAAGTGGGAGGAGATGGGTGATAGGAACGATGAAAAGATAATAGTAATGCAGACTTAGTAACTAGTTTGACAGTGTTGAGGGAATTATTTGTTTAGCAGAGTGATGGCGTTCGGCAGGGGTGAAATCTAAAAATTTTCCCTACTGGTTTTGTGGGTGTGGCTTGTTGGTCAGGTGACTGGGTGGGTGTGGCCAATAACAATAAATAATAAAAATAATAAAGTACACAAAACAATAAGAGGTACCAAAAACCAACTTTCACACTATATATACACAACACAACTGACTCACACAATATAAAAGCAGCTGCACCTCACCCAAAATGGCCTCTGCAACAAGCAGGAACCTCACACCCCACATAAAGCTCAAAAGCCAACTTTCACACTTTACGCACACAACACAACTGACACACACAATGTAAAAGCAGCTGCACTTCACCCAAAATGGCCCCTGCAACAAGCAGGAACCTCACGCAGCCACAAAAAGCCCAAAAACCAACTTTCACACTTTACACACACAACACAACACAACTGATTCACACAGACACAAAATGCCACATACAACTTTGTGAGATTTTATGTGTTTGTGTAGTTAGAGTGAAACACTACAGAAATATATCAAATCTCAGAAAGCTGCACAAATATTTTATTATTTTATTTTATTTATATTTTTAGATAAAAGCAGCTAAATTTAAAACTTCCTTAACTTTAAAACTTCCTTCACTTTAAATTGCTATGTCTAAAAAAAAAAAACTCCTAAAAGAAGCCCCAATTAACTATTTTTTTAAAGCTCCCCCCACCTTACTTACCCAATTCAAAGGAAAAGGCAGGCAGATTGAGTTGCTAGCTGATGCAATTGATTGCAACAGCCGAAGCAAGGCTGGAATAGCGAGTGAGGCCGAAAGAAGCAGGAAGCTGCCAAGTAGGCAAGTGAGGACCAGGCGATTAGGGGGGCATGGGCAGGGGGGGGGGAATAGGGATTTTTGCTACCGGTTCTCCAAACTACCCGCCCCCATCGGTACCGGATTGCCCAATCCGGTCCAAATCAGAAGCATTTCATCACTGGCATTCGGGAAAAAACTGTTCTTGTATCTAGTTGTTCTGGTGTGCAGTGCTTCGTAGCGTTGTTTTGAGGGTAGAAGTTGAAACAGTTTATGTCCAGGATGTGAGGGGTCTGTAAATATTTTCCCAGCCCTCTTTTTGACTCGTGCAGTATACAGGTCCTCAGTGAAAGGCAGGTTGGTAGCAATTGTTTTTTCTGCAGTTCTAATTATCCTCTGAAGTCTGTGTCTGTCTTGTTGGATTGCAGAACCGAACCAGGCAGTTAGAGAGGTGCAGATGACAGACTCAATAATTCTTCTGTAGAACTGTATTAGCAGCTTCTTGGGCAGTTTGAGCTTTTTAAGTTGGCGCAGAAAGAACATTCTTTGTTGTCCTTTTTTGATGACATTTTTGATGTTGGGTGTCCTTTTTAGGTCGTGATATATGATAGAACCTAGAAATTTGAAGGTCTCTACTGTTGATACTGTGTTGTCTAGTATTGTAAGAGGTGGTAGTATGGGAGGGTTTCTCCTAAAGTCCACCATCATTTCTACAGTTTTGAGTGTGTTCAGTTCCAGATTGTTCTGGTTGCATCACGAGGCTAGTTGTTCAACCTCCCGTCTGTATGCGGATTCATCATTGTCTCGAATGAGACCGATCACTGTTGTGTCATCTGCGAACTTCAGTAGTTTGACAGATGGATCGTTTGAGATGCAATCATTGATATACAGAGAGAAGAGAAGTGGGGAGAGCACACAGCCTTGGGGGCGGCCCTGTGCTAATTGTACAGGTATCTGATGTGATTCTGCTTAGCTTCACCTGCTGCTTCCTATCTGTTAGGAAGCTTATGTTTCACTTACAAGTGTGTTTAGGTACCTGTAGCTGGTTTAGCTTAGTTAGAAGAGTGTCTGGAATGATGATGTTGAATGCTGAACTAAAGTCTATAAAAAGGACCCTTGCGTAGGTCTTTGGAGACTCAAGATGTTGTAGGATGCAGTGCAGAGCCATATTAACAGCATCATCTGTTGATCTATTTGCTCGGTATGCAAATTGCAGGGGGTCTAACAGCGGATCCATGATGGTCAGCACTAGCCTTTCAAAAGTTTTCATAACTGCAGATGTTAGAGCAACTGGTCTGTAGTCGTTCAGTTCTTTGATGGTGGGCTTCTTCGGCACTGGGATGATGGTAGAGCGTTTGAAGCAAGAAGGAACATAACACATCTCTAGTGATTTATTGAAAATATGGGTGAAGATGGGGGCCAATTGGTCAGCACAGACTTTTAAGCAAGAAGGAGTTATCTTGTCTGGGCCTGGAGCTTTTCCTGGCTTTTGTCTGTGAAATAGGTCTTGCATTTCGTTTTCTGTGATCACTAGGGGTTGTGAACCCAATAGGATGGGGTCAGTTGTAGGAGGCTTGGCTGTTGTTGTGGAGAAAAGTGGTTGTAGTTTCCTTTCAAACCTGCAGTAAAACATGTTCACGTCATCTGCCAGTTGTTGATTTCCTTCAGCCCAAGAAGGAAGTTTGCTATAACCGGTGATATTTTTAAGAGTTTTCCACAAGTTTTTGTTTCTGAGTTGGTCTATGACTGTAATAAAATATGCATCTATCTGTAATTTAATATGATGGTCTGGTTCAGACAACTTGCTAAGACTACAGGTTGTTCTTGACATACAACAGTTTGCTTAGTGATTGTTCAAAGTTACAACAGAATAAAATGACTTATGATGATTTTTCTCATTTATGACCACTGCAGCATCCCCATGGTCATGTGATCAAAATTTGGACGCATGGCAATTGATTCATATTTATGACAGTTGCAGTGTCCCAGGGTCATGTGATCACCTTTTGTGACCTTCTGACAAGCCAGGTAAATGGGGTAGCAAGATTCACTTAACAACTGTGCTACTAACTTTTCAACTGCAGTGATTCACTTAACTGTGACAAGAAATGTCGTAAAATGGGGCAAAACTCACTTAACAAATATCTCACTTAACAGAAATTTTGGGCTCAGTTATGGTCGTAAGTCAAGGACTATGTGTAGGATTCCTACAATAGGCTGAATCACAACCCCCCCAACCTAGTTTTAGCTTAGCATGCAAAACCAGCAGACAGGTCAGAAGGGATGCATATTTAAGAGCATCTGTACATGCTTGCTCTGTTTTTTGGCATGCTGATTAGCCATGCACAGAATTTCATTTTATGTTCTGGATAAGGGAACTAAGTACAGGTACTCTAGTCCTTATTTAGCAACTCTCATACACCTGATTCACCATTTTCATCCTTCCCATGTAAAAATCTAGCAGAATATGAGGAAAAGGACACCTCCGATTTGCAAATCTGGACCAATGAGAGAATTGTATGTACTTATGGTAGAGCAACATGGGCCGAGGATGGATCCTGGGGCTACCGGACTCCTGTTTATTTGTTAAACCGTCTCATACGTTTGCAGGCAATATTAGACATGGCTGGCATACGAATCAGCACTGCCCTCAACGTGCTATCAGATACCACAGATAGATTAAGGACAGCAGTATACCAAAATAGACTAGCCCTGGACTACATTCTAGCCAAAGAAGGAGGAGTATGTGGTAAATTCAAGCTGTCTAACTGTTGTCTGCAGATCGATGAGACAGGTACAGTAATCAAGCAGTTAACCACTGAGCTAAGACAGCTTACATATAACCCCGACCAAGTATGGCACAAAGGAGTGAATCTCAAGGAAGTCTTCGTAGTTGGTTCCGAAATTACCTGGCTTGCAGGCAATCATGGCCCTCATAGGCCTTATTGCAGCTGGTTGTGTCCTCATTCCTTGTGTACTATCAATCTTTATGCGCTATATCCAACAGCTTATCCTTGATAGCCAAAAGAAACGCTACGGCTCAGGTTATGGCCATGTGGCAGCTAGGACACATGACCTCAGAGGTAACGATGAAGGTATGTTACTCTTCTGCCTTGAGATGAGTAACAAAGGGGGGAATAAGGTGGGTTGGTAAAGGAATATGAGAACCAAACAGACAGGTATCAAGCAGTAGGCCTTGTTCTGAAAGAAACATCTTTGGTCAAGCAAAAAGCCTTGTCAGCTGAAACAGATAAGCAGCTGCCTCCGGTGGACCATATACCCCCTACCACCCAGAAATATGCTGTGCTCAGATAACCACATCCTGCTGCCGTTGCAGATATTATGCTTTACCATAACTGTAAACATGCTTGTGTGACCCCCTGATATAATATCGGTTCCCCATTTCTGTTATTCTTGGAACTATACCCATATATGGAATGTAACATGCTGAGATAACATATTTGCTGCTTGCACGTAGCTATAAGGTATATAAAGCCTGGCTGGAAATCCCCTAATTTGTTCAGACTTACAGCCTTGTTCTGTACTTGAACCTGCGCATATATAATAAACCCTTCCTTCCCAGAGGAGCTGGCTTGTGTCTTGTCTTTTCTACAACACAGTGACCCTTTGCAATTATGTCAGTGATGTAAAAGTAATTTTGCTACCAGTCCATGCATTTACACTCTTCACAAGTTTGGAAAGCCAAAGTGTAAAATCATAAGCACAGTTGCTGTTTCACTTTAGTGACCAGTTTGCTTAATAACCAAGTTCTGATCCTAATTTTGCTGACTAAACAAGGAATACCACCACTAAACACCACTTGGTTTGGAATATTTCTGAGACTCAGAGTACAAATGTGTATACAGTAATCTTCTGTGCAATTTATTGCATGGACCAATACTGTCCCAACTGTTAATCGATAGCAACATCCAAAAGGCTTTTTTCACTTCAACAAGGATGATTTTTAAAAAACCTACTGGGGTACTAAGAGTAGAATGTTGTGTGGAAAAGGCTATGAACTCAGTTGAGTTCTCATCTGAAAACTAATTCCTCAGTAGGTATGTCACTTCTAAGCACATTTTTGCACATGTCTTTGATGGCTAGATCTTCAGGTCTCAGCAAAGATCAGCCTAACCCTGGTCTAAATTTCATATTAGGCTCCTTTAGAAGTTGAGAACACCTGGGCTTGTTTTCTTCAAAGTGCACATGATGATCTACTGTATAATAATAAGTTTGCATGTTAAAAGAAGATGGAATGAAGCAAGAATCAGATAATCATATATAATATTACATTCTAATTATAGTGCCTTAAGGGTGTCATCATAGTACATATTTACAGCTTTTTCAGAGAGATGTTTCATTAGAGAATCTGGAAAACAGGGAGAGCTATAAGTATAGAGACTTAAAACATTATCAGTACAAGGTGCTTACTATGAATTTATACTACAAGAGTGCTTAGGCCGTAAACATGTTCAGCCATGACTTGACACAGACAAAAGAATGCTACTATTTTTTCCCTTATGACAATGCCATACATACTTAAAATTTTAGTGGAGATCCAGTTCAATTTTACATTAGGAATGTCAGGAAGGACTTCAGAAGAGAATCTATGTTCACGTATTGGACCAATTTGCTTTTCTGTCTTGGCTAAGTAAATATAGTGGCCCCAAGGACAGGCAGAAAGAAAGGAGCATACACCAGAGATCCAGGGTTTACAGTATGGGAGACAATTACCATCTGAAATGCACATGGAAGCCTAATGTTGCTTGCCAAGAAGAGGGGTGAAAACGGGTGGATAGAGATTTCCTCAGCCTGTTCTTTTAAGGAAGTATGTGAGGCATAAAAAGTCACAGAAGCAGCTGGACCAAAGTTGTTTCTGATAAACCCATGAGTGAAGCAGTCTATCAGAAAGGTGTATACAGCCGTGATGGCACAGTCATTAGAATGAAGTATTGCAGGCTAATTCTCACTGGTTCAAGGTTGACTCATCCTTCCATCCAAGGTTGGTAAAATGAGGACACAGATTTTGGGGGGCAATATGTAAACTCTGTAAATTGCTTAGAGAGGGCTGCAAAACACTGGGAAGCAGTATATCAGTCTAAGTGCTATTGCTGTGGCTATATGCCTCCTTGCAATCAATGTAACTGAAAACATCACACAGGATATTCCCTGTATAAAAATACAGAAATTGTATTTTTGTAGAAATTGTATCCCCTGCAGAAAGGTGGGGATAGAAACCTTGTAATACCTTAAACATGAAGGCATGACATAATGTAAATTTGCATCCCTCTTTGAGAAAGAATATTGATTTGGCTTTACCAACTACATGTAAAATCCAAGTATTTGGATTTTATGGGACAGGTTTCCCATGAACGCCTTTTCATTTCCACACTCAAAAAGAAAAGAAAAATCCCTTGTTAAAGTTTTTTTTATATCTGTCTCAGTAGACAGTGTCTCTTGCTTTTCCCAAATGGACTCCAATTCTGGTCTGTTCATTGCTATGCATTCTTGTCCACTTAGTCTTCTTAAACAACTGCTCTTCCCAAATGCCCATCTCAGTCTTTAACCAGCATTTAACCCAGTTACTGAATTGTTTGAGTTTGTGCAGTATCTTATACCATAAACCAGGGGTGGTATTCAGCCGGTTCTATCCAGTTCAGGTGAATCGATAGCAGCAGCTGTGAGAGGCTCCACCCACCCACCCAGACGTCATCACATCCCGTTTTTGACGCTCTGCACACGCGCAGAAGGTACCGCGCATGTGCGGAGGTGGGCGCGCACTCACATTTGCAAACTGGTAGCAAAGGTAAGTGAATACCACCCCTGCCATAAACTAACCAAATGGACTAACATTCCATAATATAATAAGTAATGCATTAAAAAGTAACTCAGTCAACTGCAACTGTGAGGTTCTGAACTGAGCTGTGTGAGATTGTATCCTTGACTGGTGATGCTTGTTGTGACTTGACCACCTTGTCTTTTAAAGCAGTATTTCTCAGCCTCAACAATGTTAAACTGTGTGGATTTCAATTGCCAGAATTTCCCAGCTTTAGACATTTCTTGCATTCTCTGCTTGCCTCAGTATTTAAATTCTTCTTTATCTCACCCTTTTTAATTCATTTGTTCCTGATTTCCCCCCCTTTTCCTCCTTTCCAACCTCCCTCCTGTTTATGCTTTTAAAATGACCTTCCTACTCATATTTTGCAACCAAGTATTTATCATCTGATGTTTCTTAAAACAGTAAGCTTTGTTTTCTCAGATCCACTCATAGTTTAGGCCTCAACTCTTTTTTCTTCCTGGCAATATTAGAATGATGCTCAATCATCCTGACAGAGGATCTTGCTGTTGTGTACAACAGCTCTACCAGACAGGTAGCATTTTTCTTGTGACAAGAAAAAAAAATGGAAGGATAGCAGCAAGTATTATATCCTTATAAAAGATATGACTGCAATATTATGAAGCTAGGGATGTGAGATAACGTTCAGATGTATATCAGTTACATGTTTCCTGAAGTAAGTAAGGTAAATATGATATTCATTTCCAGATTCAGGCAGTTCTCGACTTACAACTGGGATCAGAATTTCCCTTGCTAAGCAAGGTGGTTGTTAAGTGAGTCTATCCAATTTTCCAATCATTTTTGTCAGAGTTGCTAAATGCATCGGTGTAGTTATTAAATGAATCACATGGTCGTTAAATAAATCTGGCATTCCCCATTAACTTTGCTTATTGGACTCTGACTGGGAAGATGTCAGATGGTGATCATGTGACTCTTGGATGCTGCAAACTTCTTAAATACATGAACAATTGCCAAACACCCAAAATTTGATCAAGTGACCATGGGGATACTATAAGTCATAAGTGCGAGGAACAGATATACTGTTTTTTTCAGTGCTGTTGTAACTCTGAATTGTCACTAAATGAATGGTTGTAAGTTGAAGACTATCTGTAATCAAAACGTGGAGACCTTGCTTTTCCTTGTCTTCTGAAACAGATTTTTCCTGCATTTTCTAGATACGCCCATTTATTTGATCTCTGTTCCCTTGCTTACTTTTCTTAACCTTTCATATTATCTATCAAATCTGTTTATTTTGGAAACTCCCTGGTGCACTTTGGTTTACCTGGCCTATTAGAGGACAAGCAACTTCCTTGAAAGTTCTCTCTTTCTCTGATTTATGTATATATTTTAGCTCCCCTTTATGGTCTTGCTAGTTGGGTACATTGGATTGGCATTGTGTCAGATCAGGAAAAACTCAATATCAACAAATGCATGGGTCAGAAACTCAGGCGAAGAATTGCATTTCCATGGCAGAAAGTAAAACAAAATCGCAGTTGTAGTCTTTTTTTCTGGCCAGCTGCTGTGTTGGAATCATTTGAGAATTTAAAAAGAATTGCTATGCATGTGAGTGTGAGTAGATATATACATATGTCTAAGTGTTTTAGCCTCAATCTGACAGCAACTGTTTTTATGAATACACAGACAGAGAGAGCTCTGTGCTGTGCCATGTCTCATTTATTTATTTATTTATTTATTTATTAATTAAACTTTTATACCGCCCTTCTCCCGAAGGACTCAGGGCGGTGTACAGCCAAGATAAAAAGCAATAAATATACAAAGTTAAAAATCAATTTAAAAACTTATTCAATAGCCAGATTGATAAAAACAATATAAATACTAAAACCCCATTTAAAATTAAAATTTACAAATTTAAAAGTCTAAAAATCAGTCCAGTCCCGCTTGAATAAATAAGTGTGTTTAAGCTCATGACGAAAGGTTCGGAGGTCCGGAAGTTGAAGTCCTGGAGGAGTTCGTTCCAGAGGGTGGGAGCCCCCACAGAAGGCCCTTCCCTGGGTGTCGCCAGGCAACACTGCCGCTGGCGGCACCCTGAGAGTCCCTCTCTGTGAGGCGCGGGGTCGGTGAGAGGTATCGGTAGCAGGCGGTCCCGTAAGTAACCCGGCCCTATGCCATGGGCGCTTTAAAGATTGTCACCAAAACCTTGAAGCGCACCGGAAGGCCACAGGTAGCCAGTGCAGTCTGCGCAGGATAGGTGTCACACGGGAGCCACGAGGGCTCCCTCTATCACCAGCGCATTCTGGACTAACTGAAGCCTCCGGATGCCCCTCAAGGGAGCCCCATGTGAGAGCATTGCAGTAATCCAGGCGAGGCGTCACGAGGCGTGGTGACTGTGCACAGCATCCCGGTCTAGAAACCACCGAATCCCTCCAACCGCGCAGCAGGATACCATGGTCGATGGTATCAAAAGCGCTGAGAGGTCTAATAGGACCAGGGCAGAGGAACAACCCCTATCCCTGGCCCTCCAGAGATCATCCACCAAGCGACCAAAGCCGTCTCAGTGCTGTAACCGGGCGGAAGCCGGACTGGAGCAGGTCAGATAGACAGTTTCCTCCAGGTGCAGGGAAACTGATATGCCACCATACTCTCTACAACCTTCGCATGAGCGGGTTGGAGACGACGATAATTACCTAAAACAGCGGGTCAGGAAGGCTTCTTGAGGAGGGCCTCACCACCGCCTCTTTCAAGGCGGCGGAAGACTCCCTCAACAAGGAAGCGCTCGTAATCGCCTGGAGCCAGCCTGTCACCTCCTGGTGGCCAGCACCAGCCAGGAGGGCAGGTCCAATAAACACGTGGTGGCATTCAATCTACCCAGCAACCTGTCCATGTCCTCGGGAGCCACAGGGTCAAACTCATCCCAGACAATATCACCAAGACCGCCCTCAGACGCCCCGTCCGAATCGCCACAATTTTGGTCCAGACCATCCCGAAGCTGAACGATTTTATCGTATAGATAACCGTTAAACTCCTCAGCACGTCCCTGCAACGGGTCATCCCGCTCCCCTGGTGAAGGAGGAGCGGTCACCCAAACAGGGCAGCTGGGCGGTTATCTGCCGACGCAATGAGGGAGGAGGCGTAGCAACGCCTCGCTTCCCTCAGTGCCACTAGGTAGGTCCTGGTATAGGATCTAACTAGTGTCCGATCAACCTCTGAGCGGCTGGACCTCCAGGAACTCTCTAGGCGTCTTCTCCGGCGTTTCATCCCCTCAGCTCCTCGGAGAACCAAGGGCGGTTGGGATCTGCGCCGGGTCAGAGGCCGCAGAGGCACGACACGGTCTAAAGCCCCAGCCGCAGCCCGTTCCCAGGCTGCGGCTAGTTCCTCTGCTGTGCCGTGGGCCAGACCCTCAGGAAATGGCCCAAGCTCCGACCGGGACCTCTCCGGGTGCATCAGGCGCCTGGGAGGGTACCAGCGTAATGGTTCCGTCTCCCTGCGGTGTTGGGTAGCGGTCAGAAAGTCAGGCGAAGGAGAGTGATCTGACCATGACAAAGGTTCTGTGACTATATCTCTCAAGTCCAGATCCTTCAACCACTGACCAGAGATGAAAATCAGGTCCAGTGTGCCTCCCCCGATGTGAGTGGGGCCATCCACTACTTGAGTCAAGTCCAAGGCCATCATGGAAGCCATGAACCCCCGAGCTACTGTTGATGACGAGCCGGCAGATGGCAAGTTAAAGTCCCCCATGACTAAAAGTCTGGGGTCTCCACTGCCACCCGGCAAGCACCTCCAGGAGCTCGGGCAGGGCAGCTGTCACGCAGCAAGGAGCCAGGTACGACCAGCAAGCCCATCTGACATCTATGACCCCACCTCACAAGAGGATTCACACCCGGCAATCTGAGGTACAGTGGTCTCCCTCGGCTCTAGACTCTCTTTAATAACAACCGCCACCCCCACCCCTACCCTGGCCCTCGGCTGATGGAATGCACGGAAACCCGGTGGGCACATCTCAACCAGGGCACGCCTTCAGTGCCCAACCAGGTCTCCGTGCGCCTATAATATCCGGCACCCCTGAATCAGATCATGTATTAGGGGCCTTATTGGCCACGGACCGTGCGTTGCATAACATCAGGCGAAGGCCCAGGCTCTGAGGGTCTTGACCATCCGGGAACGGGAGAAGTCAGAGGATCGGGCACGCGATCGCCTGCATGCATCGAACGCGTGACCCCTAAACCGATGCGATCCCCTTCCGCCATATCTGCCTCCACTTACCGTGCAGATGGACTCACCCTCACACAAAGGAACACACTTCCATAACCTCCGAACCCATTAGATAGTCGCCACGAGCATGCGCTGGAACTGGTTTCCCTCCCGACGGGCTACCCCATCACCCGCCCTAACCCTCCCACCCTTAAAAATACCCTGTCTAAAAAACCCCAAAGGCTCTTTCTTTTCGCATGCCACCTCTGTGGGTCCCAAGACCCGTCATTGAGGCCGGCCCTTGGTAGCGAAGCGGGCCATTCCTGCGAGGCGGGGGCACCTCGCAGGCGCAAGAGTTCGTGTACAGTGTAGCGCATAGAAAAGTGCGAATCGGCGGAGGATGCTAAGATGGTAAAATCCCAGATGGTAAAAACGGTGGATCTTCCAGCGGATGTCCAGTTGGCAAGAAGGACAGATGGAGCCGGAACCAGATAACGATGACAAAGCAGGAACAGACAGGCCGGCAGTCTCCATAGTGAACCTATGGAAAACAATTCTACAATAGCTCTTAATCAAGTAGAAATGACTATCGGTCTGTCAAAGTCCATAGACCAGTCCAATCTAGTCCAATCCAGCCCAGTCCAATCCAATACCCGCGGATGAACGTGCATGACCACCCAGTTTAGGTGACCAAAAGTCCGGTGTAGGGGGGGGGGTGGAAGGTAAGATGGAAACAAGCCATGCCACAAAAGGCCAATAGATGACACACGATGTAAAATACGATGTAACATGCCAGAAGAGGGGACAGACCTCCGCCTCGGCTCCGGCCTCCTCTCCCATCGCGGCCTCACCACGCCCATCACCGATGGGGCTGCCAAATACAGGACGCCGCTGGACAGGCGTCTCGCAGCCCACAAGGCCTCGCCAGGCGCAGCGAAGCGCCGATGGAACTGGCGGGCCTACCAACAGGCGAAAAAGCGGGCCGGGATTCACGCCAGCTGGAACCAGGCCGAATCCACGCTGCGAAGCCACTGGAGCCAGGCCAGGACCGCCGAAGATCTCATGCCACTGGAGCCTGGCCGGGATCACCGCTGGGACAGGGCCGAAGTCGAGGCCGGAGCCCGCAACAAACAGCAGGCCTCCCTCGCCTCCCTCGCGTCCTCACACCCCCAAAAATGGCCGCCCTCTTCTGGACCGCCGCTCCGTCCCTCGGCCCGTTCTCGGCTGTCGCATATCCGAGAGGATACAGAAACCTCTCCAGCGGCAGCCGAGAAGATCGTACAGCACGCCGAGGGACCGGAGGAACCTGGTAAGTCAGCCCGGAGCCACCATTTAGGGAAAAGCCGCCGTCGCCGATTCGGGCTCCTCTAAACAGCTGCCATTCTCGCGCATTGTTGTTAAGTGAATTTTGCCCCATTTTATTATCTTTGTTGCCACACTTGTTACGTGAATCACTACAGTTAAGGTAATAGCACAGTTGTTAAGTGAAGCTGGCTTTCCCATTGACTTTGCTTGTCAGAAGGTCACAAAAGGTGATTACATGATATTGGGACACTGCAGCCATCATAAATATGAACCAGTTGCCATGCACCCACATTTTGATCACAGGAATGCTACAAGGGTTGTAAGTGTGAAAAGTTACTTTTTTCAGTGCCTTTGTAACTTTGAACGATCACTAAGCAAACTGTTGTAAGCCAAGGACTACCTGTATACCTTTCCTTCTATAAGAAATTATACATTTATGGTACAGAGTTAGGCCATTTTATAATTATAATAATAATCATTGATTGAATTCTTGTTTCTCTCAAATAGTTGTGGGAAGGGTTTTTTGGAGTAGGTGTTAAAAATGCTGCTAATGGTTTGAACTTAGATTTCTTTGTGGAGAATGGTGAATTCATTTAAAGTTAATACGGAAATGCTCACCTTACAGTAAGACTAGGGGAGGAGTTGAATTGTAAAGAAATATCTTGACAGAATCTAGATGAAAAGTCAATTTCCCTGGTATTTAATGCAAAAGAAAGAATCCTCCTTTTGGGGAGTGTGTGGGGTAGATAGTTTGAATTGGCAGGGTTTACTATAAAAATTATTGCATGAAGTCATATATATGGATTTTAGATCAACATGCTTATTTGAAAAAGAAACTTGACTGTTGAAACTGTTGCTATCCAAAATAGAAAAGGAAACAAAAACCTTTTGTGGGGCCTAAACTTGATATGCTTGATATGCTACCTTATACCTTTTAATTCCTCAGATCTATTAAATGCAGTTCTCATTTAAGAAAAAATGAGTTAAGAAAAAAAATATCTGAACAGTTTTGAAATACATTCAAACTGACTGACTGGCTGATTGACACAAAGTTGTCTAGTAATAGTAATCCAGATAGAAAGCATTTTTGTCTGATCCAAAGAAGAGAGTTTTAGTTTAAGTCCAGAAAATGAAGGATGGAAAGGCAGAAAAATAAAACTCTTCTTTTGCTTCATGTTTTCCTTTCTGTTGGCTGGTTTTAGTTGTGAGGAGGTAAAAAATTGGTATTGGGTTGGCATGCATAACATTACTCCATTTTTTAAAAAAAAGCACAGTAGTGACTGGGTGGTGAATTGCTGCAGATTTTTGACAGAGACCAACTGTGTTCATAGAATATGCTCAATTACAAGCCAAACATACATTTTTTACAAAAGGGTGAATTCTGGTTCGTGTAAACCTTGGTTTGTTTTTTTACAGCTTAACATATTGCATGAAGTCATATATATGGATTTTAGATCAACATGCTTATTTGAAAAAGAAACTTGACTGTTGAAACTGTTGCTATCCAAAATAGAAAAGGAAACAAAAACCTTTTGTGGGGCCTAAACTTGATATGCTTGATATGCTTGATATGCTTGATATGCTTGATATGCTTGATATGCTTGATATGCTTGATATGCTTGATATGCTTGATATGCTTGATATGCTTGATATGCTTGATATGCTTGATATGCTTGATATGCTTGATATGCTACCTTATACCTTTTAATTCCTCAGATCTATTAAATGCAGTTCTCATTTAAGAAAAAAAATATCTGAACAGTTTTGAAATACATTCAAACTGACTGACTGGCTGATTGACACAAAGTTGTCTAGTAATAGTAATCCAGATAGAAAGCATTTTTGTCTGATCCAAAGAAGAGAGTTTTAGTTTACTCCCTCCCCTTCCTACATCCAGGCCACCCCATTCCACCCCCAAAGTGTTAATTCCTTTCAGTAAAACCAAGGTGAGAATTTCAAATGGAAACTGCTTTTTAATTTTCAAAATTAGTTTCTTGGTTCATTTCTTGGTGGTCCCAATGTTTGGATTTGGATATCTGAATGTCTGAATTCTGAATTTAGTGGTGGAACAGGGTTGGTCATGGGATGTTGGAAGGAAAAATCCAGATCAGGTTAACAAACCTGGGTCTGTTATAGAATTTTAAAATATTTTCCTGCAGAAAAGGAGTTTTATAAAAAAAATAGTACTGAGGAGCACTACCCTAGATTAGCTGCTTAAAGCTTAAGTAAAATTTTGAGGAATTTTTTCAGCATGTGTCCTGAAATTTAGAGATAAAGATATTATTTATTTATTTATTTATTTATTTATTTATTTATTTATTTATTTATTTATTTATTTATTTATTTATTTATTTATTTATTTATTTATTCAAATTTGTATACCGCCCTATCTCCCGAAGGACTCAGGGCGGTTCACAGGCACATAAAACATTTATATACAATTAAAATAACTATTAAAAGACTTATTCTAATGCCAAATATTAAAAATATAAATATAAATCTTAAAACCAAATTTAAACCCTGTGAATTTAAAATCTAAATTTAAAATCTAAATTTAAAATCTATAAATTTAAAATCTAAATTTAAAACTTCCAGTGTTGGAGCATTCACAACTTCTGGAGGCAAGCCGTTCCACTGATTAATTGTTCTAAGAGTGAAGTTTCTTTGCTTATGCTCGGAAACATTCTCTCCCTCCCCGCAGCCACTTTTTAAAAGTCATTATTAACCAATTAGGTTTTAGTTTACTCCCTCCCCTTCCTACATCCAGGCCACCCCATTCCACCCCCAAAGTGTTAATTCCTTTCAGTAAAACCAAGGTGAGAATTTCAAATGGAAACTGCTTTTTAATTTTCAAAATTAGTTTCTTGGTTCATTTCTTGGTGGTCCCAATGTTTGGATTTGGATATCTGAATGTCTGAATTCTGAATTTAGTGGTGGAACAGGGTTGGTCATGGGATGTTGGAAGGAAAAATCCAGATCAGGTTAACAAACCTGGGTCTGTTATAGAATTTTAAAATATTTTCCTGCAGAAAAGGAGTTTTATAAAAAAAATAGTACTGAGGAGCACTACCCTAGATTAGCTGCTTAAAGCTTAAGTAAAATTTTGAGGAATTTTTTCAGCATGTGTCCTGAAATTTAGAGATAAAGATATCCAGATTTTGTGCCAGAACAAGCCTTGGCTGAATTTGGACATTGTATATACTGTTCAATTTTGTATAAATAGTTTGCTTTTGGTGCATCTTAGTATATGGTAAAATAGATTTCTGCTCTGGATAGCCATAAAATCAAGCATTTAAATACACTAACCCCTTCAACTGACCCCCTAAGAATCTATTGGGGTGCACTTGTGGCTTTCCAAGTTTTGGTTAGGTATGCCCAGTTCCAGGTTGTCTTTATATCCATAAAGATAGTAGGATATGCTTTTAACAAATAAAGGAATAGAATTTGTGTCCATGCCCAATGGATTCTTGCATTAGAACACAGGGCATTTTTATGCTGTTCTACGGTGGAATTATGGAATACTAAATACCTTAAGGTAAATGTACAAGGAAGGGTTGATGTCCTTATGCCCTTCTTTGAGGCATCTCCTAATAATTGTACTGGTTACTGCGAAACCAAAGAAGGAAGTTGGCCTAAAACAGTGTTTCTTAAACCTTTTTGCTCATGGCATGCTTCCAATCTTTTTTTTCCTCCTGTGGGCTTTGTGCAGGTCCCATTACTATTGAAAAAGAGGGCCATTTGCACACATAAATAGAATATTTATTTTTATTTATAATAAAGGCAATATTTGCAGTATACAGGTAGTCCTTGATTTACAAGTATTTACGTACTTGGGACCGCAACTCCCATTGCTAATGTAGTTGCTAAGTGAGTCACATCTGATTTTACTATCTTTTTTTGCCATGGTCATTAAACAAATCTGGCTACCTCCCTTGACTTTGCTTGTTGGAAGCCCCCTGAGAAGGTTGCAAATGGCTGCAGTTGTCTTAAACACATTCCAGTTATTAAACGCCTAGATTTTGATCCTGTGAGTTGAGGGACATTGCAATGGTTGTAAGTGCAAGGTGTTCTGTGTGTAGCTCAACATGCAGCTAAACCCTGCTATCCTTTAATAAGCTAGACCTGTTTCTCCCCATCCAGACCCGTCGGCCTCAAGCACCGGGACAACACCTTGAAGCGCACCGGAAGGCCACAGGTAGCCAGTGCAGTCTGCGCAGGATAGGTGTCATCAGCGTACAGCTGGTACCTCACACGAAGCCACTGATGATCTAGACTGTAAACATAAATCTTGATACTTTATTAAAGAACAGGATAAGATGAAACAGCGATGCTATGTATAGGATAGATTTGGTTTTCAGAAGAACATGTGGAAAATTAAGCTGGATTCTTCTAGATGTTTCTGTTACCTCAGAACATTACAAAATGGAGTTTGGCTTCTCAGGATGCATCTTTTTCCCTAGAATGAGGGATAATGGGAATATGGGTGCCCTACAGGGTCAAACTTCATCAAACTTAATTTCCAAACAATGAAAGATTGTGTTTGGCTATCAGATGGAGCTCAATACACATTAAAGAACAACAGCAATAAAAATACGCAACTATATGCTGGAGGCCTGGCAGAGGGACTGCTTATAAGTCACTTTTTTTCAGTACCATATTAATTTTGAATGTTGTTAAATGTAAGTTGAGGACTCCCTGTAATACAGCTTTTCTTTTCTTTTGCTCCCTTGGCACATGATCTGGCCTTACATTATGTGTTTTTCAGCTGTGGCTCCCTGGAAATATCTTAGGGTCCCCAGATATAGGCAAGATTATGTCATCTTCATGTCTTTTTAGGAGCATCCCAGAAACTATTGGCCGGCAACAGTGAGGACACCAAAAAACATTGAGTGACCCAAACTGAACTGGGATAATCTCTGGTTTCATGTTTTCCCCTGGCTTCATTTGTGGCTCTTGAACCATGCCCATTCCCAAGCTAACACTATCACACCCAAACAAAAAACATGAGTTGGGATGAACCATGTTAACCTGTTAACCATGCTAACCATGTTAACCATGTTAACCAGGCCACTGGAAGGTCTCCAGAGACTGCTAAGATTGATCTGTAAAGTGAACAGTGCCCCTCAGCTGAGAAAGGTTGCCTGTCTATGATCTTTCCTACCTTCTCTGGATTGAGCCCATGCCCTTCTGCCCCTGACCTTTAGCTGTCTTTTAGAAAATGGATGGTGTGGATAAATAAACCCCTATTCCTATCTTGTAGGGCTGGCTATTGGACTCATTCCCTTCCATGGATCAAAAGCATGAAGAAATCTCTATGTTCTGAGGCAGTATACTGAAATACCAGGTTCTGAGGACAAGAGAATAAATAAAACAAGCCTACTATCTTAATACTGTTCTCTGGGCCTCCTGGAGCACTCCCAACTGGCTGTTCCTAAAAGCACAATATTTGCTTGGGATTCCTTAGTCCGATTGGGCAAAGTAGCAGTGTTGATATTTGCTTTCAAATCACACTGAAACTCTTTGTAGAAAGAGTTAAAAGTACAGTAGCTGAGGTTCATTGATCCGAGACATCCATTCCCCAAGGGGACTGAGGAAGGCTTTCTGCTGCCTCTGCTTTGCTAGAGTGGCAAGTTTAAGCCTGTTTTCCCTTCTCCATCTGCTGTTTCTGTACAAATGACTCTTCAAGTTTAATGTCAAACTGCCGGCTTCGCTCTGTGGGGCAATTTTGTTCCCTGGGGCTTGAATGGCTCCTGTGACAAGGATGGCTTGCACTCTGTGGTAATACAGGAAGTTTAGAGCATTCTGTGGCGGGGAAATTTAATTTGATTGATTATCTGTTTTGATATCAAGCCCGTTTCTACTTTGGGAAAGGAGTGTGTGATAAGGTACAACCAGTGCTTACTGACATCTCAAATCAGGCTGACAACTCAAAAACAATTTACCTGTACTCTTCCCTCCCACCCCTAATAAATAGAAGCCATAAATAATCTCTTGAGCTGGCTTAAAAATCACCTTCTCCCAGGTTATATTTTTTTCAGCAACTGGTATTGAATACGGATTGTGCCTGAATGGGTTTTTCTTGACTCCTGCAGCTAATCAGGACATTGGGCTGTTCTGTTTTCAGGAGTAGCCAGCCAGATGCTTCTGTTGTCTGGCATGCAGAATGAGGACAATAACCTCGAGCCATTAATATGCTGCTTCTGAGTAGGGATTTAAAAAGCTATAGTTGCCAATTAAATATCTATCAGCAGCTTTCAAGTGCAAAGTACATTCTTGACTGAGATTAAGATAGATCCAACAGCCCCCTACACCTTTTAGTGTCCTTCCTATTTGGTGTGTCTCCATCTTGCCAGTTTTTAGATGTGTGGACTTCAACTCCTATTCTCCAGCCGGCATGGGGAATTGAAGTCCACACGTCTGAAAGCTACTAAAATTGAAAAATATTGTCTCAGATTATTGCAAAAGGCTACATCATTCCACCGTTATCTTGTGATAGTTGTTGACTAGATAACATTTAATTCTTAGCTAAGGATAAATGTCTCCATCTTTGTGATTTTCTCCAGGGCTTTTTACAACAGCCATCTATAAAATAGTAATCCAGTACCCTTATCTTCCCTAGGGTATATTCTCTAAATGATCAGACCCTCTTCCATTTATGTGTGATGTCTTGTTTAGTTTATTTTGTTTCTTGATTGACACATTTCTGACAGTCTATTGTATCACAGAAATTGTTGGTCTACACTCCATTAAATGTAATTTCAAAGTGAGGAATAAAAACATGCTGGTGGGGTGGTCCAAGAAATGAGACAGTTAATCTCTGTGTGGTGTCTTTAATGCTTTAGCCCTTCATCTTCTAACAGTGCAGATCTGTGCTTCGCCTTGAAAGGCCCTGATGTTGGTATTTGAGGTCCTCCTTTTTTCAGATGCAGTATGGAATTGAGGATCTGATGTCTCTCTGATAGCATTTCCCCTTCCCCTTTGTGAACATTAAGATGACATTAATTTTGACAGCCAGTGATGAATACTTCTTCTTTTTTATTTGCATTTATATCCTGCCCTTCTCCGAAGACTCAAGGCGGCTTACACTATGTCAAGCAATAGTCTTCATCCATTTGTATATTATATACAAAGTCAACTTATTGCCCCCAATAATCTGGGTCCTCATTTTACCTACCTTACAAAGGATGGAAGGCTGAGTCAATCTTGGACCTGGTGGGACTTGAACCTGCAATAATTGCAAGCAGCTGCTGTTAATAACAGACTGTCTTAGCAGTCTGAGCCACTCAAGGACCCAAATCTTTGAATTAAATTACAGCCCTGGTGACTTCAAGGATGTGTTCAGCTGTAAAGGAAATACTTTAGGGATTGATAACTTGCTGGTGTAGGAGATGACCAGGCTGAATTCGAGGGAGCGGGTCAAATGCATCATCAGTCATGAGTCCCTTTGTGCCCACAAGAGATCTAAGACCAGCTCACCTTGGATTCCTTCTACTCTTATCTCCCACTAATTTCAGATTCTTATAGAGAGCTCAAGCTTCCAATAAATCTTTATACCCATTTGAACTGTCTGTCCTGATTTTCCTGGTGCTTGACAGCTAGGTCCCCTCCTTGTAGTTAGTGATAGTTTGATTGATTATGTGCCATTAAGTTATTTTTGACGCCTAGTGACCACATAGATAGATTTTTCTCCATGATGATCTAGATCTGTCTTGTTTTTTAGGTCTCCTAATGTTCTTTTAGGTCACCACTCTAACAGAGTCTTTCCTCTTCTCATTCTTTCCACCTTTTCTAGCATTAGACATTTTTCCAGAGGGGTCTTTGCATAATATGTCTGAAATAGAAGAATAATAGTCTGGCCATTTATATCCTCAGTGAGAACTCCGGATTGATTTGTTCAATGATCTATTGGTTTGTTTTCTTAACTGTATTTCAGCAATCTTTTCCAATACCAAAGTACTACTGTTTTTTCTTGGTATGTTGTGAAATAGGAAAATGTTTATGTTTATTAATCGTTATTTGGATTTTGTTTTTATTTCCTTTTTTTTTTTTGCAATATTTGGGAACTATTTAGAACCTTGTTTGGGGTTGAGCAACATATACAATATATAAATAAATAAAATAAAAATAACAGATATATATATCTTTGCTGACTTAGGGGGCAAACAAACAAAAACATATCCTTTCCTGGAATGCTCCTAGCTCAGTTTTTGCCGCACCCTCCGTTTTGGCCTTCCTGATGGTGATGTTACTGAGCCTCCCATGGAGGCAGCTCAAAATTTTGTTACTTGGCTTTTCCCTTGGGACGCTAGAGCCCCAACTCTGCTCTTCAGTGGGAAAATCTGACTGAATTTATGGTTTCCTGGACACCAGCCCAGAACATTGTATTGTAACCTATGTGTAACCGGAGAAGGTTGCTTCTAAATGGAAGATAAAAAGACTAGATTTTTAGTTTGTTTTTGGGAGCAATGATACAGCTGTTGGTTTAGAACCAGTTATTAATCTTGTGTTATAACTGGGCTGCTCAGAGACTTTTAAACTGCATCAAAGGCAAAATGTATCCTCTAGGTCACAGGTGTCAAACTCGAGGCATCACATTGCTGTCATGTGATGTTTTGCGATGTTTTCGTGGAACTGGGGTGGGTATGGCCTGTGTGTGACACATCTGGCTTGCGGGCCGCCAGTTTGACACCCCTGCTCTAAGCCTTATTTCCAATTATGTGTAAGGAGAGTGATCAAATGCGATTTGGGATCACATTTCAATCTAGTAAGGTAGTAAAGCACAAGGAACAAACATTTGTTCATACCTCTTTCAGCTGTACCTTTCCACAGTTAGCAACATTATGCATAGAACAGAAAAGGAGTTAGACATAGCAGGCTAAAGAAATTAAACTATTGAGAAAAGAAAAATAAATACAGATAGTCCAAGGTATACCCATACCCTCTACTACAGTCCTCCATGCCTTTCTATCCTTGCAAAATCCTTTTTGTTTCTCCCATATCCATCTACTGCTCTGTACATTGCTTCTTGTTCTTTAAACGTATTGCCTTTCTCTTTTTGCCAATTTCACAATTCCAGTTAATCTCAACTGGACTTTCCATTCCCGCCTTTCCTATATTTGTTTTGCAGTTGTAGACTAATTCATTCTCTGTGTCTGATGAAACCACCTCAGCTTCAAATTCAATTCAAATCAAATCACCTCAGATACACAAATTTGTGAAGCATTCTTTTTCATATTCTTGTATTCAGTTCACACTCGTTCATTTTTGTTGCTGTCTCTTCTTGTTTTGTACAACATACTTCTTGAGTCACCCATTTCCATTAGATTCAATTTCCTTTTTTTGTTTCTCCTAGAGCAGCAGCTCCCAACCTTTTGGGCACCAGGGACTGGTTCCGTGGAGAGAGGTTTTTCTATGAACCGAAGGGAATGTGGTTTCATGTCTGCCTGTATCCTGTGGATGGGGCTTCACTTATTTGCACGGCCCAGTTTCTGGCATGCCCTGGCCCAATGCCAGTGTATGACCTGGGGTTGGGGACCCACCTAGTGAACCCATACAAGAAAGTTTATAAGATACATTTTGTTTCTTTTGACAATTCTCACAAAAGATCATGTGCTGCCCATCATTTTGGTACATCTAAACATTTCTCACCTTTAGTAAACATTTTGAGAAGATACACAAATTCATCCTCTTGCTGTAGTTGTTATCATTTACTTGCAATTATTCTCTCCCCTCCCAATTTCCTGTGGTAAATGCAGGATTTTGAATAGATATGCAGCAATTTTGAATAGATATAATAATTTTCAGATCCATTTTCCCCTCATTGCATCGTACAATTAGATAGCATTAGCTGCAAATAATTCAGTTTCATCCAAAAAAGGAATATCACACATACCAAAGGACATGTACAGATAGTCCTCGACTTACAACCTCAATTGAGCCAAAATATCTGTTGCTAAGCAAGACATTTGTTAAGTGAATTTTGCCCATTTTATGATCTTTTTTGACACAGTTGTTAACTGAATCACTGCAGTAGTTAAGTTAGTGACTTTGTTAAGTGAATTTGGCTTCCCCATTAACTTTGCTTGTCAGAAGATCACAAAAAGTGATCACATGACCCTGCAACCATCATAAATATGAACCAGTTGCCAAGTGTCGGAATTTTGATCACTGACAATGGGGATGCTGCAATGGTCATAAATGTGAAAAAGAGCCATAAATCACTTTTTTCAGAGCTGTTGTAATTTTGAATGGACACTAAATGAAATGTTGTAAGTCAAGGGCTACCTGTGCATCCAAAACTCCAATCAACACATATCTCATTGCCCCAATATTTTCTTATATATTTATCCATAAATATGTTGAACCATAAAGAGCACTTCACACATTCTTAACTTTCTTGCTTCTCTGTATTGAATCATTTGCTAAGCATTCCATTCATTCTTACGCATGCTGAACTCCCAGTATGTAAATGATCTTATCACATTCAGCAACTGACCTTTGGTTCTAAAACATTCCATAATTCAAGCATATGCTGTTTATTATACAGCTTTATAGATTGTAAAAGTAGAGTAAAAGTAGCAAAAAAGTAAAGAGAATTTTTAAAATTTCGTTCATACATTTCTTACTGCAGAAGAGGTCTGTATTTCTTCAATGTTGTACATTATCATTTTTGTATCCTTTTGTCGGAAATCGCCTGATGCTTTCTCACACTTAACAAATGAATCTAACTGAAGTTTTTGTATTTATACTTATGATAATTTCCTTTGATAGAGAAACAGTAACAACTGTCTTCTAATTGAAACCCAGAGATGAAGTCTTTACAAACTCATTAAATAAGTTATACAACCACTCTGTTAGCAAACCACATCCACATTGTAACATTTTTCTTGTTAATTCATTTATATCTACAACTTCAGCAATTTGAATATTTCAAATTATTTCCTTTTATCAATTTTTTTATTTGTACGCTAACATTTACAGCATCTTTCTCTGCCCCCTTTGATAATCATATCACATTGCTCTTGAAAACATTCCTTGCAGTAACATTCCCCCTTCAGATTTGTCCCAAATAATTTCATCATTTTTATTTTTAATTGTTATCCCTGGTTGATGTTTCTTGTGTAGCCCTTCTCACTCTCTTCTAACATAAATTTTGTTTTCATCCAAATCGCTCTGCATTTTCTCTATTGTTTCCATATGTTTGGTTGCTATTAGATCAGTTTTTACATTTTTTTTGGCAAACTTAAAGATATGTGGACATCAACTCTCAGAATTCCCCAGCCAGTTAAAGTCTACACGTCTCAAAGTTGCTAAATTTGAAAACACTGTATTAACTGAGCATACAGATATGTACCTCCACTCCTTAGTGTGTCTTTGATCAGTTAAAAACCTGCACATAATGCTTTTCAGTGAAACAGAAAAGGTATAGAAAAGTTTCCAGCCTTAGTTGTACATTATCATGTACAGCATCCTCTGCTAATAACAAAAGTAGCACTTGTCAGTTCTGGCTGGTGGACTACAAGTGCAACTAAATCTCAGTTTTACTCCTAGTATGTTCATGTTATCCTCTGTAAGTGAATAAGAATGCTAATCTAGAGAATATCTTGCAAATCAACATATTGTTGCCTGTATCTTATCAGCTCAGAGATATATTAGTGTCCTGACACAGACACAGTTTATGTGGATGCACTAAACCATCTCCATAGATTCAACTGCAGAGAATTTTAGGGTGATATTCAATAACATTCAATAAGGGCCTTTGGTGGCTCAGCAGACTAAGTCTGTCTGTTATTAACACAGCTGCTTGCAATTACTGCAAGTTCAAGTCCCACCAGGCCCAAGGTTGACTCAGCCTTCCATCCTTTATAAGGTAGGTAAAATGAGGACCCAGATTGTTGGGGCAATAAAAGTTGACTTTGTATATAATATACAAATGGATGAAGACTATTGCTTAACACAGTGTAAGCCGCCCTGAGTCTTCGGAGAAGGGCGGGATATAAATTCAAATAATTTAAAAAAAAACATGCTAAATTTTGTTGGTGTTAGCTTGATTATGTTTGTTGTGGTTCATTCTATTGTGTGTACCCATATTATTTGGTTAAATTGTGGTTCTGCATATATTGAATTGGACCATGATCTAAGCCAGCATTTTCCACTCTTGCAGTTCTTGCCAGCAGAATGTAGAAACTTGTGGCTTTCTTGAGAAGAATAGACGAGATTCTCCTTTCTCGTATTCTTAGCCAGCATGGCCTAATTGTGGTTCTATGAACTTTGTTGTGGTATAGATTCCTTGACCTCATTTTAAACCACATGCTGTGCCTTTGACCTGTGACTGTCTTGTTGTCCACAACTTCCTGAAAATTATTTACTGTGGTACCGCGGTACTTCTTATTAATTGGTTCCGGGAGGCATGCTGAGTACTAAAAACAATACGAACCACATGATTTACTACATGACCCTTTGTTTTTGCCGGGAACAACTTCCTGTCTGTCTCTTTTCCTACGTCAGTGACCTTCCCAGCATGGCTGACTTCCTGTCCGCCTTCTGCAGCGACCTTTCCTACATGGCCAATTTTCTGTTTGTGCTCCGTGTGTATCCCCCTTTTCCTGTCATAGCACATCAAGACTGAGCAAACAATGAGTAACGGGAAACATTTTTACATCAAAATGTGTTGTACCAAATTTGACAACTTTTGAAGCAGTCGAGTACCGAGATACCACTGTATTTGTTTCTTATCTTTATATTCTGACTTTCCAACAAGCTCGATAATATGTAAATGTTTCCCCCCTGCTTTTATTTTTGTTCCCACAACATGAGTGGTTTGGGTCTTTTCATGGCTTTGTGGAGTGATGGTAATGGTGAATCTGGGTCTTCCCAATTCCAATTCCAAGGGTGCTTTTCCAAAAGGCAAACTGGACTTTCTTTGTTTTTTCTTGAAGACATTTCACTTCTCATCCAAGAACTGAAGAAGCTTCTTGGATGAGACGCGAAATGTTTTCAAGGAAAACGTTTTGGAAAAGCACCTTTGGTTTGGTTTGACCTGGATGACTGAGATTCTCCTTAGACATTCAAAATTACAATCTTGTGTTGTAACTACTGGATCCCATTAACTCTCGATCATTGATGATTGCAATTGTTATCATTTTAATAGCTGGAATGTTGCTTGAGAGGAGAGAAGCTCTTTAAATTTAATCACAGTACTCTGATTTGTTTTGTTTCCTTTTGTTTCCTTTATTTGTTCCTCTGTTCCAGCAAGTCTTAATCACTTGGGACCACATTCTCCATGGCATGAAACGCGGGCAATGACTTGGGCCAGCCAGCCACATCTAACCGCATGAAGTGGCTTCTCTACAAAAGATGGTAGCGAAACTCAAGCAGAACCTCTTGCTGGTCTGTCTGGTGATTAGTTCAGTGACTGTCTTCTACTTGGGGCAACATGCTATGGAATGCCATCACCAAATAGAGGAGCGAAGCCAACTGACCCGACTGGAGCCAGCCAAAGCAACCACAAGAACCAGCCAGAGCCCGAAGGAAAATGCCACGCTGGCTTATAACAAAGACATGCCTTTAATATTTATTGGGGGTGTACCCCGGAGTGGCACCACCTTGATGCGGGCGATGCTAGATGCTCACCCGGACATCCGCTGTGGAGAAGAGACACGGGTCATTCCTCGGATTTTGGCTGTCAAGCAGATGTGGGCCCGATCAAGCAAAGAGAAAATGCGGCTCAATGAAGCTGGTGTCACAGACGAGGTGTTGGACTCGGCCATGCAGGCCTTCCTCTTGGAAATTATCGTGAAGCACGGGGAGCCAGCGCCTTACCTGTGCAACAAGGACCCCTTTGCCCTCAAGTCTTTAACTTACCTTGCCAGGATTTTCCCCAATGCCAAGTTTATTTTAATGGTCAGAGATGGCCGAGCCTCCGTTCATTCTATGATCTCCAGGAAGGTCACCATTGCTGGCTTTGATCTGAGTAGCTACAGGGATTGCCTGACCAAATGGAATCGTGCCATTGAGATCATGTATAACCAGTGCTTGGAGGCTGGCCTTGACCGTTGCATGATGATGTATTATGAGCAGCTGGTCTTGCACCCCGAGCAGTGGCTCAGGACGCTCCTAAAGTTCCTCCACATCCCGTGGAATCCTGCAGTTTTGCATCACGAAGAAATGATTGGGAAAGCTGGGGGAGTGTCCCTATCAAAGTGAGTCTGCTTCTTCCTGAGTGGGGTTTTTAGAAAGTCATGAGTTGGACAGAGTTTGTCCAGCTGTTTGTTCCTCTGTTCCAGCAAGTCTTAATCACTTGGGACCACATTCTCCATGGCATGAAACGCGGGCAATGACTTGGGCCAGCCAGCCACATCTAACCGCATGAAGTGGCTTCTCTACAAAAGATGGTAGCGAAACTCAAGCAGAACCTCTTGCTGGTCTGTCTGGTGATTAGTTCAGTGACTGTCTTCTACTTGGGGCAACATGCTATGGAATGCCATCACCAAATAGAGGAGCGAAGCCAACTGACCCGACTGGAGCCAGCCAAAGCAACCACAAGAACCAGCCAGAGCCCGAAGGAAAATGCCACGCTGGCTTATAACAAAGACATGCCTTTAATATTTATTGGGGGTGTACCCCGGAGTGGCACCACCTTGATGCGGGCGATGCTAGATGCTCACCCGGACATCCGCTGTGGAGAAGAGACACGGGTCATTCCTCGGATTTTGGCTGTCAAGCAGATGTGGGCCCGATCAAGCAAAGAGAAAATGCGGCTCAATGAAGCTGGTGTCACAGACGAGGTGTTGGACTCGGCCATGCAGGCCTTCCTCTTGGAAATTATCGTGAAGCACGGGGAGCCAGCGCCTTACCTGTGCAACAAGGACCCCTTTGCCCTCAAGTCTTTAACTTACCTTGCCAGGATTTTCCCCAATGCCAAGTTTATTTTAATGGTCAGAGATGGCCGAGCCTCCGTTCATTCTATGATCTCCAGGAAGGTCACCATTGCTGGCTTTGATCTGAGTAGCTACAGGGATTGCCTGACCAAATGGAATCGTGCCATTGAGATCATGTATAACCAGTGCTTGGAGGCTGGCCTTGACCGTTGCATGATGATGTATTATGAGCAGCTGGTCTTGCACCCCGAGCAGTGGCTCAGGACGCTCCTAAAGTTCCTCCACATCCCGTGGAATCCTGCAGTTTTGCATCACGAAGAAATGATTGGGAAAGCTGGGGGAGTGTCCCTATCAAAGTGAGTCTGCTTCTTCCTGAGTGGGGTTTTTAGAAAGTCATGAGTTGGACAGAGTTTGTCCAGCTGTTTGTTTCCTCTAAAATACTCAAAAAGGGCTGAGATTTTTTTTTTATGGTCAGGGTTACAGATAACAATAAGAAAAATGCATCCTGAAAAATTCAGAGAAATAGAAATATTTATCTGCCTCAGCCATTCCCCTCTCCCCCACCCGAAATTATGGCCTTTACCACACATTTCTGAAATTAGGAAAAATTCTCATGTACAGATGCCAGGAATTACCCTTCACTGCAGAAAGCCTCAAGGATAAGGATGTGGGATGGAACATTTTTCTGTTGTCACATTTTCCATTGCGGAAAAATTCCCTGTTTCTAAAATGGCATTATTTTAAAAGTGTATGCAAATTAAGTAAAAGGGTACCCTTTAGTCCAACCTTCTTCACAGGGTTGGTGTGTATGTGTGGGTGGGGGTGGGTGGAAGAGGAATGGAGGAAAGACTGCCTTGAGTTCTTGAAGGAAAGGAATGGTTGTTATTATGGAATTGACTCCCTTGAGAATTGAGCTTAGCCATTTGAAAATTACCTACTGTTCTGCTGCTCGAGTAGAAGTCTAAATAGAAGAATAAAATAAGGTCAGCAATTCATGCAGAGATGTAGCAGAGATGTAGATGAAGCTCATGGGCTTTTCATCATTTCAGTGCATGCATTCCTTATGATCAACAATGACCACCCAGTAGCATATAGGTTGGGAATAACCAGCTTCAAGACTATAAATATTTATTGTTGGTAAGATAAACCAGCAGAATAATTTTTTCACCAGTCAGATCAAGATTAAAGGACAAGCAAGCCTCCTTTTACTTTCTGATTTTCATCTGCAGTCTTAAAACAGAATATGAAATGCTGGTGCTGTGCAGAAAGAGAGAGAGAGAGAGAGAACACTTTGATTTCTTTGTAGTTATTTGTCTTAAGCAGTGCAAATATGCAGCAGACTAGAGCAAAAGAAAACAGGAGAGACATCCTGATAGTTAAGTACCAAAGCGGTAGATCTCAAACCTTATTTCTCCTCTTCACAATGCTGCTTTTTAAAAAGAGATGGGGAGTTGTTTTAAACATTCACATCAACCATTTTACTTATAGAAAATGATAGCTATGTCAATCACAAGGTTGAAAAAAAAATCCCTTCTGTTTTACAAACTAAAATTTTATGAAATCATTTCAAATTTGAAGCACGAAAATGTGTAGGGATTTTGTGAAATTTGAGTTAGTCTAAAAGAGAAATTGCTCTGTGGAATTTTTTTTCTACCTAATGAGTACTGGGCAGCTCACAGTAAAAACAAAAGAAAACATAAAACAATTAAAATCCTTTTAAAAAATCCTTAAAATCCTTATGGTTTAATTCATAATTCTGGACCAAATAGGAGTAGCTTGATTGCTTTCTTAGAGAGGTGGAAAAAGTTGGCCCCATTGGCAAAAATTGATCCTGGTGGTTTACTGCTGGTTTAGATGCTAACTGTAAATACTGTTTATGGCATTGAAGCCACTGATCAGTCCCAACTTACATGCCACAGTGTGGTACTGGTGAGAAGAAAATAACAGCTGGTCATAAGGAATGTATATACTCAACCAAAATGGCAAGGGGAATTCCTGCTGCATCTCTGTATGATCCACTACAGTGATTTTTCACGTGTGTGTTTTGCACAACAGCAGGAAATTAGGCCACCAGGTGGAACTAATCATAGTCTCAGGGAACCCTAAGGGCTACAGAAAGACTGTCCAGGGGCAGCCTGCAGCTCTAGGGCTACAGATTTCTTAATTGAGTCTAATAGGATCATTCAATCAGACATACAGAAAAATTGTAGCGCTGTGTAATTGGTTACTCTGTGTTGATCAAGTTCTTCTGGGTAGAAGTAATTCTTCAATGTCATCAGCTCTATTTGGATAATTCAATTATTCATGATCTGAAAGGCACCAGAACTCCCTACAGCATTGTATCATATGTGACTGTTCTAAGCCATTCTCCTTTTAGCTAGAATTCTTATTGGTTGCATACTTGCTTCTGTGCACAGGTTTGTAACGCATAATCCTCTTTTTCCTCCCCCTTTTCCCTAAAATTAGGCCTCCCTGGATATGTTTTCCCCTATTTTTAGATGAAAAGAGAAAATTTGATAAACTCCCAATTAATCTATTGATTTAAAGCTTGCTGCTTAGACCATTTGAAAAGAATGCCTAACAAATGAAAATTATTCGCACCCTGGTTGTTCTGTGATGAAAATTGTTTGCACCCTGGTTGTGCTGTGGGTGTGTACATACACACATAGGATAAGGAGAAATGTTTCATAAACTTAGCAGTCCAATTTGTTTGTCCTTTCATTTTATTGGACTCAGTTGCTCCCCCTACACTCGTATGGAGCAATACTTACTTAGAATAGTACCCAGAGATTGTCCAAGCCTTACTCAAAGGTGTTTTGAACCTCCACAGTGGATCCCTGCTGCCCAGCTTCTGTTTATTATGGTTTGGGTGACAAAGCCAGTCCTGTACAATTTCATTTCAATACCACCCCCCTACCATAACCCAAAAGAAACAAATCTGGATTGACGTTGTGAAAAAAGGCTGCCTGAACTGGCAGTAACTCAAGGCAGCACGAGATGCGCTGTGGCTGAAACACATTGCCAACGTGGCTCTTGGCGGACAGGCTGAGTGCATGGAGTCTTGCCATAACTAGCACTGTAACTCTGGCATTTGCCCTCTTCTTAATAAAAAGCAGCTGGAGCTGGTTGGGAGAATGTCATTTTTTAAAAAGGAAGCAGCCGACACCAGATTCCCCCCTCCCTTTATTATTGTCGGCAGAGCCACAGACAGGAACAATTTGAAGAGGAATGTAGAGGGTGGGTTTTTTGGTGAGGTGGGAGAGAATATTATTTGTTGTCCTGTGGTTTGAAGTCAAGAAGAGTGAAGGCTTCTTGGAGAAAGAGGAAGAAGCTCAATACCAAGTCATGTTTTTGGCCTGTCTGGCTCAAAAACAGGGATTGGCAGCAGACCAATGGTGGGATTCAGCCAGTTCGCACCACTTCGGGAGAACCGGTTGTTAACTTTCTGAGCAGTTTGGCAAACTGGTTGTTGGAGGAAATCATTAGGGCAGAGAACTGGTTGTTAAATTACTTGAATCCCACCACTGCAGCAGACTTCCTGGGTTTCAGATAGGATTTTTTCCAGCCTTACCCAATGATGCTTGATTGCTCTTTTTTTCCTTACTGGCAGCAGAGAATCTGAAAAGTGCTTTGCTGTGCTTGTTGGAGCCTCCTTCAAGATGCTGTATCTTTTCCAGAGGTTCCATGGTCTTTTTTTTTTAATGAGCTGCTGAATCTGAAGCATTTTTCTTACTTCAAATACCAGACACCTCTGCTTCTATAGTCAGCATACCAGATGCCGTGGGAGCTGTATTCAGAAATAAAACTGCCTCTAAACATGGAGGTTTAATTAGTCCATCATGGCTATTGGCCATTGTTATATATTTCTCTTTCTTTTATTGTGAACATGCCCGATTGTCCATTAAAATTTTCGAGGTTGGTGGTCCATTAAAAACTTTTGATAGTAAGTTCCAGGGTGTAATGAAACACTGAAATGAAGAGTTTTCTTCCATCTGTCCAAAACATATGACAATTTGTTTCATTAGGTAATCCTGAATTCTTGGTATATTAATGCAGATTCAATCAGGCCATTAGTAATGGCTCTGTCTGTCCTTTCTCAATGACAAGCCAGAGTATGTTTACATAACTTGTGTTACCAGGTCAATTAAAGACCTAGCATGCATTGTGTAACAAGCTGCATTTGATTACTGTTAACTGAAGTTAATATGGACCAATGTTTGCAGTTAAAATATTGGACCCTGTTCAAATCCATCCTCTGCCATGGAAACTCATTGTAACCCTGGTTGCTTTCTTTCATCTCAACCCATTTCACTGAGTTGCTGGTCAGGAGATAAAATGGACAGCCCTGGTGCATTGCCTTCAACTTCTGGGAAAAAAAGGCTTGATATAAATCTAATGAAGCAAAACAATTTAATTTAAAATGTGGTTAAAATCATGTTGGCCAATCCAATTAATAGGATTGTTCTT
Source organism: Ahaetulla prasina (assembly GCF_028640845.1). Classification (NCBI taxonomy): domain Eukaryota; kingdom Metazoa; phylum Chordata; class Lepidosauria; order Squamata; family Colubridae; genus Ahaetulla; species Ahaetulla prasina. The sequence goes on along the minus strand of NC_080539.1, from coordinate 26,315,506 downwards.
TAATGACAATAATTTTGTCCTGTTGCTTCAAATATTAATGATGATTTTGAGATGACATAAGAGCCATGTTCTTGATGTTGAAGCGACCTGCTGAAGCCTCAGGTTACACTCCTGCTAAAGAGGGATGAGATCATTTAGAGGTGATACAATAGAGGTATAAAATTTCTGGATTTGTTGCTGTAACAAAAACAATTTTTCTCTTTTTTTTCTGGACAAAAAATGGAAATATATGCAAAAATTATATTCATTTTATCCTTCACATATCTGCTTTAGGAACATAAACTGTCTTATGTGTATCTTGCTTTACGCATTAGAAACTATTATTTTTGCATATTTATTAAATGCAAAGTTCTAATTCTAATTACACAATAATGTACGGTACATGTATTAAGTTTTAATTTTTTAAAATCTTTTTGTTACAAATGAAAGTATGAACTACTGAACTGTAAGAAAGCTGGGAACTTAATTTTTTCGGTTTGATTTGGTCACATAAATAAGACAGAAGAGAAAACAAGAACAACACAACATTTAAATAGGATTATATATTGATTCATTGGTTTACATTTTTAGAAAAACAGCTAACAAAATCAGGAAGAAACAGATTCTTCACATAAAAATATTGTTTTTAGACCAAGGGTGTCAAACTAGATTTCATTGAGAATTGTGTTTGACCTTGGGAGGGCCAGAGTGAGTATGGGCAGGGTTGGCATGTCACTTGTGTTGTCAACACAACGTCACTTGTGTTGTCACCCAAGCGCTCTGCCAGCAAAAATGGGCTCCTGAGCTCCGTTTTCGGCTGCGACAGCCTCCTGCAACTCTGCCAGCGAAAACAGAGCTTGGGAGGGCTACAGTCCTTACGAGCTCCATTTTCATTGGCAGAGGCAATGTGGGCTGGCCCTTTGCTGTTTCCAGGACGGCCCTGGGGGCCAGATCTAAGCACCCCGCGGGCCAGATCTGGCCCCTGGGCCTTGAGTTTGATACCCCTGTTTTAGACACTGCCTAGTTTCTGAGCTATTATTACTTTACTATCAGTTTCTGCATTTCCTGAAATTTTATTTTTGCTCTCCCGAGGGACTTCTAGTTCTTAAAATAAGAGGTTTGCTCAATAAGGCAGTCTTCATACTCATTTACCTGATACAAGTAGTCCTCAACTTACAACTATTGAGAAAAGTGACTTATGACTGGTTTTCACACTTCACAACTATTGCAGCATCCCCATGGTCACATGATCAAAATGCGAAGACTTGGCAACAGGCATGAATTTATGACAGTGGCAATGTCCCAGGGTCATGTGATCACCATTTGTAACCTTCCCAGCTGGCTTCTGACAAGCAAAGTCAATGGGGGAAGCCAGATTCACTTAACTACTGCAGTGATTTGCTTAACAACAGTGGCACCAAAGGTTGTAAAATGAAGCACAACTCACTTAACTGTCTTGCTTAGCAACTGAGATTTTGGGCTTCATTGTGTTAATAAGTCAAGGACTATCTGTAGTCATTTATGCATCAAAATTATAATAGTTTAGTTCTGTAGTTAAATTATGAATATTAAATTACAAGCAAAATAAAAGAGTACAGGTAGTCCTTGACCTACAACAGTTCATTTAGTGACCGTTCAAAGTTACAATGGCAGTGAAAAATGTGACTTACGACCATTTTTCACAGTTACAACCTTTGCAGCATTCCCCGTGATCATGTAATCAAAATCCAGAAGTTTGGCAACTGGTTCATACTTGTGACTGTTGCTGTGTCCCAAGGTCCTGTGTTCATCTTTTGCGACCTTCTGAGAAGCAAAGTCAATGGGGAAGTCAGATTCACTTAACAACCAGGTTATTAACTTATCAGCTGCAAAGATTCACTTAACACCCGTGGCAAGAAAGGTCGTAAATGAAGCAAAACTGACTTAACAAATGTCTATTTAACAACAGAAATGTTGGGCTCAATTGTGGTCGTAAATTGAGGACTACCTGCCTAGATATTTTAAAATAAAATATTTCATTAGTTGTTTTTTTTAAATAGACTTTTATTCTTTGGGGAAAAAACAAAGGGAGAAAAAATAATAAACGCCAAACTTTTTTTTCATTTTTATGCCATCTTTGTCCAACAAAACTTCATTATTCTAGGTGGGAGAAAATACATTATTTTCCCTCAATATACATATGTGACATGCTCTGATCTGGAAGGCCCTTTTTCATATCTAAGAGCCTTTCTTGACTTGCACTTAACATGGTGCCCAATTATTGCAAACAATACGTAACAAACATGTTGTGGCAACGTTTTTCTTTTGTTGTGACCCAATGACATTGCTTTCTTCTCATCTCCAAGTCCATGACTCTGATGGCATCAGGTCATCATAGGATTTTCTCCCCCCCCCCTTCTGACCTTATCCAAGAGCCCCTCAACTGCACACAATTTATAGGCCTATGCTTTACTGGGATTGGCAATGACTGGAAACAAAAGCAATAGAATAAGAAATAGCAATGGGGATAGTAGATTCTATACATGCTGGTTCAGTTTTCTCCAGTTCAAAGATGCATGAACATATCAACACACTATCTCTGCAGTGGGCAAGATTAACAAAAAGCAGGTAGAGCTGGCATTCCATTGTTTCATGAAACTATATCAAATTAATATATGCATGCATATATTTTGGAGCAGAGTTGAAAGATCTACGGACCAAGTTATTAAGCCAGTTAATGTGGAAGCCTTGTCAAAATGGGTTGGAAAAATCCCCACTGATGTCCTTCAGGATATGCCAGTGATCGCACCGATGTTGGGGAAACTTGGCTACGACCCCTATGCCAACCCACCAAATTATGGGAAACCGGATCAGAAAGTCCTTGAAAACACAAGAAGGGTAAATTGCCAAGTTATATTTGTGTGTGTGTGTCTATGTGTATCTTTTTTTCATTGAAAAACGAAATTGGTGCTATTGCAAAGTTCAGGTGCTTTTGTAGAATGTGTTGGGGGGAAAAAAAAGACAACTCTTTTTGGAAGTATACAAATGGGATTGGGGGATTGAAGTCAATGTGCAAGTCACTGCTGTGTCCTTCAAAGAAGGATTGCATTTGATAAAGGTCTTTTAGCACCCTCCCATTCAAATGGGTCTGGCATAGCACAGTTTCCCCCTATAAGATGTGCATGTGCATTGGGATATTAACTCTCTTTGGCCTTGCTGCCTAACTGTTCCGGGATTTAAGATCCAATTCATATAGAGGTTGGATATCTCCTCTGTCAGTTCCTCTATGGCAGGGGTGTCAAACTCGTGGCCCACGGGCCTAGGCCTCACGCACTGCCCACCCCCAGACCCAGTTTACCGAAGGGGGAAAAAGTCAAGATACGTTACGTAGCGATGTGTTGTTGTGAGTTTGACACCCCTGCTCTATGGCCTTGCAGCTAAAAGAACTATGATAAATGCAACATTTTAAACAGTACCAGAGGTAACAGTAATATACATTGTAAAAATTACATCCAATACACAAAATGGCTTATCCAACAATTGGGCATTAACATGGAAAGAGAATGAATGAAATGTGCAAGGAAAAGTACTCTGCATGGTTTTGTAACAGCAGCTCTCTTGTAGTTAAGAAAAATGAGTTGACTTGATGAGTTGAGCTCAGCTCTTAGTAAATATATTCATCTCAGGTGTTAATTTGGTAACAACAAGGCAGTGGTCTACTTTAGCTTTTTAGGAAGTCTTTTGGACTATCCATCTTAGTTTTTGAGATCACTCAGAGGCCATGATGTGCTGCTACCACTCTACAGAAATTGGTTGACCGTTTTACTCATGGCAGCTTTCCTCCTTGCCCTTCCTTGAATCTCTACATCTATTGATTCCTCCGCCTCCCCGAGCTTCTTATCTGGGGAATCAAAGATTGCCAGTCCTGCAACAAATCCAGTTTTGATGATACTTTATCTTTCCTTAACAAGTACTCTTTATAGGATTTTCTTCCTTATAAAAGCCTTTCCTGGACATCAAAAGACAAATAGAAAGTGGGTAAAGTGGATTGGGTCATATATGTAGGATATTCCCTTCTCTTTTCCTTCAGCCCCTCTCTATTAGCTTAATACTCAATGTAATACGATAATCTGATTTCTATCAGATATTTAGGACCACAACCATTGAGTGTTGAGTGTAATGGGCCCTGGAAAAGTATTAATATTTGGAACATGGTTTCTGTTTCAAAATTTGTTTTCTTTCCTCCCAGGTTTATAAAGGTGAATTTCAACTTCCTGACTTCCTAAAAGAAATGCCACAGGTAAGGATTCTTGGAGCCCTCATCTCATGAAGGATCTAAGGAAATATTAGTAACATCAATGACCTTCTGATTCAAGGGCCATGCAGATGAATACAATCAGAATTGTAAGTTGAATTCCCCTGGTGAAGTGATGTTGAGTTATAAGAAGCAATGATCTCTAGCAGGTTCTGTCTCAATCTGAGTTGTTTTCACACCCAAGTTTGTTTTTAAAAAGGTACAAAAATATTGCACAAGCACTTATTTTGTACATTCCTCAATTATCATTTATTTCAGCTTCCCCCAAGCTGGTACTCACCAGATTTATTGGACCATTTTAGTGTATTAAGATATATGCCATAGTCCAAAAATGTTGGACTGCAGTTGTCAATAATCTCCAGCTGGCATGGCTAAAGTGGAATTGAAGCCTTTTAGTGCGGCCGAAGAAAACAATTATTAAATTAGCAACTTTGGGAGAGAAGATGAGGACCACTTGTGGCTTTGAAAACTCAGATTATGCACCCACATTTTGTGGAATAACACACTAGTTTTATGGGCGGGGTGAACAATAAATGAGAGAACAATTTTATTCCCAGTGAACATTGACTTTCTTCTCATTGCAGCTAAGGAAGACAGTAGAAAGGAAATCCCATATCAAGCTAAAGTGAAGAAGGAGTTGATAAAGTAGAGTAGTATGTGCTATTTGTCTTCTTTTTTTAGAGCACAGGCGCTTTCTTGGCTGCAGGCACCAGAATTCCTACTGATAAGCTGCTGTTGCGTGTGGGCCTGCATCTGTTCTGTCTCATGTGCAAAAGAGCTATTTGCCTTAGCTCTTCACCTTCTTTTTGATCAATTTATGCTTTGGCTTGGCTGGCCAGTGCTTGACTAATTTGCAGCTGTAAAGGATTTATTCCTGCTTGGGTTTGTGTGGTGTTCCTTCTCTCCAATGATGTGTCTCATACACCCAAAATGTTCTACAAATCTTGCATTTTAAGTTGCCAACCAGGAAAAGAGATTATTTTCATTATTCGTTGTATTTAATTGGAAAAGTTGTAAGTTGTAAGTCTACAAACAGTGATTGGAAAAGATTTTGCAATATCCTTCTCCTGGAGTGGGGTGGGAATGGAGATTTTGCAGTATCCTCCCCTGCCACACCCACCAAGCCTCGCCCAACAAGCCACACCATGCCCACCAAGCCATGCCCACAGAACCAGTAGTAAAAAATTTGAATTTCACCACTGTGAAAACTGAATATGTTCAGCCTCTGTAAAATGCTGATTGTGGAATAAGCTAAAAGAATGTGAAGTGGTAGAATATTTGGAAGAAGTGTTCCTTGACTAGTGCTCCAAAGAGTGCTCCAAAGAGACTTTCACTTTACACCTCCATAAATGTTCTTATATGATTAAAGTCTGATTCTAGCCAAAGCTACTGTAAGTTGGATTGCTCTGCTTTAACATGAAGCAGGTTTTTTTGATTCCAGTGACCTGAAATTCCAAGATATTCTGCCTTTAAACAGATAAGAATAGAAATGGAAATGTAATGTCTGTCTAGGTGTCTGTACAAGTAGACATAGATAGATTTATATTCCATGAATTTGCTTACCCTTTTTAAAAATCATCTGCACTAGTATACATTACCCTGATGTGGCGAGAAAATCTGCATTATAGAAAGTCTACTTTATCCTGAGTTTACTGCACTACCATTAATTTCCACAAGGTGATGTAATGGTGTTCCAGTATTAGAAGTTGATAAAAATATTTTGAATTCAAGTATAATTTCACTATACATTTGAAAAATAACACTTTATCCTCCCCCCTTTTTTTTCATAGACTGATGCGGCGAACTAGAAGAGCGGATGTGAGTTAATGTATGTAATTGTTAATAAAATGGACTGTTTGTTTCTTCATCCTCTTTACTTGCATTTAGCAACAGTTTCGCAGTGTATATATTTATTAAATTAAATTATTACATTTATATGCCACCCATAATGTCTAGAGTAACTTACTTAGAGCCCTACCTTATTCTTGCTCTTACAATCTATTTAGAAATGATCTGTCACAAGGCCTCTTGAAATGGGTGCACAAATACATGTAAATTCTATCCTGTTTTCCCCAAAATAAGACATACTCTGATAATAAGCTCAATCGGGCTTTTGAGTGCATGGCAATATGGCCAAGTGCTTATTTTAGGGTTCAGAAAAATATAAGACAGGGTCTTATTTCCAGGGTAACTTTGCTGGTGAAGAAAAGAACCTTGAAAGTTGATATATTTGGAAGCTGAATATGGTGGCCTTTCTTGGATGGAATTGGAAACCCTTTTCAGTGGAATTTTCTGCTCTGGCAATGAAAATGGAAATTTCCAAAATATTGCAGAATAAGAGCAGTTATATAATATTGATATTATTATCATTATTATACCACTATTAATTCTGGTATCGCATAAATAGTTAGAATCCTTCCCTTTAAATGAGTCAGTTAGAAAAAAGACCAAGCATAATAGACATTCATGCTGATGAATGAGAGCCAAAGTGTACAAAACCAGTTTTCAAGATTCTGCAATCTAATCTTTTGTTCATTGCAATAAATCTGCCTACTCTGAATTTGTGACAATCCCTCTTTCTAAATTGTGAGTTGGTTAAAGGTTTGAAGTGGAACCTCTCTTATTTGGGTTCTTATTTGCCACCAATTGGAGGATCACTACTACTAGGCAAGGAAAATAAATAATTTGGTTAAAATACCACTTTTTATTGCTATTAATGGCAGATCGATCTGATTTGTAGGCAGCAATCAGGCTCTTTGGGGGGAAAGGGTGGTTGAAAACTGCAACAGCACAATAGCATTTCTCCTGTCCCAGAAACAAAATATTGCTAACTTTGGAAAATATGTGAGTTGGTTGACAGTCTTGGTTCTTTGGAAAGGTAAAAATATCCTCTCCACTCAGTAGGATACATGGAGGTATCTTCTATGGCTGATTCCGCTTTGCAGAATAGAATAGAATAGAATAGAATAGAATAGAATAGAATAGAATAGAATAGAATATATTGGCCAAGCCATGTAAATTGGGCAAATTACAGGACCAGTCCTGGAAGTAGCTATAAAGGTAAAATGACCTCTGAGAACAGCCTCACTAGTGGTCAGATGGAGATTAATGCTCTGAAAAGAAATAAAAAGCCAACAGTCACAGCCACCTCAAACTTTCAGAAATTAGCAAAAAAAAATAAAAATTAATCTGTTCCAAATCGGAGCAATAATATTTAATAAAAATTCAGACATTGTTAGTGCAAATCTGCCCTGAGGACAGTGAAACAGATAAGAGTAACTATTAATTTGCACATTTTTAGACTTGGCACACATTGAAGTTTTGTTTAGATTCTTTACCTTGGACACAGTCTTGGGCCTGATAATGTAATATATAAATTCCATATGACAATGTATTGTACTAAGATTGGGAGACTATATAAATTAATGTACATGTACAATGGACATTGCCCTATCCTGAAGAGATGTATTGAAATCTTATGTTTTCTATTTTGACTAGGAATGTTGGAGTCATTTTAAAGAAAGCACGATGGCAAAATCTACAAATATCTGTTTCCTCAGAATACGTCCCATTTCATAATGACATGTAAACCTCTATCTTTCTTCCGAGAACAGCTGTACTGAAATGCTGGAGGTGTTTATAGGGAATGGTTCTGGAAGCAAGGCATTAAAGTGGGAGGATTCCAGGTGGGAATTTCTCCTGTATAAAACATTTTGGAGTTGTGAGAGTCGTGCAGTTGCGGTTATGCCTCCTATTAGTCTCTGTGACACTAATACAAAGAAGATACATTGCCAGATTGAATCTCAAGCATTAGAAATTGCATTGATTCCCATTTACACAATTGTTTTAAAAACCTCAGAAGAAACTGAATCGTATCTCTTCAGTATTGATTTAGAATGTGAGATATGTTAACTTTTGAGATGCTTTCCATAAGACTGCTAATTTAACACATTAGTCTGACACACCCTGAATTGCAGGGTGTGTCTATTTTGATGCATGTTGGTTCCTTTGTGCATATCTTCCAAAGGGATGATTGGCAGTCATGGCTTCACAAGGATGAAAAAATGAGGAATGGCCTGTTCAGCCCTTGCTTTCCTTCACAAAATACAGGAAATGAACCACTGCACAGAATGTCTGTGTTAACTCTTAAATACACCTTTCCTTCTCCTTTGAAATGTTTTCTCCACATGTAGTTCACATCCATCATTAGATCACCATACAGCAGACAGCTTCTCTCTGTATTGTTTTTCCTTCCTTGGACAATCATTTTTAATTTGTGGAAAATGGTGCTTGTTCCTGTTGTCACCACACCCTTTTACCAATTTAGCTGATTTATGAAATTATGTTTTAATTATTTAAAAATGGTTTCTGAGACGAGAAAGAACTTGAAGGTTTAAAATCCAACAGCCTTTTGTATTTTATTTTTCGAAATAAAAGCTTTAAATGTGGCAATTTTTTGAGTCTGGATTTCTGAATTAAAACGATTTACAGTTTGGAGAAAGGGGAGAAAAACCAATTTGAGGTTACATAAAAATATATATTTAAAAAAATGTTATCCTGCCAAATCAAGTCATGAAAATAATATTTAAAATATGGCTATTTAACATTAAAATAGTAACAGTAACAAGGGTATTAATAATTAAATTTATACAAACTTCAGAATAAAGCTTTCCAAAATAAAATTCGAGAACAAAATATCTTCTACTTTTTTCAAAAATCATGTGCTCTTAAATCTGTCTGGCACATAAAAAAAGAGGCTTTCCTGTGAGAACAAATTTTTTACCTGCGTTTGAATGCCCTTTTAAGGTGACCTTTCTAGTACTGAATTCATTATAGTCTGGCCCAGGGGTGAAATCCAGCAGGTTCTAACAGGTTCTGGAGAACCAGTAGTGAAATTTTGAGTAGTTTGGAGAACTGGCAAATACCACCTCTGGCTGGCTCCAGAGTGGAGTGGGAATGGGGATTTTGCAATGTCCTTCCCACAGGAGTGGGGAGGGAATGGGGATTTTGCAGTATCCTTCTGGAGTCGGGTGGGAATGGAGATTTTGCAGTATCCTTCCCTTGCCATGCCCACCAAGCCACGCCCACAGAACCGGTAGTACAAAAAAAATGGATTTCACCACTGGTCTGGCCCTGACTCCGTTTTTGGATGTAAGGTGAAAGCCTGGCCTTTTTTTCCTACTGACAGCTTGATCCATGTTAATTTAGTTTCAATACATGACCTTCAGCACTAATAGTGTTGCTAATCCCCAGGCCTTGCAGGCAGTTGAGAGCCCTACTGTTGTCATTAGCATTAAATAAGGCTGAAAGATTTAGAAGGACCAGAAAAGGTGCAGAATTTCTATCCAGGTTTCAAAAAAGGTCATCTCTCCACAAGAGTGACCAATACTATCTCAATTCTATGCACATTTCTATTTTCAGGTTCTCTCCTAGTAATACCAAGCATGGAAATTGCTTAGTTTTTCTTTTCTTTTTTACAGAGCTACAATCTGGGTTGATATTTTCATTGAATCATCCAAAATGCTACTGACAGCTTTCTTTGGCTGTCATATCTATTCCTGATCAGTTACCATCCCTTCCCATTTAATTTAAAAATGGATTCTTTGTGTCAATAGATACTGGTAATCCTTAACCTATGACCACAACTGAGCACATTTCTGCTGCTAAGTGAAATGGCTGTTAAATGAGTTTTGCCCCATTTCACAACCTTGTTAAGTAAATCACTGCAGTTGTTAAGTTAGTAACATGGTAAGTGAATCTGGCTTGTCAGAAGGTCACAAAAGATGATCACATGATCCTGGGACACAGCAACCATCATAAACATGAGACAGTTGCCAAGCATCTGAATTTTGATCATGTGACCAGGAGGTTGCCACAATGGTCCTAAGCATGAAAAACAGTCATAAGTCATTTTTTCAATGCCACTGTAATTTTGAATGGTCATTAAATGAACAGTTGTAGGTCAAGGACTACCTGTATTATTTATATTGAACTGCATTTGTCATTTTGAAGCCTGAAAAGATTATTTCCAGGCTTCAAAATGCAGATGATGCCCAGCTGTACATCTCCACCCCCAACCACCCCAACGAGGCTGTCGAAGTGATGTCCCGGTGTCTGGAAGCCATACGGGTCTGGATGGGGAGAAACAGGCTCCAACTCAACCCTTCCAAAACCGAGTGGCTGTGGATGCCGGCTTCCCGGTACAGTCAGCTGACTCCATTGCTGACTGTTGGGGGCGAGTTGTTGGCCCCCACGAAGAGGGTTCGCAATTTAGGCGTCCTCCTGGATGCACAGCTGTCTCTAGAAGATCATTTGACGGCCATCGCCAGGGCGGCTTTTTATCAGGTCCGCCTGATCCGCCAGTTGCGTCCCTTTCTAGACCGGGTTTCCCTCTGCACAGTCACCCATGCTCTCGTTACGTCCCGCCTGGACTACTGCAATGCTCTCTACATGGGGCTCCCCTTGAAGGGCACCCAGAAGCTCCAACTGATCCAGAATGCGGCCACGCAGGTGATAGAGGGAGCGCCTCGTGGTTCCCATGTGACACCTCTCCTGCGCAGTCTGCACTGGCTTCCGGTGGTCTTTCGGGTGCAATTCAAGGTGTTGGTTACCACCTTTAAAGCGCTCCATGGCATAGGACCGGGTTACTTATGGGACCGCCTACTGCCACTACCACTGCCATTGACCTGTGCACTCCCACAGGGAGGGCCTCCTCAGGGTGCCGTCAGTCAAACAATGTCGACTGGCGGCCCCCAGGGGGAGGGCCTTCTCTGTGGGGGCTCCTGCCCTCTGGAATGAGCTGCCTCCGGGGCTTCATCAACTCCCCGACCTCCGGACCTTTCGCTGCGAGCTGAAGACTTTCTTGTTCCATCGTGCAGGGCTAGCTTAACTGCAGTTTTTAATGGGGTTTTTATTTTTATTTTAGTTTTTTGGCCATTAATTGAATTAGTTTTTTATATTGTTTTTAAATTTGTATTATATGTGTCTTTTAACTGGCTGTTAACCGCCCTGAGTCCTTCGGGAGAAGGGCGGTATACAAATCTAATAAATAAATAAATAAATAAATAAATAAATAAATAAATAAATTTTTGCAGTATTTCTTTCTAATGGTATCCCCTGAACAATTTATCGGTAAGTAATAAATTTGAATGATACACTGCTCAAAAATATTGTACTATCACTTTTCGCAGAGGAAATCTTACTATGTGTATCTCTCCCATTTGAAGAAAAAAAAAGTCCACTTAATTCCACTGCTTTCTGTCTTTTAATCTGTCACCAATCCACAAGAGCAACTGCAATTTATTCCAGGGAGGTGAGTTGTAATGGAAGTTGCTTTCATGAAATCCATGGTTGTTCCATTTCAGGAAGTTTTTTATTCTAGGTGTTTATTTTCTTTTTAACAATACAGTATTTCCAACAATATTCCTGAAATAGAAGTTAAATTAATTGCCATTAAATATTTTTTATTCTTTCATTCTATTTGAAAATCCAGGTCTTGTTCATGTCTGCATGTTCATAAAAAATGCAGAAAAAGACCAAATGATACACTGCGACTGCCCTTGAGGTTTTTTTTAATATTTTTGTTGGATGATGGTCATGTGTTTACCCCAACCATATTTAAATTTAATTACTGATGATTGACCCACTATCTCCACTGGAAATTGGTTCAGACAGAAAAGTTTTCAATAGCCCAGTGGGTTGTTTAGCAGCTGAACTTTTTATTGTACCTATTTAATAAACAGTGATTGTCAATCGGGGGAAAAAAATGGTTCCAGGCCTCCATTCCTCTTTTTAGGAAGCAATATTTTCTAACATTACTTTTGAACTTACAATTAACCAGTGGAACAGCTTGCCTTCAGAAGTTGTGGGTGCTCTATCACTGGAGGCTTTGAAGAAGAGACTGGATAGTCACTTGTCTGCAATGGCAGAGGGTCTCCTGCTTGAACAAGGGATTGGACTAGAAAAGGGGTCTCCAACCTTGGCAACTTTAAGCCTGTCGGACTTTAAGCCTGTTGGACTTCAACTCCCAACTTTGCTGGCTGGGGAATTCTGGGAGTTGAAGTCCGACAGGCTTAAAGTTGCCAAGGTTGGAGACCTCTGGACTAGAAGATCTCCAAAGTTCCTTTCTATTATGTTACTTCCTGAATCATGCAATTTCAAATACTAAATTACATTTCACTGGACAGACTGCCACCACCATCGTCCATGGGCTATTGCCCCCCTTTTAAAAAAACCCTATTCAACATATTGTGCAAACCCAGAAAATGGGTTGATCAATTTAAGTGCATTGTGGTGAACACACCTATCACTTGGAACATTTATCTCCCCTTCCCCCGCAGGAGAATTGCTCTACTTCATTTCAAGGGGGGAGATAGGATAATACGAGGTAGCAAACGACAGAGACGAAGCGTATTCATTTTTTATTGGCGGAGCAAGTTAAATCCTCCATACATCACTTCGGCTGCTTCTTGAGAGCCTCCGTCTCCCTGGCAACCAGAAGAAGCGCGAGAGTCGGAGTGGAGACCTTCCGTTGCAGCATCTCGTCGCCATGGGAGACGGAGAAGAACTGGAGCCAGTTGGAGGATGTAGCAGAGAAGGGGGCGGAGCTTATTTTGGCCTCACTCCGTCCACTGGGTAGCCTATAATCTTTCTTGTCCTCGTCAATCGCAAAGTACCCGGATGGCGGAGGCCTGCGGGGCAAGGAAAGGCGGTTGGGTAGCCGGGCTTTGATTGAGGAGCGCGGAAATATCACTCCAGTTCACCCGGGAGGCAACGAAGAGGAGCAGCTTCGGTGGCGACAAATATCGCCGCCATTTTTCATCGGCGAATAGACCAACAGGTGAGCGCATGGGAGACCAGTCTCAGAAGCTCCTACGGCGACTTGGCTCCGCCCCGAGCACTAAGTGAGCCTGAGGCCACGCCCCTTTTCGGAGCGTGGGCAAAAAAAAAAAAGGTGGGGGGGAGCAGGTGAAGAAGCAGCCCAGTTTCTTTCTGGGCCCTTTGGGAGCGTGGAAGTGGCAGACCTTCTTCCCCTGTGGGGTGTGGTCCTTGCCAAGGGCCAAACTTTGCCCATTCTTCTTCTTTTTTTTCTTTTTGACTGCTTTCTGCCTAGCAAAGCTTGTTTTATTTACTCAGAGGGCGAGGGAGGGAAAGGAAGCCCCTTCTCTTTGGCCGGATCTTTTGTAACCTTTACTTCCAGATATTTCAGATTACAATCCTCATCGACTATAAGCAGCCTGACCTTTGGTTTTGTTAGCTGGGAATGTTGGCTGCTGTCGAGAGCCCCATATCTGGTGGGCTCCAGGCAGGGGAGGCTAGCTGGGATCCAGCCCAGCTCGTGGCTGTTTCTGTTGTTATTAGGGCATTGTTTTGTTATTATTCTATTGTACAGAATAGAATAGAATAGAATAGAATTCTTTATTGGCCAAATGTGATTGGACACACAAGGAATTTGTCTTGGTGCATATGCTCTCAGTGTACTTAAAAGAAAATATACGTTCATAGTGGACAAAGAGCACTAAAGTTGAGGCCTGTCTGCACGGATGGGGGTGTGAAGAATATTGTCTTTATTTAGCTGCACTGCTTTTAATTTATGTTTAGCTTTGGCATGAAATTTGAACTTGAGTCTAAAGCAGGCGAGTCCAACCTTTTGGTTTGCCTGGGCCACAATGAGTGAAGAGGTCTTATCTTGGACTGCATGTATATGAATGCACATAAATGTTAATAAGTTTACGATCTTGTGAAGTTGCATTGCTAGCTGTCCAGGGCTGCATGTGGCTTATTGGCCTGGAGTTGGACACGCCTGGTCAAAGGCAAGGTTGATACTTTTTTTGTCCCATGGTTAGCTTGGGTGCCATTCTACCAGGAAAGCTGTGCCTTACAGTAATTGTAATTTGCACCTCATGCAGCAGCTAAGAAATAGCATTAGGCTTCTTCTCATCAACAAGATAAAAAGGCCCACCTGTGCTCAAGTCCCTAAGGATAAAATAGCAGGGGTGTTATGATCTGCATTCGCCTTTCCTTAAGCAGCAAAAGAGGATGAAGATCTACCAGATGGAAAAAGGTGGTACAAATTCAGTCTTTGTATTTTAGTTCTTAATAATCCCTTAATACTTTTGGGTTAATTCAATAAGATTAAGAATCAGAGTGGGCTTACTGTAGGATGGATTTATGAAGATCTTTCTGTGAATTGGAAAAGAGATCTGTAGGTTGTTCTGTCTAATTGAATAAGATTGATTAAGAGCAAAAAGGAAAAGAGGATCTTGGCTGAGCCCATTAAAGCTGCTGTCATAATAAATATAAAACAGTTTGAAATGCCAAGACTCGGCTGTTCGTCCTACTAATATGACTATCCACTCTGCAAATTATACAAACAGATTTATTAATTTAGACAAATTATGAAGCACCAGTCAAAAATTATATGACAAAGCAAATAGGTATGTGGCTTGCAAATTGGGAGAACATTTTTTCATGTCATGAAATCCATTAGGTGAGACAATTTTAAAATCAGTTTAGAACAAATATTTTGTCACACAATGTCTACAATTTACAATATAAATTAACATGTCTACAATTTACAATATAAAATATAAAGTGGAAATCAAAAAAATGAGATGAAGATAGAAAATTGTAAATAGAAATATTTTGTGACAAATATCAAATGGGAAAATATAATACCAAAACTCAGCTGCTGAAGTGTTTTGCATTTATGGGTCTATAAAATTTAGACCAAAATCTGAAAGTGTGTACAGTAAACACTTACTGTATTTTTTACCCATTATATTTACATTTATTTAAACAAATTTAGGTGCTATCCATCTTGCTTCTAGGGTAAGAATAAAGTTGGATTAGGTTCTCTTTTATGTTGCTATTCAGGATAAGTATATAATTCCTAGATGCTATAGAATAGAAGCAAAAATAGTTTCTGTAGGTCTCAGAGATTTAAAAAGTGTGTTCTGTAGCATACATTGTTCATAGTCCAAGAAATGCATCTTCAAAGTAAAGCTAATTTATTTTTTATTTCCAACATATGAACAAACTTCTTCCCTCCAGGGCTACTTACTTGCAGTCCAGATGTTATGCTCCGTTATGTGTCATGAACTTTGAAGTGACCAAGAAAATGAAACGCTAATTAAAAGCAGTATCACCATTCCCTGAATGCAGGGATAAAAATTCAGGTTTTAAAAAAAACCCCACTTTTAATTTCCTGTTTCCATTTCTTGATCACTACTAGAGAAATCGGCTACTTAAATTTGGCAGCCAACATTTTTATACATGGTGTTATGACACGCACACCCTTTCCTGGGGAACCATTTCTGCCAAACGATATATGATGGTAAAATTCTATTTAATGGTAGTAGATTTCTGTGAATTGTTGATTATTGCAAGAACTGGCTGAGGAATATTTCCTTTTGTGCATTGTGAATTTGGGACCACTTTTAGCAGGGGAGTGGCCCCCAAAACAGGCTGCCCAGTATGAGAGCAGCTGCGGTTGATAGTTTTGGGGATAACCAAATGGCTACTCAGCACCAGGTATTCCCAATTGTTAAGTTGAATTTGGAAAAGCAAATAACAGTCCTGCCACTAAAAGCAAGTTGAACAACTAGTCAGTGAAGCATATTTCCACTGGGGATTTGGTTGGCTATGAAATCCGACAGGAAGGTTTCCTGGTGCTCTTGTGCTGATGGAAGCCCTCCCTCGGCATGTCCCTCAGAGCTTGTAGATAATTGCAGATGCAATAACTATACTGATTGGGATTCACTTCCTGAGAATAGCAGTGATACCTGTAAACAGCCGATGTGGAGCATCCCTGAGTGCCTGCTGCCCCACAGTGGTCCATTCTGATTAGATTTCCTTAAAGAAAGGCTCTTGAATGAACATGGCTCTTAACTTCCCATTAGCCTTGCCACGGCTGCCTGCCAAGCAGACCCGGTTTCAAGAGCCAGAGGGATGGTTGTAGTCACGGGGCAGACCAAAGCTTGTGGACACCTGGGCGATGCCATGTCGAGCTCAGATGCAGAGGATGACTTTCAAGAGCCTGCCACTCCAACAGCAACCCAGGCAGAGCACTCCCTGTCCCTGCTTCCTCAGCAGGTGAGTGATTTAATACATGCTGTATCCTTGTACATTACTCTGTTTGTGCTAGCAAAGCAATACTCTCTCTGTGGGAGTTGCCAATGCAGTTTCTCTAGAGAAGTTTTGAATATGAATTACTTTTTCAAACTTCTTTTTCTTCTGGGTTCAGGCTAGCTTGTGCTAGTTGCTTGATTTAAATACCCAGAGAACCTTTGGTGATAGATAGGGGATAAATAATTATTGTAAGAAAATAGAAGTATACTTTATTGATGGGCTATTACTATAATTCATTCTGATCAAAAGTGGAATATTAATAAATAATTCCATTAAAGCAATATTTTAAAATCAAATCCTTAGAATATGTTTGTCCTGGCTTTTAAATATTTTGACAAGTAAGAATTTTCCAAGTTATTCATATTTACTAGGTTTCAAATGTATTTATTTTTATTTAATTATTATTATTATTATTATTATTATTATTTATTTGATTTTTATACCGCCCTTCTCCCGAAGGACTCAGGGTGGTGTACAGGCAGAAGTAAAAAAGACAATACCAATGTACAATTTAAAATGCAAATTAAAAACTTATTATAATTAGCCTGAAAACTTTAAAATATATAAAAACTAAAATCCCATTTAAAATTAATAATAAAAATTTAAGAAATTTAAAAAACCGATAAAATTTTAAGCCAGCCCCGCGCGAGTGAAAAGTTCGCGGCGGAAGGTCCGAAGGTCAGGTATTTGGCGTAAACCCGGGGGAAGCTCGTTCCAGAGTGTGGGAGCCCCCACAGAGAAGGACCTTCCCCTGGGGGCCGCCAGCCGACATTGCTTGGCGGACGGCACCCTGAGAAGTCCCTCTCTGTGAGAACGTACGGGTCGGTGGGAGGCGTGAGGTAACAGCAGGCGGTCCCGTAAATTAGACTTCTATCCTGCCTTTTGTTCAGGAGCTCCAGGCAGCTTACATAGCATTCCATTTTTTTCCAACAACAATCCATTGAGCTGACAGAAAATAAGCAGTTCAAAATCACCAAATGAGTTTCTATAGCTGAGAGTGAACTTCTTATTTCCAGTCCAGCAGTGTAACCACTTGGCTACACTGCCTCTTTGCATGTAAGAATAATTCTTCTAAATGTGTGTTCTAAGTTAAGCTGAGTTTTCAAGGAAGTTGATTTTAGCTGAGTGGCTGGCCTACCACATTTTGAACAATATTCTTGGTTTTGGAATCCAAGGAAAACCACAGATGAAGGAGGCCTGTGCAAACTTTAGTACACCAGTATTCAGACCTAGTCAGTTTTCTTGGTAGTTCGAAAGGTGTGAATACCAAATCTGTTTTTTTGTTTTGGTATGGGTGGAAAATTCCTAAAATTCACAGATACGTTTGTTATTGCAGATAGATTGACTTGAGTATACTGGTCATTCTTAGTGAAGGTCTTTGAATCTTCTGTATGTTCCCTTTCTCTGTCTCTTCCATATACACCCTGATCCTGTATTCTCCCCAGAGATTTATGTGAATTAAGTTTCAATGTTCATGGTGACATGAACATTGCAGCTATCTGAATGAGATCAATTTAGCCCAGCATTCTCCGTCCTCCCTTTGTCACCAAATACTCCAAGAAACAGGGCTGCTCTATAGAACCCCAGCAATTGGTATTAAGTGGCATACTTAATATTTACATTCCATATAGATGTAGGAATACATCTGGGCTGTTTTGTCTCTGGCATGCTAAAAATAGGAGGCTTAGGGGCTTTTTAATTAGTTGTTTTAAGAAATTTTTTAAGGGGAGTTTTAATGGGGATTTTAAGGGCTGGGAGGGGAGGGATTCACGGTAGGGAGAGAACCCGTCGGGAGGGGGTGGGAGGTTAGGGTGGGTATTGGGAGTAGCCCGCGGGTGGGGAGCCAGTCCTTGCAGCGCTCGTGGCGGTTTAGTAATGGGTTCGGAGGTTATAGGGGGATTCGTTCCTTTTGGTGAGGTGGTTCCATTTGCAGTAAGTGGGAGGGGCAGATATGGCGGAAGGGGACCGCATCGTTTTGGGGGCGCGCTCGATGTCTGCAGGCGATCGCGCGCCCGATCCCCTCCTTCTCCCGTCCCCGGATGGTCAAGACCCTCAGAGCCTGGGCCTTCGTCTGATGTTATACAGCACGGTCCGTGGCCAATAAGGCCCCTAATACATGATCAGATTCAGGGGTGCAGCGGATATTATAGGCGTTACGGAGACCTGGTTGGGCACTGAAGGCGTGCCCTGGTCGAGATGTGCCCACCGGGTTTCCGTGCATTCCATCAGCCGAGGCCCAGGGTAGGGGTGGTGGGGTGGCGGTTGTTATTAAAGAGAGTATAGAGCCGAGGGAGACCACTGTACCTCAGATTGCTGGGTGTGAATCCCTCTTTGTGAGGTGGGGTCATAGGTGTCAGATGGGCTTGCTGGTCACGTACCTGGCTCCTTGCTGCGTGACAGCCGCCTGCCCGAGCTCCTGGAGGTGCTGGCTGGGGTGGCAGTTGAGACCCCAGACTTTTAGTCATGGGGACTTTAACTGCCATCTTCCGGCTCGTCATCGACGGCAGCTCGGGAGTTCATGGCTTCCATGACGGCCTTGGACCTGACCCAAGTAGTTGATGGCCCTACTCACATTGGGGGTGGCACTCTGGACCTGATTTTTGTCTCTGGTCAGTGGTTGAGAGATCTGGACTTAAAGGAAATAGTCATTGAACCTTTGTCATGGTCAGATCACTCTCTTCTTCGCCTAGACTTTCTGACCGCCATTCACCACCGCAGGGAGGCGGAGCCGATTCGTTGGTTCCGTCCCAGGCGCCTGATGGACCCGGATGGGTTCCGGACGGAGCTTGGGCCATTTCCTGAGGTCTGGCTCACGGCTCGGTTGAGGAACTTGTTGCGGCCTGGGAGCGGGCGCGGCGGGGCCTTAGACCGTGTCGTGCCTTTGCGGCCTCTGACCCGGCGCAGGTCCCAACCGGCTCCTTGGTTCTCCGAGGGCTGAGAGGATGAGCGCGGAGAAGGCGCCTAGAGAGCTCCTGGAGGTCTAGCCGTTCAGAAGCTGATCGGACACTAGTGAAGTCCTATACTAGGACTTACCTAGTGGCATTGAGGAAGCGGCGTAGCTCGCCTCCTCCCTCATTGCATCGGCAGATAACCGCCCAGCCGCCCTGTTTGGGTGACCCGCTCCCTCCTACACCAGGGGCGGGATGACCCGATGCAGGGGCGTGCTGAGAGTTTAACGGTTATCTATACGATAAAATCGTTCAACCGGGATGGTTTGGACCAAGATTGCGGTGATACGGGTGAGACGGCTGAGGTGGTCTTGGTGACATTTTATGGGATGAGTTTGACCCTGTTGCTCCGAGGACATGGACAGGTTGTTGGGAGGCTGAATGCCACCACATGTTTACTGGACCCGTGCCCCTCCTGGTTGGTGCTGGCCACACAGGAGGTGACCCGAGGCTGGCTCAGGCGATTACGAGCGCTTCTTTGGTGGAGGTGTCTTTCCGGCCGCCTTGAAAGAGGCGGTGGTGAGGCCCCTCCTCAAAAGCCTTCCTGGACCCGGCTGTTTTAGGTAATTATCGTCCGGTCTCAACCTTCGCTTGGCGAAGGTTGTTGAGAATATGGTGGCATATCAGTTTCCCTTACACCTGGATGAAACTGTCTATCTAGACCCGTTCAGTCGGTTTCCGGCCCGGTTACAGCACGGAGACGGCTTTGGTCGCGTTGGTGGATGATCTCTGGAGGGCCAGGGATAGGGGTTGTTCCTCTGCCCTGGTCCTATTAGACCTCTCAGCGGCTTTCGATACCATCGACCATGGTATCCTGCTGCGCGGTTGGAGGATTGGGAGGGGGAGGCCCCGTTTATCGGTGGTCCCCCTCCTACCTCCCCGCCCGGTCGCAGTCGGTGTTGACAGGGGGGCAGAGGTCGGCCCCGAGGCCCCTCACTTGTGGGGTGCCGCAGGGATCGATCCTCTCGCCCCTTCTGTTCAACATCTACATGAAGCCGCTGGGTGAGATCATCAGTGGGTTCGGTGAGAGGTACCAGCTGCGGATGACACCCAGCTGTACTTTTCCACACCGGACCACCCCAACGAAGCTATCGAAGTGCTGTCCCGGTGCCTGGAGGCCGTACGGGTCTGGATGGGGAGAAACAGGCTCAAGCTCAATCCCTCCAAGACAGAGTGGCTGTGGATGGCGGCATCCCGGTACAGTCAGCTAAATCATGCGGCTGACCATCGGTGGCGAGTCATTGGCCCCGATGGAGAGGGTGCGCAACAAGCGTCCTCCTGGATGAGCGGCTGTCTCTAGAAGATCATTTGTGGCCGTCTCCAGGAGAGCGTTCTACCAGGTTCGCCTGGTGCGCCAGTTGCGCCTTTCTGGACCGGGAGGCCCTTTGCACGGTCACTCACGCCCTTGTGACGTCTCGCCTGGATTACTGCGCTCTCTACATGGGGCTTCCTTGAAGGGCATCCGGAGGCTGCAGTTAGTTCAGAATGCGGCTGCGCGGGTGATAGAGGAGCCCTCGTGGCTCCCGCATAACACCCATCCTGCGCAGGCTGCACTGGCTACCTGTGGCCTTCGGGTGCGCTTCAAGGTTTTGGTGACCACCTTTAAAGCGCTCCATGGCATAGGGCGGGTTATCTGGGACCGCCTACTGCGACCAGATACCTCTCACCGACCCGTGCGCTCTCACAGAGGGACTCCTCAGGGTGCCGTCAGCTAGGCAGTGTCGGTTGGCGGCGCCCAGGAAGGGCCTTCTCTGTGGGGCTCCCACCCTCTGGAACGAACTCCCCCCAGGACTCCGTCAACTTCCTGACCTTCGAACCTTCCGTCGCGAGCTCAAGACACATTTATTCATCTGTGCAGGACTGGCTTAGATTTTTAAATTTAGAGGGGTTTTAAATTGATTTTAATATTTATATTTGATATTTATATCTCTATTTTTAATAATTCGGGCGCTAGAATAAGTTTTTTAAGGATTATTTTAATTTGTATATTGATATTGATGTTTTATATGCCTGTAAACCGCCCTGAGTCCCTTGGGAGATAGGGCGGTATATAAATTCGAATAATAATAATAATAATAATAATAATAAAGTTAGCAGCTGTGCCCAATTACAGTATGTTTTTACTCTGCTTAGGTTCTTCTTGGGAATGTCAGACCTACCTTTGATGAAACATATCTTAAAACACTGTTAACATATGCTTTTACTGTAGAATGCTGTATACAGGGCCTATTTTGAGGACTATCTATAACGGGTGTCAAGCTGGCGGCCCCGCAGGCTGGATGCGTCACACGCAGGCCATGCCCACCCCAGCTCTGCAAATGGGAAAAGTTGTGAAATGTCACGTGACGGCAACATCTCGTGGCGAGTTTGACACCTGTGATCTAGAAACATCATTTATCCAGATTGCAGCAGTGTGGGCAGTAATAAGACATTCACATGATTGATTTTGCATTAACTGTACTGCAGCTGCACTAATTACCAGTTTGGTTTCAGCACAATTCAAAATTGCGATGATTTTATTAAATGGTTTTGGGCACAAGTTGCCTAAACAACTATCTTTTCTCTAGCCAGCCTGCCTACTTGCTTCTAAGAGTGATAGAAATAGGATTTATTAGGAACTCCCTATCTTTTGTTTCCAACAATGTTTATTCCAATGAGATTAAAATAGACATTCTACAAATTATCTCAAATGAGATCTGTTTGACTTGTAACTATTAATAACCCTATAAAATTGTCTCTAATTCTTTCTGAAATCACCCACTTCTTATTGCAGTCTTGCCTCTGTTGTCAATTGCTGTTATTAGTAATTCTATAACACTCTTCCTCCAAAGGTAGTCCAGTCATGAAATCTGTAATCTTTAAATACAAGCTTTAGATCAACATTTTATTTTCAAAAGAGAAAAAAAAAACAAATTTTCAAGAAATAAAGAGTCTAGTCACTGAAAAGATTGATATCTTACAAATGGATAAGCAGGCATATCCGTAATTGTTGTCTAAGAGAAAACATTGGAATCAGATACACTTTTCTTGGGAGGGTTTTATTCAGGTACTCCTTGACTTACGACCATAATTGAGTGCAATATTTCTGTTGCTAACTGAGACATTTGTTATGCGAATTTTGCCTCATTTTACCTTGGGGCCACAGTTGTTAAGTGAATCAGTGCAGTTGTTAAGTCAGTAACATGGCTGTAAAATGAATCTGGTTTTCCCATTGACTTTGCTTATCAGAAGATTGCAAAAGATAACCACGTGACCCTGGGAAACTGCAACAGTCATATAAATATCAGTCAGTTGCCAAGGGTCTGAATTTTGATCACGTGACCTTGGGGATGCCACAACACTTGTGGGAAAAACAGCCATAAGTCATTTTTTTCAGTGTCCATTGTAACTTTGAATGTTCATTAAACAACTGTTATAAGTTGAGGACTATCTGTAGTCCATTAAGTGATCCAAATTCTGGTATTATGTGAGAATGAAAACACCAACATGCCATGTCTAATTTTCAATAACATTTATTATTTCCAGTTCCCTGAAGTAGTTCCACTAAATGTTGGAGGCACCCATTTCATGACCAGGCTGTCAACACTGAGACGTCATGAAGACACCATGTTGTCAGCCATGTTCAGTGGCCGGCATTACATCCCAACAGATGCGGAGGGCAGATATTTTATTGACAGAGATGGAACATATTTTGGGTACATAATATTTGACAATGTGCTATTTTTTTTCCACAAAATACTTGGACCAGTAGGTTAATTTTGTATTCTGCCCTTAGCTCTTCTTCCTTTGCAGTCATATTTTCTTCAGAGTGAGGAGTAACAGAAAATATGTAGGATGCCAAGGATTGCTACTTCATTAAGTAACATCCAGGTTGCAACAGTTACCCTACAGTTTTAGAAAACAATGTTTTAGATGCATGGTTAAGTAACATCCAGGTTGCAACAGGTACTGTGTTTTAGAAAGTAGTGTTTTACATACATTTTTGCTTATCCATTTTTTGCTCCTTAATGTTGCCAGTTGTCTGTAGTTTCAGTTCAGGTTATTTATTCAAGATGTTGGGCTGCAATTTTCAATGCAATTTATTCTCAGGAAACTGTCTTTATAGTTCTTAGTTACCTTGCATTTTCTGTCTTTAAATAGTTCATACATACTTGACCCCAAGCTTCTTCATAGGTGCTTTTTCCTGTGCACAAGTGAAGAGGAAGTGGCCCTTAACAATGGTGCTTGCGATCTTACGTTTTTAAGAACTTCAAATGAAAATGTGCTACTTGATGAGTTTTTAATTATTTTTAAAATAATTAAATAATAATTAAAAAATTGCTACATTCAACAACATCTCTCACAAGGGAAGAGGTAGCCACAATTTCAGCAGTTCTGTTTGTTTCCTTTTTGTTTTTAGTGATGTACTTAATTTTCTACGATCTGGTGACTTGCCTCCAAGAGAACGAGTGAGGTCTGTTTACAAGGAAGCTCAGTATTATTCCATAGGACCATTGCTAGACAGTCTAGAAGAGCTCCAGCCCCTGAAAGGAGAGAAAGTCCGGCAGGCTTTCCTGGGTTTAATGCCCTATTACAAAGGTAAATTGAGAATGTAGCAATTGTGGTGGTTTATTGCCTTCTGCCAAGTCACCATTTTAGAAGTTCAGAAATGAAAAATTAAAAAATAATAAATGTTGGGCTAGTTTCTTACACCTCATTTTATTTTATCTCTTCTCTGGCTCTTGCTCTTGCTCATTTTAGTGAATTTAGGACTTTCCCTATTTGTATTTAGTCAGGGTACATACCTCAGACATATCCTTTGCTTTCTGCAGTGTCACGATTCTGGTTTCATCTGATCCCAAATCCATACCTAAAACCACTTAAAGCTCTTCTGGTTTTAAAGTAGTATATTCCCATTAAAGCAGGCAAAAAGCCAGGGGTGAAATCCAGCAGGTTCTAACAGGTTCTGGAGAACCGGTAGCAGAAATTTTGAGTAGTTTGGAGAACTGGCAAATGCCACCTCTGTCTGGCCCCAGAGTGGGGTGGGAATGGAGATTTTGCAGTATCCTTTCCCCAGGAGTGGGGAGGGAATGGAAATTTTGCAGTCTCCTTCCCCTGCCACACCCACCAAGCCATGCTACGCCCACAGAATCGATAGTAATTTTTTTTTAATTTCACCATTGCAACAAGCCATAGTACCTTTATTATCCAAACTGATATGTTTAAGTAATTGTTCTGTCTAATGAGTGTAGGGCGTAGAATCAACCCAGCAACTATTGGCCTCTTTAGTTTGGAGAAGACCTGTGTCTTCCTATCCTAGGGCACTCCCCCCCAAGGACCATTCTGCTTTTGGCAGTGTAATAGTATGAGAATGATCTCAAGTGGTGAGGGGAAGAGCTGCTGCCTAGGAAATTTCACACAAGAGAGGGAGGAGCCCCCAGTGGCTTAATGGGTCAGAGGAAGAAACGCAAGAAGGACCTGGCTTAATTGATCAGACAGGGAAGCTTTGTACCTTCAGACGTGTAAGAGTCTGTTAATGTTACCTTATGATAAAGTAAAATTAGCTCATCTGTTCTTGTTTCCTGTCTGATTTATCTGGGTGGACTAAGAGGCAGTAAGAGTTCAATTCTTTCAAATTAGGCTTTCCCTTTTAGCTTGGTAGGCTCTGGGTTGATCTTGGTCGTAACACCTGGATTGGTTGAATGACAGCTGGCTACTACTCGTTACTGTGCATAAAATAGGGATACAAGCTGGCTTTCACACTGCCACTTCATAGCCTATCATGCAGTTTAATCAAGTTTTAGATGTTTAGTGCCATAAAAGATGTTTTTTTAAAAAAAAAAATCAGTATTAAAAAAAAATCAACCTTCAGAACAGCTGTTACGGAGCAGGGGTCTCCAACCTTGGCAACTTTAAGACTTGTGGACTTCAACTCCCAGAATTCCTCAGCCAGCTTTGCTTTGCTGGCTGAGGAATTCTGGGAGTTGAAATCCACAAGTTGCCAAGGTTGGAGACCCCTCTTATGGAGGATGCTGTATGATGCAGTTATAGTTTTCCGTTCACCACACTGCACACTTGTGGGTACCTCCTAATGGTTGAGAGTGTGCACAATGTTGTATGCTATGGTATAACACCTATTGCACCGGGCAACCCTCTGGCATCCTTGTTAACTGTTAGCAGAGGCTATTTTTAAACACAGGTTTGATGTTCTTCTGCAAGAAAGCTCAATCCATGTTTAAAAATATTCTAACAAATAACTATGGAGGAAGGAGTTGCGTGATACATTGGCAACATTCCTTCCTGCTTTGCTTTGCAGCCTTTCCAACACTAAAGTATCTTAGTCCAGGATCATAAGGCTAGAAGAAATCTCAGAGGTTGCCTAATCCAGGGGTCTCCAACCTTGGTCCCTTTAAAACTTGTGGACTTCAACTCCCAGAGTTCCTCAGCCAGCTTTGCCATTGCTGGCTGAGGAACTCTGGGAGTTGAAGTCCACAAGTCTTAAAGGGACCAAGGTTGGAGACCCCTGGTTTAGTCCAAATCCCTGCTCAAGGCAGGAGTCTTAGTTAGACTGTCCCAGTCAAATGGTTGTCCAGTCTATTTTTGAAAACCAACAATGGAGTTGCTTTGTGTGTACTTTGAATTAGATGTTTTAATGTTTTTACTGTTTTGTATTGTATCATTTTTAATATATTTTAAAATGTTTTTAATATTTTAATTGTAACGTATTTTGAATTATGAGTCACCCACAGTCATTTGCTGAAATGAGTGGCTATCAAATAAACAAATGGTATCCCATTAATTAATTACTTATTGCATACACACACACTCTCAGACACAAATCAGATAAAACCAAACATTAAAATCCAATTACAGGTGGGGTGGGGG
Source organism: Ahaetulla prasina (assembly GCF_028640845.1). Taxonomy (NCBI): domain Eukaryota; kingdom Metazoa; phylum Chordata; class Lepidosauria; order Squamata; family Colubridae; genus Ahaetulla; species Ahaetulla prasina. The sequence continues at coordinate 26,289,292 of NC_080539.1, read as the reverse complement.
TGGGGAGGTGAGAAGTGTTGTTACTCATCATCCATCAAAGCTTACCATCTTTCCCATTCCAGCCCATTTTAAGCAGGTAGTTTGACTTTTGGATAGAGGGAAGGGAAACAATTGAGTCCCTTGCCTTAATCTGGGCTGTATACAGTCAATAAGGATATCACTATTTGGTAGTAGCATACTTGCGGCAGGGTAGGGATTGACGTTGGCAGCAAGGCTTATGCCAGGGATATCAAACTCAATGCCCGCGGACTGCAGTTGGCCCGTGGGATGGTTAGATCTGGCCTGTGGGGCCAGCCTGGCAATTAGTAAAGGATCGGCCCGTGGTGCCTCTGCTAGTGAAAATGGGGCACAGGGGCACCCCGTTTTGGCCAGCAGGGTATTGCAGGAGGCTGTCGAGCCCCGTTTTGGTGGGCAGGAGGTGCCTGCCCCGTCTTCCCCCCTCCCCGGCCAGCCCTCGGAGGACAACTGCAATGCTGATCCGGCCCTCGAAGATATCCCATTTGACACCCCTGGCTTATGTCAACAGTTCCTCGTGGGCTCAAGGATAGATGGATAGCACCTTAAATGAGACACAAGGAAGATACAAGTTACTAAATGCAGCCAACCCCATTTTAAATTATATGTATTTTGGTAAGATGTGCTAAGGATTTGGATGAGGTGTTAATTTAAAAGTCAAGACAGTAGTTTAACTATATAATTAGCTTGTTTCTCACCATTACCCATTGCAAGAGGGTTTTGTTTGGAAAGGCGTTCTCACTGTATTTCAGTCATTGTTTCCCTTTTGCTTTTTAGAGCATCTAGAGCGAATCATTGAAATAGCTAAGCTGCGGGCAATGCAAAGGAAAGCTCGATTTGCTAAGCTAAAGATCTGCGTCTTCAAAGAAGAGATGCCCATCACACCCTACGAGTGCCCACTTTTCAATTCCCTCCGTTTTGAGAGGAGTGAAGGGGAGGCCAAGCTTTTTGAGCACCATTGTGAGGTGGATGTGTCCTTTGGGCCATGGGAAGCCGTGGCAGATGTGTACGATCTCCTCCATTGCATTGTGACGGACCTTTCCGACAGGGGCATCACAGTGGACCAGCAATGTATTGGGGTGTGTGACAAACACTTGATTAACCATTACTACTGCAAGCGCCCAATCTACGAATTCAAGATCACATGGTGGTAGGCCCTTAGTGCAAGGAGCATGAAAGAGAGCAGGCTGGTGTGTAACCTTCTTTGTGTATTACCAGTCTGGGTTCTGTGAACTGTGGCATTGCTGATATGTGTTGGAATGTATCTATCTTGCAGGAGAATTTGTCCTCCAAAGCTAGCTGTGGAGCTCACTGGAATTTGCCCTATGCTGCTTGCTTCAAAGAAGAAAAGTCCTCCTAAATGGAAGCATGTTAATATGGATACTACAGAATAGTCACGGCCATAGATAAGAATGGAGGATCATGTTGCTTACACAGCTTGCAGAGGTGTTTAAAGGGCTCTTACACACAGCTGACCTCCAATGTCCAACTGCCTCACTTGCTTTGCACTGCTTTGCAAAAATGGATCTGGGGTGAAATATTACAAAGGATTCTTTCTGCAGAGACTCAGTTGGCTGTTGATGTAGCCACCTGGTGGCAGAAGTATATAGCAGCACTTTATTTTGTACAACTTCTGCTGTTCATGATTTTATTGTTACAACCTTTAGAGCAAAAGAATGAATTATCTCTGAATACTGAGATGATTTTTTTTTGAAGAAAATGGCTAAAAAATTCCTTAAGTCTGTGTTTAAAATTACTGTTTTAACTATAAATCTGTGCTGGGGTATGTATAGATCTGTTGAAAATTATTTTAATTCTATCTTTCTGCTAAGGAATGATAATTTCATTTGTTGGATGTGTCATGGTTTCTTCAAGCTTTCTAGATTGCATTCTTCAAAAAAAAAATGATTACAAAAATGAATTGTGCCTGCTCTTTACACCAACAGCTTTACCTGTTTTTAAATACATGTTTCCTTGCGGAGATGGGTCTGCAATTTATTTTCTGAAACTGAGCCAATCACAGTAATTTATGTCCCAATATAAAGGTTAGGTGAAGAGGAGGGATGAAAAATAGTTCCGATCTCCTGGTCCAATAGTACTCAGTGTGCTTCTTCAACTGCTGAGCTAGTGTGATCTGTTGAATTTTTTATTTATTTGATCATATTTATATACCGCCCTATCTCCCGAAGGACTCAGGGCGGTTTACAGGCACTTAAAAACACATAAATACAATATAAAAGCAATTAAAAAACTTATTCTATAAGCCCAGTAATTTGATTGATTGCATGGATTCAGTTACTGCAGTTTGTAAACTACTGTTTTGGATCAATGTGTTGCACTAATTCAGCCAATCACAGTTTACTCAAAGGTGATAGTTAAAAGTGTGGCTTAGCAGAATGTATAATTTCAGTAAAGGTAAGATATATTAGGTTGACCCAAATTAAGATGGATGAACTAGCAACATATACTCACTTTCTTTTTGATTGAAATAAGAAAGTCTCATATTGTTCTTATGGTATTTGACTGGACCAATAGTTGCCATCCTTTTGGAGATCTATTAGACAACCTACTAACCGTTGGGTCATCTTTTGAGATAGTGCAGTCTGATGTAACCAGAACGAACAGTCAATTTCCCCATCTGATTTGTGTTCTTTTCCTTTTCTGATATTTGGCATCATCTCTTGACCATAATATCCCCCCTCTCTTTCCGCATGGCAGAATTAGGCTGACCATATTTATTTTATCCCCGTGCTGTACGTCCCCACCACCACCACCATCATCATCTCAAGAGTACATGATATGACTGCATGGATGCTACAACAGCCAGAAATTTGGAACTAAAACTGGCAATGTGGTGGAATCATTGGTGGAATTGGAGGGGCCCCTTCTAAGGGGAGTGAGTGACATTTCAACTTAGAATCTGGAGAAGGAAATGTCTGAGGTCAAACCTTTAGGTCTGTAGTTGCTATTTCCCAAGGGAAAGAAGATAGTTTGGTGAGATTCTTGTAATATAGATGATAACAATAAACTACTTGAGCCTATTCACAGGTGATTCCAATTGCTTTTGCCTGACAGGTATAAACAAGGTAAATTTCAGTTCCTCGGAGTAATAGGGCCCACATGTTTTACACACCCCTTAATTTAGCAGATTTGAGATACCTTTATTCAAAAATTATTCTGGTATAATGTGCCATTTGGTCTAACTGAAGGGCACAAACAGGAGAATTTTAGTAGTGTATAGAAGACAGATGGTGGACGGATCCTTTCAGAGAACCATGGTGGAGGAAAATATAGTGCCTGAACAATTTTCAGAAAAAGAAATAATTAAATATTAGAAAAATGTGCTTTTCTGTTTCTTGAATTCTGATGTTCATCAAATATTTGATGAGTCCCCATCAAACTTAGGATTCCCATCAGGTTTTTCTTTCCTGACATTTTTATTGTTTGTTACTTTAATAATAATAATAATAACAGAGTTGGAAGAGACCTTGGAGGTCTTCTAGTCCAACCCCCTGCCCAGGCAGGAAACCCTACACCATTTCAGACAAATGGTTATCCAATATTTTCTTAAAAATTTCCAGTGTTGGAGCATTCACAACTTCTTCAGGCAAGTCGTTCCACTTATTAATTGTTCTAACTATCAGGAAATTTCTCCTTAGTTCTAAGTTACTTTGGGTGACTACCAGTTGCTAATCGCAAGGGTTCCTATGCAGTGTATAGTTGTTGAGCACAGAGATTGAATAGGGTACCAGCAACAGCACAAATAGCAAATACATAAGACCTGTGTGGCTTATGGGTTAGCATGCTAGCTGCCTATCTTTTGCTTAGAGTCAGTTTGCTGGGAGATTAATGATCTGATGTACTGACCACCCAGATAGTTGGTGCAACAACCCTAGATAGCTGCTGGCCAATGTAGAAATCTAAAATTTGTCAGGAATCTTAGTATACTTATTAAAATTACTGGTACCACAATCAATGCAGTGTTCAGAGATGGGATGCTGAACGTTGCTGAATAATTAGGAATTATTCAGAAAAATGTGTTCCTCAGAAATTATTTAGGCTGCAATCCTAAAAGCACAGAATCATCAGGGTAGAACATTTACTTTTGAAAACACAGGGTTATTATTTTCCTACAACTATGTTGATTTGTGAATTTAAAGCCTTTCCTCACTCTGTCCTTCAATACTAATAAATTAACGTGCATAAAATATAATATGGATCTAAACGCTTTACATAAATAATATGTAATCCTTAATGTATTACACCAATTTTGTAATTTCTGTTATGATTATTCTTTAGACACTTAAATCATTTTAGCAGATGCGTTTGTACCTTAAGATCTTTTTGTGCAGTCCTATATATAAATACGGGTTTCAATACATGTGTATAAAATTGCAGCCCAAAATGCCACCTGGAAGAAAAAATGAGTGAAATGTAATTGGAATGTGGATTTTGCTCTTTTATGTCAAAATGGCAAACAATGCTAAAATAAAATGTGATTCCCTCCAAACTCATGTGTAAACTGTATTGAAATATGTTGTGTCAGTATTGTGCAATAAATTATCTCACTACCTAATCTAATTTGCAGTGATCTTTTTACATCTGACAAAGTGATGAGCACAGAGCTGGAATTAAAATAATCTGCCTGGTACTACATTTTTTTAAAAGCCAACATTCTTGGGACAGAATTGTAAGAATAAAGTCATGCATACAGTTATGATAAGAGCCAGTAATATTCTTGATGTTCCCCAAAGCCAGAAGAAGGGCTTCATGAAGTAAATGTTTAAGCGAGCCAAAACAGATAATCCTTGGTTAATGAGTATTACCAGCATCTCTGTCACTATGTGATGCGGTCATAAAATGTGATATATGTGATCGCGTTGACTTACAACAGCAGTTCTGGCAGTTGCAGTTAAGTGAATCCTGCATGGTTGTTAAGCATAATGTCATGCAATTGCCATTTGTGACCTGCCAGCTTTCCCATTGACTTTGTATGAAACCAGCAGTGAAGGTCGCAAATAGTAGTCACATGACTGTGGGACACTGACCATTGCAACTGTGAGCCAAGTTGCCAAGTGCGATCATGGAGACATTGATGACTGTAATGTGGAGGATCTGCTGTAATTCTAGTTCAGCACTGTCATACCTTTGAATAGTCTTTGAACAAGTGATACTTAAGCAAGGATTACCTGTATTCTTAAATTGAAAACTTTAGCTTTAAAAACATATGAGACACATTCAGGAGGTATTTAACAACAGCTGTATTCAGGGTCAGTATATTTTTAAAGTGCATCCAATAGATGTTCACATTGAAGTAAGTCTCTTGGGTTTAAGGAGACTTACTTCCAGAAAAATAAATCTGCAGCCTAAATCCATAAGCAGAATTCTAAATCTTACATAAAGCTTTATGTAAAGATAGGACACACTCAGGGTACTTTAATCCAAGAGCTAAAAATCATAGCAGCTGAGTTCATATAACACTAAAGTGTCTAGACTACAACTGGTTGCTGAAATTTGTTGCCACATTTTGAAGATAACAAAGCCTTCATGATTATTTGTCTGTAGATAGCAACTATATGGAACATGAAGGAGTATGGAAGATAAAATTGAAAGGGCAGGAAAAACCAAAGGTACAAATACAGATTAGGTGAAACCTGACTCAAAATCAGAGCCCTTGGATTCCTAGTGAACAATCACTTAAACATGACTCAGGAGTGTGCGGCAGCCGCCAAAAATGCTAATATAATCCTTGGTTGTATAAACACAGGCATTGAATCAAAATCACATGAAGTATTACTACCACTTTATAAATCCGTAGTAAGACCACACCTGGAATACTGCATCCAGTTTTGATTACCACATTACAAAAAAAGATGTTGAGACTTTGGAAAAAGTGCAAAGAGGAGCAACTAAGATGATTAATCTAGAGAAAAGGGCTAGGGTGGACATGATAGCAATATTCCAGTAGTTGAGAGGCTGCCACAAAGAGGAAAGAGTCAATTTATTTTCCAAAGCACCAGAGGCAAGTCAAGAAACGATGGAAACTAATCAACGAGAGAAGCAACCTGGAATTAAGGAGAAACTTCCTAACTGTGAGGACAATCAGTGGAATAGCTTGCCTTCAGAAATTGTCAGTGCTTCATCACTGGAATTTTTTAAGAAAAGACTATTGGACAGCCATCCATCTGAAATGGTATAGGCCAGGGTCTCCTGCTTGAGCAGGGGGTTGGACTAGAAGACCTCCAAGGTCACTTCCTGCTCTATTCTGATTATTATTATTATTATTATTATTTATTATATTTGTATACCGCCCTTCTCCCGAAGGACTCAGGGCGGTTCACAGACAAAAAACAACAACAACAGAAAACATATAATAGATTAAAAACAGCTAAAGAATAGATAGTTGAATTCAATTGATGCTCTAACTTTTGAATACAAATTTAAAACCTCATTTAAACCCCTTTTTTAAAAATCCCAATTTAAAAAACTACATTCAGGCTAGTCCTGCTCTTCGAAACAGCAACGTCTTCAGCTCGCGGCGGAAGGACTTGAGATCGGGGAGTTGACGAAGCCCCAGAGGGAGCTCGTTCCAGAGGGTAGGGGCCCCCACAGAGAAGGCCCTCCCCCTAGAGGTCGCCAGCCGACATTGTTTAGCTGACGGTATCCGGAGGAGTCCCTCTCTGTGAGAGCGCACTGGTCGGTGAGAGGCTAATGGTGGCAGTAGGCGGTCCCGTAAATATCCCGGCCCTAGGCCATGGAGCGTTTTAAAGGTGATGACAAGTACCTTAAAGTGAACCCGGAAGACCACTGGGAGCCAGTGCAGGTTACGCAGGAGGGGTGTTACATGGGAGCCAAAAGGTGCTCCCTCTATCACCCGCGCAGCCGCATTCTGGACCAGTTGGAGTCTCCGGGCACACTTCAAGGGGAGCCCCATGTAGAGAGCATTACAGTAGTCCAGGCGGGATGTAACAAGGGCATGAGCGACCGTGCATAAGGAAGCCCGATCCAGAAAGGGGCGTAACTGGCGTATCAGGCGAACCTGATGAAAGGCTCCCCTGGTGACGGCTATCATATGATCTTCTAAAGACAGCCGTGCATCCAGGAGGCCGCCCAGATTACGAGCCCTTTCCGTGGGGGCCAATAGTTCGCCCCCAATGGTCAGTGATGGAATTAGCTGACTGTACCGGGCCGCCGGCATCCACAGCCACTCGGTCTTGGTGGGATTGAGTCTGAGTCTGTTCCTCCCCATCCAGACCCGTACGGCCTCCAGGCACTGGGACATCACTTCAACAGCCTCGTTGGGGTGGTTAGGGGTGGAAATATAGAGCTGAGTATCATCAGCGTATAGATGACAACTCACCCCAAGACCACGGATGATCTCACCCAGCGGCTTCATATAGATGTTGAACAGAAGAGGCGAGAGAACCGACCCTTGCGGCACCCCACATAAGAGGCGCCTTGGGGGTGATCTCTGTCCCCGTCAACACCGTCTGCGACGGTCGGAGAGGTAGGAGGAGAACCACCGATGAACAGTGCCACTCACTCCAAGTCCTCGAGTCGGCGCAGCAGGATACCATGATCGATGGTATCAAAAGCCGCTGAGAGATCTAATAGGACCAAGACAGAGGAACAACCTCTGTCCCGAGCCCTCAAGAGATCATCAACCAGCGCGACCAAGGCTGTTTCCGTGCTGTGACCAGGCTGGAAACCGGACTGGAATGGATCAAGATAGACAGTTTCATCCAGGTACTGGGGCAACTGTCGTGCAACCACACTCTCGACAACCTTTGCCAAAGAGCGAAGGTTGGAGACCGGACGATAATTTGCTAAACTAGCTGGGTCAAGGGAAGGCTTCTTGTGGAGGTGCCTCACCACCGCCTCTTTCAAGGCGGCAGGGTAAACACCCTCCATCAAAGAAGCGTTCACGATTTTCTGAGCCAGCCTCGTGTCACCTCCCGGGTGGCCAATACCAACCAGGAGGGACACGGGTCCAATAAACATGTGGTCGCATTCAATCTCCCCATTAACCTGTCCATGTCCTCAGGGATCACAGGATCAAACTCATCTCAGATAATAACATCAAGACCTGCCTCCCTCACCCGTCCGGATCCACCCAGTCTGTGTCCAACCCTTCCCGAATCTGAGCGATTTTATCAAACAGATATTGTCCAAATTCCTCAGCTCGACCCTTTAAGGGATCTTCTACCGCTCCTGATGGAGGAGCGAGCGGGTCACCTAAACAGGGCGGCTGGGCGTTATCTGCTGATGCAATGAGGTTGGAAAAATACTCCCGTTTGCCAGCCTCATCGCCACAAGATAGGTCTGAATTTGAGACCTAACTAGTGTCCGGTCAGATTCGGATCGGCTGGCCCTCCAGATACTCTCTAGGCGTCTTTTCCGGCGCTTCATCTCCCTCAGCCCCTCGGAGTACCAAGGGGCTAAACGAGATCGGCACCGGGTCAGAGGCCGCAAAGGCACAACTCGGTCTAGAGCGCCAGCCGCCGCCCGATCCCAGGCGGCGACCAGAGCTCCAGCCGAGTTGTGGGCCAAATCCTCAGGGAATAGCCCAAGCTCCGTCTGGAACCTTTCAGGGTCCATCAGGCGCCTGGGACGGAACCAGCGAGTCGGTTCCGTCTCCCTGCGGCGGGGAGATTGATTGACAATTATGTCCTGTTACCTTCCTGAACTAAAAAACAATCAGATGAACTAAATCATCTTTGTATGATTTAGCAAAGATACTTTAATAACTTCACAACTCCAAAAAATATCTGCTTTCATGAACCAATTTAATTGGATTTTGGCTAAGTTATGGGACTGAATTTTTGAATGAATTGACAGGAGCTGTGCTGGCAGCTAGCTGGGAGTTTATAAAGGAGAATATTTGTAGCTCAGAGTTAAAATGAGGGGCCTTTGGTGCCCTCTGAGCTAACTTGTTTTCTTGCAGATGTTTCATTACTCAAGCTAGTAGAGTGTGCTAGTAAGGAGTGTGGTTTGCTGTCAATTGATATACTAGTGGCTTGCCCTATCAATGTTGGTGGGAGTGGTCTTAAGAGATTCTTTGGCTGAGCTGTTTGCTGTTGGCTTCTTTGGCAGTTTCTTGATTGGGGTATTGTTTACTTAATTGTTGGTCTGATGTTAATCCTGGAATTAATTCTATGCTGATCAGGGTGCTGATTGCTGATGGACACGTGTTTGGGTTTTTTTGTTCCCTTTTTGGCTGGATGATTGTTTCCTTTGTGTAGTAGTCTATAGATGTTGTTAATGTCTATGTGTCTATTGATGGCTAATTTGTGCGCCAAGCTTCTAGAAATTCCCTGGCATTTTTGAACTTGGCTTGATCTAGGATGGTTACATTTTCCCAATTGAAATTACGGTTAATTCTATATGTTGTGAAATTAATGACTGAGACTCTCCATAGATATTTAACAGTCAGAAGATATGATGAAAACGTATCTGTTAAATGTCTATGGAGATTTTCAGTCATCCAGTTCATGGTTGTCCCAAAGGTGCTTTTTAAAGGGGCAACTGAACTTTCTGTTTTGTTTTTTAAAGATGTTTCGCTTCTTGGATGAGAAGTGAAACGTCTTGAAAAAAACACCAGAAAGTCTAGTTGCCTCTTGAAAAAGTACCTTGAGGACATCTGACTGTTAGTTGGTGTTCATGGATGTATTCTGGAATGGCCCAACCAAAGAATCTAAGACCACCCACACCAACACTGACAGGGCAAGCCACTAGAATATAAACTGATAGCAAATCACACTCCTCCACTGTTCTCATAACTGTTGCAGGAGAGGCCCAATGTCTTTTCCTGATGAAATTCCCATTAGCAATAAATTTGCTTCTCTAATCTTCATGAGCTGGAATGAGAACAAAGAGATAATCTAACCAGCTCATGTGATATAAAACCTTGGCAGCTGGCTTAGACTAGACTGTCCCTCAGGATTGCTTTTTATCCCCCAATGCTGTTCAATAGACCCTTCATGAAACCCTGAAATAGCTCTGCTGAACAATGGGCATTGTCTTTATTATGCATTGAACAATCATATCTCTACATTTTGAATACCGCTTTGATGACTGCTAAATGTTATATCTAAAGTACTTTGTATTTGTGTGGTGTATGTATGTGTGTTTTTAAGTCAAGTCTTAACTTCTGGCAACTGTCTGGACAAGTCCCTGCAATCTTCTTGGCAAGATTTCAGAAGTAGTTTGCCTTTGTCTGCTTTCCTAGGCTGAGAGTAACTGGTCACCCAGCTGGCTTTGTGTTTCCTGGTTTCTAGCCTGATGCCTTAACTAACCAAACTAGATGCGTCTGAACTACTACAGTGCTTACATAAGAAAATGGAAACCATCTAAAAAAATGCCTCTCAGCATGAAAAACTGATGTTTACTAACAGTTAGGCAGCCATAACTGGACCTTATATAGGTGTGGGGCAAAGACATAAACATTTGGTGTTTCTACATCCTGGACATATACTGTTTCAACTGCTACCCTCAAAACGACGCTATAGAGCACTGCACACCAGAACAACTAGACACAAGAACAGTTTTTTCCCAAACGCCATCACTCTGCTAAACAAATAATTCCCTCAACACTGCCAAACTATTTACTAAGTCTGCATTAATCATCTCATTGTTCCCATCACCATCTCCTTCCACTTATGACTGTAACTTTGTTGCTTGTATCCTTAAGATTTATACTGATATTGTTTCCTGATTGCTTATTTGTAGGCTATGACTACCATTAAGTGTTGTATCATTAAGTGTTCAGTTTGTACCTTATGACTATCATTAAGTATTGTACCTTGATGAAGGTATCTTTTCTTTTATGTACACCGAGAGCATATGCACCAAGACAAATTCCTTGTGTGTCCAATCACACTTGGCCAATAAAATTCTATTCTATTCTATTACTGTATTTGAGTCCATTCATCTACTGTATTTTTAATAATGGTAAGAAATCTCTCATATGTTGGGATGGGTTTGGAGTGGACTGATTAAACTCTGCCCTTCTATTGCACGAACCGGAACTTTAAAGTGTAAGGAATGGGAGAAGTTTGGCTACAACAGATCTCAGGTAAAACGAGGCAGAAAAACAACACATTTGTGTACTCCTAAGAGTAGATGCTATGGTCCAGAAAGATTTTTTTTACTGCATACAGTAATAATCCTTTTAATATCTTTATTATTGCTCCTTGATTGAGATCTCCCAAACTATTGTAAACTGTCCTTTTTCACTGGTATTTTTTTTTTGTATTGTTCAACTTTGGTAAGGTCTGTACCGCTAAAATAAATTTAGAAAAGAAGTTAATAAAGCTCAGATACAGATACAGATACAGATTAACAAGAGTTGGAAAGGACCTTGTAGGTCATCTAGTCCAGGGGTCTCCAACCTTGGTCCCTTTAAGACTTGTGGACTTCAACTCCCAGAGGCCCACAGCCAGCAAAGCAAAGCTGATTGAGGGACTCTGGGAGTTGAAGTCCACAAGTCTTAAAGGGACCAAGATTGGAGACCCCCGATCTAGTCAAACCCCCGCCCCCGTCCAAGCTATTTCACAGGACAGAGAACAGGGTACCTGTTATTTCTGATGATATGAATAGAAAACAATAGAATATAATTTTGTATTGGCCAAGTGTGATTGGACACACAAGGAATTTATCTTGTGTGCATAAAATAAAAAGATAAAATGAATGAAACTTAAGCGCCTTTCTTGCTTCATCCATTCAACTGCTTAACAATGGACCAGAAATCAAAGGCACACGCACCGACGTACCTTAACCTTCTAATGCTCTCCATACCCGTCTAAGGTGCACATGCGCACAAACGCTTCATTCATTTGCCCTTGTTTACGCTTCGAACTTGACGCTTCGGGCACGAGTGCGCTCAGTAATGCCCGTTTCCTTCTGCGGAAGTGACGTAGACCCGTCAAGGGACGGGAAGAAGCCGCGAGAAGAAGGCAGCGGGTGAGGCGGAGGGAGGCCGGAGAGGGGAATCTGTCCCTCGGCTGGGTTCGGTCCGGGAAGCAAAGCGGCGGCGAAGAGGTGAGGATGGACGGACTTTGGGGGGAGCGAAAGAGGCCGCACCTCCGTCCCCTCCCGAAATTAGAAGTTAATAAATTATGATAAACATTAATGGAAGCATATTATTAGTTCTAGTATTGTGGTAGTAATATTGCCGTTGACATTGACGCTATATCTTAGTTAATATTCAGGGAGCCTTGCGGGACTGTTGATGGAAGAGAAGCGGGAGGGCGAAATATGAGCATACTTACGTCACTTGGAGATGGAAGGAAAAGGAAAGAAAGCACAATAAATTATTCTTGGCAACATCAGTGTTTATAGTTTGCAGGAGAAGAACTCCTTCCTTAGAGAAACTTGCAGTCCAAGTGCAGTTTAAACAGAAGGGTGGGCGGGGCAGAAAAATGTCATTTCTTTTCATTCCGACCACTATTTTAAATTCTACCTTTCCTTCTCCAGGACATCTCGGAATAGCGTAACTGTTGTTTCTCTTTTCTTTCCACTTGTGGTGGTTTTACTTGTTACAGTTGTCTCCAAACTAATCCTTCTCAAATGTATTGGCTTAGAGAAATCTGATTTTCTCCTTCTTAACTGGATTATTAAAAATGGGTAACATTAATTAAAATAATTCCTGTTCTAGGTTTCGGGTTTTTTTGCAGTAAAAAAAATTCCAAAGTGCCATGTGGGACCTTTTAAGGCTAGCAAGTTAAGTCTGTATGTATATATGACCTGTAATAGTGGAAAATTTAATTCATTGGTCTTTAAGATACCACCAGACTCCTTGTTATTGATTACTTAAATTAACATAAAATGTTATTTTAATAAAACCAATAGTGCTCTGTGGAAGTATAATGTTTAATTTAATATGGCTTGATAACATATCAAACCAGTTTATATTGTAATTCATAAAATTCAGAAAGATGGGGAAATGTTTGCTGAAACCATGATAGAACATCGGCAGAAGTAAAACTTTTTACTTCTGCCGATGTTCTATCATGGTTTCAGCAAACATTTCCCCATCTTTCTGTTTCCCCATCACTTCTGTGATGAGTTCTGAATTTTGGATAATGCTATTGAAAAAATCCACTAGAATGTCCCCAGCTTCTCACCTAAAAGACAGTACATACATAATGCTCTCTTTAGATGACTCTAGAATCTTTCAGGTATGTGGGAAGGAAAATTGGTATATTTATAGTTCCACAACTACTGTGTGAGGTAGATAGATTATAAAGAATTCTTTTATAAATTGTATTTAAAACTGAGCAGGAATCTGCTTGTGAGGTTCCAAAATTAGATTATTTGATTTCCAAGATTAACTAAGGGAGATGATGTGGATGTGGTTCTAGGAAAATTTTCTGGAATTTGCACGGAATGTCTTTTTAAAACAGAATAGCAGTTAAAGTGGTAAACTGATCACATACAGTATGCTAATGTAAAAATTTGTACATATGTATGAAACCACTGGAAACAGCCTCTGAATAGAAAAATGGAATGCAAATTGAACAAATAATTATAATATTAACACTCAAAACTGGCATAGATTTTTGTACTCCGGTGCTTAATTTGTAGCATGTTTGATTCAGAAAGAATCCTCTCAGCCCTTCAGACAATGAGCTATAGCTGATTGGGGGAACACATCCTGTGTATAAACCTTGAAAACTGGCACCAGTCAGTTTGGATGCTACAGAAATATTTGATCTAATTGCTTGGATATGTTGGAATATTGTACTTGGGATAGATAACATTCTGGAAAGTTTCTGTAATAACTTCTATATTAAGTCAGCATTAGTTGCAGCACTTAACAGTTCTAAACATTAACCAGTTTAAAGATTTAGCTCAACTTTCTCCATAAAAATTGCCCATAATGGCTGGGAGTTCTGGATATCATATTTCAATACATTTGGAAGGCACTGGGTTAGGGAAACCTGCTTTAGCTAATTACCATAGATGAAAACAGACATGCATACCTAAGACCTCTGCTACATCCAACCCCAAAAGCCATGGGAGTGGTCTCCAAAAAGATATAGCCAGTGAGATGAATAACCAGTGTTTTGAAGCCATTTTTATATTGGGAAGTTAGTATATGAAAATGGTACTGTTAAATATTGGTTTACTGTGCAGTATTTCATTCCCCCCAAACGTGATAAATCTTATACATTCAGTGAACACTGTATCTGATTTTATCATCAGAGTAGCCTATAAGCTAAAGAAAGTTAGTGCTTTCCTCAAAGTCACACAAAGCCATGTGAAATTGGGCAAAATTTAATTAAAATTAGTTATTGAACTTTTTCTATAATAGTATACTGGGTTTCTTGAAGCCAGTCATTCAGGTGGAAGCAGAAATAGTGCAGAATTTAAGGACAAAATAAATTGCAGTTTATCTTAGACTTAATAAACAGTTCAGTTCAGGCTCTCTGAGCTTGCTCGTTGTCTTGCAGTTGTTTCATTACCCAAATTAGGTAACATCATCAGTACTACCTGTAGTAAGGAGTGCGGTTTGCTGTCAGTTTATATTCTAATGACTTGCCCTATCAGTGTTGGTGGGGATCTGTTTGCTGTTGGCTTCTTAGGCTGTTTCTTGATTGGGGTTTTGTTTACTTAATTGTTGATCTGATGTTAATCCTGGAGTTAATCTATGCTGATCAGGGTGCTGATTGCTGGTGGAGAGGTGCTTGGGTTTTTTGTTCCCTTTTGGGCTGGTTGATTGATTCGTTTGCATAATCTATACATGTTAATGTCTATGTTTTGATGGCTAATTTGTCAGAGTGCTAGGTTTTTAGAAATTCCCTGGTGTTTTTGGACTTGTCTTCAGAGGTAGGTTTCAGCAGGTTCTGACCAGTTCTGGAAAACAGGTAGCAGACATTTTGAGTAGTTTGGAGAACCAATAAATGCCACCTCTGACTGGCCCTGCCCCCATCTATTCTCTGCCTCCTGAGTCCCAGCTGATTGGGAGGAAATGGGGATTTTGCAGTAACCTTCCCCTGGAGTGGGGAGGAAATGGAGATTTTACAGTATCCTTCCCCTGCCACTCCCATCAAGCCATGCCATGCCCACCAAGCCACACCCACAGAACTGGTAGTAAAAAATTTTGAAACCCACCACTGCTTGTCTTGGTCTAGAATGGTCACATTTTCCCAATTGAAACTACCGGTATGGTTAAGTCTGTCTATATGTTCTGAAAGAGTTTTCATCATGTCTTCTGATTGTTAGCTGGTGTTCGTGGATATGTTCTGCCAGTCTTCTGCCTGTTTGGCCTACACAGTGCTTGTTGCAGTCATGTTGTAGATGACTCCTGTTTTTCCTTCTGGGGTTGCTGGATCTTGGTTTGCCCAGGATATTTTGAAGAGCTTTGGTTGGCTTGTGTGCTATGCTGATTCCATGTGGTATAGTAGTCTGTTGATGGTTTTTGAGATTTCTTGATGTATGGCAGTGTCATTCTTTTTAGCGTTTGTGTTAGTTGTGCTGAATTGGGCTGAGTAGTTTAGTATTTCAGTATGTAAAGCAGAGGCTGAATTTATTTCCATAAGATTAATGACAACTCTTTGCTGAAATGTCAATATCCTATTCTATGAAGATAATCTGGTCTTTCTCATTTATGATTGCTGTTTCTTGGGAAGAGATAACTGTAAAATCAAATTCAATGTTTTACACATTACACTTTCTCCGTCCCCACTCCCCACCTTTTGAATAAAATGAGATAATTTGGTTTATGTTTTTGGCAACAGGAATATAGATAGGTGTGTTCTTTATTGCTGGTTCCTGTTTTTCTTTAATTTCTCTTTCTCTCCCCTTACCCTTCAGCTAGCCTATAAAACATGATATATTTGTGAGTTGATGTCATAAAGGTTTACAATACAGGGTATACATAGAGGTTTTTATGTATATCAGTATTTCTATCAGTAAAACACTGAAGGACTCTTGTAATTTTTCACTGTGGATCAGGAACATCGTTGTTCCTCAGCATTTCGTAAGAGGATTTCCTGATTAACCTTTGGGCACCCTATAATCTTTGAGTACTATCTACAAAAATTAGGCACTCAGGTAAAATCATCCTGGTTCTCCCAACCTGTTAGCATTATTAGCCATCAGGTCATATTTCTAACTTCATCTTTTAAGTCTTCCAGTGTTGTAGTTACTGGTTTGTAGGGACTGTAACTGAACCCATCTATGTTGTTGCTGGTCATCCTCTCTTCTACTTCCATCTTTCCTAGCATTAGAGCTTTTTCTAGAGAGCTAGATCTTTGTACAAAGTGCCTGAAGTAGGTTTTCTAAAATTCCCCAACTTCAGTTTCCCCCTCTCAATGGTTTCTGGTGTTGGGTCAGATTGCCGAGTAGCAGTCTATCTGACTCTTGTTGTTTTTTTAAGATAAAGAAGCAAATTTGGCTCTGAATGGAAATATCTATCCAGTCTGGTTCCTCCCTAGATTTTTTAAAGGATTTTTAGGAACTGTCATGGAAAGAGTTACTGTAGTTGCCCCCCTTTAAAGGGAACAAGTACTTTTTACATACCAGAGACATTCTTGCATTATTCTGTTTATAGAAATGAATGACTCAAGATGAGCACACATTCCCACAGTTCTGGGAGACTCCCTTGCTACAAAGGGATTTTTTTCCTTCAAGTGTTAAGTAGTTTCAGATCCTAAGTAGCATGAGGAATTTTTCTCCAGCTTTGCTAATAAAAGGATCAGTGAGCTTGTCTTCTTTCTGCTTTTGTTCTGTCTTATACTGAGAGAGATATGAGTATACTGACACGCATTCATTGTTTTTACTTCTGTATGCCAGGCCTGTATGCATAGCTGAAATGAATCTGGACAAAAAGGCCACTGTCACTTTGTTTGGGAAGACTCTTTGAAACTGTCATAACTCAGTAGGTACTTAAAGCACAGGACCTCCTCCTTGCTGACTTGTTTAACTTGATAACTTGTACAAATAACAACCTTGCAGTCATTGTACCACTGGGTGTGATTTGATTATCCAGCCTCTGCCTAATCTCCTTATAATGTGTATTTAAGATGAGTTGCATACAAGGTCTTACATTGTATTTTGAATCTTAACAGCATCAGTTTCTTCTCTTTGATTCTAAGGATTAAATCATTGTCTGTCATATTATTTCATGTGGGGTTTTTTTTTAAAGCCTTATACCGCTTGGAGCATGTGTCACAGAGGTGCACTAGTCAGCCTAGGAGTCTGATTATTTGGAAGTTGAATTGGTGTGAAGTCACTTTGTCCTAATGATACCATAGCTGTGGAATGTTGGGAGTTGAAGTCCATAAATATTAGAAGTTGTTGAGGTTGAGAAACACTGAGCTATAGCATCCTATGGTTTTGAGTGTCTACTGCTGAATTGGCAAATTTGATTGTTTATGACACTCTGTGGACACTGATAGCTCTGATATTCTATGCACTTCTACTATGGCAAAATTTTGACTGCCACTAACAATGCTGCATGGTCACTTTCTTTGGTTTTTTTAGGGGAAGTGCCATTTGGATTCCTTAACATTGTCTTTGATACTATCAATAATGAAAGGCATGTTGGAAATACCAGAGGAGACTTATCCTGTGATGAAGAACTGACAGCATGACCTAAATGTTTCTTAGTTTCCAGTTGCTGGACTGTCTCATGGCAATAACGGGATATGCCTAAGGACAATTTCCTATGTGTCACAGAACTGAGAGCTTTCTTTAATTGATTAGCAAATGATGGGTGAGAGAGAGTTACATGGTGATGAAAAAGAATTTGCCCAATGGGAAAAATATAACTTAATGAAGGCGAAACTGTGTTAATGGTGAGAATCTATTTCATGAATTAATCAGTAATAATGAAAATATGCCAGTTGAAGCCAAAGGGTAGGCAATCTTGTTTTTGAGTTCATATGTGTATATGTGTTAGATGTGCATATTTATGTGTTTTATGTATACGTATATGAGAATAACTTGTAAGTTAGAATAAAATGACAAAAAACTTCGTAATCAGGACTGATTCTATATTATATTGATAATTTTTTAAGTTTCAAAACATTTGCTATGTAATGTACACTATGCAAATTATCCTACTTGATAGAGGAAAACTTCCAGAACACTTTCTGTTTTCTACATTGAAAAAAGTTACATGTATAAACATAACAGGTTTGTTTATTAGCAGTTATCGTACTTCTGGTTAGCATCTCTTAGATAAGGCAGGGGAGTTATAATTTTTGGATATTTAGATGAATGAATAAAACTGGCGCTGAACCTTGTGTCAAAAAGTTTTCTTCAGGGACTTCCGGTGGTTTCGTTTTCCCCGAGAAGGACGCCTGGAATGGCGTCCCGAACTGAGATTCTGTAAAAGCTGGTGAAACAGCGGGAGAACGACTGTTAGCCAGCTTCAAAGCTTTTCTCTGGGTGAAAGAGAATTAGCCAGAGCGGCTGGATAGCAGAAGATTGCCCCAGGGGCTCTGCTTTCTTATGCAGAGTCTCGGACGGCTGCCTGCATAACCCAGCCCCCTCCAGACTCGGCTCGATCCTGTTAATTAAGCAGGACAAGAGGAAAACGCCCACCTCTGCTCAATTGATTCCGTTTGAATAACTTCAAGCAGACGGGACAAATACAAGCGATCGATTACTGGGAAGCAAGAAGAGAGCTGACTTCTACTCCTTTTAAAAGGGAAAACTTTTCTCACTTGAACTTAGTGAAGGAAGAAATGGCGTCTGAAAGGAAGTGGATTGGAGGCTGCTTGTGAGAGAAAGCGAAGTTTGTCTTTGTGGATTTTAGCTGAATAGAAGCTTTCCAGAGGAGGCAAGGTGAAAGTTTTTATTTTACAACTTTAATTGGAGACTTTTTGAGACTTTGAGATTTACTAATTTTAATTAGAGACTTTACTTAAATTAAAATGGCTTCTATGCCACCAAAAGCTCCCATGACGAGAAGGTGGTCTGAAACTAATTTACAAGATATATTAAAGGAACAGAACAGAGTTTCTGAAGAGCGATTTAAAGAAATTATGAATAATATTCATGGTGTGAAGGATCAACTTAGGGAAGAAATTAAAGAGACTAATAAAAAATTAGAGAAGATTTATTGATGGTTTTCAAGGTTTGGCAAAAAATTTGGAAGTAATGGAGGATAAAGTGGAAGTAATTAGTCAAGCAAATCAGTATTTGGATAATAAAGTTGGAGAGCTTCAAAATAAAGTGGATAAAAATGAGGATCATGTGGTGGTATTGCAATATAGAGCGTTGGAGAAGGCTTTGAGAATTAGGGGTCTTCAAGACCGAAGGAAGAAGACCTTAAAAAAGTTATATCAGAAGCCGTAGCTGAAATGTTAGGCATGGACCCTCGAGAAGTTGATTTTCAAATTGATAAGGCATACAGGGTTAATTCTTGGGTAGCGAGGCAGAAAAAGCTCCCAAGAGATATTGTAATTTATTTTTTAACTTCTACAATAAGAAATCAGATTTTGCAAGCTACATACCAAAAGAAATTGCAAATAGTAGAACAGGAGGTGTTGGTTTTGAAAGAGATCCCTGCTAAAATGTTAAAGGATAGAAGGATTTTAGGTTTTTACACAAGAGCTTAAGAAGCATCAGATTCAATATAGATGGGAGGTTCCAATTGGTTTAACAGTATTTTTCAAGGCAGGAGATATCGAATTGATACTGAACTGAAAGCAAACATTTTCTTTTTAATGTATTGAAAGTGGATGTAGAAACAGTGGATAAAAGTCTTCAAGAGAAACAGAGTGGGGAAGCTGAAACTGCACCTGTGATATCAGTCCCTCAAGAACAATCTCAGGAACAAAGAGTGACAAGGGGAGCTATTAGGCGTAAGGAGATGGAGGAACGACTTCAAAGACAAGAATGGGATTCTACTACTGAAGCTGTGGGAGGAGCCAAGCCGAAGAGTGAGGGTCTTCAGCTAATTGCTCAGAAGCTTCAAGAGGCCAGAGATGGCAAATAAATTTTTGACATGGAATGTTAATGGTTTAAATTCAGCACAGAAAAGAAGAAAAATATTCCATTATTTGAAACAATTTAAAAATGATGTGATATGTTTGCAAGAGACACATATAAAATTATCAGATCAGAAATATCTGATTAATTCGAAATTAGGTAAACATTTTGTTTCTTCTGCTCGAATAAGAAAAATGGTATAGTTATATATTTGAAGAAAAATATATCAAGTAAATTAATTGAAACGGACATTCAAGGAAGATATATTGCTATTGAATTGATTTTAGAAGGAAAAGACACTTGTGATTGGCATATATGCACCTAATCAACAACAAGAAAAATTTTATAAATTGTTACATGAAAAATTGACTTTTGGGACTATAAAACATTTATTATATTAGGGATTGGAATGGTGTAATGGACATTAGAAAAGATAAAAGAACTCTTTCTAAGAAAATTCCTATGCATGCAAAATTGCCTAAATCTTTTTGATTTGATGGAAGATTTTGAGTTGAAAGATATATGGAGAAGGCAGAATTTTGATGATAGAGATTATACTTATTTTTCGGATAGGCATCAATCTTTTTCACGTATTGATTTTATATTAATTACCAATGACTTGCTTTCTAGGGTTAGGAAAACAAAGATATTTCCAAGGTGTTTAACTGATCATAGTCCGGTATGGATGGAGTTGCAATATGAAGGTGGAAGAAGATCATGGAGAATAAATGAAAATTTGTTTAGATATGAGGATAATGTAAATCAATGTAAAAAACAAATGAAAGAATTTTTTGATTATAATTTGGGAAAGGAACTTGATAGAAATGGTGTGGGACGCGAGCAAGGCCTTTATGAGAGGAAACTTGATATATATTAATAGTAGACAGAGGAGAAAACTACAAAAACAGCGTAGGGATTTAGAAGAGGAAATTCAGAGGAAACAACAATTATTGGTACATAATCCACATGATTTAAAAACTATTGAGGCGATAAAGATATTACAGAGTCAATTTAATATGTTAATGGCAGATCAGGTGGCAACCAATATACAATATGCTAAACATAATACTTTTTGTAATGCCAATAAATCAGGGAGGTGGTTGGCTTATATGTTAAGGAAAAGACAGAAAGCACGTACTATTGAAGGAATTGAATACAAGGGTAAAGTGCGATTTCAACAGGATAAAATTAAAAAAGCTTTCTTGGAATATTATACAAATTTATATGCCAGAGATACAATATTGAATATGGATATTGATAAATATTTGAAAGAATATAAGGTTAAAGGTTTAACTAATGAACAAAGGGAAGAGTTGAATCGGCCTATAACTTCTGAGGAAATTATTTGGGTAATAAAGCAATTAAAAATAGGGAAATCCCCGGGCACAGATGGACTTACAGCAATATATTATAAAAAGTTACAGGATGAGATAGTTGGTCCACTTATGGAGTTATTCAATCAGATATTGAGGGGAGGAGGAGTACCACCATCATGGAGGACTACTTTTATTTCATTGATACCAAAAGAGGATCAGGATTGTACTAAGCCTGGGAATTATAGACCAATTTCTCTTGAATAATGATTTAAAGATTTTGCCAAAAATAATGGCAAATAGGTTAATGGAAATTGTACAACAAAGGATCCACACTGACCAGTCTGGTTTTATAAAAGGGAGACAAATGAGGAATAACGTTAGGCAGATAGTGAATATATTGGAATACTTGGAAAAGAAAAATCAGATTCCGGCAGCGTTTATATTTTGGTTGCAGAGAAAGCTTTTGATCGTTTGCATTGGGAATTTTATTTAAATTAACAGACAAAATGCAATTTGGAAATGGTTTTATACGAATACTTAGGGCAATTTATGGAGAGCAAACAGCTCAGATAATAATTAATGGTAGTTTGACAGATAGTTTTAAAATTGCGAAAGGAACAAGGCAGGGGTGTCCTTTATCACCTTTATTGTTTATTTTATCTTTGGAACCTTTATTGGATAAGATAAGAGAGTTAAGGGAGATAGAGAGTATTAGAATTAGAAGATATGAATATAAAGTCAGAGCATTTGCAGATGATTTGGTTGTTATGTTGACTCAGCCTATAAATTCGAGTGTATATTTGTTGGAAGTAATTAATCAATATGGAAGGGTCTCAGGGTTTAAAGTGAATCAAAATAAAACAAAAGTGTTAACCAAAAATATGATTAAGAACCAGAAAGAAAAACTAGAGGAAATAACAGGATTTGAAATTGTAAAAAAGGTTAAATATTTAGGAGTCTTTCTTACATCATCAAATGGAAAATTGTATAAGAATAATTATGATGTGTTATGGAAAAAAATTCAGAAGGAAATGAATACTTGGAAAAATTACAATTATCTTTGTTAGGAGAATAGCAGCTATAAAATGAATGTTTTGCCTAAATTCTTGTTCTTGTTTCAGATGATACCAATAATTAAGAAAGATAAAAATTTGGATGAATGGCAGATTGGAATTAATAAATTTATATGGGAAGGAAAAAGCGAGAGTCAAAATGAAAATAATGCAAGATACACGGAAAGAGGAGGATTAAAATGCCTAATTTAAAATTGTATTATGAAGCAGTTGTTCTTTCGGTATTAAGTGATTGGTTTAATTTGACGGAGGAAAGGATTTTGAATATAGAAGGTTATGATTTATTATATGGTTGGCATGCATATTTATTGTATGATAAGAAAGTAGATAAAGCTTTTAAGAATCATGTGTTGAGAATTTCTCTTCTGCGTGTCTGGAAAAAATATTATTATAAGTTAAATTACAAAATTCCTATATGGGCATGTCCTAGGCACGCAGTAGAGAATATAAATATAGAACAGGAACAAGAAATGATTACTTATAAAGATCTTTTATACAATGAGAGGAAATTTACAACTAAAATCTTTGGATACATTAAAAGAAGAAGGGAGGAATTATACTTGGTTTCAATATGGACAGTTAAAGGCTAGATGGAAAGAAGATCAGAAAATTGGTATCATTCAAAATGAAGAAAATTTGGTTAAACAAATTAGAAATCAAACTCAGGGGCATATAAAGAGATTGTATACTGTGTTGATAGAAATAGATTCTGAAAGAGATTTAATAAAGGATTGTATGATAAAATGGGCACAGAATATTCAAGAACCAATAATGTTGGAAACATGGGAAAAATTTGGGTTAGAAATGTTAAATTTACATAGCGCAGAATTTAAGGAAAATTTTTATAAGATGTTTTATAGATGGCATTTAGATCCTAAGAAATTATCATGTATGTATCCAGATATGCAAGCGAAATGTTGGAGATGTAATTGTGATGATGCTACATATTTTCATGTATGGTGGACTTGTAAGAAAATTAAGTCTTTCTGGATAAGAATCTGGTGGATTATGCAGAATGTTTTGAAGAAGAAGATAAAGTTCCTACCGCAATTTTTCCTTTTGGGAATAACAACGGACTGTACAGTGATTGAGACTAAGTTGATTTTGAACTTAATAACAGCAGCACGACTGTTGATTGGACAATATTGGAAGAAAAAAGAATTACCCACAATAGAAGAATGGATATTGAAAGTTTCCAATTTGGCTGAGATGGCTAAAATCTCAGCCTTCTTGAAAGACAGTACTCAAGAAAAATATTTAAATGAATGGAAGAACTGGATTGATTATATTCAAAATAGATATCAGATTAAGAAATTTCGGATTGCTTTTGAATGAAGGATGTTATTTTGATTTTAATGGAAGAAGTCAGGTTATGTGAGAGAAAGATTATAATTGTGTTAGATTTTAAAAATTTAATGTATGACTGTTTTGTTTAAGGAACTATACCTTGTGTTTGCTCCGGGAAGTCCGGGGGAGGGGTTTAGGAGGGAGGGAGGGGGAAAAATTTAATTGTTGTAAAACTATTTTAATAAAAAAAAAAAAAAAAAAAAGTTTTCTTCAGTTGTTGATAAGCTAACCATTTTCCATCCTGGAAATTTACAACGGCACTGAAAAAAGTGACTTATGAACATTTTTCACACTTACGACCATTGCAGCATCCTCACAGTCACATGTTCAATTTCCACCTGGCATGTACTTATGATGGTTGTAGTGTCCTGGGATTGTGTGATTACCTTTTGTGATCTTCTGACAAACAAAGGCAATGGGGAAGCCAAATTCACTTAATAACCATGTTACCAGCTTAACAACCGTGTTACTAACAACTGTAGTGATTCACTTATCAACTGTGTCAAGAAACTTCGTAAAATGGGGCAGAACTCACTTAACTGTTTTGCTTAGCAATGGAAATTTGGGGCTAAATTATGGTCATAAGTCAATGACTTATCTGTATTAATGATACTTGCACTGTCTCTCAGGGCCATGTGATTTCCATTTGTAACCTTCCCAGCTGCCTTCTGACAAGCAAAGTGAATGGGGGAAATCGGATTCACTTAACAACTGCATGATTTACATAACAGTTGTAGTGATTCACTTAACAACTGTGACAAAAAGGTTGTAAAAGAGGCCAAAACTCACTTAACTGCCTTGCTTAGCAGCGGAAATTTGGGATTCAACTGTAGTGGTAAGTTGAGGACTATCTATAGCCTTGTATGGATTAGTACTCTAGGACTGCATAGCCCACTTAGTTTTCTTTATTTTTACTTAAGCTTATCAAAGGTTTGGCAAATAGGAGAATATTACATCTTGATAGAATGAGAGCCTCCCAGAGTCACCTCCCATGAGATGGGCAGCATAGAAATTTAATAAATGCAGATAGTCCTCGACGTACGACCACAATTGAGCCCAACATTTATGTTGCTAAGTGAGATAGTTAAGTGAATTTTACAATCTTTCTTGCCATAGTTGTTAAGTGAATCACTGCAGTTGTTAAGTTAGTAACATGGTTGTTAAGTGAATTTGACTTCCTCATTGAGTTTGCTTGTCAGAAGGTCACAAAAGGTGATCGCATGCGTTCAGGACACTGCAGCCATCATAAATATGAGCCAGTTGCCACACACATAAATGTTGATTTTGAGACCATGGGGATGCTGCAGTGGTTGTAAGTGAGATAAACTGTCATAAGTCACTTTTTTCAGTGCCGTTGTAATTTTGAACAGTCACTAAATGAACTGTTGTAAGTCAAAGACTAACTATAAAACAAAATAGCCTGCTTTTTCTGTGAGTTGTGCAAAAATACCTAAATTGCTCTCTTTTTCCTCTTTGTAGTAGGAGCAAAATGAGTGTGAAGTCAGAACGCCGAGGGATCCATGTTGATCAGGCGGAACTGCTTTGCAAGAAAGGATGCGGTTACTATGGTAACGTAGCTTGGCAGGGCTACTGCTCCAAATGCTGGAGAGAAGAGTACCAAAAAGCCAGGCAGAAGCAAATCCAGGAAGATTGGGAGCTTGCTGAGAGGTAAGATTATGCCGAGGAAGTGATTAGGTCCAGGTTGTTTTTTCTGTGAACAACAGTGATACGCTCCACCATCAGCTAAGCTACATGAAATATTGTTTGGGTCTTAAGATGCAACTTTTAGTCTCAGCAGAGTGCATGTTCACTGGCTGTATCAGGTGACTAAAGCTTCAGATTACTTTCATGAAGCTGCAGTATGAAACATTTAGCTAGATACTGACAATAGCTTTCATCTTTGAAACAGATAATTTTAAATTAAAATTAAATTTCAGGTACATTTCATATATATCCTACTTTAGATCAGGGGTCTCCAACTTGTGGGCTGGAGCCCACTACCAGGCCATGGCCTGTTGTCCACTGTGTATGTGTGCATGTGCGCGCGCGCACAACCCCCCATTCATGCTAGCATCGGCGTGAGCATTGCACGGGTACTAGCATCGTGCACATGTTCACAACCCCATTCGTGGCATGCACACACTCATGGCCCCATTCACGCATGCGCATGTAAGGGCACCTTCCCCTTCCTCATGAGCTGCCAACCCAGAAAGTTTAGGGAACTCTGCTTTAGATGACATACCAGACAGGAAGGCTCTAGATCAGGCCTGCACAACAAGCAGCTTGAGTCACCTGCCAGCATTTAAAAAATACAATAAATACTTCAGTGCCTGAAAAATGTACTGCCAAGCACCTCCAAGCCTCTGTGCTGCCGCTAGCTCCATTCCACTACCTGTCAAACAGGTGATTGGTGTGACAAGTAGTCCTCTGAAACTTGCACCGATTTATATTTTATCAACGTGGGCCTTTCCCCTCTCAGTTGTGTGGCAGGCCTGCTCTAGGTCACAAGAGTGCATCTTCTTGGGGGGGGAACTTGAGTGGCCCAGTGAGCACTAAATGATGTTCTCTGGGCCATGTTGCAGTTGGGTAGGCTATATTCAAGTTTTGTGTAATTATCATTTGTCTTAGGGGAAGGTTGGTAAAACACTCTTTTCTACCAAAAGGAAAATACCTTATATTTACCAGAGGAGAGTGCTATGATACTGAAATTGTTCTCTCTAGGTATTATAAAAATTGGATTTCTCCTAATCTAATACTTTTGGGTTTGGGGCACATTGAATTGAAATACTGTTATTTTGGGGAACTGCTTTGGTTGCTGTTTAGCTTTTAGTTGCTATTCAGTATGCTGATTGTCACCTTTAAAGCTGCTGTATTCATGATTCAGGGACCAGATACCAATTAGACTAGCGTATTTTTCGGAGTATAAGACACACCTTTTTCCCCCAAAAAAGAGGGTGAAAATCTGGGTGCATCTTATACTCCAAATGTAGCCCTGCCCAGCCTCTCAAACAGAGGTTTCAGAGGCTGAAAAAAGCCTCAGAAACAAAGCTTCAGGAAAAAAGCCTCCAAACAGAGCTTCAGAAAAAAAGTCTCAGAAATGAAGTTTCAGAGGCTTTTTTTCTGAAGCTCTGTTGCAGAGGCTTTCAGAGGCAGAAAAAAAAGGTTTTTTTGAGAGGAGTTTCAGAAGTTTCAGAGACAGAAAAAAAAGCAAGGCACAGAGCTCACAACCAACAAACCTGTTGCTAAAATTCACCCCTGGGAACAGCTGATTGGGGGTATTCTGGGAGGCTGATCCACTCCCCAATCAGCTTTTTTCTTACTTTCCTCCCCAAAAACTAAGGTGCGTCTTATACTCCGAAAAATACAGTACTTTCTCTGGATTGAATCTGTTTATCCAGTGAAATCGGAAAGAAATAACTTGCTGAAGGTCCCTTGTTTGAGGGAATGCCACATAAAGGGACTTGGGGGCAAGCCTTACCAGTGATGGCCTCTTTTTATAGAATTTTTTCTTGGACGCTTGGTCCTCCTCTACTCTACCTTATGAAGGGTGATAAACATTCTACTCTTTAGGAATGCATTTGGATATGGAGAAGTTTGGCCTATGCTTATAGGTAGCACTGACATAGTATATTGGTTGGTGCTTTGTGTTTCCAGTCTTTAAACCTATGTTTTTTGTCTTCCATAAGTCACTTAGCACCAGTATAAATTTAGCAGCACAGACCAGTAAATATGTACATTGGTAAATAATAGTGCAAATGAGAATGTTAACCTACCAAGTGGACTGTGATGATATTTCTCATTGATGTACTCATCACTTTCCTGAAGAGCATCAGGAAAAGAATACCAACACACAAGACTATCATGGTTCAGTAGTTTCTATTCTGGCACTATGTTTGGTCTGCACAATGTAGACAAAACTCTGGAGTCTGGCTTACTTGTGGTTATTTTTCATATGAACCACCTCTATCTTTGTGTTATCTGAACTGATTCAGTGATTCTGGAAATGTATCAAGCTTGGAACAATTATTTTGAGGCTATAATACACTGTTTCAGACTGTAAGAACTTGACGAGGCACAACAGAACTTTCAGAATTATTGAAATAGCTTGTTTCAAGAATGCGAAATAATTGCTTTGAACATGAAATGGGGCATTTTGAAGTTGAAATAGTTTGAATCTCCCTAAGAAGCCTGAGTCTAGCAGCATAATATATGGATGTTGCTAGTAGTCATTTGGCAATACTTTTTAAGGAAACTGAGACTGTTTATTCTTCTTCCCAATGATAGACTACAGCGTGAGGAAGAAGAGGCCTATGCTAATACTCAGCACACTCATGGGGCTCAGTCACTTACTTTCACAAAATTTGAAGAAAAAAAAACAAGCGAGAAGCTGCGGAAAGTGGCAACAGTGAAGAAATTCTTTGGAGCATCTTCGCGTCCTGGAACTAAGAAGGGTAAGGTGGACAGAAGAAACGAAAGAGAAATGTTTGCTTCTTAAAGACATTATTATGGAAGAGGTTGCTGGGAAGATACTGATCTGAATCATTGATCATCTCCATTTCTTGTGAGCATGTGCTTTGGGCATTCTGCCATCTAAGTCATTTCCTTTGGAATCTTCTACTATTATCTGGAAAGTAGAAGTTTCATAGTAGGTTCTAGAGTGTCTTACTTCAGCATTGAAAACCTTTCACATACATTGCCTTGATTGTTAAATCAGTTGTAGACTGTGGTTAAAATATGCTATGGAGAAAACTACATTCTAAACTCTAGAAAGCCGTGAACTCTCAGGTTCAGCAATAGTGGATCTCCTGAAAATACACCACTGCTGAACCTGAAAGGCTTCTGGAGAGGCTTACAGGCAGTTCTTGACTTACAACCACAATTGGGGCTGGAACGTCTGTTGATAAGGGATGCAATTGCTAAATGAGTTGTGCATGGTTTTGTAAACTTCTTTGTTGTAGTCATTAAGAATCTGACTTCCCCCATTGACTTTGCTTGTCCGAAACCTCTTTGGAAGTTTGTAAATGGTGATCATGTGACCCCGGGACACTACAACACTCATAAATGTGTGGACTGGTCATAAGTCAGGGCTGTCATAACTTTAAAGAGTTGTTAAACAAATGGTTGTAAGTCAAGGACTACCTGTCCATTACCTCCATTACCTGGAGGATGGTATGAATGAGCTCCAATCTCTTAGTTTTGGTAATATTGATGGATATCAGAAGTCAAGACTGTGATTAAAGGTGTCCCTTATAGTTATTTGATTGTGAAACAGCTGGCTGGTTTAGATGCTTTGAAATTCTCATAATCTCATGTCCTGCATTTGGATAAACATTTTTAACAGTAACTTTGAAATTCTGAGGGATTTTTCATTCCAAGGGTCATTAGGATAACCAGTCATAGTTCTGAGACTTTCAGATAGGTAGCTACCTTCAAAGTGATGAATCACTGATAAACGTATTGAATAATAAGTTGTTGGAAGCAAGTGAGACTCTGGACTCAGATCTTAAGCCATAATTCAGTGTCATGTTTTGTCCTCGGAATAATAAACAAAAATGAATGCTTAAAGTTCAGGATTCTAGATTAAGTAAGAAAGGGTTCTTATCAAATCTTTTGAGTAGATACTCGATGTCAGTCCAAGAAGGGAAAAAGTTATGGAAAAAAGAAAGATTTAAGAGACTGATTTTATTACATTTGTTTGTTATCCTTACAAAACTGCTTGAGTATGGGCTGATATGAAGAAACGCAAAAGTTTAAGCAAAGCAAACATTAGCCTGCATAAATATTAAGGTAGTTCTGAAACACAGAAAAACAACAGCTGTGCAGCAATTTTAAGAGACCTTGCATGAATGAAAGTTTCTTGCGATCTGATGAAAGGAGGTGATTGTATCCCTTTTCTTACTAAAATCAGAACAAATGAAAGCCACATATTAAGTTGCTTTTTATAAGACTATTTGTCAAATTTGATTTGTGTTTAAGTACTTTTTACTTAATTTTATAACCCTCTTGTAATTTTTTTTTTTTACAAAAACCAACAATTTAAGGAACAATAAAATAGCAAAATACAGCTATCAATTAAGTTCAGGAGCAGTTAAAATTTAATTTTACAACAATATCCAGACAACACCTGCTGGAATAAAACTGCTGCTGATTGAAATTAGCAGTGGTGGACTTAAACATGCATTTTGGAAAACTATTTCAAATTCTGTCTAGTACAACTGAAAAATATCTATGGAGAGTCTCAATCATCCAGGTCATGATTTCCCAAAGGTGGTTTTTCCAAAAGGCAATTGGTCTTTCTTTTTTTCTATTTTTTAAAAAATATTTCACTTCTTATCCAAGAGCTAAAGAAACTTCTTAGATGAGAAATGAATCATTTTCAAAGAAAAACAACAACAAAGTCCTGTTGCCTTTTTTTGGGGGGTGGGGGAAAGAACCTTTGGAACTACGACTGGAAAGACTAAAGTGTCAGCTTACTATAAATCCAACAATAGTAGTGGGCCCAGAGAAATGTTTTGAAGGGAGAGTGCTCAGATAGGCATACAAGGAATAACAGAAAATTGTGCTTAGATATTGGCCTATCTGCTCAATGGTCATGATTAAAATCTTGTCGTTCCACTGTCAGCACTTTAACACCTCCTTTCTGCTTTTTTTGCGTGTGTTACTCTTGACTACTAACATCTTTCATGTGCATGTGCGTTTTGGAATATTAAATCAACCTTAAAGCTGGTTGCATGTTTCCCCAAAACTGCTTGCTTTCACATGTCACCCATTCTGCGCTTATTACATGTTTTGAAATAAGTTTTCCCTTCTTCAGTCATCACTTTGAAAGTGCTTGACCCCCCCAGATGTCCAAGCTATTATATACTGCCATCTCTTTCTGTAGATCAGACCAGGAACCATAGATCCGTTGCCTCCCTTCTTCTTTATTTCCCCTGTTGCCTGTGGCTGCCCTGCTTGCTGTTTTGCATTTGCTCTAGCCATTCAGGAATCCAGTTTTAAGCCTGAACAGCTTGAGGAAGAAGTCAGTGCTGATAATCTTCTAAGGCATTTGAAGGAGATGTTTACTCCGTCTTGGGAGCTTGCTTCTCCTGCTGAAGGTAATACAGCACAGAGGGTCAAACAATGCGCGTGCTTGTTTTAGTGGCTTGCAGAATCCAAGCTAGAATTATGCCAGGAGTAATTTAGAGTACCTTCTAAACCTAAACAGGTATGCTAGAAAGAAGTACAGGCAATAGAAGTTTTTTAAAAAAAATTATGGAGCCTAAACCTAGTTTTTCCCCCTTTAATAGGAAATACTGTAATGTCTAGTTAAATATTTGCTTAATTAAGTTATAAAGAAATCTGTTAATCTTCAAGCAAAGCTAAAAATTGATGAAGTCTTGATCATTTTGAATCAAAATATTTTAATTTTGACTATATAAATTTGATTAACAATTTCTTGAAAAGGCAAATTATAGGGCACTTTCTTGATCAATTAAATCAAAATTTTGCTCAAACCGTAACAGTGGAAAAACAGAAATTACTCATGTATTTTGAGAAATAAATGAGTTTAACTGCTGGTGGGAGTGGGGTTGTTTTCTTTGATGCAATGAAGGAGAATCTTTGGGAAGACTTGAATAAGGCTGAGTGTTTCCTCATATGGCCAGGTAGCTCAAAAGTGCTCTATTTTTTGTTTTGCTTGATCATTTAAGTGACATCAAGTAAGTGCCTAGAGATCACATAGAAACAAATGTATTTTTGCTAGCTTTTGGAAGATTCTACCTTCTCTGGTTACAAGAAATTTTGCTGATTGCTCCTCTTGCTTCTAAGATTTCAGTAGAGATTATCCACACAATTCCAGCATATTTTTTCCATTCAAAACTAGATGTGTACTCTTAAAAGGGGGGCTGTATGTATAGTATAAAATCTTATGCTTTAAAAAAAAACCACTCCTGTTGGAATTCTTGTTACTGTACAAAATAGTAGAAAATAGTTTTCTAAGGGATTTCAGATGCATGCCGTGCTGCTTTTCCTTATTTTCATTCATTTGGGCTGATTATTTATGGCTTCCTTCAGCTCTTTGCCAAGTATTTTAAAGACTGTTCTGACTGGCTGCTGTATATATATTTTTAAGATAGTTTTGATAAAAGATTAAGATTTTTTTCTGAATTTTATCATAACCATTTATTCTGTATGTAGTCTTCTTTTTTTAATATCATTCGGCCAGAAGATGCTGGAGGTACCAACCTTTCTATCTCCCACATCTAATACTATAAAAAAAAAACAACCAACCCAAATATTTTTAGTGTTTACTTTTTCACTCAGCCTTTTTCAACCATAACTTCCAGAGTTCTCAAATAGTTTGCCCAATTATCTTTTAGCATCAGGAGCACAGCATAATATGGAAGTTCATTTTCTCGAACAGTATGAATGTTAAACGCCAAGTAGGTAATAACATGCTAAATGTGCTGTATAGCTGATTTGTCACATCCTTTTTAAAATTAAGTTAGAAAAGACAGTGAAGACTGCAAAGAGTGTTTTGCATCTTTAAAAAAATATTGACCATTCTGAAGTGCAGTATTCAGTTAGGAGCATTTGGCTGATCTTGTCTAGGCTCAGAGGCTACTGAAGGCCATTTTAATCTCTTAGCCAAATATTGACCATTGGGAAATACCAGAACTTTGGGAAGTCAAAAGGTGGCCTTGAAGAAAGCACTTGCAACCCACTTCCATAATCCTGCTGAAAGAACTGTTTGGGTGTGTCAGGAAAGTTGATTTTTTTCAAAGGCTTAGTTGCCCTCTCACACACTAAATGCAACCTTCCCCAACCTGCAGTCTTCCAGGCATATAGTATCTCCAATAGCCAGGATATATTAAATGGAGGTGATTGTGAAGAGAAAACGTATTCTAACATTATTAGAAATTACTGAATTAACCAAAAATGCCCAAGAGTTTTGAGAAAATAGTACTAAAGAAGAATACCTAAATATTTGATAGTACTGGAAAAACTGACTTTTTCTAGAATGTCCCTGTCACTTATCTGTAAAGAAGATAGGATAATTATAATGCAGAAATTTGGATGGCTCAGAAACTGACATGAAAGATGTGAATACTTTTTAACCTATATTTGCCTTGCAAAGGCAATTCATTTTGTCAGTATTCATGTTCAGTTTCTAGGGATGAGAAAGCTTCAGTTAGCAGATGTAGTGCTTAAAATATTAGGATAGGACCTGGGAGATCCATAGAAGCTCATTGCCCCTTCTAAGTGAAGTATCTCACAGGAATTGTTGGAGTAGGGAGAACTTGTGGGAGGGAGTCTTATATATATTTGACATATATAAGAGTCTAATAATTATAAAATCTAAACCGAATAAAAACTGGTAAGGGGTAGCCAATACCTTCATCAAACCAACATACTTGCTATCTTAGACCCTACTTATTGTCATGTTGCAGTGGAGCAAGTCACTTAAAAGAATGACACATAATTTGTTAACCACTGAAGATAAAATAGCAGAGGGCAGACTATATATAAGTAATGTATTAGGTTTTGTAAGCACCTTGAATTAGACTTAGAAAGCAAACAAAACAGCTGGTGGATCAGGCTAAATCACTAATTTAAACATGTATTATTGTATACATTACATTTAGCTGGATTTGCATGGCACAAGGGTGGATTTGATTTAAATCAAGTCGATTTAAATCACTAGTAAAAAGGCTTGATTTAAAACAACTTGATTTAAATAAATTAAGAGCAACTGTCATCTCTGTCCTATAGCAGCAGCTCCTCTAACCTGCTGTTGACTCACCAACAGTTCCATATTGCAGAATATACAGTCTCATGCTATATAACTAAGCTCCATTTCATGCTGAATAAACTAAATTAGTAATGTATCTTAAATAGAAAGCTATCTTTAGATAGATTTCTGCTCCAAAAGCATTTTATTAAAATAAATTAGATAAAAATTTTTAAAAATCTGAGTTAAATTTTTAAAAATGAGATTTTTAATTTTTTTAAAAAAAATCATTGATTTTTATCCACCCTGCGTGGCACAGTCAAGCTGTATCTCCTGTAATGCCCATTGGGGAATAGAATCAGTGGGGCATGAAAGCCATATATCTCCCTTGTGTGTCTTCAGCATCTTCTAATGAGCAATATGTAGCCTCTGAGTAAGGACTTGCCATTCCAAGTAATACAATGTATTATTAATGTGTACCATTACTTTATTATCTGCCTTTTATAATATTTTCCTTGTTAGAAAATAGTTGATGTGTGTCATTAATATAACTATTTTTGTTGCTTGATCCGCTTTTCTTGTTCATCAGAACAGAGGTCTAGCTTTCAACCATGCTTATAAAAAGACAATCATCTCACTGTTGCTATCTGACATTTAGAGACATCCTACCTGTGCATCCACAGGCTTCAATTAGATATAAAATGTAATAGATGTTGCTGATCTTCTCTGTGCATATTTTCAAGTCATTCTCTTATTTTATTGCATCCTGTGCTGCAGTTAGCACACTTTGACCATAGTTTGCAGTGGTCATAGTTGCAGAACTGGATCATTACCCAGTTCTGCAACTATTCATCATTTACCCTGCAAATGTTGTGATTAGTTTTTCCTGGCAGGAATTTAAAAGCAGTGGTGTTTAAAAAGCCATTTGTAGCGGCTCTGCTGGACACTTTCATGACTGTGGCCTTCTTGTTTTTGTATGTTTGGGTTTTTGCTCTTCCAGAACAATTTTAGGAATGTGGAATTAATAATTGTTCTAGGAAATACTAGAAAACGGCATTGTTTTTCCTTTTTTCTGTTTAGCAATGCAAGATATGTTTTGTTTCTTCTTTTGAAATGGAAATATAAGAAAGAATTATATAAGCCTAAGATTAGGGACATGTACTCTGCCAAATACTGTAGATCGGAGATAGAAATTGGGTACATAGCTGCCATCCCTTGCATAAAATATGAGCTCGCTAAAAGCCACCTAACTCTTGCAGTTGTTTAATCAGATCATGTATAAATGGCCAATAAAGATAATTATACCTTTACATGTTTGGGGTTTCATTTGTAATTTTTAAAATATGCAACTGGGTTAAAAACTTCCTCTCCCCATATGTGAGGTCAGTAGCCTATGATGATCTAGTATTGGCAAGAACTCCCCATGTAGCCCAAGGAAGTTTGCAGGAAGAGCTGGGACCTTTGGACCCAATCTTGATGAGCGTGTCTGAGGCATTACTTCATACTGGCTGGAAGTTATACTCTTTGGGGTTCCTTAAGGGGTTGGAAGCCATGCCCACCATGTTCCAAATCTTCTATAGAAGATGTGTATGGTATCTTACCAATAGAAAGTACCTCATGTTATAGCTGACTTGAATGAAGCAGGAAAAGGAAAATAAGGTAAACGCGGTGGCTCAGGGGCTAGGACGTTGAGCTTGTCGATCGAAAGGTCGGCAGCTCAGCGGTTCGAATCCCTAGTGCTGCTGTGTAACAGGGTGAGCTCCCGTTACTTGTCCCAGCTTCTGCCAACCTAGCAGTTTTGAAAGCACATAAAAATGCAAGTAGAAAAAATAGGGACCACCTTTGGTGGGAAGGTAACAGCTTTCCGTGCGCCTTTGGCGTTGAGTCATGCCGGCCACATGACCACGGAGACGTCTTCGGACAGCGCTGGCTCTTCGGCTTTGAAACGGAGATGAGCACTGCCCCCTAGAGTTGGCAACGACTAGCACGCATGTGTGAGGGGAACCTTTACCTTTTTATGATTGAAATACTGCATAAGCCTCAGTTACAGTTTTGATCTTTTGCACTAGCAGCAGTGGTGGGATTCAGCTGGTTTGGGCCGGTTTGGGTGAACCGGTAATTAAATTGCTGGCTGGCCAGGCCTGCCCCTTCCAGGAGTCCCCATGTGCCCCATTTTGGCTCCCAAAATGCAAGGAGGCCTCCTATGCCCAAAACAGGGTGTGGCCCGTTTTTGCTCCCAGAGGCTGCAGGGAAGCCTACTAGGTCCAAAATGGGGCACAGGGTGGGCGGTGCGTCCCCCCTGTGGCCCATTTTTGCAGGGTGCAGGAGGCCGAGTACTGCCTATCACACCCCCTGGCCATCCCCACCATGGCCACACCCACCCAGCTGGTCATTAGTGCCGGGAACCGGTTGTTAAATTATTTGAATCCCATCACTGACTAACACATAGGATCAACCCAAGGGTATAGTAATAACCTGCTGTCCTTATGACCATGTGAATGATTGCATTTATTTCTTGAAATTTTAAAAAGAATTTAAACATTTGTATAGGCATGTAACAAATCATTTGTGAACACATGGATCGTGAAAACCAAGTATTCTTTGTTACTTCAGTTTGTATGCTGCTGAATCACCGGCAGCTTACAACAATATCAGACTTCTCTGCATTCAGACACTTGTCAGCAGACCTATAAATTCCCACGTGCTAAAAAATGTGACATAAGCTGACATGTTTTCATAACAAATGTCTTCAGCGTTCTTCATTCCCTGTTGTCCTCACATTAATCATTGGTTCTCTGTGTTAGATGCATTAGTGTTTGGCTTGCATTTGTGAGGTGCTGATTAAAATTCTTTGTGTTTTATTTCTTTGTCTCCTGCTTCTTTCCCTTCATCCTACTACATTTGCATCTTCTGTACTTCATTCTGAATAGCGCTGGTTAGCAAACTGAAAGGTGGGTGAATTGATGCTGTTTAGACCAAACAACCTTTCTAGTTTTGCATTTTGTTTCTTTTTTGATGGGCTCCAAATACCATGCCTTTTAACCTAGGAGAGGGAGGTATTCAAATATATTAGTGTACTGAATAATGAATTAGGTCCATAGAACGTGCTAGATATTTTATAGTCAACCAAATTTACATTCTTGCATTTCACTGCCCCTTTTATTACCTGTTATGCCAAGGACTCATCCTCAGTATTTCCATGGATGCATCATCATTGAATAATAGTTTGGCTAATATAGACTCATTTTTTGTTTGTCTCATGATACTCCCTTGGCATATACTAAACTGGGGAATGGGCAATATGGTGCCAGTTTAATACCTCCTTTCAGGCTTCCTTATGCCACTGAGTTTATTCTTATTTTAAATTAATTAAAAAAATTAAATGTTATTTCCTGTCCTTCACCAGGTAATTCTTGCTGGGTCTTTAATCTACTATATTCTTGTGATCTTCAGTATGAATGCTGGCTGGGTTTCTTTGGACCACCACAATCCCTCTGACAGGGTTGTTGTTATGAGGAAAATGGGAGGAGGAAGGAGTAAATTCACCACCTTAAGTATAATAAATAATAAAGGTGGGATAAAAACAGTCCACGTATACATGTCCCAGGATAATGTTTCAGAATCCAATCTGGGTTGGTCACCAGGACTAGAGGTTTAGTCTTCCGAGCTTTCGGACTCGTGCTGGAGCGCATCCTCAGGGAACTTCTCTCTGCCGGAATGTAGGTAGAAGTTCTCTGAAGATGGGCTCCAGCAGGAGTCTGAAAGCTCGGAAGACTAAACCTCTGGTCCCGGTGACCCACTTAGATTGGATCTTGCAAGTCCAAATAAATAAAATCTGGGTGGACTCGGACTATGTATGTAATTATACTTTTCTTACTGTAATTATCTCCCTTATAAAGAGCTTTTAAGAGCAGCTAACGATGAAATGGTTGGATTTAACTATTGTTCAATTATTTGCTTTTTCATTCAGAGTTGAGTATAACATTGACAAAAGCTGTGATGTGCATAAAAGGATTTGTTATATAATAAAGGTTTTTGTCTTAAGCTGATTATTTAATATTAAAATCTCCATTGTATTGTTATTTAATATGTGTGTCTGTGTCATGTTAATGAAAGTGAAAATAGATGTACAGAGCAAATTCAGGAAGAATTAAATAGGGAGAATTAAAATAACAAAAAGTAGAAAAAGGCAAAACAGAAAATAATAATAAAAATCCCATTAATTTTCTGACTTTTTCCTTTTTATACACCTGCTATTTTGCACTACAGGTAGACCTCAGTGCAATTAATGAATCACAGGAAATAATTGTATTATTTGAATTTATACTATCTGGAATGCTATTTCTGTGGTGAAAAATATAATTGATTCCAGCTCGACAGAAATAGGCAATGAAAAAGTTTAAACAGAAATGTTATATTAATGAAATATTGCAGTAAAGGATAAAAGAAATATACTTTAAATTTATGGTAAACAATGTCACAGAGTATTATAGAAAGCAAAATAATTTTTTAAAAATTACTAGAATTAAGACATTCCAACATCACTGAAACAATCCTTCTGTTTCATGACATTTCCAACATTTATTACAGTATGATCTGTCTATCTTAGATATTACTGATGGAGTTGTATACCATTTGTAAAATATTATATACCAATCTTCCTTTGGGTTATAATTTGGTATGGGTTTTATAGATAAGGTCCATGATTCTTCCCATTGTTGTGTTCTAACTATTTCTTTAAAAATTTGCATCCATGTTTTTGTTATGCTATTTATTTGTTGCTATTACTTTAAAGATTTGCATCCATTTTTTGCTTGATATGTCTCAGTATCATATTTCAGTAGAGTTTACATAATATAAAATGCCCTCATAGGTGGTGTTGGGTTTGTATTAACATTTCAAATTCTGGTGTTTTTTTTCTTAATGCCCCTCCTTCCTTTTTGAGATCTAATTCTATCACCTGATCTAATTGTATCACCATCAACAATGGTGGATTCCAGTCTTTGATAAGTAGTACTTGCTGTGTTTTTAGTTTATTCGTAGAATCTGAGTAAACCATATCTACATATGTAATTATATTTTCCTTGCTGTAATTAACTCCAACATGAAAAATATTTGAAGGAGAAGCTAGAATGCTAAAACACATCCTATAGCTTTTATAAGTTGGCAGCTTGAGCAAAGATAGTAGTGTTTCCAGAAAATGCTACAAGTGCTAGTAGATTAATGGACTCCCTTACAGTTATTTCTCTAAACACTTCACAAGATTTGTCACAGTGATACATGTGAAGACTGCAGCTTACATATATTGCCTCTTAGAATGGGTTTGATAAGTAGTATGTGTTAGTTAATTGCTTTAACCAGCCACTTTTCTAAAAAGTAGGATACGGGCACAAGGTCTGATTAAACATTCGATAACTGGGGAAAATTGACTCTTGATAAATTGTGTCTGTCATGCAGCAGACATCTGAGGTTGTAATTTCCATCTGAGAAACTTATTGGCTGCAATTCTAGTTTAGCTTACAAATAGTAGAAAATAAGCCTTCAAGGTTTTGTGTGTGGAGTGTTTTTCCCCCTGACAATAAATAGCTTCTTGTTTTCCTCTGTCGCTCGTAATAAATCTCTGACCAAGAAAGTTGAGTAATTTTTATTTGTAACAGTATGCTATTCCCTCTTTTTTGTAGAAGTTCCAGAAGCCAAGGCGCCTAGTCCTTCTATCAGTAGGCAGGTCAGCATTGAAACTGATAGAGTGTCCAAGGACTTCATTGAATTTCTTAAGACCTACAATAAGGCTGGCCAGGAGATCTACAAGCAGTGCAAACTGTTCCTGGACACAATGCATCGCAAACGGGTGAGCCATTCTTGCAGAGTGAGGGGTTTGCTGGCCTCGGTGACCCGTTTGGGGTTTTCTCTGCAGGGGTGCAATTCTGGAAGTGGAGTAGAGGATCAAGCACCTTTCATGGTGAAGGTAGCAAAATGATTGGAAGATCGAATGATCTTCAGGTATGACCTGCTTGTTCGGAAGCAGTCCATAAACATGATATTTAAAGAAGGAGAAAAGTGTATTGCTTTTATGTGAAAGGAGATTAAGGGGAGGTTTTTGCCCAAATGCAGATAGTCCTTGCTTAATGATCAGTTGCTTAGCAACTGTTTAGAGTTATGAATAATCCACCCTCCAATTACTTATCCAATTCTGGAGGTCCAGTGTTGGCAAACACACACAATTCTGTGGTCACAGAACGGGTTTATTTTTAGGGCTAGTTGCAGTATTCTGCAGTCACGTGATCATGATTTACAATTATTTTTGCTAATTTCTAGTCTTTAGGATAAAGCCGTGGCGGTGCAGTAGTTAGAATGCAGTATTGCAGGCTAACTCTGCTGACTGCCAACATTTCAATCCTGAGTGGCTCAAGATTGACTCAGCCTTCCATCCTTCTGAGATTGGTAAAATGAAGACCCAGATTGTTGGGGGCAATATGCTGATTCTGTAAACTGCTTAGAGGGGGCTGCAAAGCACCATGAAGCCCTATATAAGTGCTATTTCTAGCAAAAAATACCCATTGGAATGAATGGACTCACTTAACAACTGTTACATTCGCTTTAAGACTGCTGCAGAAAAGATCATAAAATTGGGTTGATCCTGTGGGTGGCTCAACTTATAACCATCATGACTTACAATGGAAATTTTGGATTCTGTTATGGTCATAAGTTGAGTGCTACCTGTACTTTACTTTTTAAATAGGAGACTCATATTAGATTTGTTTACAGAAATGCAAAGGGCAAAGTTTTTTCTAATCTACTAGTATGTATAGAGTCATCTTCCCTTCCAAGAAATATGATAGTGTGTTTACTATACTTATGAAATGAGTAAGCTTATATACAATTTTTCTTACGATCAATAGCTTAGAAATTGCTAACATTGAGCAGCAGACTATGGTATTTTAAGATTTGGTAGGGTAGAGAGGAGGAGACCTTTGCTATCTTCTTTAAAGAAATTTTACAATTCAAAGTTGTAAGCTGCCCCCACCCTTCAGCCTCTGCGCGTCCACTTCCTGGCTGCAGAGATTGCCACCGACAATGGCTTGTGTTTTGGGGCTCCATGCATTGGGTTTTCAGCCTCCAAGCGCTCCATTTGAGAGCCCTTCAAGGTTGCGGGGATTGCCAAAGCACATCGCCACCCAAAAATATGACACGTTTGGAGGCTAAAAATGCATTTTGGTGCCCCAAATGGCTACCTGGAACAGCTGCTGCCTTCTCTTACCCCTATCATGTTCGCCTGCTTTAGTCACTGGAGCTCCCTCCAACGATCAACTGCGCTTTTGAAGCTGTTTTTCCGCCCCAACGGGAGCAAAGCGATCTTCCATGCTTTGCCTGCTTTTCTAATTGCTGCTCCCTCCGACGATCAGCTGTGCTTTAGAAGCTGTTTTTTAGCCCCAACCAGCCCCAATCTCAAAGCCAGCGAGCGAACTAATGTGCTGAAGCTGACCAGGCTAAGGACGCTAGCCAGATGAATACCTGGTAGGCAGAATTTTTATTTCCTATTTTCCTCCCCAAAAACTAAGGTGTGTCTTATACTCTGGTGCGTCTTATATTCCAAAAAATATGGTAAATAGGAAAGGGAGGGCGGGAGGGTTGCTGGAGGTTAGATTGTCTTGTGTGCCATTTTTATGGAGAAATGCTTGTATCAAATCAAACATTTCCCAGCACTGATTGCCCTTGACATAATCTCTCCTTCTTCCCGGATATGAATGTTTTTCATCCTCTCTGTGAAACTTCGCATCTTCTCTGAGAGTCTTACTAAAGTTACTGGTTGGCCTGAAAATAAAGGATCTGGAAAAAGATATGCGGCCTCTAATGTCTGCCTTATGCTGTCTGCTTCTGTGAAGAGTTCAGTGTGTTATTTGTAAGATTGGGACCTCCATTGAACTATAAGACAACTATAGAGCGGAAGGAAGAGCAACAGGTTCTACCATCTTGGACTTAATCTGGCCTTCCATATGGACAATAAACACAATAAGAAGTACTTGGATTTTATGAGATCTCAAATTTGGGGCATTGCCCATTCTCTCACACATGACTGATTTGTCTTTGTAGGAATTGAGTATTGAGGAACAGTCAGAATATGCTCAGAGCCTCTATCAGAATGTGGCTGATAAACTACAGACTCGCTGGAAAGGTATTGTTCTTACATATTTTCCCATTTTATTTATGGAATTTCGAAGAGAGAAGGGTAATAATATGGATACAATTTTAGATGTGCTTCTTCATGTCTGTGCTTGGAGTGGACTTGGGAAGGGGTAGCTTTGCCTTAGTGATGATGCTGGGGAACATATTTTGGTCCCTATCTTACAAAGAAGAAATCCTTCACCAACGCAGTATGTGAATGAAGGCTAGCCCAGAGGGATCAAGTCCTATACCCAGACTTCCCAGAATCGCCAAGTTCAGAATTTAAATTGCATTTTTATTAAAAGGGGGTTGAACAGATAAAGATAGTCCTCAACTTATTTATGACCACAATTGAGCCCAAAATCTCCATTTGCTAAGCAAGACAGTTGCCAAGTGGATGTTATCCCATTTACCACCTTTCTTGACAGTTGTTTCTTGCCACCGTCTCCATATGCCCCATTTTCAGCCTCCACATGTCCCGTTTTCAGCTTCCACTTGTCCTGTTTTTGGCCCATTCCAGGCGGCAGAGATAGGCAGCAGTGGCGGCGATCCCCAAAAACAGAACACAGAGGCTGAAAATGGGGCATACAGAGGCCAAAAATGGGGTGTACAGAGGCCGAAAATGGAACGCACAGAGGTGGTTTATAGGTGGCGGAGGTGATGGGCGGCAATCCCCACAGCCTAGAATAGCTGATAGGCGTTAGGCTGATCCAACTGCCAATCAGCTGTTCGTGCTAAATCAGGCTGTGCTGAAGCTGACCAGGCTGTTTGCTGCAAGGAGGCAAATTGCTGGGAGGCAGAGGCAGATTTTTTTTTCTTGTTTTCCTCCCCAAAAGCTAGGTGCATTTTATAATCCAGAGCATTTTATAATCTGAAAATTATGGTAGTTTTCTTATACAAAACTTTTACACTCCCCCACTCTCCCACTAATGTTCCTAGCTCTTCTTTTAGACTCTTGTTTTTATACATGTATATTTTGTGCATGTGACACATAACTTTCTGTTTTAATGCATGTCTTTTATATCTTCTAACTTTTCATATTTTTTATAGGCTCGAATATAGCTTTTATGCTTTTTAATTGATGTATATAGACAGTTACGGTCATATAGTGTGTGATGATTATAAAAAATGGTTTCTCTCTGTGTCTTTTTCAGTGCCTCCAGAAAAAGTGGAAAAAGTGACGGATCAAGTGGAGAAATACATAATGACCCGCTTGTATAAATACGTTTTCTGCCCGGAGACCACAGAGGATGAGAAGAAAGATCTGGCTGTCCAGAGAAGAATCAGGTTTGACTTTAGGACTATATCTCTCTTTTAGACACAGAATCCGTTACTATTTGTTACCTACTTGTACCTGGATGATTCAGGCTGTAGCAGCTTTTCTTTTACCTTTCTTAGGTTTCTCTTTGAGGTGGTTGAACTTTTAAAAGCTGCACTATTGCCAACAGGGAATTATTACTCTTACTGTTTTTAGGCCATCTTATCTATGCTGTATAAATACATTTCAGTTCGTTGTCTTCCTCAGGGAAAGGCCATGCCAATCCTTAATTATTTTATTGGAATAACCAAATTTATGCTCAAAATAAAGAAAAAAACTTTTACAGTAGTATTAGCAGTTTGAGCTTTTGTGCAATAAAGTTAAATACATACATCATACAAACAACAGTGAAAAACAGCAAATGTTTGTATTCTTGTGACGGATTTAAAGGTCCAATATAATTTAGATTTCTCAAAGGGAGCAGTGAGTCCAATTGAACTTCGTACAGATTTCTTTTCTCTAAAAGAGCAATATGTGAAGAACCTTGGGGGATTACTCAGTTTGAAATATATTGTCTTGAAAGCTCTTCTTATAATGTTTTGTAATGCTTTCTTTCGTTGCATTCTTGAAAAATACGTAAAGAGTTAGTGTTTTATGACTACCTATCTAGACAAATATCAACTAATAAATTTATTTCCCTGTGAATATCAAAAAGTCAAGTCATCCATTTTCCTTCAGTAATTTCAAAAACATTGCAGAGCTTGCGCTCTACCCAATAGATTGGTCCCAAATCGACCAAGTGCCTAGGACCGTGATGGCGAACCTATGGCACGAGTGCCACAGGTGGCACGCAAGCCCTTTCTGCGGGCATGCAAGCTGTCACTGCAGCACAGCTCCACCATGCATGAGCATGCACCTTCCGCCGGCCAGATGATTTTTTGGTCTCTGGCATGCATCGGGGGGAGGCGGGGCACATGTGGAAGATGGACACACATGTGTGGGGGCGGGGGGTTATGCACATATGCGCAGGGGGCGGGTGTGTGTGTGGCATGGGCCGTTTTTGCTCCCAGAAAGCTGCAGGGAGGCCTACTAGGTCCAAAACGGGGCACGGGGGGGCGGAGGTCACACACACATTGCATTATGGGTGCGGGCGCACATGCACGCTTTTGGCACGCGGCGACAAAAAG
The DNA here is from genome assembly GCF_028640845.1 of Ahaetulla prasina. Taxonomy (NCBI): domain Eukaryota; kingdom Metazoa; phylum Chordata; class Lepidosauria; order Squamata; family Colubridae; genus Ahaetulla; species Ahaetulla prasina. Next base: position 26,245,277 of record NC_080539.1, on the reverse strand, counting down.
GTTAGCCAACACTGGCCTAGGATAGTGATGGTGAACCTTTTTTGGCATAGAGTGCCAAAAAGGTCACGCAAAAACGTGCGCACGCACTCATTGGGGCCACGCTCCAATAAATCCAAATTTTCGGGTTCTAGTGCGCATGTACACCTGACAATTAGCTGGCCAACGCGCATGCACAGGCCGGTTTTTGGCACTGCTATGCGCATGAATGGATCGCACTCTGGAAAAGCCAAACTTCTGGGTTCTGGTGTGCATGTGCACCCGACAGTCAGCTGGCCGGCTTGCAAGCGCACACTGGTTTTCAGCACTGCTGCACATAAGAAGGACAACTGATTGTCGGGTGTGCATGCATGCCAGAACCCTGAAAGACAAACAGGCAAGGCCGTGCGTGTTGGACGACATGGCTTCTCGTGCCACTTTGGCCACGCATGCCATAGGTTTGTCATCACGGGCCTAGGACACATAGAAAGCTCTTTGGCAACAGATGGTTCCTCTTTAAGGATTGAATGCTTTTGGACTTTTAGATATCCAAAATATATGAATATCCATATACTATAAAAAAGAAAAGAGGGTTGGTGGTCAGTGGCCAATATATTCTTTGACTCAAATGGGAAAAAAAATATTGCATGTTATAAGGCCAACTGTGGTCATTCAGTCTGAAGGGCTTAGAGCAAGAACAAGATCTTGCAATTTTATGCATTGTTACACATTAAGAAAAATAATATATGTGATTGTAATTAGGTTTTCTACTCATAAAACCTTTTTACCTATAAGAATGTATCACTGGAGACTATAAGAGTTCTCCCTAATATAGAGTGAATAGATGAATGGGAGCACACAAATGTTAATGTTTATATTGTAGGTTTCATAAAGTCCAATACAGCTGGCGCTGAAATGAACTTTTTTTCCTAACTATAGGTAGTCCCTGGCTTATGACCACACCGGGGACCAGAATTTCCATAACTAAGCAGGGTGGCTGTTAATTGAATTGTGCCCAATTTTATATCCTTCTTTGCTGTGGTTGTTAAACGAATCATTGCAGTTGTTAAGTGAACCATATAGGTTGATAAACTAATCTGGTAATCAGATAAGCTTCCTCTGCTGACCAGTCGTAAATCACTTTTTTCAGTGCCGTTGTAACTTTATACAGTCACTAAATGAATGGTTGTAAATTGAGGACTACCTCTCTTTTCTGAATCGGATGGATGTAGGACAAATTGCAGATTTTCCAGTTTTGGCAGTCAAAATATATAAAACCAGATTGTTTCTTTATTTTCCAGTCATAATCTGTAGATGACTTAAAGCAAATCTGCAATTATCTTTCAAAATGGCTGGTTTTAGATGCATCCAAAAATATTTAAAATCATACCTAAGAATGGATTTCCTGTGACGTTGATATTGGTCTCTTAAAAACCCTGTATGACTTGAGCCAGGTGGTTTAGGCCAGGGGTCTCCAACCTTGACAACTTGAAGCCTGGAGGACTTCAACACCCAGAATTCCCCAGCCAGCAAAGCTGGCTAGGGTATTCTGTGAGTTGAAGTCCTCCAGGCTTAAAGTTGCCAAGGTTGGAATCCCCTGAGCTAGACTGTAAACATAAATCTTGATACTTTATTAAAGAACAGGATAAGATGAAACAGCGATGCTATGTATAGGATAGATTTGGTTTTCAGAAGAACATGTGGAAAATTAAGCTGGATTCTTCTAGATCAGTGGTTCCCAACCAGTGTGCCGCGGCACTAAGGGGTGCCGTGAGATCTTTTGAGGGTGCCGGGAACTTTTGAGCTACGGAGATTTTAAATATCTATTTCCTTATAAGGGTGCCGGGAACTTTTGAAAGGCTTTCCAAGGGTGCCTCAAACAAGAAAAGGTTGTGCCTCAAACAAGAAAAGGTTGGGAACCACTGTTCTAGATGTTTCTGTTACCTCAGAACATTCTGGGTGTTGAAGTCCTCCAGGCTTCAAGTTGCCAAGGTTGGAGACCCCTGGTTTAGGATGTATACAATAAGAAATTAAATGAAGAAATAAAAGCAGATTATTTAAGTAACTGAATGTTTGCTCTCTGCTTTTGTTTTCCAGAATGCAAATTTTTGGGGTACAGAGTTTTGTTATTTTAGTCTTGACATGTTAAAACTATTTTAAAGATCTTAATAGTGTTTTTTTCCGCCCTCTTGCTTTCAAATCAACTGGCAGAGCTTTGCACTGGGTTACTCCACAAATGCTTTGTGTTCCTGTCAATGAAGAAATCCCTGAAGTCTCAGATGTAGTTGTGAAAGCTATCACAGGTATGTAAAGGGCTATTGTGTCAGAGAGGATATTTATTGACCTCAAATGTTTTCACCACAGTAAAAAGCATCAGCTCAATCCCAGGAGCAAACTTGTCTCATATCAGAAGGCTAAGTAAAAAGAATGTGAGTTTAGCTCATAGGTGCCTACATTCCTTTTTTTGTGGAAACCTTGTTCAGGAGTAAGTTCTCAAAAAAAAATATTTTTTTTAAAAAAATTATATCATTGGATAATACATTTCTCATGTGGCTGGTTCATACATAAAAATCTAAACCTATATTATGGTTTGTTAGCTCTTCTGCTTAGCATTATACATGCTAGTATGAAAACATGTAAGAACAATATTTCAAGGGTAATGTTTGCTACATCCCTTAGCTGTAGAACCAGAATGGCATGAAAGTGCTACCTGCTTCGTTCTCTCTCCATTTTCCCCACCCAGGAAAGACTTTTTAAGGGGAATTCAATGGGAACAAAGTAGAAATTATTCACACTGGCTACTTAACTATTTAGAATAATACTTTGATCCACTAAGTTTGTATACAGTAGACTTTGTTAGTTGGTGTCCCTAATTTCCAAGGAATTCTTCCTGCCTTCTCATCTTCCTTTCTTTTTTTTTTTAATTTGAATTTATATCCCGCCCTTCTCCGAAGACTCAGGGCGGCTTACACTATATTAAGCAATAGTCTTCATCCATTTGTATATTATATACAAAGTCAACTTTTATTGCCCCCAACAATCTGGGTCCTCATTTTACCTACCTTATAAAGAATGGAAGGCTGAGTCAACCTTAGGCCTGGTGGGACTTGAACTTGCAGTAATTGCAAGCAGGTGTGTTAATAACAGACAGACTTAGTCTGCTGAGCCACCAGAGGCCCTTACGTATCTTTAATTTCATCCACTGGAATAACTGCCTGGAATTCTTTAAAACTCATTGTAGGATAATGTAGAATAAGTCTCCTCTTATTGGCCTGCCTACTTTCTGCCATTACACGTTTTCATAGCAATTGATTTCCCCAAGGCCAAAAATCTGGGTCAGGGAGCCTTCTGTCCCTTCCAGTTCTGGCTTGAGACTTGAAAAGATCTTAATCTAGAATTGGAATTATGAATTGATGGGCATTCAGATATGGCTTATCTATAACTCACAGCTATTCTCAATCTTGTCTCACCAACTGGAAAATTGTCATTCAGCAGCTCTTTGAACTTAGAAGTTTAGTTGTGCTATTCCGGTGCTGTAAAAATCATTATTAATATTTTATACTGCCTGCCTATGGAAGGTTGAATACAGTAACTAAGGGGTCATCTTTCAAAACTGTCATAAATAAATAACCTGGTTGATTGTAACTGTACTTTTTAGCTGTCAATCATCTGAACCCCCTGCAGAGTCTTATATATGCTGTAAAACAGTTTTAGGACAGACATATATTTTAAGGGCAAGTGATAATATTGCAGCCAGCAGCATTTTCAAGGCATTCCTTTTCCTCTTAACTCATAAGAGAAAAGCCTCTTTGAAGAATAGCACTGGTACATGTCATTCTTTTAAGTAGCTAACTATTTAAAATTGCCTAAATCATTTTTGGGTAATTTGGCTTATCAGTGGATTGGTTAATATTAACACTTGCATTCTTCTTGTAAAGCAGGGCTGCTAACTGATAAGGCTCCCTCCCCCCTTTCCTAGCATTTTCCTACAAGTGCAGGATCCTTTTTTTCTTCAGACAAGCTGCATGTTGATCCATTGGCTGCGACAGGAATCAACCAATTAGCTTGTCACCCAAACTTAATGTTGTGGGCTGAAAGAGAGTGACTGATCCAAAGTCACCTAGCCAGTTTTGATGCCCAAGGGGAGACTAGAACTCACAGTCTCCTGATTTCTAGCCTTTAAAAGAAAGATACCATGCTAAGATTTAATAAACGCTTTAAGTATGGAGGGTGAGACAACTAAAATGGAAAGAGCCCTGCCAATGAATGCAGCCCTCCTTGATTCTTGGAATTGTTTTCCTCTTGCAGACATCATTGAAATGGACTCGAAGCGTGTCCCCCGGGACAAGTTGGCCTGTATCACTAGCTGCAGCAAGCACATCTTTAATGCCATCAGGACCACAAAGGCTGAGCCAGCTTCAGCTGATGACTTTTTGCCCACTCTCATCTACATTGTCCTGAAGGGCAACCCACCCCGTCTGCAGTCCAACATTCAGTACATTACTCGGTTCTGCAATCCCAGCAGGCTGATGACTGGGGAGGATGGCTATTACTTTACGAACCTGGTAAGTATATCTATGATCGTGACTCTCTTTTTTTAGGGGAATTTGAAGAACTATATATTGCCAGATAACCGAACCTATTTTTCTTGTTTTCTCTTAATGGAAGAGAAGCTGAACTTACCATAATCATCATCGTTATTTATTTAAATTTATTGGACCCTAACAATTTTTGGCTCATCTGGTTTGGTGTTCTTACTTGTGGCCTTCATTGTTACATCAGCAAGCATGTGCTGGCATGTTTTCTGGATCTTGAACGTACAGTCATGAGGCACTATGGAAAAGCTGTATGATGCATATACATCAAGGAAATCTAACATCCTGTGTTCATGCAGATAATTAATATATTAAATATATTGAAAAATACCAACCTTCTAGCTCTTGCTGTTGAAATACCAGAAACAAAATCTACATGTACTTTTTTTTAAAAAAAAGAGGTCTGCAATAATAACTATTCCAATATTCTTGCCGTGTTTGCCAAATAGGAATGGGAAGCCAAGTATGGCTGAATTGTTGCACAGAACTAAAATTAAAACTAGGAAAACTTTGATTGGGTTTGTACAATGAGCTATAGTGGAGTTGTGTACTTAGCTATTCATTGTGTGATGGGAATCCAGCCAAAACATTAACATGTTTTTAACCAGGCCATTATATTAACCCAAATATAGTTTCTTTGTGCAACTTTTGTGTTTTGTTAATCCAGACCTAGTTTTAGCATGAAGTTTGGTATATATTTGAGGAGGTGAAGGAAGCTTTAAAAAATAACAGTGCATTTTCTATTTATTTGTGTGATTTATCTACTACTTCATTGTCATGGACTCTGGGTAGTTTACGCTATTGCTCCATAGCTGATGATGGTCTAAGCGGGGCATACTCATTACTCACTCTTTCTCTCACTCTTATCACATACACAACAGTTGCAAGATGAATAAAAGTTTACATGTATCAGAACATATAAACTGTAGTATGTACTATAACATATACTTCAGAAAGGGAATGCATAGGCAAATTTCTAATGAAGATTGTAGGCCTACTGATCAAACAAATTGAGCAATTTTTTATCGTTTTACTTTATTATTATTGGTATTATTGTTATTAAGCAATAATTTAAATTTTCGCAAAAGGTTTCAAGGTTTACAGCATATTTTAAGAGTCACATCAAATAGTTTGCGTACAAATGGAGTTGATGTGTTAACCGTATGCAACCTGAAAGAACCGATGCTCTTGCTTTTGCAGTGTTGCGCAGTTGCCTTCATAGAGAAGTTGGATGCTCAGTCCTTAAACCTGAGCCAGGAAGACTTTGACCGCTATATGTCTGGGCAGACCTCTCCAAAGAAGCAAGAACCCGAGAACTGGCCAGCCAACGTATGTGTGGGGATGCGCCAAATGTACAGGAACCTTGGCCTCCTCTCACAACTGAACGAGAGGCAGGAGAGGATTGTCAGTGAGGCCAAAAAGCTCGAAAGGGACCTTATTGATTGGACTGATGGGATCACCAAGGAAGTCCAGGAGATTGTGGAAAAGTACCCTTTGGAGATTAAAGCCCCAAACCCAGCCTTGGCGGCCATTGACTCTGAAAATGTTGAAAATGACAAACTGCCCCCTCCACTGCAACCTCAAGTTTACGCTGGATGAGAATGGCTTCGGGACTCAGATATTCCTTCCTTCGGGTTCTTTCTGCTTGGCAGATGGGCTGAGGGGAGGGAAAAATGAAACAGATTTAAAATCGGCACATTTTAAAGGTACTTTTTGTTGGTAGATGTGTTCCATGATATTTATTTTAGTCAGAGTTGGTTACTATGAGGGCTGAATTTTTATGTGTTCCCAAAATGAATTTACACTTTCCTTTTTACAGAAATTCTATATGATTTTTAAGAAATGTTTTGGGGATTGTTTTCTTCGAAGCATGCACAAGTTTTAAAATCAACTGGTGGTTGGTTGTGCTATCTTCACTCCCTAAACAGAGTTGCTTATCACACTTTGCCAAGAATGCTGTGTTTGGGAAAGAAGTATAAAAGGTTCTTAATCTTTGTTTTCAGAAACAGATGTGTTGTAAAGTAAATATTTAAGGTTGTAAATAGGTTTGAATGTTGAGCAATGTCTTAATAGCATGACATTTAGTAAAGAAAGGAAACTGGGTTTTTTAATTCCTTCATTCTTATTTTTGGTTTATAGTTTTGATCTAGAATAGGATACCCTAAGGAAACACTACATTGTAGTAAATAACATATTTGGACACAGTTCTAACATGACTAAAGTCATTTCCTAATATTTATAATTTCTTATCTGAATTTTCAGCCTGGAATAGCGTCTTTTTTGCAGTGTTGGTTTCTAGCAATTGCACAATTAGACCTTTATGAAGATCAGAACAGAATTGGATGGTAGCTGTGGGTGTATGTGTGAAGTGCTGGAGCCAGTTTGAATTGTAAAGATCACATGATACAAGAAGATTCTGTCTGTCAAAGTGCTTTAGTGTTTTTTAAAAAATCATTTGCTTCATAGTACTTGTGCATAGCCTTCCAAGAAATGATTAGTACGGCATGAGACTGTCTTGTGCTGGGAAAAAAAATCAAAGAATGAGATATACAAAAGAAAGTTTATGATTGCTTTCTTGAATCACATTTTTAAATGGATTCATCCACGGAATTATAAATGGTCAGAAAACAGAAATATGGACAATCCTAAAGGCAGTAAGCTGGTTTATGCAATTTTGTGGACTACATACATTTTTATATGAATTTGAACAAACTAGGAATCTATATTATTATATTGCTGAACTATAGCTTCCAGGATTTGTCCTGATTGGTATGATGGCTGGAATAGCTGTCTCCTTCAAGAGGGACCCATTGCTTTCCCAATTCTTTCAGTGCTGTCCTGAAGATGAAACCCATTGGTGACATCTCCCGAGTCCCTTTCTCCCTTCTGTAACTCATCAACATATCACTGTGAATGGCTGCCTTTTTTCCCCCTCCAACCTTTTCAGTATTCTTAGTACTGTGATAATCCAATCAGTCAAAATCTTTTCTCTTTGGCCATGGCTGTGTGGATGCAAGAATTTGCCAAACTAGATGAACTAGTTAGCCTTCCCGAGCATGTTCACACTATAGTAGTTTTTTTCCTGAGCAAGATACACATGTTGGGATGGTAGACTGTGGTCCAGGAAATGCAGGGGGGGCACCAGTTTAGGGAATGCTGAATTTGTCTATGGGTGATGCTTTTTTAACTTTTAACTTTACAAATTAAGGTAAAGCTCCACTAACTTGGCAGAACTGGGATTCTTTGAAAGGCCAGGTTGAGTTATGTGGAACTATATTAAGCATTCTCCTGAAGGATATAGTTTAAATGCAGTCCCATCCTGTTCATCTGTCCCCCAATTGCTAAAGTCATCCTAAATGTCTGGGACTGGTGTGCGCATTCAACATCTTGGATGTCCTGATTATCACTAAGTCTCAAACAAACTTCATAATTCAAGGGAAAGAAAAAGAAAACCTCTTTGCAATGTTATCTGTTTTTAATATTAGAACATTTTTAAAATATCAACTCTTTTTCTTAAGGTCTTCTCAACTCTTTGAGTCTTATTTTGTACTTCTGGAAAACATGGGATTCCAAAGTGTTCCATTCCAAACCGTGTTTTTGGGCAACATATGAAAAAGCCACATTTATCACATTTTAGCTATTTTAGCTATTTATCTGTTTTTGCAATAAGGTCAGACCAAGACTGTGACCTGTTTTGTGTATACCTGCTTTAAAAAGCATATCAGTTTTCAGTTTGCAACTCAGCTAATGTCTGAGTTTCTTAAAAGGTTAAATATTTATGTTCTTTTCCCTTCCTCAATTACCGTATATACTCGAATATAAGCCGATCCGAGTATAAGCCGAGGTCCCCAATTTTACCCCAAAAACTGGGGTAAACTGGGGACTCGAGTATAAGAGGTGGAAATGAGGCACCTACCGGTTGAAACCTCCTCCCTCAGCTGAGAAGGCTGGCGGCTCCCCGCCCGCTTTGTTTCTTGGCCTTGTTGTTTTGACACTCTAGGTGCTAATTCAGATTTTCCAGGTATATATTTCACTCCAAAAAGGCATCATTATAGCTACTGCTGTTAAATTGCTGTCAACAGAAATAAACCATGTACAACATGACTCATTATTAGTCAACAGAAATCTTGATTTACAATTTTTTATGTATCATTGATTTTTCAAGTTTAATCACAAATCTTTTAAAGCCTGCAAAGCTTGTAACTGCTAATAGTATCAAATTATCTTTAATTTTACCTTATTACTCTTAGGGGCAAAAAAGGGACCTCACTTTCAATTACAAAATTGAGCGTTACTTTTTTTTCTGTAATCTAATAAGAAAGAACCAAGGTCACCCTTCCTGAAGGGTGTCAGGTTGACTTTTCTACATCATTCATTTCATTATCTGTTTAAAGGTGATAAATTATTTTATAGAATCTGGCATGCCATACAAGGCCCATAGGTAGCTTTAGGTTCAGAGAAAATTAGTCTCCTTTTGGAGATTTTCTTAGAGGCCTGTAGCTGGAGATTCAAAGAGCCACCATTGGTAAAGGTAGTCCTCAGTTTAGAACCATTTATTTATTGACTGTTTGAAGTTATAACGCACTGGGAAAAAAAAGTTTTGACCAATCATCACACTTTTAACTTTCATAGTCATGTGATCAGAATTTGGACACTTGGCAACTGACATGTATTTATGACAATTGCCTTGCCCCAGGGTCAGGTGATCAACATTTGTGACTTCCTATTTCTACAAGCAAAGTCAACGAGCGAAGATGAATTTGCTTAGCGACTGTGTTTCATTAACAACTGCAGTGATTTGCTTAACAACATGGTACCAGAAAAGGTTGTAAAATCAGCCATCTTGCTTATCAGTGGAAATTCTGCTCCCAACTTTGGTGGTACGTTGAGGTCATAGCACATTGTAGAGCGGTGTTTTTAAAGCGGTGCTGGCTGGAAATTCTGGGAGTTGAAATTCACACATCTTAAAAGTTGCCAAGATTTTAAAAATACAGTTCTAAACTTCTGGGGAAACTGTACAAAGGGCCGTCTTATTTTACACCTGCCCAAATAATTGCACTTCGTAGTAGGGAAAATGCTGGCAGACGGATATGGATGGTATAACTTGTCCAACAAGGTTTTAAAAAGGGGGGTTGCAACCTGCAAAAGTGACACATGGCTCTTCAGTTCCTTTGGGGCATTCTGGTTTCCTTCCAAAGCCAGTTAACTTATTAGCAGTGTATATAATTGTCACAATCCCCAAAGGTGCTGAGAAACAAAATGATATCTCTGTATGTGCCACAAGGGCATTGTTAAATATTAGGGGTTATAAGCATATTAAATATCCTCAGCTGTTAATTTTAAGTAAACAAATGTGTGTTTTATCCTCTGCTTTGAAGTTGCTCATGTCACTCAACGCCACACACAATTTTTCCGTAAGGATTGTATGCCATCTGCTTTTGGTGTTACAAAAAGTGGTTTAAATAGGGCTTAGAAATATGTCTACAACCAACACCCCATAGTAATTCACAGGCAGACTATTTAATTTGCAATTACATTTCTGGGGAGCAGTAGTGGTGAAATCCAATTTTTTTTTACTACCGGTTCTATGGGCATGGCTTGGTGGGCGTGGCAAGGGAAGGATACTGCAAAATCCCCATTCCCTCCACACTCCTGGGGGGAAGGATATTGCAAAATCTCAATTCCCACCCCACTCTGGGGCCAGCCAGAGGTGCTATTTGTTAGTTCTCTGAACTACTCAAAATTTCCACTACTGGTTCTCCGAACTGCTCAAAATTTCCGCTACCAGTTCTCCAGAACCTGTCATAACCTGCTGGATTTCACCCCTGGGGGGTGGGGTGGGGTAAATGCAGCTGGATGTTAGAAACGGGTAATAACAATGAACTCCTAAGAATGCAAGAAACATCACTTCCCATTAATGGAAAGTCGGCTTTTGATACCGCCATCTAAAATGTTGAGATTTGTAGTAAATTGGGGTTTCCCTTGGCTGCCTGTCTCCCCTCCCTTCTCTTCTGTTCTTGAGACAGAAAACTGACTAGGTGAGAAGCAACCAGCTAGTTTTTATTCCTCTGTGGCACACTAAGAAAGCAGCATTTCTCCTTTAGGTAAGCCAATGAGGAAGCAAAACCAACTATCTGAGCTTGGAGTGAGAGGTGGAAGCCTCTTCCTTCACAGGCAGCAATCAACAATCAACAACCAACTTAGTTTGGCTTGTGCTGTTTCTTTTCTCTTGCAAGAAAATGGCCTGGTTACATGTTTCTGTTTAAAGTTCATTTCTTTCTCTTCCTGGCATTGCTCTCAGCCATGGGTGGCTTCCACTATATTTGCTTTCCACCTAATCCAGGGAGCAGATATGTGTGGCTGAGTCTTTGAGGCACATAGCCGGGGCAGGGAGTGGGTAGTGGTGAATGTCATAGACATTTAATTGGAGATACATACAAGAGTTCAGGGATCATTTGCAGCAAAAAAAAATGTTCATGGGACACACAGCTTGTGGGGAATCTAGTAACCTGCACAAGCTTAATTACTGTTGCTTAAGTATTACACATACACCCACTTACACTCACTGTTGTATGATGGCCGTACAGGGACTAGAGAAGATCAGAGTGCTTTGTAGATAATTGCATGCATGAATTAGGAGTTTTTATCAAAGGTTGTCGTTTTATTCTTTGCCCTCAACCTCTGTCACACTTTCCTTTCCACATCAACCTTTTGCTCACCTATTAAATTGCCCAGTCTAACTTTATCCACTGCCTAGGAAATTAACTCTTTAACTTTATTTTCTCTGGTTGCTGTCCTTTGGTCCTGGTTTGATCTTGATGAATTGTTTCCTTGTGACCTCTTTTCTCTGGTAGCTTTTTGTCCAGACCTGGCCTGATAGCTTTCTTGTTTTTCATCCTTCTCTGCAGATCTGCTTTTATGCCAGGTTCAAATCCTGTCCATCTGTCTCTCCCAATATTTTATTTCTTGTAATAGCCACAGAGATACTAGTAAATCAGCAATTGTGTATAGGGGACCGTGCATCTTTAGCACCTAGCCTTAGCTTATTGTGATGTGTGAAGCTGCCCTGTTTGGTTAGTTTGGAGTCAGTATACATGTAATCCTCATTTAGCGACCACAATTGGGGACCAGAGGCTTGATCATTAAGTGAAGTGTTTACTAGGTGAAACACAATTTTACGATCTTCAGCTTTCCTTTGCTTTACAAAACTGCAAAGAGTTACTGTTTCATGTCTACTGTAACTGCAAATGGTTGCTGTACAAGGCAGTCACTAAACAAGGACTACCTGTTTTGTGCAAAACCATAAAACAGGTCACTTCAGTTCAGAGATGGGTTTCAGCAGGTTCTGACCAGTTCTGGAGAACCGGTAGCAGAAATTCTGAGTAGTTTGGAGAACCGGCAAATACCACCTCTGGCTGGCTCCGCCCCCATCTATTCTCTGCCTCCCAACTCCCAGCTGATGGGGAGGAAATGTGGATTTTGCAGTAACCTTCCCCTGGAGTGGGGAGGGAATGGAGACTTTACAATATCCTTCCCCTGCCATGCCCACCAAGCCACACCCACCAAGCCACGCCATGCCCACCAAGCCACCCCACAGAACCAGTAGTAAAAAATTTTGAAACACACCACTGCTTCAGTTGTACCTGTTTTGTGGTTTTTAGCAAAACCATAAAACAGGTTACTACCTGGTTGTGCATTATCTGTGAATACAACCAAGATGTGGGTGGTTGTTCAGTTCTCTTAAACTGGATGGATGACTTTGGATCAGTCACTCTCTCAGCTTAACTCACTTCACAAGAGGTTGTTGTTATGGGGAAAATAGAAGGAAGGAGGAGTATTTAGGTTGAGTGATCTGTAAAAATAATAAAACTGGACTCAAAAAAATCTAAAAAGAAAAAAGTGCAGCTCACCGTTGACCTTGTCATGGCCCAGACAGAAAGTCCACATTTAATGGAATGACAGAAGTGTTCCTTCAACTGACTTATTCAGCTCTCTCCCTTTTTGAAAATAAAATATTCATGGCAGTTAAATATTCACAAACTGATTGGAATGAGGATTTTAAATGTACTAGATTCATGATGGCGAACCTATGGCACGTGTGCCACAGATGGCACATGGAGCCATATCTGTGGGCATGTGAGCATTGCCCTAGCTCAGCTCTAGCATGCATCTGCCAGCTGATTTTTGGGCCTTCCGGGCCCACCAGAAGTCGGGAAATAGGCCGTTTCCGGCCTCTGGAGAGCCTCGGTGTGGGGGGGAGGCTGTTTTCACCCTCCCCAGGCTCCAAGAAAGCCTCTCGAGCCTGAGGAAGGCGAAAACAAGCCTACCGGGCCCACCGTGCCATCGCGTGCCAAAAACGGGGGGAGTCCAGAGGGGTCACATGCGCATGCATGGGGATGGGATGCATTAAATTATGGGGTTGGGCACACAAACACCTGACCCCCCGCACTCCCCCCGATTTTGGCACGTGACGGCAAAAAGGTTACCCATCACTGTACTAGATGATGAGAGGAGCTTTTGATAGCACAAAGATTTTGGTCTACTTGTTAACCAGCCAGGTCTCCTGTACTGTACTGTTCAGATTAAAGTCAAAGATGGTTTCTATTATGATATTGGGCTCCAATATCACTGCAGTTGGGGACTGCAGCCAAGAAATTAAAAGACGCTTGCTCCTGGGGAGGAAAGCTATGGCAAATCTAGACAGCATACTAAAAAGCAGAGACGTCAGCCTGCCAACAAAAGTGCATATAGTCAAGGCTATGGTGTTCCCGGATGCAATGTATGGTTGTGAAAATTGGACCATAAGAAAGGCTGAGCGCCAAAGAATTGAGGTTTTTGAACTATGGTGTTGGAGAAGACTCCTGCGAGTCCCTTGGATTGCAAGGCGAACAAACAAGTCAGTCCTAGAGGAGATCAACCCTGACTGCTCTTTAGAAGGCCAGATCCTGAAGATGAAACTCAAATACTTTGGCCACCTAATGAGAAAGAAGGACTCACTGGAGAAGAGCCTAATGCTGGGAAAGATTGAGGGCAAAAGAAGAATGGGACAACGGAGAATGAGGTGGCTGGATGGAGTCACTGAAGCAATAGGCATGAGTTTAAATGGACTCCAGAGGATGGTAGAGGACAGGAAGGCCTGGAGGAACTTAATCCATGGGGTCGCGATGGGTTGGACACAACTTCACAACTAACAACTAATTACCATATTGGAATTTTATGTCAGTGTAAAGGAGAACTAACTACTTATATAATATTTGTTGCTTTATCGCGGAGATGAACAACCTTTCTGAGGAGTGGTTGGGTGGGGAACTACAAGGAAATCTTGGAGCTGGGCTGGGAAATGAAAAATAATCCCGAAAAGTAGTACAGGTAGTCCTCAATTAGCATCTATCTGCTACAGCGACCATTCGTAGTTACACAAAAAGTAACTTTGTGACCAATCCTCACATTTGTGACCTTCGCGGACTGTAAAGCAAATGAAAGCTGAAACAAGAATATAAGCAAAGTTGTTTCAATTTGTGACTGCTAGAACTTTGCTTCATGTCCATATTTTTGTCACTACACAAGCACTACCTGTAATAAGAAACCACAAAAGAGGGATAGCTGATGGATTTGTGCCCTAAGCCATCAGTCTTGGACTATATTCAAATTATATTCAAACTATATTCAAAGACCTTACTAACTTGGCTTTTAACATTTTTTTATATTATAAAAGCACTCAGACTTTTCTTATTTCAATATGAAATATAAGCTGAGGGGTGCTTGCTGCTCTCTGAGATGTTTCATTACCCAAACGAGGTAACATCACAAGTGCCCTGGATGATGAAACGTCTGAAAAAAAACAAAAAAACAAAACAAATAAAAAACAACCAAGCTCAGAGAGCACCAAGAACCCCTCATTTCAACCCTGAGCTTCAAATATTCTCCTTTATTGAAAAATAAGGTGCCCATTGCTGATAATTTGAGTAGCTGAAAACGATTGGGAATACAGATGTGATGCATTTAAAAATAAATTGGAACTTGGGTTAAGTAGTAACATGGCCGAGTTTGCTACTTAAAACTAAATTATTACAGCTGGGGAAAACTCAAGCAGTCTGAGAAGCTCCAAAAAGACATCTGTCTTCAAACTAGGTCAATTGGCAGCCAAATTTAGCGATGAAGTTCAGTATATGAGTGTAAAGCAATGGCCACTGGAGGGAAAAAAAGTTAACTATTACCAAAACTATCCACTCCATCTTCAAGCAGCAGTGAAAAAAAAAAGGGCGGGGGAGGTTATCTGGAGAAGAGCAGGCAATAAATATTGCTATCGGGCCAAAGAAAGATGCCCCTGAATTTAGGAAGAGTCATCACCTCCAAAAAAGATTAGATAGAAAAGAAATCTTTCCATAAACTTCATAGCTTAGGTATCTGGCTGATTGGGGAAAATGTGCAGAATGGATCGAAAAGACATTTCTAACTAGAACTGATCAATCTGACTGCACTTCTAAATGGATGGCCCATTGTTTGAAATCAGCTAGAACACATTCATAGCCCATCAAGGTGAGGGCTGCCCAGGTAACGCCATTAAGATTGCAATTTAATAAGAGTTGCCTAGCATCAGTTAACCCAAAAGCTGTCAATCATAATTAAAGGAGCTAAGCCAATTGGGAGAAAGAAGAGAGCTTAAGCCAACAGAAGAAAATGTAAATTCAAGCAGAGGTTTCGATTTTAAAAAGGCCAGCTTCACAACAAAACACCGTATTCAGAATGCACGGAGGTGTTTGAAGAATAAATCTCTGAAATTTGGAATTAAGACAAGATGTAGGAGGAGACTAATCTTCCTTAGGGACAAATTTACTATATGTAGGTCTGTGTTATCTGCTGGCTGTGTTTGTCATATTGGTGTTAGTTTCCAATTCCGTTGCAAAAAAAGGATCCTGTAGGGCAGGGGTCTCCAACCTTGGTCCCTTTAAGACTTGTGGACTTCAACTCCTAGAGTTCCTCAGCCAGCTTTGCTGGCTGAGGGACTCTGGGAGTTGAAGTCTACAAGTCTTAAAGGGACCAAGGTTGGAGACCCCTGCTGTAGGGAAGCTTTAAAAATAGGAGTGGATGGGTTAAAGTCCTTTTGTAAGGGGCCCTTGTTTATTCTTTGTTGCAGAAAAAAAATAAAGTAGCATGATGTTTTGCTTGCCGTGGTGAAATTGGATCGAGATGGTTTTTATTCTCCATTTCTTAGTGAACAGGAATAACCTTAATTGCCAGGATATGCAATTACACCAGGGACGGTCATTGAAATTCCTTCGCCCCCAAATGTGATAGTCAGTGGCTGAGAAGGTTTTAAAAAGAGGTTCATCTAACGTATAGTTCAATATTTGAATTTATCAAGTGGCGTGTTTATTTTCATGCAAGGCAATAAAGAAAATCAATTAAAACGTCGTTCCAAGACTGCAGACTCTTGGCATATTAGGCCATGACTTCTGGGAACAAGTAGAGCCGTGAAAATAATTATATTGACATAGGCCTACTTCTCATTATACCCAAAATTAAACACTTTATTTCACGTTTCTCAAGAGTTCCAAAAAAGGACCTAAGATGGACTGAGAAGTGTTATCCCCGTGGCATCTTTCATAATCTCTTGACTTCAGCATACTGAGGTAAGATATAGGCTGCTGTTTCAGTGGAAGAGGGAGAAGGCTCATATTCGGTGCAATTTGCTTCTAAGAATTTCTCTGTTCCTTTTTAAGGCAGCGGAAAATGCCTGTGTTCTGTGATCAGAGAATGGCTTGCAGAAAAGCCTTCTTGGACTTTGGCAAAGACAAAGGAGGTTTTCTGCAGCTCAGCAGAGGTCTCAAGATGGGTTAAACTTCCCTGCCTCCAGCTTGATGGAAGTGAACTGCAATAGTTATACTTCTGAATGAGGTCTAAGGCAATGCTGATGTTTATTATGTTGTAAGTTTGATAGCTGAGAACACCTGTTAACTGGAATTCGAGAGCTGCAGTGTCTGGGAAAATGATACGAAAGAGATAAGACTATAAGACTATATATTATATATTATTATTTATATAATATATATTATTATAAGATCATAAGACTATCATATAAGACTATATTATACTACTATAATAGTAGATAAGACTATTGACCTCACCCCATTCCTAAGTGGTCTATAAGGGGCATGCATAAGAGCACCAGCATGCCTACCGTTCCTGTCCTAATGCTCCCCTTGATCGTATCCAACTCGTATAATTATTTAATGCTTATACTTATATATATGCTTATATGTCGTATAGTTATTTCATGCTTATGCTACTGTTGTGACAAAATAAATAAATAAAAATAAAAAAAATAAAAGTAGAGCATCTGTAAACAAAGGATTTGGAAGCAAAGGAGAGCAGCCACTTGGGTGGAAGAGCACCAGAAAATCTCAGTGCTGTAGGCTAGATCAGGGGTCACCAACCTTTCAGACCTCAGGGAACACTAAATTCATAATTTTAAATCCCGCAGACCACCAATATGATCTGCCTAATGACTGGCTGGGTGGACGTGGCTAGGTGGGCATGTGACTGGGTGGGCATGGCCAACTTGATGTCACTTACGTTGAGGGACGCCTCACCAGCCTCTACTCACCCCTCCCCTCTCAGCCACTCCTCACCTTCCTACCTGGGCTCCTTAGGCCCCCAACAGGAAGCAGTTGTTGGAGCTAAGCAGCCACCATGAGAAAGAGTTGGCAAAACAGCTCAGTTCATATTGGATCTGACTGAGAAGGAGGCTCATCAGAAACACCTCACTGAGGACTATGAGCATAGGCTTTCCAAGCAGAGGAAGACCTGCGGGAGTGCAAGGTCAGGTACTGGTGCCTGGAGGCTCAGCAGACTTAGATGGGCAGCCAGTTCCAGGCCATGATGCAGGCCCACTGGAACAAGGTCTTCCTGTTCTTCACCACCAGAAGCACTTTCCTCCATCCTTCGGCCAAAGCCCCACACCAGGAGGCTGAAGCAGACCCCAAACGGAATTTCTGTTCCCTTCCAACCCACACAAAAAGGGGGAGACTCTGCAGCAACACAAACATTCATTGCACGTATCTGTCCCAGGGGCCGTAGTTTGAGGACCCCTGATTTAGTGCAATATAAAAAATGCAAATAATTTTTCTGCGGACCACCAAAATTTTCTTGCAGATCACCAGTGGTCTACGGACCACCAGTTGGTAACTGCTGGGCTAGATGGAGAGCTTGTATATGTGTGTGTGTTTGTGTGTGTGTGTGACATTCTAGAGGAGGTAGTGATAAATTATCTCTTTATCATGGCAAAGGAAACAACAACTTCATAAAGTTCCCAGGAACTGAGTTCAGCACAAAGAAAATTTTACTTTGGGGATATTTGTATGTATGTATGTGAGTTTCCTTTGAAATGGATTCATCAGGGAAGCCGCAACAGAAGTATTATGTGATCTGTGTAAAAATAGCACAGAACTACGCAACTAATCTGTGGCAATCATTATAATAATAATTGCAAGCAAGAACTGATGGGATCACAAAATAGACAAAGTAATAGAAAATGAAGACACTAACATGCTCTGGGACTTTTGAATTCAAACAGATAAAATGCCTGCCACGTAACACCCCAGACTTTACAAGTGTTGATAAGAAAAACAAAGCTGGATAGTGGATGTGGAACTTGGAGGCAGCAGAATAGAATAGAAAGAACTGGAGAAAACGACAAAAACGACAGCAAGTGCTAAAAGGAGAACGTGGCAAAAGAAAGCAAGGATAGGCGTTTTTGGATGCAATCCCAAAACGTCTGGAACACCACCTGAACATCATCAGCATTTATAAAATAACCAACAGTCAATTGCAAAGTGCAGCTTTACCTAGAACAACTTACATCCTGTGATACCTTTAACACTATTAAACAATATCTGCCTATTTCAGTGGATAAAAGGTGGATAAAAAGTCACATCTAGTGTAAACATCTGGCTGACTGTGCAACCAACCATGACAATAATTCACCACCAGGAACAGCTTACATCTTGAATGATATCTTTAATACTATTAAACAACATCTGCTATTGGAAGGTAGGCGGACAAAAAAGACTCGATAGGTGGATAAAAAAGCAAACACTAGTTTAAACATCTGGCTTTGTAACCAACCACAATAGCCTCCAAATATTATTTTTGTCTCCAATATTTGGCATTAGGGGTCCTGGGAATAGCAGTAAAAGCAGATCTTATAAATCACCTATAGCCTTAGGACTACAGGTTTCTAACACTTAATACAATATAAGGTAAAATGCCACTGCGTTCCTTACTTGTAAGCTGTAAAATGCCACCACATTCTTTCCTTGTAGACAATCTGTTTCAGTAGTGGCACATCTGTGGGAAGCCAGTTTTTCCTTTTAAAAAAAAAATCTGCACAGTCAAAATGCTGTTTGAAAGCATCAGCAGTCTAAAGGACTATTTTTCAAACTTGGCAACTTTAAAATGGATGGACTTCAATTCCCAGAGCTTCTCAGCCAGTATGGAGGGTTGACTTCTTCAACCTCTTGGAGTGCAGAAGGTGTTAAATGACAAGTCCTATCATTTCCAGGTCTTTTCCTTCCTTAATAAGGATGATCTGTATACCGGTGCTCTTTGGCAATAGCCTACGTATTATCAAAAGATTGCTTAGCTACTGTATCTCCCTCTGTTAATAAAAATATAGTCCTCTTCAAAGTTAAGGATTGAGGATGCAAAGCAGGTTTTAACTAAATGAATCCTGGTCTAATTATGATGACTCATTTATTGGATGCATCTCAATACAATCTGTCATACTTGGCACGTTTAGAGAAAAATTGCATGGTGGCCAAATGCATCCCAAATGCTTTTGAAATCAAGCCTGCTTGGGTCTGTATCAGTGGTGGGATTCAAAAAATTTTTTACTACCAGTTCTGTGGCTGTGGCTTGGTGGAGATGGCATGGCATGGCTTGGTGGGCGTGGACTGGTGGGCATGGCAGAGGAAAGATACTGTAAAATCTCCATTCCCACCCCACTCCAGGAAAAGCATATCAGAATTTCTTGAACAAAATAAATCCAGAAGCACACACAGATAAACTAATGCCGCAGGATTCATTAACTTCTTTATATACACAATAACACATAAAGTATTTGCAATACCAATAGTTGATTCTTCAGATCAGTAGACATGTTCACACACACAGAGTACAGTCGAGAGACTAGTTTCACTTTAGTTCTGAGCAGACTCAGAAGCTGCAGACTAAGACATGTCCTGGCTCCAGTCTGTCCCAGCTCCCGATTGGCTGACTTTGTTACTATGTCTTATTCCAGTTGATGAATAGACTCTGACAAAGGATACTGTAAAATCTCCATTCCCTCCCCACTCTAGGGGAAGGATATTGCAAAATCCCCATTTCCTCTCTATCAGCTGGGACTCGGGAGGCAGAGAATAGATGGGGGCAGGGCCAGTCCGAGTTGGTATTTACTGGTTCTTCGAACTACTCCAAATTTCTGCTACCGGTTCTTCAGAACTGGTCAGAACCTGCTGAAACCCACCTCTGGTCTGTATGCATTTATTTCTGGAGGTCCAGATATGAATTTTGAACAGGTTGTCGTGGTCAGATTCTGTCATCTTTTGAAATTTCCCAGAAGAACAAGATTATTTCAGAATTCCTGTGATGCTGGGAGAAAATTTGCAAGATTTGAAGGCTTCCACAGTGAACTACATTTTGGATTGTTGTCTTCATAGTCTTTAATCTAAGCCATGTGCAGTTTAATACTCCTTCTTTCCGCATTGTCTCCTTTGAAATATAAGCTATTAAAGGAATGGCTCTGTCAATTTTGTCAGTTTAATTCCACAATTAAAGCACATGTTACAATTAAAGTGAAAGTTCCATATACTTTGATGGTGCAATTTGTATAGTAATAATTTAGAGAATTATGTCTCTTTGTCATAAAATACCTTGATGGATATTAGCTTAAACGCCTGTCAGTATTTCTGGGGAAATCTGGGAGATAAAGTCCACACAACTTCAAGCTGCCAAGATTGAAAAACACCGACCTAAGTTAATCAGTTTAGAAAAAGTTTGTTCAGGTCTGATAACCTGCATGAAGTTCATCATTCAGAAGCAATCCATCTGGTTGTTCACTCTTCCAGGTCCTCCTTTTTTTTAAAACTGTATCAGAATTAAATTCACTATTATGAGCTATTTATTTGTTCGTATTATTTATATGGTGGTCTAATTCACAAATAGTGACACCAGCCTAACCTTACCTACACACCAACAAAAAAAGCAAACACACCAACAAAAAAAGCAACAAAACACACAAACTACAGTAAGAGCATAAACCACGGCCAAAATATAACATTGCAATTCCAAAACCATTACTGGATAAACTCTTTTAATGCTTTAGCACCATGATGGCGAACCTATGGCATGTGTGCCACAGGTGGGATGCAGAGCCATATCTGTGGGCATGCGAGCATTGCTCTAGCTCAGCTCCAGTGCGCATGCGTGTGCCAGCCAACTAATTTTTGGGATTTTCAGGCCCACCGGAAGTAGGGAAACGGGCCGTTTCTGGCCTCCGGGGTGGTGGTGGTGGAGGCTGTTTTCGCCCTCCTCAGGCTCCAAGAAAACCACTGGAGCCTGGGGAGGGTGAAAAACGGGCCTACTGGGCCCACTGGTAACCTTTTTTCTGTTGCGTGCAAAAAGCAGGAGGAGCGTGGGAGAGTGTCACGCACACATGCGCAGTGGGGCAGGATGCAGGAAGGCATTAAATTATGGGTGTGGGCACACATGTGCGCGACCCCCTCCCCGTGCTCCCCTTACTTTTAGCAAAAAGGTTAGACATCACTGCTTTAGTGGCTAGCCTAATGCTCAGAGGTGAAGGGAAAGGTTTTCAAGACCAATAAACTGAATTTTGGGGTGATATGCTGTTCCAAAGGGCAATACTGAGGAAGCATGCTTTGGGGTCCCCACTAGATAATACTGCTTCATAGAAGGTAATTGAAACATGCCTATCTTGGCAGATTCCGTAGGATAGACCCTTTATGGATATTAACCACTGCTGGATAGATCAGAGTCTTTCATTTTCAGCAACTTGAAGACATGTGGACCAACTCCTAGAATTCTCAGATAGTAAACTGTCCAGAGAATTCTGGAAACTGAAATCTATACATCTTAAAAATGTTGAGATTAAGAAATACAGAATTAGATGTATGTCTGCTTGACTGATACACTGTATGAACTATGGATCTTGTTTTCTCAGTCACTCTGTTCTTGTTATCTTGGAGAAGCTTGTGAAAATTTCCTCTAGCAAAGGAAATAAGGGTTGAAATTCTCATGGAGTGCACAAGGCCTCTTTTATACTTAGGTGGGTCTTGTTAATTAATGAGTTGGCCTGAAGGATTCCAGACTGATAGGGTAGAAATACACTTCTGAACTAAAGGCTGTTAGTGTCACTGCTTGACCATTTGAAATGATGGCCCTAGACTAGAGTATAAAATAGATCATATAAACAGATTGAGCTATGGTGTTAAAAAGTGAGAGCATTGATTCAGAGTCACTAAATAGTACATAATTAGATTAGATCAAAACTGATAAAATAGCCTTCAACTCCCCCTTCCCTCCTTTATCTTTCAATTTTACGATAAATTATTAATGGGAATGAATGAATGAATAAATATTTTCCTGAAGACCAATACTTCAATTTGTAGTAGTCTGGCCAGTTTGATTCAATTAAAATCATTTTATAAGGTTTGTGCAGGATTTTATAACCCAGATGATAAGAAGTTGAAAATATGAGCGTCAAGAATTACCAGACTTTGAACCTGGGACTTTTTGGTAGTCTTTTTCAGTTTGGAGCCTTCCATGTAGGTTGAATTTCAGATTACTAGGACCTACATTTGACTTTCCCCCCAAATGGCACTGCTTTGGAAAACCAGTTTATGTTCAAAGCAGATTTTTTCATTCAGCTTTAATTTCTCCTCAATGCAATTCCATCCTTTTAAGGGTCACCAATGAAGATTATGCTGCCCAAAATCCTTTTGATGGTATCTGTTCTGACCTAGGCTCCCTTAAAAAACAGGAAGCAGAGTCTTGGTCCCAGCGAAACCCATTTTATTTACACGACTGTGAATTCCTTTCATTCACAGTCAGCAAGGCCCGGCAAACAGTCTTTCAGAGGAATATTTATCAACACAGACCTTATCTCACTTGGAAAACTGCCAGGTAACTAGTTTACAAACGCAGTACAAGGCAAAACTTGACACAGAATCACAGACAGATCTTCCCACTCTTGAAATGACTGAACGAAAGAATTGTTTTCTGCAAAAGACCACTCCCCCTTTTGCTCCTCTTGTTTCCAATGGGAGGGGCTAATTACTCCCAAGTTGACCCTGCTTTCTTAGTTGTTCTTATCTTCTGGCAGCTCTGTGCATGTGCACACTGGGAACAGACTCCAGCTGTTCCTCTGCCTCACTGTGTCTAGCTCCCTCTCTGCCTCTGACACAGAGCCCTTGTCCAAGCTTTCTGCAGCCCCCAGGACTGGCCCATGTTCCTCTCCAACCTCCTCACTAGCCAAAAAGCTCTGCATCTGATCAAATAGAATAGAATAGAATAGAATAGAATAGAATAGAATAGAATAGAATAGAATAGAATAGAATAGAATTCTTTATTGGCCAAGTGAAATTGGACACACAATGAATTTGTCTTGGTGCATATACTCTCAGTGTACATAAAAGAAAAGATGCGTTCATCAAGAATCATAAGGTAAAACACTTAATGATAGTCTATTTGTTTGTTTGTTTATTTATTTTGCCACACAGTATATATAAGTGTAAGCATGAAATAATTATACAATATATAAGTATATATATGAGTATGTAATAACTAAATTAATTGGATATAATGAAAGGAAACAATAGGACAGGAATGGTAGGCGCTCTTATGCACGCCCCTTATAGACCTCTTAGGAATGGGGTGAGGTCAATAGTAGACAGTTTTTGGTTGAAGATTTTGGGATTTTGGGAAGAGACCACAGAGTCAGGTAGTGTATTCCAGGCATTAACAACTCTGTTACTGAAGTCATATTTTCTGCAATCAAGATTGGAGCGGTTAACATTAAGCTTAAATCTATTGTGTGCTCGTGTATTGTTGCAATTGAAGCTGAAGTAGTCTTCGACAGGAAGGACATTGTAATAGATGATTCTATGAGTTAAACTCAGGTCATGTCGAAGGCGGCGTAGTTCTAAATTTTCTAAACCCAGGATTTCAAGTCTGGTGGCATAAGGTATTTTGTTGTATTCAGAGGAGTGGAGAACTCTTCTTGTAAAATATTTCTGGACACGTTCAATTGTATTGATGTCAGAAATGTGGTATGGGTTCCAGACAGTCGAGCTGTATTCAAGAATTGGTCTAGCAAATGTTTTATATGCTCTGGTTAGTAGAGTAGTGTTTTTGGAGAAGAAGCTACGCAAAATTAGGTTTACAACTCCTAAAGCTTTTTTTGCGATGTAGTTTCAGTGGGCTTTGGCACTTAGATCATTTGATATGAAAACTCCAAGAT
This sequence comes from Ahaetulla prasina, assembly GCF_028640845.1. Classification (NCBI taxonomy): domain Eukaryota; kingdom Metazoa; phylum Chordata; class Lepidosauria; order Squamata; family Colubridae; genus Ahaetulla; species Ahaetulla prasina. Next base: position 26,221,169 of record NC_080539.1, on the reverse strand, counting down.
CTTTAACAGGGTGGGGGGGTCATCTGTAAAGTAATGTCCATCAAGCTTGTACTTAGTGTTTGGGTTCTTTTTTCCAATATGTAAGACTGAACATTTGCTGGTAGAGATTGGAGTTGCCAAGTTTTTGACCATTCTGACACAAAGTCAAGGTCTTTTTGAAGGGTAGCTGAATTATTGGTGGTGTTAAATAGTTTGACATTGTCAGCAAAGAGAACACAATTACTTGTAATTTGGTCACAAAGATCATTAATGTATAATATGAAGAGCGTTGGTCCAAGAACCTTGGGGAACGCCACTTTTGACAGGAACAGGATTTGATATAGCATTGCCAATTTTGACCACTTGTCTGTTTGACAGGAAAGTTGTTATCCAATTGTGGAGGAGTCCTGAAATGCCGTAGGATTTTAGTTTTTGGAGAAGTTTATCATGTGCTACTGAGTCAAAAGCTTTACAGAAGTCTATGTAGATTGCATCTATTGCTTTGCCCTGATCAAGATTTGTAGTCCATATGTTTTTGCAGTGAAGTTGTAAATTACATGATAATTTTTTTCTGAAACCAAACTGTTTATTAGAGAGTAGGTTGTTTGTTTCTAGGTGGAGAGTAATGGATTGGTTGATGATGGATTACATTACTTTGCAGGTGACACAGCATAGAGAGATTGGTCTGTAATTTTCAACTAGGCTGGGGTCGCCTTTTTTGAAGACAGGGATGACCATGGCTAGTGACCAAAGTTTGGATAGGGAACTGGTCGTGAAAGCTTTCATAGGGAAAACATAGAAAACATAGTTTCATAGGGAAACAGTCAATATAAATCTTAAGGATACAAGCAACAAAGTTACAGTCATACTGTCATAAGTGGAAGGAGATGGGTGATAGGAATGAAGAGAAGATTAATAGTAATACAGACTTAGTAATACTTTGACAATGTTGAGAGAATTATTTGTTTAGCAGAGTGATGGCGTTCGGGAAAAAACTGTTCTTGTGTCTGGTTGTTCTGGTGTGCAGTGCTCTATAGCGTCGTTTTGAGGCTAGGAGTTGAAACAGTTTATGTCCAGGATGCGGGGGTATGTAAGTATTTTCACAGCCCTCTTTTTGACTCATGCAGTATACAGGTCCTCAATGGAAGGCAGGTTGGTAGTAATTGTTTTTTCTGCATTCCTACCTGGATTTTGAGGGAATCCCCAGCAAAAGGCAAGATTTCTACAATGCTAATGTTTGCTTTCCTTGTGCAAGCCAACCTAATTTTGGCTCATTGCTTTTGAAATACGGTGGCTTTTAAATAGTGCCAAGTTGATTTTGCAGCATAGGAGCCCTGCTGAGCTGCCAGAGAATGCACAGATGCTCCAACGACCTGGAAAATTTGGAAGGAGTGTGGGATGCTCCTCCCTGCTATAGCTTGACATCAGCAAGAGTAGTCACATTTTGATTACAGAGGAGAAACTTGGCGCATCTTGCAAAGTGGCAGTTTGAGAGTTGTAATTTGTAAGCTTTCAACTACTGCGCAACAGAGCAAAGTGGCAATGATGCCTGAAATACAGTCATGCCAGTTTTCTACCCATATTCCCTTTTCTTGCCATATGCGACTGAGGTTTGTATCTTGCTTTGTTACGATGGAAAGTAATGAGAAATCATTTAGGAAGATATATGGTAGCTGTCTACAGTTTGGGGAGGGGCGGAATCATATTTCCATCTGTACTTTTCCACTTTTTCTGCCCAAAAAGTCTCTTTGAAGTCACAAGATACAAGAATGAAAATAAAGGTAAAAACTCACTTTTTATCACCCTGTAGTTTCTTAGCTTGGGATAGAGTCAGGATGACTGGATAGAGCTGAGCGTTTACTCGCTTTGCTGGATGCTCTTCCTGATACCTTAAGTGGAGTTTGTGAGGTTGCAGGATATATTTTCTCTTTCTGCCCTGAGAGAGAAACATCTGTCACTACTTAGGATTGAACTCTCAACCTTCCGAGTGGGAGGTGAGCATCTTTACCACTAGGCCACCATGCCACTCAATGAAAATAAAAATAAAACAATGAAATCAAAACAACGAAAAATATTAAAAAGATGTCTTTATTAAAACAAAATTGGACAATGTAAAAATGGACGGTATAGTAGTCTGTTTACTTTGAATCCTCAACTGCAGTTCCAGTGAGGGGCAGGATATACATATACCACTAAATTTTTTTTTTTTAATTTGAATTTATATCCCGCCCTTCTTCGAAGACTCAGGGCAGCTTACATTGTGTTAAGCAATAGTCTCATCCATTTGTATATTATATACAAAGTCAACTTTTATTGCCCCCAACAATCTGGGTCCTCATTTTACCTACCTTATAAAGGATGGAAGGCTGAGTCAACCTTGGGCCTGGTGGGACTTGAACTTGCAGTAATTGCAAGCAGCTGTGTTAATAACAGACTGCATTAGTCTGTTGAGCTAACTTCAGTGGTGATATAAGATGTATATCACATGCCATTGGACGGAATATCCCAATATAAGCTCTTCTCCTACAACATTCATGTCTCTGGAATAGTTTAGAGATGGATAAGACTGTCAAGTAATTTTTCACTGGTTGCCCAGTGAAAAAATTTTCACTTCAGGGCTGCCCAATTACCTGCTGAATGGCTTTTGCTCACAAGTTTAATAAAGGCTACATGTTTCCATGGAATTAGACAAATGTAATGTTTATTGTCCATAATAGTTAAATGGAACTCCTGATACTATAAAGATGCCCATTGCTGTAGCAATGTATCCAAATTTAATTATTATTTATTCCAGTCAATTTACAGGTAGTCTTTGATTTATGACCATACTTGGGATTGGAATTTCTGTCATAAATCACTGCAGTCACCAATCAAGTTGGATCTAATTTTATGGCAATTTTTATGGCAGTCATTAAGTGAATCATAGTCATTAAATGAATCCAGCTTCCCCAATGGGCATCTTTTGCTAGAAATTAGCAAAAAAAGATTGCAAGTTGCAGTCACATGATTGCTGGATGCTGCAACCAATGTGAGCTGGTTACCAGTGCCGAATTGAAACCATGGAGATGGTGTGGCAGTCGTAAGTGTGAATTCAGGTCATAAGTACAGCAGAATGAGGGCATAAGAGAAAAGAAACCTGTCCCTCTGTCACGGCCAGACTAGGCAAACTTCTCAGCAGATCTTTTACAGAGTTACAGATAAGTTTTACAGTTACAGATAACTTTTACAGTTATCTGTTATGCTTGAGACCCTGTGAAATGTTTTACTTGAACTGATATGTTTTACTCCTTCACACATTCCAGAGATACACCCAGCAAGAAACTATCAAATGTAGATAAGAAATTAGATCCCCATCACCAGAGGAATCTCCCTGTACAAGTAGTCCTCAACTTACATCAACATTTCTGTTGCTAAGTGAGACATTTATGAAGGGAGGTTTCCCCCTATTTTACAACCTTTCTGGTAGTATTGTTAAGCGAATCACTGCAGTTATTAAGTTAGTAATATAAAGTTAGTTAAGTGAATCCAGCTTCCCCATTGACTTTGCTCGTCAGAAGGTTGCAAATCACATGACCCCAGGTCAGGTGTGATCACATGACTCCAGGACACTGCAACCATCATAAATGACTTAATTGCCAACATTTGATTTTTGATCATGTGACCATGGGAATGCTGAAACAGTTGCAAGTGTGAAAAATGGTTATAAGTCATTTTCCCAGTGCTGCTGTAACTTCGAAGGGTCACTAAATTAACTGCTGTAAGTCGAGGACTACCTGTATGTAGAAAATTAGCATGTCAAGAAAAAGATTAAATTGTTCTACATATACTTCAAAGCATCTTTTAAAAAGAATCTGATTTCAAGCTTAGTTCTTAGAACTGATCTGATGATTTCATTTCAACTGCACACTGTAAGGTCCCTTAATTAAAAAAAAAAAGCACGAGAGAGAAAGCTAACATTTCAAGGATAACCTGCAACACATTGGCAGCGTGCCCACCAGTTTCCTGTCCCATCTAATTATTTAATACTTACAAAGCTGGCTTGCTGCAAAGTAAAGTATGGCCTCTAGCAACATAATTATTTATAGAAATCCTTTGAATTTTATAGAAGCCCCCACTCCTGCTATGGTAGAAGGCACTGAGGGGCTAGTAAATGGGCTATTTTTGCCTGGCCCATATTCCACACCATGGGCATTCAGTGAGGTGGCAATGTCAGTCCTTTTGTGGATTGATACATTCACAACATGCTTCGAATTTCCAAATATTGCTGAGTTTTGAGGGGAAAACACACCTACGTTCACACTGCTTAATAAACCAAGCAGCTGCAAAAGTACAAGTTGCCTTCTTCAATCACAGCCTAAGATGCCATTTAAAAGTGGGTGGCTGCCTTGGGCTCTCCCTGCCTGTGGCTCTGGTTTGGTTTCGTTTCTATTTGCAGTGAGTGTTGTGTACTGAAGCTCTGAGGCTCAAACCTCTGCAGAGGGCAGCAAAGGCCAGGTTTTAGCTGGGCTCTAGGAAGAGGCGGATCCGCAGGCTTTTTCATTCCTCTATTCCCAAAGATAGTATATTTCTTGTTAAACTGCTGAGCCTCCGGAGGGCCCTTTGTCACCCTCTCAGCAAGGCCTAACAGCCTGTAATCCAATTAACAGAATGGCTGCTGTAAACCTCTTTGCAGCTTTGCTGGGGGAAGCCATACACTCGGTAGTAAACACCAGATGATCTGCTGGCTGTTTGATTTCTGAAGCTGAGGGCTGAGAGACCCCCTCCCCCAATCCGATAGCTTTAGTCTGACTTCTCACCTGCAAAAAGAGGCTCCCTTCTTTATTAGAAGCTCCTGTGACATATGGTGTCATCTGGAGTTAAATCGCAGTTCCATCTTGCTCAATATTGTTATTTATTTATTTATGAAAAATGCCGACTCTCCATTAGCACCAGTGTGGGAGTGTTATGTTGCAGCTCTTCTGTTATGGTTTTTTTTAACTGTAGATATCAGGAGAAAAGTAATCCATGACTCTCTGTGCAAGCAGACTTCTCTCCATTTGGTACTCACCCTCCCCCCGCCAATAATGTAGCAGCTGAATACTCCATAACAAAGTTCAAATGAACTTTGAACATCCATTTCAACCTTGTTCTCTGTAAACTAGGACTACAAAAGCATCCTGTGGAATTTAAAAGCTTATCTGCATCGATTTAAAAACTGGTCAAGCTCACTTGCTCAGCAAATCATAAAAATTACTGATTCCATTTTGCCCAGAAGAGCTAAAGTGCTTCATATAGGTCAGGATTAGCCATATTGCGAGACATACTGGTTCATGCATTGATTTAGAGGGCATAGAGAATGGCCTTGAAGGACAGGAGGAAGAGTCACTACTGAAGAAAGTTAGCACCCACCCCTCCTAGAAGAATGAAATATTCTAGGAAATATTAAAAAGGCAGAATATTATATTTCCCTGGATGAGAAAAGGAGAAACATGTTTTTAAAGACAAAAGCAGCACCCTACCACTCCCTGCCCCCAGCTGATACTTGGTACCCATTGTGGACTGGGCCAGCCTAACAAAAGACCTCAGCTCCAGGCTGATAGGATTCAGACATGACCTCAGGACATAATAGGATTAGCCCTCTACCCATCTAGTAACAGAACTCTCACCACATGGCACCTGGGGATATTACATCAGCCCAAGGTTCAACCCACCTTAATTCAGACAAACATGACTCCATATAGGAGTCTGCAATCAATGGGATACATGCCCTTGCCAAAGGAACAGGAAGCTCAAGGTCAAATCACAAGAAAGGGTATAAATAACACTCACTCTCCATTCCGTGTGCCCAGCTGCTCAGGACCTAAAACCCATGTGGTCCTGTTCACCATTAAACCATCCTTCTAAGCAGCCTCCATGTTTCCAGTGTCTTTCTCCCCACTTGGAACTGAAGCCAGATGGACATTTTTTCTAACACTACCAAGTCAATGATCAGACAAGCGCAGCTTGTGTCCTTTCCAAGAAACTAATTTGAGAAAATGGCTCAGGCAAGCTCCTATTTCACATCAAGATAAAGGGGTGTGTGTGGGCGGGAGGGAAGTATATTCAGACTTGAAACCTTCTGCTACTGGAGATGCTACAATAAAAATAGTCCTGACCTATATGCCATTGGTTGCTGAATCTACCTCATAGGTCTGAAATGCATGCTACTCTTAGGTTGTACTGTATTTACTCACTATAAAGTTGATTAGATGCACTCAACCTGTTAAATCAGAAATCAACACATCATGGCTTAGTGCCATATATGAGCCTACGTATGGGTGCTTCCCACCTCATAGCACAGAGAACTGCATATCACTTTCTAAAAATTGTAGTTGGAAGGTTTGGCTTGCAGCCCAGCTCTTACAAATTGCCCACCTTTGCTGTGAGTAGTCATTCCTAACCTTGAATTTTTAAGTCACTTTCTGTTCTGATATATGATTCAAACATACAATCTCAGCAATTCAGGCTATTCCCATTTACAACCTACGTGAGCATGCAGAGATCAGGTGCAGAGAAACATAACAGAATCCAAAAGCTTAGAATAGAAGGCATTTGTCATGGTCCAGCACCCAAAAACCTTATTATTAAAGTTTGAGGTGCATTTTTAAAGCCATCTAAAAATGGCCGTGTGTTAAGATGGAGATAGTAACAACTTATGTGTGTTCACTTCACTTTGGTCAGATATTTCAGATGTTCAATGTCTTTTAAAGGAACTGAAGACAGCTTTTCTATGATTCAAGATTATTTATTGATAATGGCTGTGATCACGCAACACCCTTAATCAGCTCAGTTAAACACCTAAGGCTGCATTTGCTCAACCTATTAAGCTTAAGCTTAATATGTTGAACAAATGAAGACTTAGGTGTTTAACTAAACTGATTTTGGTTAGATTTTTTTAACGCAATCTGCTGGAATGAACTTTGCCAATTTGATAATCTTGTGGTTCTGGGTATATAGGGAACTTGGGAAATGGATTAATTAGATAACTAGGTTAGACATACTATAAATGTGGCAATTTATAGACAGAGAATGAGATAAGGCCTCACAGCATGTAATATTTCAAGAGATTTAAGGGAATTTATCTAAGCTATAGCTCTTTCCTGAACAGCAACATGAGTTCTCAGCGTCCTTGTTTCATTCCAGTATAGAATTTTTTTAAAATATTCAGCATTTAACCACCGCATCACCAATTGTATTGTTATAACATTCTACACTACAGACTTTGATTTGATGATTAGGTACCTTCAAGTTGCTGTCTATGGAGATTCTCAATCATCCAGGTCATGGTTATCTCAAAGGTACTTTTCAAAAGGCAACTGGACTTTCTTAGTTATTTCTTGAAAACATTTTGCTTCTCATCCAAGAAGCTTCTGAAGAAGTTGAAGAAGTTTCTTGGATGAGAACCAAAATGTTTTTAAGGAAAAAAACAAACCTAGGACAGTCCAGTTATCTTTTGAAAAGCACCTTTGAGACTTCAAGTTGTTGTTGTCCCTTAGTGACCACATAGATTTTCTCCACAACAATCTGTCTCTAACCTGTTCCTTCAGATCTTCCAAACAGGTAGGCATTTGCCATTGTTAACTGAGTCCATCCAGTCCGTTCTTTCCTTCCAATCTGTCTCTAACCTGGTCCTTCAGATCTTCCAAACAGGTAGGCATTTGCCATTGTTAACTGAGCCATCCAGTCCATTCTTTCCTTCCACCTTTTCCAACATCAGAGCTTTCTCCAGAGAACTAGGTCTTTGCATTATGTGTCCAAAAAAGGATAATTTAAAGCCTGGTCATTTGTACCCTGAGTGAGAATTCCGATTTGTTCAATGATCCATTTGCTGTCCAGAATATTCTCTGGAGTGATTTGATGGGCATATTCATATAAGTGATATCTTTGTCACCTTCTAAGATTTTTTTTTTTGTCTTTTAGGTTTAGTTTGCATTCTATCATATCCTGTTGGCCTCCCATCCAAATACTAACCAGGTTCTGTCTTTTTATACTTAGCCAACATCAGTGAGATGCTGCCGCCACCTACTGTCTCTTTATCATCTAATGTTCCCTCCAAAGACCCATCAGCTTCATCTGACTGCCCTTCACTCTATCTACCTCCACGTCAGTTCTATGGCGTAGATTAGGCCGAGTGTACAGGAATTGATTCAGAACTGAAAGTGAGACCCCACTCTTAATCATCTGAACCATGGCATTCTTTGTACATCACAATCAATGGTTTGCAAGAAGGCTTAACCAAATTAACCTTTGCATAACTGCAAAATATGCAAATCGTTAGTTTTCCACTTGGTTTAGGGAGGGTGAACTGTGTGGCTTGTTCTGTAGAAAATAGGATAAATTCAGTAAGCTCCATGCAGCCTGCCAGCAATTTAAATCCTTTCCTATGTCTGTTAAGAAAGTAGTAGAACTGGAACGGGATCTGTGGATAGGATGGAAAAGTCAAGATGATGGCCACGATAGTACGAATTTGCACCCTGTTGTGATACATAAAGAGGGAGGAGGATTCAAGTGCACCATCATGGCCACCATCTAGAAACCTGGAGATCCTGAGTTCTAGCCCCACCTTGGGCGCAAAGCCAGCTGGGTGACTTTGGGCCAATCACTTTCTCTTAACTCCTAGGAAGAACCAATGGCAAGTCCAGCCAGTCTCCAAGAATGGGACAGGACCCAAGGAAAAAAAAACAACCTGTTGAGAAAGTGCTACCACTTGGGGGGGGAAGGGTCTGTGAGTAGGGTTAAAAAGTCAAGATGGCGGCCATGACGGTGCATTCCAAGTTCCACCTATCACGACACGCACATAAAAAGGGGCGGGGCTTCCAGCGCATCCTCGTGGCCGCCATATTGACTTTTTCACCCTACGCGGCAAACCGTTGGTACCATTCTTAGAATGGGGGGGGGAGGGGGGGAAAGAGTCTCGCGGCTGGCCTGAGCCATGGAGTGATTTGGGACCGATCATTGAATTTCTTCGGTCGAACCTTCTTCCCGCGGCTGCTGCCAGAAGGGGGAAAAAAGGAGGAGGAGGAGGGACTCCGTTGCCTCGAGCTCCTCAAGGAAAGGCGGGATTCCAGCGAAGGAGAATCGCTCCGTCGCCTCTTCGGAAGAGGCGGCTTCGAAAAGGCCCCTTTGCCAGACTAAAGGACGTCGGTGCGCCCGGCGAGGAATGGCGGGAAGACAACAGCCGCCTCTTGCCTCAAGTTCGTCCCGACAAACTCCTCCCCGCAACGACTAGAGCAGCAAGAAGGCCACGCGCCGCTGGGCTGAGGCGCTCCGGAGCTAAACATGGGAACAGCCCAGATGCGGCGGCCGGAGGAGAGGAGGAGTTCGGCGCCGCCACAAGCTGAGGCGGCGACATGGCGAGGTCCCAGTCCTTGTACTCTCTTCTCCGGGACGCCGAAGTGGAGCATTTGTCAAATTACCTGCTCGTTCCTCTCGGTTCGAGAAACAGTTTTATACGCGAGCGCTTCTGCATATTCTCCTCAGGAGAACTAGGCTCGGCGCCTCTGAAGATGTTTGCCGGTGCTGGGCTTGAGTTCCTCTCCTAAGCTAAACGGGTACCTCCTTTGCCCCCGGAAACGTGGATGCTGTAGAAATCTCCCTTTGCAATGTATTGCCTTGATAAAACGCTGCACATCCTCGCCTTCCTTGTTCCTCTTGTTTCTTGGAAATCGATGGAGCTCCCGCCTCTTTTAAAATAGTGAAATTTAGGGGTGGCAGAGGGTTGGGCGTCCAGAGATGAAATTTAGGGGACAGACAAGCAGGCAGGCAGGGGCAGCAGTTCAAGATCGCATTCTGGATCTGAGCAAAAGGAGCAACAAAAATTTGCCCCTTTTGAAGTAGAGACCTCTTGCTGCGTAATGACACCCCAAACCTAAAACAAATGGTTTAGCTCTGCTTCTGAAGAATATGGCACTCTTGCCTCTTGCATACACATAGGTTGCTTGATCGTACATGGAAATCTACAGCTCTTTCAGATGCTCAATTGAGGGGGCCAGCCCCACCTTTACAGAGAAAGAGGCAGCAACCTCAAGTACATTTTGTGTGTCTCACAGCAGAGTGTAGTGTTAGGTAATTGATGGCGTTTTTACTGCGGTGAAGGGAGAATCCTTGTCTTGCACAGCAAAACGCCCTAGGCTGACCTATGCCCAAATCTACCACATCTTGCAGCTGGAGCAATATATTGCTGAGAGTATATCTTTATATCCCTTTAAGCAAAAGAACAAAACCGTGTTGGTTTTTGATCAGTTGAAAAGAGATACCAAGGCTGAAAAACATGTATAAATAGCCCTCGATTTACAACAATTTGTTTAGTGATCCTTCGAAGAACAGCACTGACAAAAGTGACTTACGGCTCGTTTTCACATGACTGTTACAGCATCCTCATGGTTATGTTATTAAAATTCGGGTGTTTGGTACTGACATGTATTTATGACAGTTGCATTTTGCTAGGGTCATGTGTTCACCATTTGCAACCATCCCAGTCTGCTTCTAACAAGCAAAGTCAATGCAAAAGCCAGATTCACTTAAAACCTGTGGCAAGAAAGGTTATAAAATGGGGCAAAATTCATTTAACAATTGTCTTGCTTAGCAATGAAAATTTCGGTCTCAATTCTGCTCATAAATTGAGGACCACCTATAGTAAAATATAAAAGATAGGAGTGACTGGGGGAAAGGAAGGGAAAATTGGAGAAACTTGGTAAAAAAAAATAGTGAGATTTTCATTGATGAAAAGTTGAAATATATAGTGGAAGGAAATTTGAGGTCCATTTAATAAGAATGTACAACGGGTAATCCAGGTTACTTCTGGAAGAGATGTCCATGAAACAATAGATGGAATAGACTGAACCCTTTAGTGTGCAATGAAAAAAACCCATTTTAAATCTTAATCCCGAACACTGGAAGATTAGAATATTTGGTTGGATAATGAGATGTTCTCCATACTGGTTGTTTCACAACACTTTTATGGAACGGAGGTGTGAAAATGTGTCCATCCAGCAGCTTGTAGTCCATGACAGTTTCAGAGGTGGTCAGAAAAATCAAGATGGCCACAATGGTGCAATCAAAGCTGTCCCTATTTTTTATGTACGCCATGTCTGTCTCACACATTAAAACATGTTTTTTTAATGTGGCCACCACCTTGGCTTTTTTTAACCATACTGTATTACGCAGACAATTTAATTTCTGTTGCTCAGTAATGCTGTTTATATCCCCTCAGCCATTTCCTTTGGGGGGGCGGGGATTCCGCTGTTGCAGAGATAACAAAATGGGGGAATCTTATGCAGATGGGGAGATCAGAACCTAGTCAAGGTAGGATCAGAGTATGCACAGGAAAATTCAAGATAAGGGGATTAAAAGTCCATGCAGGCTATGCGATGGCTCCAGGTGCTCAAAATGATCTCTTGACTAAAAACCATTGCAAAAATGTAATTAATGTGTGCAGGTGTTACCCTGTCTCATCCCCAGAGAGAAATACGTAAGAACTATTTTTGCATGAGAATCAATCCTTGTCAGCCTTCCCTCTTCCATAATGGGAGTGGTGGGTGGTGAGAGAGGAGAGAGAGATAGAATGGAGTGCCTTGGAAAGGGCATGGCTGGCCCAGAATATTCTTTAGTGTTTTACTGTATTCTCTGCAGATTTTCTTTGTTGTTAATATAGCATATTGCTGGAAGGTGGTTTTGCCTGCTGTTTGTTTGCTCCAGAGCAGCCCCTCCTTTTGAAATGATCTATCTTACTGGGTAGGCAGTTAAATTATGATGGAGGAAAGGAAGCTGCAAGCTGGCTCTTGTGCTCATATGGCTGCATTTATGTGAATGCACATCACAGTGGGTCTGCCAAATCTTTTCTGCCCTACCCCCCAAGACATATGGTTTTTAGAGATCTGAGTGCAGGGAAGAGCTGAAATGAGAAAGAAATCAAAGACCTGCAAATGCTAAGATTTTAAAACTGGAACCTCATTTTTCTCAAAAGCAAAGGATCAGTAAAATATGTTGGAGAAAATAGTAAGTGTGGGATAGTAACAGTTGATAGAGGAGAATGTTTAAATCAGGCTAGAAATAGAAATGATGTGTTATTATTATATAAAAAAAGCAGCTTAGTGGAAGGGATTCTGAAACATGATTCTTTCCATCTAAATTATGTATTCTCTCTGTCTCCCCTCCCAACTTTATGAGGAGATGCAAAATTGTTACAGAGTCCTCATTTTTAATGGAATGGAATGTTAGATACTTGAGGTATAATTATAGCACCTGTTTTCATGTATTGTATTTTGAATGAAATGTACATAAAATTAAATTGCTTTTGTTTGTACTTCATTTCTTTTTGTGACTAAGCCCGCTGATCAGCAGAGTGTGGCCCTTGGTGGTGATGTAGATCCCTGTTCTAAGAGAGAAGGCTATTTCAAAGAATAATCCAGTAACCTTGATTTTATAAGCTGAACAGCTGGATTCACCCAAAACATTTAAACCCAGATTAATAAAATAAAATTGCTGTATTTACACAGCAAAATGCCATGCCCACATAAATCATATTTGCAAGGATCTTGTAATAGTAACTCATGTCCTTATTACTATTCATTTGGACTAAGATGGTCTATTTGGGGCTGCCTTTGAAGTTTACTTGGAAACTCCAATTGATATAGAATGTGATGGCCCTCTTATTGATAGATGTTACACAATTACTGTATATGTTATTTAACATAACATAACATCAGAGTTGGAAGGGACCTTGGAGGCCTTCTAGTCCAACCCCCTGCCCAGGCAGGAAACCCTACACCATCTCAGTCAGATGGTTATCCAACATTTTCTTAAAAATTTCCAGTGTTGGAGCATTCACAACTTCTGAAGGCAAGTCGTTCCACTTATTAATTGTTCTAACTGTCAGGAAATTTCTCCTTAGTTCTAAGTTGCTTCTTTCCTTGATCAGTTTCCACCCATTGCTTCTTGTTCTACCCTCAGGTGCTCTGGAGAACAGCCCAACTCCCACTTCTCTGTGGCAGCCCCTGAGATATTGGAACACTGCTATCATGTCTCCCCTAGTCCTTCTTTTGTTAAACTAGACATACCCAGTTCCTGCAACCGTTCTTCATATGTTTTATCCTCCAGTCCCCTAATCATCTTTGTTGCTCTTCTCTGCACTCTTTCTAGAGTCTCAACATCTTTTTTACATCGTGGCGACCAAAACTGGATGCAATATTCCAAGTGTGGCCTTACCAAGGTATTATAAAGTGGTACTAGCACTTCACGTGATCTTGATTCTATCCCTCTGTTTATGCAGCCCAGAACTGTGTTGGCTTTTTAACAGCTGCTGCACACTGCTGGCTCATATCTAGATGGTTATCCACTAGGACTCCAAGATCCCTCTCACAGGTACTACTATTGAGCAAGGTACCACATATACGGTACTGGTGCATTTTGTTTTTTTGGCCTAAATGTAGAACCTTACTTTTTTCACTGTTGAATTTCATTTTGTTAGATAGCGCCCAATGTTCAAGTCTGTCAAGATCTTTCTGTAACTTGAGCCTATCTTCTGGAGTGTTCGCTATTCCTGCCAGCTTGGTGTCATTTGCTGAGAAGCTCTGGGTGTAATTCAGGGTATTGTGTTTCATTTATAAAGTCCTTTATGACTTGGCACCTAGGTACCCAGAAGGTTTTCTTTTGCAACCAGAGTTGACTTGTATAGTATGTTAAACTTGGGAGAAACTATTGGTTGTCCTCTTCCTATTTTCCTAAGTAAGGAAAGGTTAAGGGCAGAGGTCTTGCTTTACAATTACAGTGCTGTATTTACACAGCAAAATGCCATGCCCACATAAATCATATTTGCAAGGATCTTGTAATAGTAACTCATGTCCTTATTACTATTCATTTGGACTAAGATGGTCTATTTGGGGCTGCCTTTGAAGTTTACTTGGAAACTCCAATTGATATAGAATGTGATGGCCCTCTTATTGATAGATGTTACACAATTACTGTATATGTTATTTAACATAACATAACATCAGAGTTGGAAGGGACCTTGGAGGCCTTCTAGTCCAACCCCCTGCCCAGGCAGGAAACCCTACACCATCTCAGTCAGATGGTTATCCAACATTTTCTTAAAAATTTCCAGTGTTGGAGCATTCACAACTTCTGAAGGCAAGTCGTTCCACTTATTAATTGTTCTAACTGTCAGGAAATTTCTCCTTAGTTCTAAGTTGCTTCTTTCCTTGATCAGTTTCCACCCATTGCTTCTTGTTCTACCCTCAGGTGCTCTGGAGAACAGCCCAACTCCCACTTCTCTGTGGCAGCCCCTGAGATATTGGAACACTGCTATCATGTCTCCCCTAGTCCTTCTTTTTGTTAAACTAGACATACCCAGTTCCTGCAACCGTTCTTCATATGTTTTATCCTCCAGTCCCTAATCATCTTTGTTGCTCTTCTCTGCACTCTTTCTAGAGTCTCAACATCTTTTTTACATCGTGGCGACCAAAACTGGATGCAATATTCCAAGTGTGGCCTTACCAAGGCATTATAAAGTGGTACTAGCACTTCACGTCATCTTGATTCTATCCCTCTGTTTATGCAGCCCAGAACTGTGTTGGCTTTTTTAACAGCTGCTGCACACTGCTGGCTCATATCTAGATGGTTATCCACTAGGACTCCAAGATCCCTCTCACAGGTACTACTATTGAGCAAGGTACCACATATACGGTACTGGTGCATTTTGTTTTTTTGGCCTAAATGTAGAACCTTACTTTTTTCACTGTTGAATTTCATTTTGTTAGATAGCGCCCAATGTTCAAGTCTGTCAAGATCTTTCTGTAACTTGAGCCTATCTTCTGGAGTGTTGGCTATTCCTGCCAGCTTGGTGTCATTTGCTGAGAAGCTCTGGGTGTAATTCAGGGTATTGTGTTTCATTTATAAAGTCCTTTATGACTTGGCACCTAGGTACCCAGAAGGTTTTCTTTTGCAACCAGAGTTGACTTGTATAGTATGTTAAACTTGGGAGAAACTATTGGTTGTCCTCTTCCTATTTTCCTAAGTAAGGGAAGGTTAAGGGCAGAGGTCTTGCTTTACAATTACAGTGTGGGTTTTATAAAATGGCTTCCCTTCAGAAGCTGGATTTGCATTCTGGAAGATGTTTGAATTTATTTTTCAATAAAGCATTTGGTAGTTAACTGGGTGCTGCCATTGATTATTATTTAGCATTAATACATAGTCATAGGTATAATTAATTGGTTTGGATGATGCTGGTTCCACCAGATTGAGGAGGAGGAGGAAGAGGGTTATGCCTCAGTACAATAATTTATTTTAATGTATTGTCAACATTGACTTGTTGATACATTACCATGGAAGTTTTAATGGCTTTGATGAAATAAAGAGTTCTGGAGGCTCCTGGCAGAGTTGGCAGTATACAAATTAAATGAATATATGCATATTATGGCTTAGCATGATGGTTTAGTTCCTGCTAAAACAATGGCTGCCATCCAGAATATGCTGAATTCTAAATTAATATGATCTAGCATGGCATGTTGTCTAGATTCAAATGTTTTATGCAGAGAGGAGAAGTTAAGCGGAGATAAGCTAAAAATTAATTTCTGTATTAGGCTGGAGCATATACTTAGCAGTTTGGGAAGAGGTCCAAAAATCATGTGATCACAGCCTTGCTCCTTTTATCCATGTGACAGGTAAAAGAGGCATGCCTTTGATTGCATGGCTGTAGTTGCCATTCTGGGAGCCCCCCTGAGATGCCTCCTCTTGAGCTGTGTATCTAAATCCTCATCAATTTGTAGCCTCCTCTAGGTTTCTTTTTCGTCCTTTTTTCCTCATCCCCCCCCCAATAGCCATTAAAGCATGTTTTGAAGTTTCTTTCCTGCTGTGTTAAGTATTCTAAGAACAATTGGAGTAATTAATATCAGTTTGTGCTTGGTATTATACCAAGCATCTTCTTGCTATTGGATGGGAGACAGAAGTTGGAGATGCACTGTCACCATCTGTGTGACTCTCCTTCCATTTTGCTATGCCTCTGTGTAAAAAGATGGAACCAGCTTTGCTGCTGCTTTGGAGTAGAGGAATGACTAGTTCCTTCTTCAAAAGCAGCCTTATTATAAGGGGCTGATGGGCCGAATAGAAGATGTTTTGGGGCTAGATTTAACTGGGCATGATACTGGTAGTTGTTAACCCCCAAGTTCTGGAATCTGAGCTGCTATATGGATCAAGATACCGAGGGGTTGGGCTGAAAAGTGATTTTTTTCACCACTTGTAAATGACACTGTTTAGCTGCCAGATTTAGGCTGAAGGCTGTGATTGCTGGCTGTGCCCCTGCTGTGGTGACAGCGACATCAACTCAGTGTTGGAAAAGCAATTGACTGTGTGCAGATTGTCCAGCAGTTGGGGGGCTAAATTGAATAGTCTCAGGCTGGATTTAACCTACTTGAAACCAGCAGCTAGTCAAACCCTATGTTAGGGAACATTGAACATAATGTATTTTTTTCAAAAGGAAAGAACTGAAAATGCAGTTTTTGAGTTTCCAAAAGGTAGTTGCAGTAGAATTAGATATTCTACCAGTTTCATAAATTGGGGCTAAAGAAACAATAAATTAGTGTATCTCGATCTACTCCCTTCTCTTTCTCTTTTCTGTCTCATAGCTTTTTAAATGCAATGAGTATAAACTCGCTGAATTAATCCATTTTTAAAAAAATTCTCACAGGATATTGAATCTTTAATCACATGGGCTAGTTTCGCAGACCATGCTAAACCATGCAAAAATTAACCAAGAAAACACTAATGAAGCTTAGCATTTTGTGGAAAAACAATCATAGGTAATACTGTATTAACTGACCTGATTAAGTATGTTCAGTGCAACTCTCCCTCCCTCCCCCTCTCTCTCTAAGCTTATTTCATTTGCTTTCATGAGGATGAAGATACTTGATTCTACCCCTTTTCAAAATTCTAGATCCTGATATCATTGAAGAAATAACTAGTTTACACCAACATAATTTTTTAGCTAGGATTTTCTTTTTGGATTTTGGAGAGGTTGGGCAGGAATTCTTTAAACTGAGTTGAGCATATTTTAGAATGTAGGCTATACTTTTAATCAATCAATCAGAACAGCTGGAAGGGACCTTGGAGGTCTTCTAGTCCAACCCCCTGCTCGAGCAAGAGACCCTATACCATTTCAGATAGGTGTTTGTCCAGTCTTTTCTTAAAACCCTCCAGTGATGAAGCACCTACAACTTCTGAAGGCAAGCTGTTCCATTGGTTACTTGTCCTCACTGTTAGGAAGTTTCTCCTTAATTCCAGGTTGCTTCTCTCCTTGTTTAGTTTCCATCCGTTGTTTCTTGTCTTGCCTTCTGATGCTTTGGAAAATAAGTTAACCCCCTCTTTCTTTGTGGCAGCCCCTCAAATACTGGAATACTGCTTTCATGTTACCCCAGTCTTTCTTTTCTCTAGACTGGCCATAACCAATTCCTTCAATCTTCATATGTTTTTGTCTCCAGACCCTTAATCATCTTAATTGCTTTTCTTTGCAGTTTTTCCAAAGTCTCAACTTTTTTGTAATATGGGGACCAGGTATGGCCTTACTAAGATTTTATAATACTTCACGTGATTTTGATTCTATGTCTGTTTATATAACTAAGAATTGTATTGGCTTTTTTGGCTGCTTCTACATACTTCTGGCCAGGGATGAAATGTAAATTTCTTTGCTACCTGTCCTATGGGCTTGGCTTCATGGGTGTGGCTCGATGGGTGTGGCTCGATGGTTATGTGACCAGGTGGGCATGGCCAATGTGACGTCACTCATTGTTAGAGTCAGGAACGCATTTCCTCCCCCACCCCCTCTGCCAATCATCCATACAAACCACCCACCCTGTTTCAGCAAAACAGCCCCCTCCCCTGCAGGACGGTCCAAAGAGAGGAGGGGGATGCTGCAGAAAAGGCTGCTTTCCACCTGTACCTCCTATGCCAGATCCGTGGGGCTTGGGGCTCCAAAGCAGCCCACTAGATTTCCATCTAGCCACCTCCCTGCCGATGCCTCTCCAGGAACTCAGCCCATAGAGTATGGTATAGAGTATACAAATACGAATAAACTAAACTAAACTAAACTAAATGGTGCTCCATGGGAAGAAGGCTCAGCTGCAGCGGGGCTTCCCGGCAGTGAAGAAGTGAAGTGAGAGGGGCGGAAGCCGCCGGTGAGGCGGTAGCCCCCCTGCGTGGGGAGAGGGCCAAGCCCATCTGCAGCACTGTGGAGCCTGCGGCGCTTTCCCTTCGGCCTAGGCACACTTGTGCGGCCGGCTGGAGCAGAACATGGCACGGGCAGAGAATCATATGCAGTTGCCACCCTGCCCGAGCGATCACCACACCTCCGCAGCAATAGGCATGTCAGGGCTGCCTTGGCTGCCACCGTGTGCTGCATGTGGAAGGGGCCGCTGCTCTCTCCACCCTCCCTCCCCCCCTAACTGTAGACATCTGCCTGACTGAAGCAACTTCCTGAAGCAACCCGACACCATTCACTTTTGTTTCACAGGGGAAAAGAAAGAAAGAATAGAATAATAGAATAGAATAGAATTTTTATTGGCCAAGTGTGATTGGACACACAAGGAATTTGTCTTGGTGCATATGCTCTCAGTGTACTTAAAAGAAAAGATACCTTCATCAAGGTACAACACTTACAACACTTAATGATGGTCATAGGGTACAAACTGATAAAAATTGATACAAATGATGGTCATAGGGTACAAAAGGCAGTGGTGCTCCAGGAGGGCAGGTGGGCCGCGGATGTCCCGGGGCTGCTGCACATGTGCATGTGCTGTGCCACCGCCTTTTGCTTCTTCCACCGTGAAATGAAAGCGAATGACGGCAGGTTGCTTCGGGAGGTTACACACACACACATAGGCTCGGAATGGCAGCACCCAGATCTGCTCCGGGGCCTTTAAGAGCACCCAAGCAGACCCTCCGCCCTGGAGTGGATCCAGGCAATGCCATCCTGAGCCTTTCTGTGTGTGTGTGTCTGTCTTTGCTCCTGGTTTTTCGCAGCAGCCCATGCCCGATGTCCCATTCCCGGATGCTCCTCTTAAAGGCACCTCGCTCTGCTGCCCCGGGAAGGGGAGCGGGCGCCTTGGCTGTTCCGGCCGCCCCAGAGGCCCTCGACCAGCCTGCCCGGGAGGCGCAACAGGTGAGGCAGTGGTTACCCCCAGCAGGATTGGAATGGCAGCCCCCGGATCTGCTCTGGGGTCTTTAAGAGCAGCGGAAATCAGCTGTCACGCCGCCCGACCCCCAAGGTGGCTCCCCTGAGCAGATCCACTGCCCAAGGAGTGCGATCTGGGGGTGACTTTGGCCAGCCCGGCCCAGGAAAGGCCAGAAGGGGAGAATTCCCGAACTCCGGTTCAGCCAGCCGGGGGTGGGACATCAGGCACGGGCTGCTGTGAAAGACCAGGAGCAAAGACACACACACACAAACACACACACACACATACACACAAACTGCACACACAGCGGTACTGGTGAGGTTTTTAGTGAGCACCGCAGGAAGGCAGACTTGCCTTCACAGTTACGAAAGCTTCCTACAAATGGAGAAACGCCAGGAGCAAGCAAGCGCTTCTTTTTGCACTGGCTCCTGGTGTTTTTCCATTTGGAAGACGGAGAGGAGGAGGAAGAAGAAGACAAGGGTGACGATCCCAGACGTGTAAAGCAAGGTGCGAAAATCCGCAGCAGGAAGCTCGGAAAAGGGGGAGCAGTCGAGTGCTTTGTTTCTCTGGAACCGGTAATAAAAAAATGCTTAAAAAGTAAAAAAAAAAAGTTCTGACGATCGGGCATCACTCAACTGATCGTAAGAACCTTTTTTTTTTTTTTACTTTTTAAGCATTTTTTTACCAGTTCTCCGGAAGTAAAACTAGGAAGTAATGACGACCGGGCAGGTGGACGGAGCCTCAAGCTGCCATCGCTACCAGTTCTCCGAACCATTGGTCGTCATTGCTACTGGATTGGCTGAAGCGGGAAAATTTCACCCCTACTTCTGGCTCATGTTTAAGTGATCGTCCACTAGGACTCCAAGGTCCCTCTCATAGTTAGTGTTTTTGAGCCAGGTTTCTCCTAATCTGTACTTGTACCTTTTGTTTTTCCTGCCTAGGTATAAAATCTCTCTTTTCTCCACATTAAATTTCATGTTTTGGATAAGACCCATTGTCAAGATTGTCAATCTGTCATTGTCATTGATTGTCATTGTCAATCTGTCAAGATCTTTTAGGATCATGAGCTTGTCTTCTGGGGTGTTGGCTATTCCTGCCAATTCCTGCCAGCTTCGTGCCATCTGCGAATCTGATGAATTCCCCTTTTATTCCCTTATCTAAGTTGTTCATGAAGAAATTGGGCCTAAGACGAAACCTTGTGGTACCCCACTGCTTTCCTCCATGTACATGTAGTACCTTTAAGGACTACTCGTCCTTTTAGTGGGAAAGCAAGGTGCTGGTTTTCAGCCCTAATTGTCAGAGATGGCTCTAAGAATGTACAAGAAAGGTTCAGAGGTCTTCTTCCTAAGATGATTGGCCATTACTGTTTTAGGGTATACAAGGCTGCAACCTGGTTACTGAATCAAGCCATTTTCTAAGTGTACAAAACACATTAGCTATTTTAAAAAAAGCAGCTTTAATTAAAATCAACTTGTACATGTGTAATTGTCAAGTCTTTATCTGACCTAGTTAAGCCGTTGTGTGAGTACAGCCAGCTTGTTAATTCATAAGCTGAACTGTTATGTGGTTCTGAAATTTCAAGAGTTTGACTGGTGCAGATTCAAAACCTTACCTGGCTAACAAGCAGCAACCAAAATACACAGCTATCCAGGTAACCTAAATTGTGAGCTGGTCTGTACATACATGTTTAGAGTAAAACTTCTTGTGTCAAGTGAGGAATACCTTCTAGCTGTGTTTCCTAAATGTGACTTTTTGTGTTTATGACAGTAGTACAAGTCTATGCCCCAACCATTGGTGCTGAAGAGGATGAAATTGACTGGTTCTATGAAGCCCTACAGCACCTTATAGAATTAACACCAAAAAATGATGTCCTTACCATCATGAGGGATTGGAATGCTAAAGTAGGAAGCCAAAAGATAACCGGAATAATAGGCAATTTTGGCCTTGGAATACAAATCGAAGCAGGGCACAGGCTGATAGAATTTTGTCAAGAGAATACAATGGTCATAGCAAACACTCTGTTCTAACAATCCAAGAGATGATTCTACACATGGACATCATCAAACGGTCAATACAGAAATCAGACTGACTATGTGTTCTGCAGCCAAAGATGGAGAAGCTCTATACAGTAAGTAAAAACAAGACCAGGAGCTAACTGGCTCAGATCATGAGCTTCTCATTGCATAATTTAGGCTTAAATTGAAGAAAGTAGGGAAAAGCACTAGGCCACTCAGGTATGAATTAAATCATATCCCTGATGAATATACAGTAGAGGGACACATAGATTTAAGGAATTAGATCTGATAGAGTGCCTGAAGAACTATGGAGGGAGGTTCACAACATTGTACAAGAGGTAGAAACAAACCATCCCAAAGAAAAAGAAACGCAAGAAAGCAAAATGGCTGTCAGAGGAAGCTTTGCAAATAGCTGAAGAAAGAATGGAAGTGAAAGGCAAGGGAGTAAGAGAAAGATACACCCAACTGAATGCAGAATTCCAGAGAGTAGGTAAAAGAGAGAAGAATGCCTTCTTAAATGAACGGTGCAAAGAAATAGAAGAAAACAATAGAATAGGGACGACCAGAGATCTCTTCAAGAAAATTGGAGATATGAAGGGAATGTTTCATGCAAAGATGGGCATGATAAAGGACCAAAATGGCAGGGACCTAACAGAGGCAGAAGAGGTTACGAAGAGGTGGCAAAATTACACGGAAGAACTACACAAGAAAGAACTTAACGTCCCTGATAACCACAATGGGGTGGTCACTGACTTCGAGCCAGACATCCTAGAATGTGAAGTCAAATGGGCCTTAGGAAATCTGAGCAAAAGCAAAGCTAGTGGAGGTGACAGTATTCCAGCTGAACTATTCAAAATCTTAAAAGATGATGCAGTAAAAGTGCTACACTCAATTTGCCAGCAAATTTGAAAAATTCAACAGTGGCCACAAGATTGGAAAAGGTCAGTTTACATTCCACTTCCAAAGAAAGGCAATGCCAAAGAATGTTCAAACTATCGCACCATTGCACTCATTTCCCATGCTAGTAAAGTTATGCTTAAAATCTTACAAGCTAGGCTCAGCAGTATGTGGATCGAGAACCACCAGAAGTACAGGCAGGATTTCGAAGAGGCAGAGGAACTAGAGATCAAATTGCCAACATACGCTGGATCATGGAGAAAGCTAGGGAGTTCCAGGAAAACATCTACTTCTGCTTCATTGACTATGCTAAAGCCTTTGATTCTGTGGATCACAACAAATTGTGGCAAGTTTTTTTTTTTTTTACAGAATCGATACAAGATATAAAAGAATATGGAATATATCTTAAACTACAACAATTAGATATAATTTTACTAGGGCCAGACAAAAAAAATATTACCCAAATTTATAAATATTTGCTGGGAGTAGAATTGGAAGAAGTAATGAAAGGATGTATGATTGCATGGACATAATATAATATTGGACATAATATAAATTTATCAGACTGGGAGAACATATGGAATGGAAATTATAAATTAACAAAATCAGCAGCATATAAAGAAAATGCACATAAAATGTTTTACAGGTGGCACCTACCCCCTTCGAGATTAGCGAAAATGTATCCCAAAATGAGCCCCATATGCTCATTGGCCCGATTCCCCAAGGCAAATTTCAGAGCTGCATTTCAGGCGGCGGCCAGTTCCCCTGCAATGGGCGGCGGGGAACCAAGATCCCTTTTGGATTTGAGGAAGGGATTGTAGCGCTGCCACCTGAAAATGCTCCTTGGGAAAGAGGTGAGCCTGCTGAGAAGGAGGATGAGAGTGCACGGCTCTGCAATGTGCAACAGGAGCCGAGCCGAGCGGGAGCCGTGAAACGTTCCTCCCATCGCTGCCCATTGGCCCGATTCCCCAATTTGTCTTGGGGAATTAGGCCAATGGGCCACGCTCCCGCTCCGCTCGGCTCGGCTCGGCTCCTGGCCATAGAAAAGGCTTAGGCGGTGGTTGCAGCACTGGCTCCTTACATTGGTGGGGAGCCACGTCATTGCAACTGTTGCCTGACCTGAGCTGCCTGCTGGGCGGCCAGAGGGGTGATCGGCCGCAAACCATGGGGCCCGCCTTCTTCACCGAAGCCGCCGGACAGATTCCCCCCACACACACACAAAGTGACCCAAAGAGGTTTGTTTGTCTTCAGGACAGACTGTGCCCAGATCCCCGCTGCCTGGAACTGCCGGAAAATGTTCAAAGGATGGCGGCTGGGCGGGGCTACATTCAGCATATAAGACGTACCCAGATTTTCACCCTCTTTGCAGGTAAAAAGGTGCATCTTATATGCTGAAAAATACGGTAGTTCCCAATTTGGCAATCCAAATTCTCATCTGCTCTTCATATCTTGTAGAGATTTCATTTTTATTCTAGGTTTTTTTCCCCTGCCAAATAAATTTTGCAATTGTTTTATTAAGGTAGTTAAAAAAGGTCTTTTCTAATTTGACTGGGATAGTCTGAAACAAATATAGGAATTTTGGTAGTATAGACATCTTTATGGATGTTATTCTTCCTAATAGTGACAGCTGCATCTTCATCCAAAATTCTAAATCTTTTTTTTTGTTTCTTGTAATAATTTGTTGTAATTATTCTCCTCTATTGCTTTGCAATGTGCTGTCAACCATATCCCTAAGTATTTGATTTTTCTTGTTGTTTGGAGTTCAAGTGATCTTTCCAGTTCTATTATTTGTGGTTCTGTTAAATTTTTCAGTAGAAGTTTCGTTTTCTGTCTATTAATTTTCAGTCCTGCTACAGTTCTATATCTTTCTAATTCCTTAATTAGTGCTTGTCCTCTCTCTAGTGGTTCTTCAATGATAAAAGCCAAATCATCTGCAAATGCTTGCAGTTTATATTCTTCACTTTTGGTTTTCAATCCTTTTATTTCTGGGTTTTGTCTAATTCGTTCTAATAATACTTCTAATGAAAGTATAAAGAGCAGAGGAGATAGGGGACAGCCTTGTCGAACTCCTTTCTCTATATTTAAAGTTTGGGTATTTTCTCCATTGATTATAATTTTTGCTTTTTGTATCGAATATATTGCTATTATGATATTCTCAAATTTGGTGCCAAAATTCATATCATACACTTGTTGAATCATAAATTGCCAATTGAGATTGTCAAATGCTTTTTGGGTGTCCAAGAAAACAAGGGCTACTTATTTCTCTGGGTGAGCTTCGTAGTATTCTAAACTGTCCATTATTATTCTTAAGTTATTTCTAATCTGTCTGCCTGGGAGGAATCCATTTTGGTCTGAGTGTATATAATCGTTCAAAATTTTCTTTAGTCTGTTGGCAATAATAGTAGCAAATATTTTTATAATCTACATTTAACAGAGAGATTGGTCTATAGTTTTGTATCAGTCTGGGATCTGTATCCCCCTTCGGGATTAGTGAAATTAGTGTTTCCCTCCATGTATCCAGCATTTTAGCTGATGTTAATACCTCATTAAATAAATCAATCATTATTGGTCCTATTTGTTCTTCTATTGCCTTATAGAATTCTGATGGAAAACCATTGGGGCCTGGTGTTTTATTACGTTTCTGGGATCTAATTGCTTGATTTAGTTCCATCATAGTTATTGTGGCAAGTTCTTAAACAGATGGGAGTACCAGACCATCTTATTTGTCTCTTGAGAAACCTATATGTGGGTCAAGAAGCAACAGTGAGAACTGGACATGGAACCACTGATTGGTTCAAAATTGGGAAAGAGGTGAGCCTGCTGAGAAGGAGGATGAGAGTCCACGGCCCTGCAATGTGCAACAGGAGCCGAGCCGAGCGGGAGCCGTGAAACGTCCCTCCCATCGCTGTCCATTGGCCCGATTCCCCAATTTGTCTTGGGGAATTAGGCCAATGGGCAGCAGTGGGGGGACGTTTCACGGCTCCCGCTCGGCTCGGCTCGGCTCGGCTCCTGGCCATAGAAAAGGCTTAGGCGGTGGTTGCAGCACTGGCTCCTTACATTGGTGGGGAGCCACGTCATTGCAACTGTTGCCTGACCTGAGCTGCCTGCTGGGCGGCCAGAGGGGTGATCGGCCGCAAACCATGGGGCCCGCCTTCTTCACCGAAGCCGCCGGACAGATTCCCCCCACACACACACAAAGTGACCCAAAGAGGTTTGTTTGTCTTCAGGACAGACTGTGCCCAGATCCCCGCTGCCTGGAACTGCCGGAAAATGTTCAAAGGATGGCGGTTGGGCGGGGCTACATTCAGCATATAAGACGTACCCAGATTTTCACCCTCTTTGCAGGTAAAAAGGTGCATCTTATATGCTGAAAAATACGGTAGTTCCCAATTTGGCAATCCAAATTCTCATCTGCTCTTCATATCTTGTAGAGATTTCATTTTTATTCTAGGTTTTTTTCCCCTGCCAAATAAATTTTGCAATTGTTTTATTAAGGTAGTTAAAAAAGGTCTTTTCTAATTTGACTGGGATAGTCTGAAACAAATATAGGAATTTTGGTAGTATAGACATCTTTATGGATGTTATTCTTCCTAATAGTGACAGCTGCATCTTCATCCAAAATTCTAAATCTTTTTTTGTTTCTTGTAATAATTTGTTGTAATTATTCTCCTTTATTGCTTTGCAATGCGCTGTCAACCATATCCCTAAGTATTTGATTTTTCCTGTTGTTTGAAGTCCAAGTGATCTTTCCAGTTCTATTATTTGTGGTTCTGTTAAATTTTTCGGTAGAAGTTTCGTTTTCTGTCTGTTAATTTTCAATCCTGTTACAGTTCCATATCTTTCTAATTCCTTAATTAGTGCTTGTCCCCTCCCTAGTGGTTCTTCAATGATAAAAGCTAAATCATCTGCAAATGCTTGTAGTTTATATTCTTCACTTCTGGTTTTCAATCCTTTTATTTCTGGGTTTTGTCTAATTCGTTCTAATAATACTTCTAATGATAGTATAAAGAGCAGAGGAGATAGGGGACAGCCTTGTCGAACTCCTTTCTCTATATTTAAGGTTTGTGTATTTTCTCCATTAATTATAGTTTTTGCTTTTTGTATCGAATATATTGCTGTTATGATATTCTCAAATTTGATGCCAAAATTCATATCATACACTTGTTGAATCATAAATTGCCAATTGAGATTGTCAAATGCTTTTTGGGCGTCCAAGAAAACAAGAGCTACTTGTTTCTCCGGGTGAGCTTCATAGTATTCTAAACTGTCCATTATTATCCTTAGATTATTTCTAATTTGTCTGGGAGGAATCCGTTTTGATCTGAGTGTATATAATTGTTCAAAATTTTCTTTGGCAATATAGTAGCAAATATTTTATAATCCACATTTAACAAAAAATTGGTCTATAGTTTTGTATCAGTCTAGGCTCTGTATCCCCCTTCGGGATTAGTGAAATTAGTGTTTCCCTCCATGTATCCAGCATTTTAGCTGATGTTAATACCTCATTAAATAAATCAATCATTATTGGTCCTATTTGTTCTTCTATTGCCTTATAGAATTCTGATGGAAAACCATTGGGGCCTGGTGTTTTATTACGTTTCTGGGATCTAATTGCTTGATTTAGTTCCATCATAGTTATTGTGGCAAGTTCTTAAACAGATGGGAGTACCAGACCATCTTATTTGTCTCTTGAGAAACCTATATGTGGGTCAAGAAGCAACAGTGAGAACTGGACATGGAACCACTGATTGGTTCAAAATTGGGAAAGGAGTCCGGCAAGGCTGTATACTGTCTCCCTGCCTATTTAACTTATATGCAGAGCACATCATGAGAAAGGCAGGGCTAGATGAATCAAAAGTTGGAGTTAAGATTGCCGGGAGAAATATCAACAACCTCAGATATGCAGATGATACCACTCTAATGACAGAAAGTGAAGAGGAGTTTAAGAGCCTCTTGATGCGGGTGAAGAAGGAGAGTGCAAAAGTTGGCTTGAATCGCAACATTAAGAAAACTAAGATCATGGCATCTGGCACTCTCAATTCCTGGCAAATAGATAGGGAAGAAATGGAGGTAGTTACAGATTTTATCTTCCTGGGCTCCAGATCACCGCAGATGGGGACTGCAGCCAAGAAATTAAAAGACGCTTGCTCCTGTGGAGGAAAGCTATGACAAATCTAGACAACATACTAAAAAGCAGAGATATCACCCTGCCAACAAAAGTGCATATAGTCAAGGCTATGGTTTTCCCAGTTGCAATGTATGGCTGTGAAAGTTGGACCATAAGAAAGACTGAGCGCTAAAGAATTGAGGCCTTTGAACTCTGGTGCTGGAGAAGACTCCTGTGAGCCCCTTGGACTGCAAGGCGATCAAACTGGTCAGTCTTAGAGGAGATCAACCCTAGTCAGTCCTAGAGGAGATCAACCCTGACTGCTCTTTAAAAGGCCAGATCCTGAAGATGAAACTGAAATACTTTGGCTACCTAATGAGAAGGAAAGACTCACTGGAGAAGAGCCTAATGCTGGGAAAGATTGAGGGCAAAAGAAGAAGGGGACGACAGAGAACGAGGTGGCTGGATGGAGTCACTGAAGCAGTAGGCATGATCTTAAATAGACTCCAGAGGATGGTAGAGGGCAGGGAGGCCTGGAAGAACGTTGTCCCTGGGGTCGCGATGGGTCAGACATGACTTCGCAACTAACAACAACAAATGTACTTTTGGAAGAAATAAAAAATCCTTAATTCAATATTCAAACTTTGAATAGTTGAATGAATGGGAAAAGAATTTAGGAAGATCCCAGGAGCTGAGGATCTGCCAAGGAATAGCTCCAGTATAAGATTTTTGCAGACGTGGCATCAAATACTAAAATAAAACAGGACTGGGGAAGGAAATGATAAAAAGAGAGAGAGAAGCAGTCTTTCCCTCTCTATTTTTCAAATTATAGCAGGAAATTTCAGTTAGGAATTTTAGCAATACCTAACAGGCAAACTGTTTTGCTTCCTCTTTGTCTCCCCTATATCTAATTTTAGGTTGTAATCCTCTTCCAGCAAAATATTTGTCCTATTTATACCAAACATGTTAACTTTCCATAAATAATAATGAAAGATGGGGAAGGCTTTGATATTTGTTCTCTGTATAGAGAGCAATATTAATGGGGTGCTCTGGTGATGGGCTGAATGCAACTTTCCAGAGAGACACTGTCAGAATCACTTGATAGTTTTGCTAGAGACAATGCCAGAGAAGAAATAAGTATAGCTAGTCCTCAACTTACAACCACAATTGACCCTAAAATTTATGTTGCTAAGTGAAAAAAATAGCCACATTTGAGTGAATCACTGCAGGTTGTTTAAATCAGGGGTCTCCAACCTTGGTCCCTTTAAGACTTGTGGACTTCAGGTTGGAGACCCCTGGTTTAAATGAGTAACATGGTTGTTAAGTGAATCTGGTTTCCCCATTGTAACTTCGAATGATCATTAAGTGAACTGTTGTAAGTGGAGGGCTATGTAATGATATCTGGAAGGGCTTTTAGCATATTACTTGGTTAAAGCCATGTATATACAGCAGTTGTATATTGACTGAACATTTTAGTAGTACTTATTGTTGTATTAATGCATTCTGTAAAGGGATCAGAAACACTGGACTCATAGGAGAATGCTAGTTAATGAAACAAAAAAACCCTCCCTGCTATTGAGAAGAAAGCTTTGAAAGGGAAGATAAGATGTGAACACTGGTAATTGAGTACCAGACTAGAGTTTCTATACCTGGGGTGGGTATTTCATTATCATACTTTAGATTTACTGTATATCCCACTCCTCCACAGCAGTGGATAGCAGTCTTTCTTCTGTTTTTCTCCATTATAGTAATCATGACAGAGAGTGGCTGGTTGAAGTTATCCTCAATAAGTCTGGATAAGGGCTTTCTTGGTCTTTCACATCCCAGGCTAATGTTTCAACCATTGTATCACAGAGCTTCTCCGTGGTTATGTAAAGCCAGTTCCCAAAATGTGCTAATGAAATTGGATACCTTTACTGACTAAGGCATTCTCTGCTTTGACTGGAAAACAATTTTAAACTTGTAGAGTTTATGGATTTCATACTTAGTTTCCTGTGTTTTCCCAATTCTCTGCTTTTTTACAGCACTTATTTGGCAAAGAATTCTGATGAACTAAAAATCTTGCATAGGAAGATAGATTTCAGACACAATAAAGCAGCTTCTACCACTCTACTAAATAGAGGTAAGTCCTCATTTAATAAGTGCCTTGAATAGTGACCATTTGCAATAGTGGTGTTGTTGTTAGTTGCAAAATCATGTCCGACCCATCATGACCCTATGGACAACATTTCTCCAGGCCTTCCTATCCTCTACCATCCTCTGGAGTCCATTTAAGCTCACGCCTATTGCTTCAGTGACTCCATCCAGCCACCTCATTCTCCGTTGTCCCATTCTTCTTTTGCCCTCAATCTTTCCCAGCATTAGGCTCTTCTCCAGTGAGTCCTTCCTTCTTATTAGGTGGCCAAAGTATTTGAGTTTCATCTTCAGGATCTGGCCTTCTAAAGAGCAGTCAGGGTTGATCTCCTCTAGGACTGACTTGTTTGTTCGCCTTGCAGTCCAAGGGACTCACAGGAGTCTTCTCCAGCACCAGAGTTCAAAGGCCTCAATTCTTTGGCGCTCAGCCTTTCTTATGGTCCAACTTTCATAGCCATACATTGCAACTGGGAAAACCATAGCCTTGACTATACACACTTTTGTTGGCAGGGTGATGTCTTTGCTTTTTAGTACACTGTCTAGATTTGCCATAGCTTTCCTCCCCAGGAGCAAGTGTCTTTTAATTTCTTGGCTGTAGTCCCCATCTGCAGTGGTCTTGGAGCCCAGGAAAATAAAATCTGTCACTACCTCCATTCTTCTTTATCTATCTGGGGAAAACCAGCGATCTTTGCAGTTTAGCAAATTTTATCAGAACCAATTCTTGTTGGTAAATGAGGACTATCTATAAAGGCATGGTGGTGATAAAAAGGACATTTTTGTAGTAACATGTAATGTTTTGCCATGGCTTTTTGGGATGTTCTTTTGCCTTCTCAATCTAGCCCATAGCCCTGAGATTTCTTATAGTCCCCCATTTCAGTTCTAATCAGGTTGAACCTCAGCTTTTCCAAGATCAGACAAGGTGGTTGGATGCAGCTACAACCTATTTTCTATAGTGATGGTGAAACGTTTTGTAAATTTTGGATTGGTAATAAAGCCTATGTGAGAAAATGTAGCTTGGTACAGCTGCGGTTCAAACCAACCACATTTCTTCCTACATTTTTTTGGCCAGAACATTTGACTACCTTATCTGATGAAGAGCTCTTGGAAATTCAAAAATTTGCAATTATTTAGTCAGTCAAATAATGGTATTTGGGATATTTCTTTTACAGTACTCATGACTAATATGACTACAATTGTTTTCTGCTGTGTTGCTTACTGTGCACTTAAGACATAGATAAGATGGCTTGTATATACAGGTACAAAGTTTGCACTTCTATGTCCTCATTTTCCCAAAGATAGTCAACAAACACTCATATTTTACAAATCAAAAATACTGAGAATGGGTGAGGAATACTTGGCAGAGCAGGACATAGGTATTCTTATTCCTGGGGAGCCAGAAATCCCTTGCTTTATAATGGAAGAGTATCGCTTTAAATTAACTCTGGGGATGTCATTTGATTTGGCACTTCCTAGTCTAGTCCCACTTGCCGGTGGGCTGTGTCAGATGAAGGCTGCCTTGCTATTTATATTTCCTTGCATTATTACATGCAAATAATTCAAATCCATTCTTCTTTCACAGAAAGGCAAGAGGGAACTATATAACGGGGGGGGGGGGGGAGAGACATAAATGAATCAATCAATGAAAGTTTTGCCCTGGAGCTTTTTGGAGCAGAAGTGACAACACAGTGACCTAAAATATATATGCAGAGAAGGTATGGAAGGGGAGGAAGAAGGAAGGCAAGACATCTCTGCAGAGGGATGGGATGGGAAGACAAGAATTGAGATGGAATGGTCTTGTCCCTTACAAGTGTCAAGTTGGTGGTTACGATCCCAATGCTCCTCAGCTGATAAAATGATAAGACATAAACATGTTCCTGATGTATTCGGTGATGGGTTCTTTTTCTGTACTTAGTATTGTTAATTTAAAAAAAGAAGAATGATAAAACCCGACTGACATAAATCATCTGAGAAGAGGAATTCTTGCACTTTCCCAATCCTTCTCTACTTGCTTCACAAAGTGTTTGTATTGCTATTTTCTGCTATGCTGTGTTGTCAAATAGGCATTCAGTGGAAGTGACTGAATCCAGATTGTTTATATTTTGCCAACCACACTACAATTTGCTGCTGTTTGCATTCCTTAATATTTGTGTGAATGGATTTTCAAAGTCTCCTAAAAGCAGTATTTGAAAGTAGAAATGAGTTGAAACCCAGTTCTTTTCAATAATCATAATAGAGATACTAACACCCTTGTGGATGCTGGATGTGTTGCCCCCGTAGATGAATATGGCTATTGCTATTTTTAAATTTACACCTGTAGTCTTGAAAGCCAGTTTCTCAAGTACAGTGTTTCTCAACCTTGGCAGTCTGAAGATGTGTAGACTTCAACTCTTGCTTAACATAGTGTAAGCTGCCCTGAGTCTTCGGAGAAGGGCGGGATATAAATGCAAATAAAAAAAAAACAACTCCCAGAATTCCCTAGCTCTCTATACTAGTTCTAGTCTTGCCTTTAGCTTTGAATCATTTCTCTTTTCTTAGCCCTAGGAAGAAGCACTGACAATCGCTTCCAAAGGCGTTACCAAGAAAAGTGCAAGTAGTTTTGCTTATAGTTGCCAGGAGAAAAGAATTAAGACTGATTTGAAGGCTGAACTGTATCTGAACTGAAAAAAGTTGCTCAGATATGAAGTTTGGCTACTGTCTTATTGACAACTACCTTAATACAGTAATATTATTTAATGAATTCTGATTGATGTACTTCTAAGTAGACATGTCTAGGATTATATGTGTCTGTCATCCTCAACCTCCTGCCTCCCAGGTATGTTGGAATATGACTCCCTTCGCCTCCAATTTGCATCTTTAGTAAGGAAGACTGGATTAATTAATGTTTTAAAAATTCACACAATTAAATGGCTAAGATTTATTCAACTGAGTATCAGCCTTGAAAAAAGAGACATGAATATTTCATTGCGCAAAGGCCCAAAGGGAGATTGCTAGATAAACTTTCCTTCATGAAGGAGTTTTACAGCGGCAGAGAAGGACTGGAAACTCCAAACTTGGGGGAAAAAAAGCCTGTCCCATCAGACAAAATGAGATGATTGCCCTGTGTATAAGAGTATATGTATAATGATCTTGGCTGTCATGTGATGAAGGATATCATCCTGCCATCAGCAAAGCAAGATTTAGCTTTAAGTTCAACTGGTTCTGCATGTGGGATGAGGGCAAAGTTGGGTGACTTTGTTTTTCATAAAATGCGTTAACCAGGCCAATTAAAGGTTGAGTAGTTGGCATTTGCAGCGTATGCTGAACGTGGATAATATGAATCTTGAACATTGTTTTAAATAGCAAAACAAAACAAGCATCTGAATTGAGACCTAGGTCAGGTACTGTCTGGGAAGCAGCAGGTGAAGCTAAGCAGAATCACATCAGATACCTTTACAATTAGCACAGCCCCCCCACCCAAGGATGTGTGCTCTCTCCATCTCTCTATATACTAATGACTGCATCTCCAACGATCCATCTGTTAAACTACTGAAGTTTGCAGATGATACAGCAGTGATTGGTCTCATTCAAGACGATGAATTTGCATACAGGCAGGAGGTTGAACAACTAGCCTTGTGGTGCGACCGGAACAATCTGGAAGTGAACACACTAAAAACCGTAGAAATGGTGGTAGACTTTAGGAGAAACCCTCCCATACTATCACCTCTTACAATACTAGACAACACAGTATCAACAGTAGAGACTTTCAAATTTCTAGGTTCTACCATATCTTGAGACCTAAAATGGACACCTAACATCAAAAACGTCATCAGAAAAGCACAACAAAGAATGTTCGTTCTGTGCCAACTCAAACTGCCCAAGGAGCTGCTGATCCAGTTCTACAGAGGAATTATTGAATCTGTCATCTGCATCTCTATAACTGTCTGGTTTGCTCTAGCAACCCAACAAGACAGACACAGACTTCAGAGGATAATTAGAACTGCAGAAAAAACAATTGCTACCAACCTGCCTTCCATTGAGGACCTGTATACTGCACGAGTCAAAAAGAGGGCTGTGAAAATATTTACCTACCTCTCACATCCTGGACAAAAACAGTTTCAAATCCTACCCTCAAAACGATGTTATAGAGCACTGTGCACCAAAACAGCTAGACACAGGAACAGTGTTTTCCTGAACACCATCACTCGGCTAAACAAATAATACCCTCAACACTGTCAAACTATTCACTAAGTCTGCATTACTATTACTATTAATCTTCTCATGGTTCCTATCACCCATCCCCTCCCACTTATGACTGCATGACTGTAACTTTACTGCTTGTATCCTTACGATTTATAGTAATTGTTTCCTAGTATGATTTGATTGCTTATTTGTACCTTATGATTATCATTGTACCTTATGATTCTTGACAAATGTATCTTGTCTTTTTATGTACACTGAGAGCATATGCACCAAAGACAAATTCCTTGTGTGTCCAATCACACTTGGCCAATAAAAAATTCTATTCTATTCTATTGATACTTTGTCCACTGATATATTGTATATGGTGGTTTTTAAGCCAAGATATATTTGTCTCCAAGAATTGGTGGAAATTGGCAAATCAAATTTTCCATCAATGAGTTGGAACAGAAATATTGCTTCATGCCTTTTGATTCATACTGTACATGAAGGACTAAACTCATTCTTAATTGTTTTCATTGGAAGTCCAAAGGAAGTCACACACACTGATTTGAACAGAGGTTTATTACTCTTTCAGAAGATCACTAGTCCTATGTGGAAAAAAAAAATCTTAACTAAGGAAATAAATGTAGCTGATAGGCTTGCCTCTTGGGTCACCCCTTGGCACTCCTTAGCACTGCCACTGCTAGGCAACTTGCCAAGATGGCTAACTCTGTTTATATTTAGCTCAGCCTAAAGAGAGCAATTAATAGCTGGTTTCCCAGTGGCAGGTGATACTAGGTGGAAGGGAAAATAAAGCAGGGGAATCCACCAATCTTGTTACTCATCTTGGTCCTTAATAAGTAAGTGAGGACAACTACAATTAGTCATCATATCATTTCTGCTCCAGAATAGGGATCAGCAATAGGGAAAACATGGAAACTTTTCTATATTTCTAGAACTAATGCTTTTAACTCAACCTTGTGTGAAAGATTGTGGGGAGTCTGAGAAAGGATGGAAAGGAGGGGAGACGTAAACAGTCATGAATAGAAGGTTGACAGCTTTTTGCATAAATAGCAACTCAGCCAGGTGGTTAAGAAACCTGGAAAGAAGCATTTTAAATCATTCAACTCCAACTTAATAAACTCTCCGTAACAGAGGCTGGGAAATCCCTCTTACAGTTTTGAAGATTCTGTATTTACCCCCAGGCTAGCATTAAGAAGACCTTGCTGAAATCTTTGCATTTTTTGCTTCATTGATCTCACCCAGCTTTGTGAGCCCTGGCAGACTATTTCTACATCTCACTGGGATGTATGTAGTGTATGACTGGCTGAAAACTACTGGGCTCCACAAGACCTGCTGCAGTCCTGTGCAGGTTTATTTGAGATAACATTCCTCTTGAATTCAGAGAGACTTTCTCCTGAGTAGATCTACCTGTCTTGCTGTGCATAAGATGTTATTGCTTTTGTGATACCAGCAGGTATCATACTTTCTGTATTCTGTTCTGCTTTCTGACGTCCAACAGCCAAACCAGGCAATCTCAGCAAACAGAATGGCAGAAGGAGAGAGATGGAAAAATCAAGTGTCCATTATGATCCCTCTTCACATTTGATTGCAGGCCAAGATTTCCTGACAATGAATTATTTAATCTGCTTAATGTGCAGTGAGAGCTCAATGCGGCTGCCAAGGTATTGGTCAGTGGCTCATGTTCTATCTTGGCATGGTAGTTGCTTGCTGGCAACTGATCTTGCCCAAGGCGTATCCTCCAAAGGCCTTTCAGAGCCAATGAGCTCATTGCTGTCTCCACGACCTTCCCTGGGACTAGTGTCTGGTATCTTGGGTTCCAGTATGGCTTCACTAAGGAAAAGAAAGAAATTTCAACCAATTCCCTTTAGAGATGCTGCAATTGGATAATTTTTTAAAAAATACATTTTTCAGAGAGCTCTGACTATAATATGATGATCGCTGTTATGACAATCCTGTGAAACAGTTCATCTTTCTGTCTGTATACTGCAGAACCTGAGAATGTCTCCACTAATTGCTGAAGGCCATTCAGCAGATTGAATCCCAGGGGTTGGCTGCTTTTCAGTTCAGTATATGGGGACAGGAGAGAGAAAGAAAAGGAAGCGGTGGTAAAATTGAAGAAGTCATGTCCAAATCTACTTTAAGAATCTCGGTTTTAGAGAAATATTTGATGATACTTCTCCAGGGTGTGTTGACGGGGGGGCGGGGGGCAGGATAAAAAAATGCCAAGATGGTGATCACAACCATGTGACCAAAGACGCACACATTTTTACCTTCATCACACTGCAGATAAAAAGGGTGGGACTTCAGTCACATGGTTGTGACTGCCATCTTGACTTCTTTGGCAACCCCTCCCCTCAGGCAAACCAGTCCATTTCCCTGATGAGGTTTCCTTGTCTGGAGGAAGGATGTGTTGAGATGGATTTATACTCCCTTTTCTCGTAAATGGCCAACTGACCAAGTACTCTTGTCTCTACTGACTCCATTCAGCTAGAGCAAAACATTGGTACTGCTTTCCCTACAAATTGCCTTTCAAATTGAATATAGAGAAATAGATGCTCTCATCTCTCTCTCTTGCAACTGTTCACTTGCAAAGGGCTACCCAAAATTAGAACAAGGGCTAGTTTATTGCCTGCTCTGGGCTAGTATAATTACCTACCATCCATGTGGTCAGGAGACACTTGAGAGAAATTTATGCCCCTTTTACATACCGGTAGCGTTCTCTCATTTCCATAAGAACCGTATTAACATATGTGCCAATCAGAAAGACTAACTTCCAGCTAGTAAAAAAGAAAGAAAGAAAAAAACCCCTTAAACCATTTCCATTTTCTCGACTGAGTGTATTTATTTAAGAAGCAAATGCAGCAAGTTTCAGAACTGCCTGATTGCTTTTTAAAATAAAATGAGATACAGCATTAGCTAATAAAACCTTATTTTCCAGGAATCAAAATCCTTAAAGCAGCTCATCAAAATGGCATGCAGATTGCGAAGGACGAGTCCTTAGAACATAGCCACACAAAAGAGATACTCTTAACACCCAGTTTGAAGTGAAAGTCTGATTTTGCAAAAGTATTTCTAAGGAAAGTGAGCAGTAGGAAAGAGCAGTATTGAATCCAAAGTCCAAAGCACATCC
This sequence comes from Ahaetulla prasina, assembly GCF_028640845.1. NCBI lineage: Eukaryota > Metazoa > Chordata > Lepidosauria > Squamata > Colubridae > Ahaetulla > Ahaetulla prasina. Next base: position 26,184,548 of record NC_080539.1, on the reverse strand, counting down.
TTAAAGTAACTGCATATTTACCTGGGCTCACACATTGGCCAGCAAATTGGGCTTACACAGTACCTTCATGACACAATCTCAGTAACATATATGTCTGGGAGGGTTAAGGAGGCCATGCACACTCACGTCCACATGCAAAGCACTTTTTCACCTTTGGATTTGAAATACGGCTTATTTCTAATAAGCAAGCTTCTATTTTTTATTTATTTATTTTTGTCAATCACATATAAGATAACAGGTAAAAGTAAAAACATAATTTGGATACATGAAAAGAATAAGTAAAAAGGAATATTAGGACAGGGACGGTAGGCATAAAAGGGGCAACTATTTTTAAATCCTGATTTTAAAAATGGACATTTCAGAGGGAAACAATAAAAATTGCTAGTAATTTAGGATCTTACCCAATTTGCATGTACTCACAGCACAAAGGTGCCCAGGCAATCTCTCCCTTTACTTCTGCGTACCAGTGATGCTGCTGTTATCCTGTCCCTGGTCCATGAGTGAGACGGCCATCAAGTCACTCTTAACTGTACCAATATGCGACCAGTATTTTCTCCCTGATTCTCCCACTATTCTAGAGCAGCCTTTAAATGTGTAAAATTGTTAAGCTTTTCCACCCATTATGTTGGAGAGAGAATCAAGGGATTGCAGTGACTTGAAATTAAAGCAATATCAATTGACAATGCAAATCATACATTTTGCCTTGGTAGAATTATCTGCTGACTCAGGGACGGATGGAGAATGTTTTAACACCCCCATTGGGAAAGGTCCTTAGAAACACACAAAAGGGTCAAAGACGTTTCTCATAGCAGAAGTTCGATTGTAATGGGATCACTGCTGAAAAGACCCTCCGAGGCATTATACTGACAATCTAGTGAGCAGAGGACAATAGGAGAAGCTTGACAAGCTAGCATTAGTGCAAATGGCTCTTCATAGAACATAAGGATTAAAGATCACAGTATTATACAGATTGTAGGGATTAAAGACCACACACTTTCTGTTGGGTTTGGAAATGCAGTAGCAATTGTGCTGCCATTTGACATCCAATAGTGGCCTATTGCCTCTGCACTTGAGTTTCCTGTTAGCCATTGTGGCTAATAGCTATTGATGTATTTGTTGTAAGGTTTTGCAACCCTTTCTTAACCCTATAGCCATCCCCATTTCTTCTGGCTCTAAATTATAGAAATTGCAGTGCTATGAGGTGTTTTTGCCCTAAAATCAACTATCCCTCTCTAATTCTGGGCTATTCTGAATCCTGATGAAATGAGAAAGATTGTTGTCAGTCCACTCTGTACAGCTATGGCTTGGATAAGTTAAAGCGTATCCTTCAGGTTAATAATTCTTTTATATTTTTTAAAACTGTTGTGGCAACCTTAGCGTTTGCCAGAGTACTTTCATCATTTGAGGTGATGAAACAAGTTTGTTTCTAGCAAAAAGAAAAAAGAAAAATCTCATGACCCCAAACATCAAGCTGAGACTTGAACACGGGCTGAAATAAAATTTTGAACAGGCAAAGCCACCGCTATCCTTCCTAAACGGCTCCCCCTCCCCCACCCTAGCCCTAGCTCTTCTCTCTCTGTTCTGCCAAGTTTGCTTTCAACCTTTCTCATAATATTGAGGCTGGAAAGTGCCTCTCATCCCAGACCTCTTCCAGCCTGAGGCAACTTCCATTACACTTACTAGTGCTTTCTCATTTAATAAGCACTTAATATCTTAATAAACTTTTATTGAATGCATTAAAAAGAGGCTGTGGAACTCTTCAGTGTTCAGCTGGCTCCTCGGCTAAAGCTTCTTAGGCGAGTGCTCTTTAATTGGCCGAAGTCATAATTTATTCAGATTGAGAAATGTTCACACAAAGGAAAATATGACCCAGGTGGACTGTAGGCCCTTATTGGGTCTTGATGCAGAACATGATTCCTCACCATGTCTCTGAGATAAGCTATTAATAGTCCTCATTTTGCTCCCACCTTTCATCAAAACTTTGCTGGGGAAAAACCCAACTACCATGTACAAAAGAAGAATCAGAGGGCCCCAATAATCTGTCTCCCAAGAACTGTTTCTTATAAACCCTTAACTACAGTTTTACATTCCCAAGGAATAAGGAGACAGAGGGGATCAATATTTGTTAGATGTGTATTCCATCTTTATTTTGCATAATTCAAGATATCATATGTTTCCTATTTTCTTTCTTATTTTATTCACAACAATATTCTGGTGCAGGGGTCCCCAACCTTGGTCCCTTTAAGACTTGTGGACTTCAACTCTCAGAGTCCCTCAGCCAGCTTTGCTTTGCTGGCTGAGGGACTCTGGGAGTTGAAGTCCACAAGTCTTAAAGGAACCAAGTTTGGAGACGCTTGTTCTGGTGAGATGGGTTGAGCTGAGAGTGATTGGCCCCAAATTTCCCACCTGACTTCCATGCAGAGGTGGGTTTCAGCAGGTTCTGACCAGTTCTGGAGAACTGGTAGCAGAAATTTTGAGTAGTTCGGAGAACCGGTAAATGCCACCTCTGACTGGCTCTGCCCCCATCTATTCTCTGCCTCCTGAGTCCCAGCTGATCGGGAGGAAATGGGGCTTTTGCAGTAACCTTCCCCTGGAGTGGGAAGGGAAGGGAGATTTTACAGTATCCTTCTCCTGCCATGCCCACCAAGCCACACCCACAGAACCAGTAGTGAACATTTTTGAAACCCACCACTGCTTCCATGCCTAAGGTAGGACTGGAACCAGCGCACCATCTTTGCCACCAGACCACGTTGATTCAATTACGATGGGCACCCTGTATTCTCAGCCCACTCATCTCTGCAGCAGACAAACTTACTGCATTCAGGATATTTCTGTCCTCAGAAATGCCCAAAGGCGACCTGCCAAAGGATGTCAGCGAGGGAAGGTCTCAGGACCCAAAAGACATTTGGACTGTAAAAGGAATTTCGACTGACTTTCCAATGTCAGAATGCTTATGAAAAGGTGGGGGGAAGAGGTTCAGGACATATTGAAGAGGAACATCTGTCTGGGTTGAGAAAAAGGGCACTGTGGTGGCCATGTCTGAATTGTGGAACTCCCAGCCTCAGTAGGATAGACTAGCACAGGGGTCTCCAACCTTGGCAACGTTAAGCCTGGTGGACTTCAGCTCCCAGAATTCCCCAGCCAGCTGGCTGGGGAATTCTGGGAGTTGAAGTCCACCAGGCTTAACGTTGCCAAGGTTGGAGACCCCTGGACTAGCACCTCTCTGGAGCTCCTTAGCTGAATAATAGGTGTCTATTGCTTTCACCTTAGGAAGGTTTTTATGCTTCAGACAATGATCTAACAAAAACAGGTAGATGCAAGAGTTACACATATTTAATAAAAAGTATCATCTTTTGTAATCATTTACTCTTGCTGTACTTATGAAGGTTTTTGTTTTGTTTTAGCTTTTGTTGTGGTGAGTCTCATTGTTGTAGAGCAAGTTAGGCATTAGAAAATATAGATATAATTTTGATGATTTGATGAGAGATAGCTAGACAGGAAGCTGCCTGATACAGGTAGTCCTTGACTAATTGCAGTTCATTTAGTGATCGTTCAAAGCTACGACGTCACTGAAAAAAATGATTTATGAAGATTTTTCTCACAACCGTTGCAGCTTCATGTGATCAAAATTCAACTGATCAGTGATCAACTGATTCATATTAATGACGGTTACAGCGTCCCAGGATCATGTGATCACCTTTTGCGACCTTCTGATAAGCAGTCAATGGGGAAATCAGATTCACATTAACAACCGTAATTTAACAACTGTTGTGATTCACTTAACAACTGTGGCAAAAAGGTCATAAGATGGGGCAAAACTCACTTAATGTCTCATTTAGTAATATAAAAGTTGGGCTCACAAATTGAGGATTACCTGTATTCTGCCAGTCCCTTGATTCATCTAATCCAATATGCCACACCTTGACTAGAGTCAAGGAAAGCATACTAAGCAGGGTTACTTTTAATCTTGGTTAGCTTTTCTGTTGGTTTAGGATGGGGTAAGAGCAGGTCGTGGTGGCTCAGTAGCTAAGACACTAAGCTTGTCGATTGAAAGGTCAGCAGTTCAGTGGTTTGAATCCCTAGTGCTGTGTAACGGGGTGAGCTCCTGTTACTTGTCCCAGCTTCTGCCAACCTAGCAGTTCGAAAGCACATAAAAAATGCAGTAGAAAACTAGGGACCACCTTTGGTGGGAACGTAACAGCGTTCCGTGTGCCTTTGGCATTTAGTCATGCCGGCCACATGACATGGAGACATCTTCGGACAGCACTTTGAAATGGAGATGAGCACCGCCCCCTAGAGTCGGAATAACTAGCACATATGTGCAAGGGGAACCTTTACCTTTTACCTTAAGAGCAGGTCATATGGGTAGGGTTCAGTATATTGCATAAATATTGGTATCCAGAGTGGCTTGAAAAGGGACAAATGACCTCCTGTATGGTGACAGCCTCCTCCAAATTATATAACAGTGTTAGATATAATGCAAAGGTGTAGTTGTGTCATTGGCATGATGGTGTCATATAACAGATCAGTCATCACTTTTATATAATTATGGCTTATAATAGATGCTTTTACGCGTAAACCCAGACACTGGAAAAATTAAATAGATTGAATGTCTTGTATGAAAACAAGAGGAATTCACCAAATATCAGATGTCTTGATTCTGAAGTTTTCGATTAAAGATATTTCTTTTGTAGAAAATACTGGAGTCAATTATTTTCTATAGCTGCCAACTTAACCATTCATAAATACTATTTTTCCAGACCGCAGTCATTTTTATGCTGTATATTGCAAACAGATTTTACAGCACCCCTTTTACAGAGTGTATTATCAATGTTCTTACTTTTTTTTCCTCATATTTTTTAATATAGTGTCTTTTAAAAAATAGCTCCTCTCTTTGCTTTACTGTTATGGGAGTTTATTGGCTTGTATATCCTTGCAGTTGTCAGGTTTACATCTGTTTGGTCTGCAGTTTTTTTTTTAGCTTGTTGTGTAATCCAGAGTTGATATATATATTAAATACAGAACAGAAACAGTTTCTAGGTTATTGCTTAATTCATCCCCCCTTCCCTCCCTCCGCCATGCCTTGCAAACAGGACTGGCAGAATTGGATGGCTATTAAAATTATTGTGAGTCTTGATTTGCTGTTTCCTTTTGGCATTTATCCTAATTCTTTTGTTGTTTTTCACCCTGGTCAGGAGAATATGCTGTTTAATTCGAAGAGTTACCTCTCTTTTTTCTCATTGCACTCAGATCCATGCAAGTGATGGGTCCTTTGAAAAAGTTTCTAGAATATAACAATTGTTTTGCAGCATTCAGTCAGTCCCCTTGGATTCCTTGATTAAAAATAAAATTACTAAGAGTCTGGGGACAAAAGATCTTTTCAAAATGCCAACATCTGGATCTTCCAATTCCTGACAAAGCAGTTGGAAACTGGCATACCTTTATCTTTGATATTTTCAATTCTCAGTCAACATGGACAGGCCTCATGTATTTTCCTGGATGTTTCTGCATTTACCTCTCATAGACTTTTGCCCAGTAGTATCTGGTGGAATGGAGATGGTGGTGATTGGAACTTGCTGTGTGATGTTGTGATGCTGCTTCCATCATTCTGTAGATATTGCTGCCTTTTTCCTTCCAGATGACTGTCAGGGGAGTATAAAGATCATGACTTAGGAAGGTGCAAAGGAAATTTACTAGTGGCCTTGAAAAGGAAACCAGAGAGGTGAAGTGAGTACTCAGCCCTGGGAAAGTAGAAACCCAGAAGGAGGCTCAGATCAGCCCCATCATCATCTTTTTGCTTTAACAAGGAAAAATGAAAGTTTTGAATTGCCTTCTTGTTAATATATCATGCACAGTAGCATTCTTGTAATGTCTGCATCTCTCTCTCTCTCTTTGAGAGCTTAAGAGAAGGTGAACTGTAATCACCATTTTAAGCATTGGGACCTGGATAGTTTTTAAAGCTATTGCATTGTACATTATCATTTAAAATGTCCAGGACAATTCCTGGCAGAGAACCCTCTAGACTGAAATATGTGTCAGGTGCAAAGTCCAGGACGCACATGAAGTTCCAATTAAACTGATTTATTATTACTTGTGCCTATGCACAGGAATCTACTCAACTACTGGTTATCAGTATTTTGATACTAGATAAAGGTCAACAAAATTCAATATGAGTTGAACTTAGTCAGTTTGTGGCTACATAGTAACTCTAGGCTGATTCCTCTTTTGACTGAGCCCCCATTCTGTCACTTCTTCTCCTACAATATTGGGTCCATATAACTGTAGACTCCCAAGTAGGATGAACCTGGTCTTATCTTGCTTCCCAGTGGTCAATGTAATTGGAAACACTAATTGTCTCTTAACCTAGCCTACTTGAAGGCCTGATCCCAAGGCTTGAGTTACTTCTGGTTGTTTCTTACTTCCTAGAGTTATTTCTGGTCCTGGAGTAACAAGTAATAAAACTCTTTCTAAGCCCATTCCACACAAAAAGAGCATGAAATTAATTGTTAGTGTCCACTATTATGTATTTCGATGTGGTACGTATGCTTGTACATCTTTGTCTAGTGGTTTGCAAAACAAATTCCCTGTTTCCCTGAAAATAAGACATCCCCTGATAATAAGCCCAGTTGCGCTTTTGAGCGCATGCATTAAAATAAGCCCTCCCTGAAAATATTTAAATGCATGCGCAGCCAGTCCTCACCATTTCCTCTGGTTAGGGTTAGGGAGACAGAGCTGAAAATCAGGTAAGATGGCAAGAGGAGCCCCGTCTTGCTCCAAGTGCCCCAAAATAATAAGACCTCCCCGAAAATAAGGCCAAGCGTTTATTTTGGGGTTCAAAAAATATAAGACAGGGTCTTATTTTCGGAGAAACTCTGGTATTAATATTGGTGAGGTTGAGTAGGAGTTAGCACTCACCCCTCTCCTAAAAGAATGAAATATTTTAGGAAATATTAAAAAGGCAGAATATTGTATTTCCCTGGATGAGAAAAGGAGAAACATGTTTTAAAGACAAAGCAGCTCCCTGCAGCTCTCTGCTCCCCACTTCAGCTCCAGGGTGATGGGATTAAGACATGGCCCTCAGGACATGATAGGATTAGTCCTCTATCCATCTCACGACATGGCACCTGGAAGATTATATCACTCAGCAAGGCTCAACCAAGCCTGGGACACAGACAGCCTACAAAGTTAGCTAAGACTCCCGCCCCCTGGGATCATTTATTGTACAGGAACAGGAAATTCTAAGGCAGGGCCCAAGAGAGTGTATAAATACATCCCTCTCTCCACTCCACGTGCTCTTTTTGCACAGGACCTCAAACCATGTGGTCCTGTCCACCATTAAACCATCTTTCCAAACAGCTTCCATATTTCCAGTGTCTTTCTCCCCACTTGGAACTGAACCCAGATGGACATTTCTTTCAACAGTTGCTATGAGGGGAAAACGAAAATGTCAACAAGTGAATTGCAATCTTACCTCAAGCTGCCTGGTTCTCATGCTTCTATTATTTTATTTATTAAGCAGATTTATATAACTACCCATCTCACATACAGTGCAGTGGTGGAACTCAATTTTTTTTATTGCCGGTTCTGTGGGCATGGCTTGGTGGGCATTGCAGGGGAAGGATACTGCAAAATCCCCATTCCCTCCCCACTCCTGGGGCCAGCCAGAGGTGGTATTTGCCGGTTCTCCAAACTACTCAAAATTTCCACTACTGGTTCTCCAGAACCTGTCAGAACCTGCTGAATAGCATCCCTGATACAGTGACTCCAGGTGACATATAATATCCACAGAAAAATCCATAATTTAAATTTCTCCGAAATATCCACCCATAGCAGCAACAATGACACAGTCATAGAAGCTAGCTGATTGGCTCAGAAAGCTTCTGTTCTTCAGTTGCATTAATAAGCCCTTGGGAGGTTTTTTTAAAAAAATTATTTATTTACATTTATATCCCGTCCTTCTCCGAAGGCTCAGGGCGGCTTACAGTGTGTAAGGCAATAGTCTCATTCTGTTTGTATATTTACAAAGTCAACTAAAAATAACATCCTAACCATCTGAGTTTTTAAGCAGGAGAACAGATTCACTCATAAAATGGTGGCTTTCCTTCCTTGGGGATTTAGAGCAGATATTGGATTATTGGATTATTGTCTACCAAGCATGCTAGAGGACAGATTTTGAGCAAGAGGTTGGATTAGAGGGTCTTAGAGGAATCCTTTCATCTTATACCTGTGACAAAATAATTGATGTATGGAGAAAGTGGTCTGATCAAGCAGGTAACATGCTTTCCATGAAAATATTTAATGGAAATAACTATGGTTTACAACAGTTTGTTGAGTGACTATTTGAAGTTACAACAGCACTGAAAAAAACAACTGTTTAGCATCCCCATGGTCACATGATCAAAGTTTAGATGCTTGGTGATTCATATTTATGATGGTTGCAGTGTCCCTGGGTTATGCGATCACCTTTTGTGACCTTCTGACAAACAAAATCAGTGGGGAAGCCAGATTCATTTAACAACTCTATTACTAATTGAACAATTTCAGTGATTCACTTAATGACTATGGCAAGAAAGGTCCTAAAATGTGGGGAAAAAATCACTTAACTGTCTGACTTAACAGCAGAAACGTTGGTCTCAGTTGTGATTGTAAATCAAGGACTTACTGGTATAGCTCTAAAAAAAACAAAGGCAATTTTAGGAAAGCATGAAAGGAGGCAAAATAGAAGATTTGACACTTTTATGTTTCCTTTCGAAAGGAAAAAATACATCCACTTAATTTTGAGAAAATGCTGCTTTTTATCATAGGTAAACATATGCAAACATGAAGTGTTAATTAATCAACTGAATTAATTAAGGCTTCTTTGAACAGACAGCAATCATATAAATAAATTGCAGTCTGCTTCTATATGTTTACTCAAACACAAGTACTAATGAAACTTTTTTGTTAAGTAAATGGAAATATGCTTTTAACCTGGGTAAAAATCTCCCAAACTAGAGATTAAATAATAAGGTGGGGAAAACAGAGAAATAGACTTTATAAATATGGCTGCCGCTGAGGTAAAAATCTACCTGCATAAATTGGTGTAGAGCAGATATGTTAAGCCATATGTTATACCATTATTTCTACTCCAAATTGAAAAGGAGGGGAGTCACTTCAAATGAAACTAGAATCTTGGAAAAAATAAATAAAACAGGGAATATCTTTTTCTTTTTAAAATTTACAGCTACTCAGAACATAAGTGGGGACAAAGAACAAGAACTGTTGAGACAACAAATTCAGATTTCCTGCATCCAATTCTCTGGTTATATTCATACAACACGCTCGGCCACGTCAATGAAAAAAATGTGCAGCTGTATGCATATGTTATTTTTTTTATGATTTAGTGCAGTATTTCTCAAACTTTGCAACTCTAAGATGTATGGATTTCAACTTTCAGAATTCCCCAAAAAATGGCTAGTTAGAGAATTCTGGGAGTTGAAGTTCACACATCTTAAAGTTGCCAAGTTTGAGAAACACTAGCTTAGTGTTTTGTTTGAATCCGGTCCATTTTCTTCCTTTTACTGTGCAAACTCAGAAAGTGGATTAATTCAGTAAATGTACTGTTGTGAACAGAAGCAGAGAGATTTCCAGCTGTCTCCAAATTCTGGACTTTCATTATCAATGAACTAATCATTCCCTAAGACAGAGTCAGACAGAAACATGACAAGTTGGTAGCTGGAGATTTTCCAAACGTGGCTGAACTACAGTCCTCAGCAGCCCTAGCTGACTTGATCAATAGTGAAAAATTATTTTATTAACTTTCTTTAGCTGCCCAACTCAACCAAGTGACATTGGGCAGCCTACAGTTGCTGGAAGCAGTAATTCAACAACAGCAGGAGGTCCCCCTATCCCCAGCCTTTTTATAATTACAAAAGTTTTGCAATTGTTGGCCACCTGTAGCTTTTCAGCATCAACCTTCCTTCTCAACAGATTATAACAACACCATGAAACCTGAGGCAGTACTCCAAAGCTCCCCAAACCCACATTTTAAAATGGTTCAGTTATCTCTTCCTGCCTCCTTGATTGCTCTGTTCATTATGTCTTCAGAAGTAGCTGGGCAGGGCTGGTTTCCACCATCCTTGTTATGCTGCACAACCTTGGACTAGATTCATCCATCAGTAACTTTAGGATAAAAAATGGCCCAATGCATTAAAGCTTTTGTGAATGGCAGAAAGTAAACAGCGAGCAATAGAAAAATACTTAGTGGCCTTGAAAGAGATAGGCTGTGGGGAGAGGTGACCACAAATTCAGCAACAAGAGTCTGGTTTTGTTTAATGTGTGGTGGCAGAGAAGTGCTTCTGCATAATAGCTGTGGTCTTTCTGGGAAGACATGAACATTGCATTAGCATATAACCCTTGAATATGAACCAGACCACTCCTTCCTTCCTTCCTCCCTTCATCTTTCAGTACTGCATCCATTCTATTTTCTGTTCTTTCTTTCCCAAGCTGCTCTTTTTGTCACTGTTCTTTACACTCTTCTTTGTTAGGAAGTTTGGTTGCCTTCTTTCCTAAACCACTTGTTTTCTCCCCTCATGTTATCTTTTCAGCTACTTCTGTCAAATTCCTGGCCCGTGGGCCAGATGTGTCATGCACTGGCCACACCCACATCCAGTTTAGCGAAGGGCAAAAAAGTCCCGATACACCATGTGACACCGCTGAATCTCAACCTTGCCTTTTCTGAAATCTCATTATCATAACCAATAGCAGCCAAGGACCTATTTGCCTGTGGGATGACATCAGAGTAGCTGAGCCAATCATGGCTTCAATCTTTAATCCGTATATCATGCTGTAATATAATTTTTCCCCACTTGTAGCATGTGTTTTAAAGCTATGTCTCATGACTATGTCTTGCTCTAGATCAGGGGTATCAAACTCACATCGTCACGGTGGTGTCACGTAATGTATCGGGACTTTCCCCCCTTTGCTAAACTGGGCAGGGGCATGGCCAGCATGTGACACATCTGGCCTGTGGGCCAGGAGTTTGACAGCCCTGCCCTAGACCATGAAGAAGACAGGTTTAAATCAGGGGTCTCCAACCTTGGCAACTTTAAGCCTGGGTTTCCCAGACAGGGAAATTCTGGGAGTTGAAGTCCACCAGGCTTAAAGTAGCCAAGATTGGAGACCCCTGGTTTTAATTGTCCTTAACAATGAACAACTGTGTTAATTCATCCCAAAGGGCATTGCTCCCACTGAAGGACAGCCTCAAGATATGGGAAATGTCTTTAGCTTTGTCATTCATTTTCTTGGGAAGTCAAGTATTCAACATGTCTATGGAGATTCTCAGTCATCCAGGTCATGGTTGTCCCAAAGGTGCTTTTTCAAAAGGCAACTGGACTTCCTTTGTTCTTCCTTGAAAATGTTTTGCTCTCACCAAGAACCAAAGAAGCTTCCTGGATGAGAAGTGAAACAGCTTCAAAGAAAACCAAAGTCCAGTTGCCTTTTGAAAAAGCACCTTGGGTCGGGTATTCTACAGCGATTTGGAGACACTGAATGGAGGCAGGGTCAAGATCAGCAATGAGGACTGTTATTTTCCCTGACTTCAGGAGGTGCGGGGGGGAGGGGGAGGGGGAGGAGCACTTCAGATCAGCCATGCAGAGAGACCCATAGATAACTGCATTGATTTCTCTCTACCCCTCCTGTTCTCTGTATCTTTTAATTTTAAACATATTCTATCTGGTTTTCTTTTTAATTCATAACTTCAACTTTATTTGATTCTGCATGAGATCTGACAACTTTAAAGTGAAGAAGCTTCAAACATAAATTTAAGATGGGTGGGAAGAAAGAAAGTAGTGGGGTTTTTTTAGTGGCCCTTCAAATAATGAATAACCGACAGCATCTGATAGCATGGATTTTCTTTGCAGGTGTGTTGATCTCTTCCCTCCATGAAAGATGAAAGAAGCTGAACTTTCTCAATATATTTAGGATCTTATCACAACGTTGCTAGGGGGAGACAGAAAGATTTGTGAACGCGTCTATTTTGGGAAATGTAGTAGAAGAAGAAACCATGACACCCTCCACATACACACACAACATATCACTCTTCTAGGACTTTCACGTCTTGCTTCTCAGTTTTTCACTGCTGGTGCATTGGAGCTGGATGGGTTACAGCTTGACTCAGTGTGGAGAAACAAACAAAGCTTGTCATGTTTGATGTCAGAAATGTGTCACATCACTGCAAAGACATCCCCGAAACAAGAAATCAGAACAGTGGGTGGTTAATGTTCAGTTTGGGTATCTTGGTAGAATGGCAGATGATTTCTGTCTGACATAGAATGGGAATAATTCATTGCCAGTGGGAGAGAAAGACAGGTATGCAGAGAGGCTGAATTAGAGGAGCAGTGCTACATACGTGCATCTGCTTAGAAGCCAGTTCTACCGAATTTATGTGGATTTACACCCCTAAAAAAAAGCTGTCCGTGTTTTGTCACAGGAGGAGATGTGCAAATTAGTTGTGCCTCCATGCTTTGGGGGTGAAATCAACATCCTGCCTCAAGGCTTTCCTCTTTTTAAAAATTATCTTATAAATTATGCAAAGCACATGCTTGCACCAATAGTTCATGAGCTAGATATAACTGAAATCATCTTGTACTTCCAACAACTCATTTTAATATACTGCAGTAGGATTTCATAGCTGTGCTGTGCTGGGCTTCAGGGTATAATGACCATAGTTTAGACAGCCAATTTGGTCTAATGGTTAAATACAGGAGTAGAAACTGGGAGACCATGACATCTAGTCCTGCCTTGGGCATGAAAGCCAATTGGAAGGCTTTGGGTCAGTCACACTCCCTCAGTCCAATCTATCTCACAGAGTTGGTTTTTTTTTTCCCCAATTTTTTTTTATTTTCCATAATATTTCCAACAATTTAACCAGTGTACAATACATTCAATTATCCAACATTTATTCCTCCCCATAAATTGTACTCGATTGGGCCTGCCCAGTCGCCACTCCCTTCCTTAAACCTTTCTACCCGTCTCTACCTTCTTTTACTTTCTCCACCTTCCTCCGCCTCACTTTCTTACTTCCTCTCCTCCTTCCCACTTCTCACTTCCACCCTTTCTGACCCTCTCACTTCCCTTCCTTCTTCTCCCCCTACTACCTACTTACCTACTTTCTTCCTTCTCTCTTCTCCTCTCTCCCTACCCTTTCCCTTCTGGAGTGGTTGCTGAGCAGGCCCAATTTTGCACCATTCCAACTTAATTAATTCTTCAATTATTCATGTACAATGGCAATCAATCAATTTATAATCTTCCCCCTTCTCCCCTTCCCCCTCCCCACTCCAAGACTTCCCAGAAAAAAATACAGGGTATTATATCTAACAAACATAATCTAAAATATAACATAAGACATAATCCTCAGTCCCTTCACACCTTCCCACTATCAATTCCCTTCTTTCTTAAACTTACTAATACAAAACAAATCCTAACTTCACTCAAAAGATAATTGGTATTTTTTAATCTGATACTTATTTTGAATATAATCAATCCACTTTCTCCATTCCAAAATATATTTTTCTTGTGTATAGTCTTTCAAGTAGGCAGAAATTTTTGCCATTTCTGCTAAATTGGATACTTTACTAGTCCATTCTCCAATTGTAGGTAAGTCTTCTTTCTTCCAATATTGTACAATCAATAATCTCGCGGCAGTTATTAAGTTCAAAATCAATTTAGTCTCTATAACTGTACAGTCTGAAATTATTCCTAATAAAAAAAACTGTGGAGTAAACTTAATCTTCTTTTTCAAAATATTCTGCATAATCCACTATATTTTAATCCAAAAAGCTTTAACTTTTTTACAGGTCCACCATATATGATAATAAGTAGCATCCTCACAATCACATCTCCAACGATTTGCTTTCACATTTGGATACCTACACGACAATTTTTTCGGATCTAAATGCCACCTATAAAACATTTTATAAAAATTTTCTCTTAGAGAAATTGTACTTGTGTAAATTTAACATTCTTCACCCAATTTTTTCCCCATGTGTCTAGCATTATTGGTTGTTAAAAATTTTGTGCCCATCTTACCATAGAATCTTTAACCAACTCTGTTTCTGAATCAATTTCTACCAATACATTATATAGTCTCTTTATATGCTGTTGACCTTGGTCTTTTATTTGTGTTACCAAGTTATCATCACTTATCACAGAGTTGTTTTTGTAGGGAAAATAAGAGGAAGGAATATTAAACATGTTCAATGTCTTGAGTTGTTTGTAAAAATAACAAAGGCAATATATTAAATAAAGAGTCTAGACAACAGATTTTCTGATGTTTCAGCAATTGTGAACTACGCCTGGTATCATCAGAAACAAAATAGTCCACTACATAGACCAAAGGTAACTGAGCAGGAATTGACTGGGCATTATGACTTCTGATTGGTGCGTAGCTGACTTGGTTTCTGATTGGTGCAGGTTAGCCTTTGGTTCTTTGTGCCTGATCCTGATTGGTCATTTTGGCAATGTTTGTTCCTGATTGACCCTTTGTTCATGCTGGCTTAGATTGGTCATTTTTCGAGTGCTGATTCCTAATTTATTTTATTTTGTTTTGCTCTGTTCTGGTGGTTGGTCTGAGGAACTGAACCTTGACTGAATCTTTGTTCAAAGTTTCCGATTTGCCCATTTTCAGGAGCTGATTCCTGGTTGGTCCTGCTTTTGGAGAGGATCTTGGTGTAGTACAGGGCAGATAACCAGACTTCGTTAACCTTCAGACTTTCTTCTTTCTTGTTAATGTTGTTGAGATGTTTGTGAATCTCAATAGATTCTCTGTGCAAGTGTATGTAATTTTATTTTATGTGGCATAGCAAAATGCCACATAGTGTTTTATATTATTGATAGCACATGTGTCTTTGAATTGAATTTTATCATCAATATGATGCAGTCCATGTTTTTGGGTACTATTCTAGTCCGTAATCCTTCTCATGTTTTATCAGTCAGGGGTGGAAACTGCATTTTGTGGTTCTAATGTAAACCTGTCCATAGCTACAAGAGATGTGATAAACCCTGGATGCTTTTAGCCCACGGGTTTCCAAACCTAGCAAGTCCACAAGACTTAAAATTGCCAAGTTTGGAGACCCCTGTTTTAGCCAGTCTCTTCTGTTCTTGGCTAATGAAATGATTCTCTGGATTTTCTTAATCAAACTGTACCCAACTCATACAAAATCTAGCTTTTTCACTCACATGTACTAGAAACTTGTTGTTTTTTTTTAAATCATAAGAGGTGAGATCATTTCTAATATGGGGAACATCTTTCTGCCAATCAAGAAATTGGGAACGGTCTGTGTCGGTCTCTCCAGTTGGGAAAGAACAGGGAAAAATCCTTCTCCAAAGACCAGCTGCAGTTTTTGCCTGACTCTTAAATAGAGCAGCTTCTGCTCAGATTCAAAGCACCTGTCAATTCTTGCTTCCTCTCTGCTACCTCCCCTAGGCTGGAGGCAGGTTATGAATTCCAAGCTATAAATAGTATTGCTAATAGGATATCAGAACCAGCAGTTACTGAGGCTACTGATAGACATACAGGGGTTGTTAGCTGAGGAGACAATATTAGAATGGGCAGGTTAGAGCACCCAATGCTTATATGTGATCTCTGGCCCAGCTGAAGGTGTTTTTTTTAAAATGGCACTACCTGGGCTTTTGTGGTGAATGAAATTGTATTCAATTTTTCCCCCTTCTTTTTTTAAAAAAAATGATGCGAGATATTGCTTGCAAAATTGGCTGCAAGGGTATGAAAAAGATCAGGTTTGGCAACACCTATCATGATGAACAACGTAAGTGCAAAAGGTCTCTACGGTGAGGCTGTAACTTAAGATTTTGCAAGACATCGCTTGACATGAAAATGCCATTTGTGTGCCTAAAACAGATCTCAATGTTTACACCTCCTCCTTTCACTCCTTTATTTTGGTGATCCAGGACCACCATCCCAGCCTTCTGAATACTAGCATTTTCCACTTTTCCTGTTAATATTTTTGTCCTAAACCAGCTAATTTTGGAGGTTTTTTTTTTGTTTTTTGTGATGCTTGTCATGTGTTTTTATCCAGGTGAAAAAGTTGGTGATGCTATCCACACCTTCATTTCTGAGAGGGTAATAGCACTGCTACTGCTGTGTGTACATCTGCATTCACCCACAGTGACTGAATTCATGCAATATATTCAATCATGTCAGGTGAAAGATTTAGTGGCTTCATTTGCATAAAAGTTAAGATTAATTAATTTAACTTTTGTGGGGAGTGTCTTGTGCAAACTCAATCCTGTTGGTTAGTTTAGAGTCCCATGTATTTTTTGATCTCAGAACTCTTTAACCAGTTAAGTGTTTTACACAATCCAGCCGTTCTCCTGGTCCTGCAGAACCTCCAATAATCTTGATATAGTCCTGATTCCCCCCCCCCCCGCCGTTGGTGTGATGAGAGGAAAGGCAGTTGAAAGAGAACAGGCTAAATCTTTGCAGTGACAGCCCAAGGCTACTGCATTCCTTTTCAGGGAAAAAGCTCCGGTTGTATATCTGCCCTGATCATGCAAGGGATTCATCATTGGCTTTTTTTCTTGGCTAAAACAGCCTTCATTGATCTCTGCTAAAAGAAGTCCCTTTCTCCATCCATAGAAAGTCCCTGAAATATAGGTATATTTGGAGGTGACTGCCCTTAAATTTAATATACTTGTGGTTTCTGGGTGCAAAACGTGTATTTCTTGGCCAATGAAATTAATGGAAAAGCATCCCTAAGTCTTTCTCTTTATGGTTTAGTGCTTTGAGTGAACCCAACTCTTCTGTCTGAGCCTAGCTGGGGACTTTGGGGAGTTGAGTGAAAGGCAATTTTTTTCCAGAGAAGGAAAGAAAAGAATGGGACCATGTGTTGGCTGAGCAAAGCATTATAAGGACCTTGGACAGCTCATGGATAGCACCAGTTTTTTGGGGTTTTTTATGATGGCCAATACTGTTGCTGATTGTGTTGACCATAAATAGGACTTCTGGCTTGTTATGGATGCCTTGAATTATTGTGCAATTGAGACGCTCCAGCAGCTCCAGAAGTCTCATCTCGCACAGAGGATGAGATATTCTGCTTCCTAATGTCACAAGTTTTTGCACTGCTGTCCTTAGGAGATAACTAAGGGTAACTGTTAACCTATGAATTAAGCCAGTGTTTTTCAAACTTGGTAACTTTAGGATGTGTGGACTTTATTATTATTATTATTTTATTTTGTCACACAGTATATATAAGCATAAGCATGAAATAATTATACAATATATAAGCATATATATAAGTATGAGTATGTAATAACTATATTAATTGGATATAACGAAAGAAAACAATAGGACAGGAATGGTAGGCACGCTTGTGCTCTTATGCACACCCTTTACCTCTTAGAAATGGGGTGAGGTCAATAGTAGACAGTTTTTGGTTGAAGCTTTTGGGATTTTGGGAAGAGACCACAAAGTCAGGTAGTTTATTCCAGGCATTAACAACTCTTGTTACTGAAGTCATATTTTCTGCAATCAAGATTGGAGCGGTTCACATTAAGCTTAAATCTGTTGTGTGCTTGTATATTGTTGTGATTGAAGCTGAAGTAGTCTTCGACAGGAAGGACATTGTAATAGATGATTCTATGAGTTAAACTCAGGTCATGTCGAAGACGGCGTAGTTCTAAATTTTCTAAACCCAGGATTTCAAGTCTGGTGGCATAAGGTATTTTGTTGTATTCAGAGGAGTGGAGAACTCTTCTTGTAAAATATTTCTGGACATGTTCAATTGTATTGATGTCAGAAATGTGGTATGGGTTCCAGAAAGTCGAGCTGTATTCAAGAATTGGTCTAGCAAATGTTTTATATGCTCTGGTTAGTAGTGTAGTGTTTCTGGAAAAGAAGCTACGCAGGATTAGGTTTACAACTCTTAGGGCCTTTTTTGCGATGTAGTTGCAGTGAGCATTGGCACTTAGATCATTTGATAAGAAAACTCCAAGGTCTTTAACAGGGTGGGGGTCATCTGTAAGGTAATGTCCATCAAGCTTTTAGGTTCTTTTTTCCAATATGTAAGACTGAGCATTTGCTGGTTGAGATTTGGAGTTGCCAAGTTTTAGATCATTCAGATACAAAGTCAAGGTCTTTTTGAAGGGTAGTTGTATTGTTGGTGGTGTTAAATAGTTTGACATCGTCAGCAAAGAGAACACAATTACTTGTGATATGGTCACAGAGATTATTAATGTATAATATGAAGAGTGTTGGTCCAAGAACACTGCCTTGGGGAACGACACTTTTGAGAGGAACAGGATTTGATAGAGCATTGCCAATTTTGACCACTTGTTGTCTGTTTGACAGGAAAGCTGTTATCCAATTGTGGAGGGGTCCTCAAATGCCATAAGATTTTAGTTTTAGGAGAAGTTTATCATGTGAAAAGCTTTACAGAAGTCTATGTAGGTTGCATTTATTGATTTGCCCTGATCAAGATTTGTACTCCATCTATACTTCCAGAATTATAAATACTTCCAGAATTCCTCAGCCAGCATACTGCCTGGAGTATTATGGAAGTTGATGTCCACAAATCTTAAAAGTTGTCAAGTTTGAAAAACTCTGAATTATACAACTTCCATCTCTATAGAAGTAGTACAATATTACGAGAGAGGAAGCTATGCAAGATTAGGTTAACAACTTTTAATGCCTTTTTGGCAATGCTGTTACAGTGAGCAGCATTGCAAAAAAGGCATTAAAAGTTGTTAACCTAATCTTGCATAGTTTCTTCTCTCGTAATATTGTACTACTAACTAGAGCATACAAAACATTTGCTAGACCAATTCTCAAATACAACTCATCTGTCTGGAACCCACACTGCATATCAGACATTAATACAATTGAGAGAGTTCAGAGATATTTCACGAGAAGAGTCTCTCATTCCTCTACCTGCAATAGAATACCTTATGCCACCAGACTTGAAATTTTGGGCTTAGACAACTTAGAATTACGCTGACTTTGGTCTGACCTAAGCGTAGTACATTAAATTATCTGCTACAATGTCCTATCTATCAATGACTACTTCAGCTTCAACCACAACAATACACAAATAAACAATAGATACCAATTTAAGGTAAACTGCTCCAAAATTGATTGCAGAAAATATGACTTCAGCAATAGAGTGGTCAATACCTAGAATACACTAACTGACTCTGTGGTTTCTTCCCCAAACCCCCAAAACATTAACCTTAGACTGTCTACTGTTGACCTCACCCCATTCCTAAGGGGCGTGCATAAACGCACCAGGGTGCCTAACGTCCCTGTCCTAATGTTTCCTTTTATTTGTATCCATCTCATGTATTCATAATTATGTCTACACTTATATCTGATACAGATATAAGATGCTTGACGAAATAAATTAAATAAATATAATAACCATCTTCATTCTAGGCACATGGTAGAAAGATTCTGTACGATCCAATGCCTAGATCCAAATTTGAGAAAATGGCTTTCTCACAGCTTTCTTAATGCCACACAATACATTTAAGAAAATCTATTAAAAATTGACAGGCTGCAATTCCTACAACAAACTAAGTTGCACTGAGGAGGGATTAGATTAGATGAGGTCCCTTCCAATTCTTATCGTTCTATGATTCTAAGCTTGGTTAGTTTTAACTTTTTGTGTTTTTTAAATGGCTTAGTCTATTGTGCAAATCCAGGTCTTATAACTTATGGATCAATCTTATATAAAGAACCTTATGGTAACAGCCAGACTCCTGGACAGCGAACTCAGCATGAGCTACACAGACACAGCACAGCTAAATAAAAATCTTAAATACATATGCGAATGAAAGTACTTTAAGCAATGGTTGCCCTCTGTCCACATGTGTGTGTGATCCCTCTTTTGCCCAGCATGGTTTAAATCCAGCTCTTTTTGCCCTTCCTTCCTAATAACTTAATAGATTGCTTTGTGCTTCTCCATTATGGTACTTGGTGGCAACTGACTGATCCCACAACTTCAGCTTAAATGTGTTTACAGAATGCATTCATTTAGAATCAGAAAAACGAAGTCAGATTGGGAAAGGAGGATGGGCTAGTGAATTATTCTACAAATAGGACCATCTGCAATGCAGACATACAAAACATAATCCCAGGGTGGCACTGTACTTCATAACTTTCTCACTTCCTCAAATATCCAGGGCAGGCTCTTAACTCTGACAATTTTGCACCAAGCATTTGGCCACTTAACTCACTGGTGGTAGTGTTGCTAGTATGGTAAGTTCTATTCAATTAGATCCAAATGAGTTTGCAATCATTAATTTAGGGGAAGGGGAATGTAGGCAATTGACTCTGAATAATTGTACAAATGGCTAGAAACAGTCAGTAAAACCTGGTGACAGTGAGACACACAGCTACCTACCTGATTCTGTTAGTCCATGGCTGCTAAAGCATAGAACAGAGGCCAGAGAAGTGGCCATCACTACCCCTCAATAATCTCAGTACCATGGCTGTCTTCCAGAAGATCAAAATGCCAGCATAATGTCGGCAGGCTCAAGCTGGATCAGCCTTTGAGAATAGGCTTCCAAGCCCATAAGGACAGAGTTCCACATTTTCTAAGCATGAATCAGGGCTGAAATCCACCAGGTTCTGACAGGTTCTGGAGAACAGGTAGTGGAAATTTTGAATAGTTTGGAAAACCGGCAAATACCGCCTCTGGCTGGCCCCAGAGTGGGGTGGGAATGGAGATTTTGCAATATCCTTCCCTTGCCATGCCCACCAAGCCACGCCCACAGAAACGGTAGTAAAAAAATTTGAATTTCACCACTGGCATGAATGGAGTGCTGGGTTTGGACCATGGAGACTTTAGTACTAAGCAGTCCAGGTGGCTTTCGTTGCTCATGTTGGTTTCTTCATTGGTTGTGAAGAGAATATAGACCAGGGGTCTGCAGTCTTGGCTCTTTTAAGACTTGTGGACTTCAACTCCCAGAGTTCCTCAGCCAGCTTTTCTGGCTGAGGAATTCTGGGAGTTGAAGTCCACCGGTCGTCAAGTTGCCAAGTTTTGACACCCCCGGTCTATAGTCTCTTCACAACTAATGAAGAAATTGATATAGAGCTGAAATAGACTCACATCCAGCCGAGCCATTCTCAGCTCTCAAAAGAACAGAAGAAGAGAAAGTGTGCGATTAGAGATAAATAGGTGCTACAGATATACAGGTAGTCCTCGACTTACACCCACTTGTTTAACAACCGTTCATGTTGATGATAAAAGTGACTTACAACCAGTCCTCACACGTACGACCTTAGCAGCTCTAAGCTATCTTTTTTCCTGGCAGTGTCGTATTTTCCAAAGATATAAGCTCCTTCGGAACACGGGGGTCCCATTAAAGTTGGCAGCTGCTTTCTCTGTACTCGGTGATTTGCCTGACATCCGTAAATGAGCTCTCCTTAGTGTGTAGAATTATCTCCTCATTCTTTCCCCAAACCAGCTGCCAATCACGTTTTGCAGACCAGAAAAATTAGTCATTTATTTGCCAAATTCTTCCTTTTTTAAAAAAAAGACAATGGACTCACAAAGCAGTTCAGAAAAAAAAGAGAGAGAGTGCCTGTCAGGCTCCGTCATTGCATTGCACTTCCCAACTAAAAAGGCAAAGAAATAGGAAGGGATAGAAATCGGTTCTTGATATAAAATAGTATTTCTTAACCATGGAGACTTGAAGTCCACCCATTTTCAACCTGCTGAAGTGGAGAATACACAGATGCACAAAATGATTAATATCCAATGTGGCTGGTGTGTATGTGTGTGTGTGTGTGTGTGTGTGTGTGTGTGTGTGTGTGTGTTGCCTACAGCAGTGGGTGGGTCTAGTTCCTTTAGGATAGGGGTCTCCAACCTTGGCAACTTGAAGACTTGTGAACTTCAACTCCCAAAGTTCTTCAGCCAGCAAAGCTGGCTGAGATACTCTGGGAATTGAAGTCCACAAGTCTTAAAGTTGCCAGGGTTGGAGATCCCTGCTTTAGGAGGAGAGGAATCCAGAAAGAACTCACACCTGTGCTTCGGGAGTCCCAGGGCAGCAGGTGGTTACTAGAGCAAAGAGCTTTCTGATGGACGGGAATGGGGAGGAGGGTGGCAGAGCTAAGACTGTTGCAGCTGGTCCTTCTTGGCTGATGGATGAAGCCAGGTTGACCTCCCCTTGCCCTGATGCTATTCTTGGGATACTGATGCTGTGCATTCTCCCAATAGCTCTTAATCTTCTGCAAAACAAGCTTTCCTCCTGTTCTTCTGCTGAAAAAAAATAAAGGAAGAAGTGAAATATCTACACCAGTGTTTCTCAATCTCAGTCGGTTTAAGATGTGCGGACTTCAGAATTCCCAGAATTCCCAGCACTGTTCCCACCCCATGGCTGGCTGGAATTCTGGGAGTTTAAGTTCGCACATCTTAAACCCGCTGAGATGGAGGAACATCAAGCCTGGCAAATAATTTCCATTTTCTTTCCTGTTCATTTTATGAACTTCTCAATTGTATATCCTCCATAGGTTGGTTGGATGTTCCCCCCCACCAACCCCCAATCAAGAGAAGCATGCAAACTACCTAAGTAGTTACAAACCATCCACAGCAACTTGATAGTCCATAATGAATAAATCAACTAAATGTTTGCAATAAGAAGGAATTCAAGAGTCTTCCTCCAGACCAGGTGTGTTAAACTCGCGTTGTCACATGATGTATCATGACTTTTCCCTCCTTTGCTAAATTAGGGTGGGTGTGGCCAGTGCATGACGCATCTGGCCCGTGGGTCGCAAGTCTGACACCCCTGCTCCAGACACTCTTATATGGGGTGTGTCCATCCCAACTCATCTGGTGCGTATTAGGTTGGAGAAGACTGCTACAGATATCACACTAAACCAGTCCCAAACCACCATATCACGGCTTGATACATGAATCCAGCTATTACGGCAGCGAAATATATAGCAAGGATCTAGAATGTGTTCAAGGGTTAATCTTCTAAAACCTTTGGCTGAATTTGCATAATGTTTGCTTATCTTGGTTTTGGTATCTTGGTTTTCGAATTAACAGAATTTTCTGGATTCAGAGAATGCATTGAGCCTTAAATTGGGTTTGCATAGCCCTCTAAGCTACAAATTCACAGAGTGGCCAAAGTTAAACATATCCTAATTTAGCACACCGTGCAAATGTTTAGTTTAAACTATATTTGATCTAGCCCTGAGGCTGAGGTGTAGAACTTAGGCGGGCAAATTCCCCCATTCATTAACAACCTTAAAGATTTACATTAGTTAAGTCTCCTAAGCCTGAAAACGGTGCCCTTTTGGATTTGCAGAAATTTCAATTTCAAACCAACTTTTGGCACTGATTTAAATCCTGGCTTCCAGTACTTCAAAAGAGGGGTTCTTTGGGTTTTGTGCAAGTGGTAAGTGGTGTCCAGAACGGGTTATCAAGCTGTGCTCATCTGGTGGAGCTGATGGAATAAAATGTGGCATGTATCTTCTCATTAATTATTTGGCAATGCACAGAAGAGTACAACATGATGATCAGAAGGTGACAGGAGCTACTCCATAAGGAAGAACTACAACCTTTTGTCAATTAAAAAAAGAAAAAAGGAATATTTAGAGAAAGTTTTATTCTTTTTCCTACAACATTAAGACTGGGAATCATCCATCAAAGCACATAAGTGATTCAGAATTGATTGAAGTTAATATGTTTTCCAATAACATGAAATATTGAATTCATGACCATCCAATGTGATTAGCTACTAATTTAATTCATTCAGTTTTGGTCGACATGATGTAAAAAAAAGATGTTGAGACTCTAGAAAGAGTGCAGAGAAGAGCAAGAAAGATGATTAGGGGACTGGAGGCTAAAACATATGAAGAACGGCTGCAAGAACTAGGTATGTCTGGTTTAATGAAGAGAAGGACTAGGGGTAACATGATAACAGTGTTCCAATATCTCAGGGGTTGCCACAAAGAAGAGGGAGTCAAACTATTCTCCAAAGCACCTGAGGGCAGAACAAGAAGCAATGGGTGGTAACTAATCAAGGAGAGAAGCAACTTAGAATTAAGGAGAAATTTCCTGACAGTTGCAACAATTAATCAGTGAAACAACTTACCTTCAGAAGTTGTGAATGCTCCAGCACTGGATATTTTTAAGAAGATGTTGGATAACCATTTGTCTGAAATGGTGTAGGGTTTCCTGCCTAGGCAGGGGGTTGGACTAGAAGACCTCCAAGGTCTCTTCCAACTATTCTATTCTATTCTATTCTATTCTATTCTATTCTATTCTATTCTATTCTATTCTATTCTATTCTATTGTTTTAAAGGAGAACACAATCAGCTCAGGGCCGAATGGAGAATTCTGGGAATTGAAGTCTACCCATCTTCAAGTTACTAAGATTGGGAAATGCTGACCTAAGTGCAAAAATTTGAAAATGGACTTTGACTAAATGGGAGCCTTAACCTGGGAATAAGAGTCTATTTTTAATAAAGTCCATTTTCACAGCACTGGAAGAAAATAAGCACAAATCAGGCGGAAGAATTAAGGAAGCCAGTGAAAGGTGTCATTGCAAGAACTTTGGTCTCTGCATCAGATGCTCCAGATCAAAAGCCAGCAGCTCATTAGCAACAATGAGGCAAGAAATGTTGTCAAGTAGGATTACTCCAGAAATCTTAAATAGCCTTCATCTTAAATGCAAACTGGAGAAGCAAAAGGGGAGGAAATCAAGAATGCAAACAAGGCCTGGGCAACTTCTTCAGCTGGGATAGTTAAGAGTATTTATATGCTGACTTTACATGAAGCTAAGCTGTGACTTGTCTGTGGTTGGATGAATCTAGGTGTTAAGATCTTTCAATCATGGTTTGCTTTTACTGTTCATTAATTGATTTTTATCCTGTTTTCCTGTAACATATCTTGATATAGACAAGAGTAGTATATATGGCTGCATGGGGACTGCAGCCAAGAAATTAAAAGACACTTGCTCCTGGGGAGGAAAGCTATGGCAAATCTAGACAGCATACTAAAAAACAGAGACATCCCCTGCCAACAAAAGTGCGTATAGTCAAGGCTATGGTTTTCACAGTTGCAATGTATAGCTGTGAAATACTTATCACTGTTGGACCATAAGAAAGGTTGAGCACCAAAGAATTGAGGCCTTTGAACTCTGGTGCTAGAGAAGACTCCTGCAAGTCCCTTGGACTGCAAGGCGATCAAACCGATCAGTCCTAGAGGAGATCAATCCTGACTGCTCTCTAGAAAGCCAGATCCTGAAGATGAAACTCAAAGACTTCACAACTAACAAAGTATATATGGCATTCAACCAAGGTTAAAAGAACATAAGTCATTGAAAGACAAACCTATAGTATTAAGACAAAAAGAGGGTCTGTTCAGACATTTGCACAAGAAATGCTTTAATATAATATGTGAACCGGGGGTGAAATCCAGCAGGTTCTGACAGGTTCTGGAGAACGGGTAGCGGAAATTTTGAGCAGTTCGGAGAACCAGCAAATACCACCTCTGGCTGGCCCTAGAGTGAGGTGAGAAGGGAGATTTTGCAATATCCTTCCCCCTGGAGTGGGGTGGGAATGGAGATTCTGCAGTATCCTTCCCCTGCCACAGCACGCCCACCAAGCACGCCCACAGAACCGGTAGTAAAAAAATTTGAATTTCACTACTGGTGTGAACCCTGCCCCTTTGTAGATTATTCATCAAGCAGTGGTTAAAGAAACACGGCATTGGCACAATGTGAGAACCAACTTTTTGAATACTAAGAACTGACGACTACTGAGAGCCACCCAAACAAACAAGTAGTGTGAACCTGCCATGGGCCAAGTCCTTAAATAGCTAGGAATATTTGACTTGTTGAGTAACAAATTATAGTTTCTTTTTTGGCTTAAAATTGCCATTTAAGCAAAAGTTGGCTTCAAATGTGAATTGCTGCAAACCCAACTGTTTCTTTCCAAGCTTGGAAGACAAGAAAGGGAAGTCTCAAACTCCATTAATGTAAGTGGAACAGTGGTAGGTTTCAAATTTTTTTACTACTGGTTCTGTAGATGTGGCTTGGTGGGCGTGGCATGGCTTGGTGGGCGTAGCAGGGGAAGGATACTGTAAAATCTCCATTCCCTCCCCACTCCTGGGGAAGGATATTGCAAAATCCTCATTTCCTCCCAATCAGCTGGGACTCAGGAGGCCGAGAATAGATGGGTTTGGGCCAGTCAGAGGTGGTATTTACTGGTTCTCCAAACTACTCAAAATTTCTGCTACTGGTTCTCCAACACCGGTCAGAACCTGCTGAAACCCACCTCTGAAGTGGAAGGTGATGTTCTGGAGCTTTGCAGCCCAGACTGGGTGATGCCAAGGTGAATGTGATGGCCTGGCTCAAAAACGTCAAGATGACAGCCACAAATAAAACATGTAAAAAAAAAAAAAAAGGAAAGCTTCAACTGTGCAGTTGTGGACACCATCTTAATGTTTTGACATCCCGCCCCTCGCCAATAGATGGCTCTGTATGCCACAAAGCAACCCACAACCAAATCAACCATCCTTGAAGTACCCAATCTAATTTATTTCTAAATACACCTCCTTTCATACTTCCTCCCCCCCCACCACCTTTCCCCTCCCTGGCCCAGCTTTGCAATCTTCTCAAAATGATCATGCCGGCTGGGGAATTCTGCGAATTGAATTAAAATTGCCAAATCTTAAAGTTGCCAAGTTTGAGAAGCACTGATCTAACCACAGTTTTGCTTTTAAAGGAGGCTAAGCGTTTTCCCTAAAGGAAAAGCTTCATCTGAAACTTTAATGAGCTGGTTAAAAATGCAAAGGGGCAGATTGTCTTCCCTATTGGGGTTTCTTAATTCTGGGCTGATTCCATTAAGCGTGCAAAACAGATGGGGCAATGGGAGCCTGTTTATTTCTCAACGGGCTTCTCCAATTCGTTGGAGCGACCTGGTTCAGAAATGGTCAAGGGGTCATTCCATTTTCAGTCCTGTGAGCAGTCAGATTAGCTAGTTTGAGGGGAATAAGACGGTCGCATTTGATTGAGACCAGGAGCAATGACCTTGACTTGAAACATGGACTCTTCTTGGCATGGTAGAAATTGTAGGCAGTAGTGGGATCCTTCCGGTTTTAACAACCAGTTCGGTGATCGCGCGTTTCGCTGCGCGCACATGCGCAGTTTGACAAAAATCACCTTCTGCATTAGTGCTAGGGAATTAAAACAGCATGGCGATCAGCTCTGCTGTGCTAATCGTCTGCGAAGATAAAGGTAAGCAAAGCACAGGGGCAGGCGGGTGGGCAGGCCCAGCTGATTGTCGGAGAGAACTGGTTCACTCCCAGCTGATCATCAGAGCTACCGGTTCGCCCGAACTGGTAGAATCCCACCCCTGACTGTAGGGGTTTTTCCTTTCTTTTTATGACACTGTTGCTTTTTCTTTCCGCCCTGCCCTTGACCGTACCCAGAGTTGCCCTTTGCTGGGCTGAGGTCTTCCTAATAGACAAAGGGGGCTTGCGAGTGCATGCAGAATCCTGTTTCCATCTGATAGGAAGCAGCCTTTTTCAAAAGAGAAGCAAGCCTCAAGGGAGAGTTCCTTTGAATAGATACCAAGAATATTCAAACCTGCCTTTCCTTTCCTTTTTTTTTTTTTTGCTGTTTCTGAAAGAAATTAAGGAAATCACAAAACACGTGGAAACTTCTGAACTCCAGCTCCTTTGTTGGGGAAATTCTACATATGCTACAGATTCTCTTTCAGTGCCACTGAAATTCCTCTCTTGTTTTCCTTCATCAGAACATTAAAGGATCCACCTCCTTTTCTAATTTAATTTTAGAGAGAATCATGAGGGAGAAAAAAGAAAAACCATCTGAGACATACACACCACACTCTTTGGATTTCATTTTTTTCTCTGCTGAGAAGATGTAATTGTTAAGTAAGGCAGAAATATTCTGCACTATTCTTGGAGAGAAAATGAGTTGAATTAAACTTTCAAACAGCATGAGGCATTTTGTATGGAGAGCCAAACCATCTAGGAATAAAGACAGGTTTTTTTTAAATTCCTAAAGTCAAGGGCACTGGCAGGAGAGACCAAAATATAGTTAAGTGAGCATTTGTAACTATATGATTGAAGCCCTGTTCTTTTTCTATGCCTATGTGTATGACTGACCAGCTTCTTGTCTATTGTGCAGTTGAAATGGGACTTTCCAATTGTCATTATCATATTTAAGTCCCTAATCCAAGCAGTGAAGCTAAGTAGAAAATGTTGGCTAATCTTGGAAAAGGTAAAATGGATTTGACCTAATTAATACTTGAATGGAGACCACCAGAAAATCCCAGGAAAGAATGAAAAAAAGGAAGGAAGGAAGAAAGAAAAACCATAGTGTTTCCATTCTGTAGAAGAAAGTAAAGAAAATTATATGGATACATCCTCAAAGCTGCTAAGAGTCAAGACCTGGTTCATTTGCTTTAGTCAAAGGGTGACTTTGAATTCTGTTTCCAGATTGAGCCCTTTCCTCAGAGATGTTCTAAGCACTGTTTTTTTCCAAGTTGGCTTCTGCTGAATTACCCTCTCCATTATCCTCAACCGTCATGGCCAATATCTGGGGGTGATGGGGTTGAACATTTCCCTTTGAGCAGTGAGACCAGCCTTTTGGCAAGACATGTGCAGGCAGAGTGAAGCCCTGAGCATTGCACACACTGTAGCTACTAATGTAAATTTTCAGTTTTCAGTTTACTTAGCATATTCGTCCAAAATGAAGATGACCTTGATGTTATTATGAACTTACCATCTACCAAGAAAGAACCATTATTTCTCCATGACTCCAACATGACCCTCGCATTTAAAAACCTAAATTTTATTTTGTGAAAGAAGAATCAATCTTCCTTTCCTATGAATGCTGTTCTACAGCAGCAGAACAAATGAGCGCAGAGTCAAAATAGGCAGGGTTACTTATGATCATCAAAATTAAAGACACCATCCCAGAATTGCCATCAATATGATGCCAAAGGCAGAAAATGTGAGCAGGGTATGTGTGTTACTCTTTCCAGGTCAGGAGTGTCCTTGACTCAAAATGGGTAGCCAGAGACAAGCAGACAGAGCTGGTCCTTTCCTTTGCTCCCAACCAGAAGATTGGCAGACAAAGCTAGTGGTGACCTATTGTAAACACTCATCCTTCTTCTCTCAGGTATCTGGAGCCAGACTGCTTTCTTCTCTAGGCCAGAGAACCAACATGGTGGCGTAGGAGCTGTTGGTGGGAAAATGGATCTGAGATGTTGGAGTCATGACTTTGTTCCCACAACAGTCTTAATTTAATTTATTCAATTTAGGCACTGCCCAACTCCAGACTGATTCTGGGCAATGTACAATAAAGCTAAATAATATACAAAATACATAGAATGCTATGTAATAATAAAGGCCCCCATTCTCTTGATGGAAAACCTCACTCTGTCAACTGGTTTGGGACCACAATGTGGGGGTCCCATTCTGGAGGTGGCTAGTAGGTTAGGAGAAGATCCCAACTCCACCCCATTTATGCATTGGTCCTTTTTATTTACAGTTGTTTGTTGTTGGCTTTCATTTTTAATGTCCAATTCTTCAATATTTTAACCCTCTAATTGTTTTTACTGTCATTGCCAACATTGCCAAAAAAGCACTAAGAGTTGTTAACCTAATCTTGTGTAGCTTCCTCTCTGGTAATATTGTACTACTAACTAGAGCATACAAAACATTTGCTAGACCAATTCTTGAATACAGCTCATCTGTCTGGAATCCGCACTGCATATCAGACTTTAATGCAATTGAAGAGTGTCCAGAGATATTTCACGAGAAGAGTCCTTCATTCCTCTGCCTGCAATAGAATACCTTATGCCACCAGACTTGAAATTTGGGGCTTAGACAATTTAGAACTATGCCGCCTTCGGTCTGACCTAAGTGTAGTACATAAAATTATCTGCTACAATGTCCTACTTGACAATGACTACTTCAGCTTCAACCACAACAATACACAAGCAAACAATAGATACAAACTTAAGGTAAACCGCTCCAAAGTTGATTGCAGAAAATACGACTTCAGCAACAGAGTGGTCAGTGCCTGGAATGCACTACCTGACGGTGGTTTCTTCCCCAAACCTCCAAGGAGAGAAGCAACCTAGAATTAAGGAGAAATTTCCTGATTGTTAAAACAATTAACCAGTGGAACAACTTGCCTCCAAAAGTTCTGATTGCTCCAACACGGGAAGTTTTTAAGAAGAGGATGAACAACCATTTGTCTGAAGTGGTGTAGGGTTTCCTGCCTGAGCAGGGGGTTCAACTAGAAGACCTCCAAGGTCCCTTCCAACTCTGCTATTCTATTCTAATGAAAACAGTCCCTTTAACCAGCATGGGCAGGGAGACCATATTTCAGGGCTCTACCTAACTATGAAGCTTAACGGGAGACCTGACATTGTCAACTAGCTTTGCCTACTTCGCAATGTTGTGCAAATAAAATGCCAGGGCGAGAAGGAAAACACTCCCCCCACCCAATGTGTGCAGTTTTAAGTCTCTGATGGGAAAGGTATGAAATAAGTTACACTTAGCAAAATGTAATGAAGTAAATTGGGCAAAAAACACATGCTGATTACAGGGCCAGAGAAGTAATCCTGCCCTCTCTCGCTCCTCCCAGTAGCAATAATGCTTCCTACCTGCTTTCTCTAACATTTCCATGATAGCCTTTGGAAAAGGCTCCAAACTGTATGAGAAACTGGGCTGGGTAAAGCCCCTGGTCTTCTACCCAAATGGACAGCACATCTGCGCTGCAATCTTTATCTAGATCAGGGGTGTCCAACCTTGACAAGTTTTGGACTTAAACTGGTCTAGATATTAAGAGCAGAAGGTAGCACAGTCCAAGTAGGAACCAAGTGCCTATTAAAGAAGGCTGTTGTGTGATGAGAGAAATTATTCCATGGCCAATGTTGAAGCAAATGTCCAGTGTCTGGGCAGTCAAGCTACATAGCTGGATGGATCTGGGCCTTTTCCACAAACAGCCAAGAGTGATCAAGTTGCTATTACTGGAGGACCAAAGCTGAATGTGTGTTGCAAATGGGAGCTGCAGAAAGTGCCTGGCTCAAAAGACTCTTAGCTGTCAAAGGGACTTTGGATTCACTGAAGGTTCTCTGGCAACCAGAGTTAGCGGGTTTTGGTAGCAAGCCTGAGGTAGGATTTGCTCAACAAAGTAAGCCATTTGGCTGGCTGGATCTCTAACTTGCTGCCTCCAGATGTGCCAAGCTACAGTGGAAAACAATGGCAGTTGTAGTTTTAACATCTGGAGGATTGGGGGAGGCAGAGGGAGTCCATATTAGACCAGTGTCATTTGAAGGGAGTCAGAAAAGGCAGATGCTTCTCACGTGTAATAGCTTTAGATGATTCAGGGCACAAAGATTAGCTACATCAAGGGAAGGAGAAAATCTACTCAATCAGTCAAAATAACTGGGATAAAAAAACCTTTTAGGTCAGTGGTGGGCGTGGCTTGGTGGGCGTGGCATGGCATGGCATGGCATGGCATGGCTTGGTGGCCGTGGCAGGGGAAGGATACTGTAAAATCTTCATTCCCACCCCACTCCAGGGAAAGGTTACTGCAAAATCCTCATTTTCTCCCGATCAGCTGGGACTCGGGAGGCAGATGGGGGCCGGAGGCAGTCAGAGGTGATATTTATCGGTTCTCCGAACTACTCAAAATTTCCGCTACTGCTTCTCCAGAACTGGTCAGAACCTGCTGAAACCCACCTCTGTTTTAGGTCCAAGCAACATTGCATCCCTGTTCATTCATGGCTAATGTAAGGATTGAAAACGACCATCAAATGTACTGGTTTCCAAAATAACACTTTTGAAGAAAATTTGGTTTTATTTTGCCTCTTATTGGTCTTCTGCAATTGAAAAATCAAACTGCTGGTTCTAAAGACAGAAAGTTAACTTTACTACAGTACAGTAGTGACTTCACTAATCTTGTGGCAGGGAGTTCCATAAGTTGAACTGAATCTATGCATTAGGGTTCCAAGTTTAATTGTACCAGCTTTGAGCAGCAATAATGCAAATGACTATAGAGGGCAGCAAAGAGATTTAGGGCAGAAAGAAATTTAGCTTTCCTGCCACCTAGTGGAGCTTGGATTTGACAGCTCTAATATTTCAAACCATTGAGTTCAAACCCAAGCTGCTGATACCAGCAAAAATGTCCACTTGCTACACACACTATGAGTTTTGGAAAATATCCAAGGACTTATTTTTCTAGGACAAATGGTAGGAGAATGAGCTGGAAAAGAGCAAAGAGTCGAGTTCTTTCATTTACCTCCAGACTCTGTCCTTGCCCTTTTCCTTCCAAGAGTGGTGTCTGCTAATAGGATGCTAATACAGGGAAATCATGCAGGCTACTCAAGTGACATTCTCAGAGGAAATGGGAAGCCCAAAGCATCAGTTTCTTGTTAGCTCAGCTGTCCAAACGTCACTTCTGATTAGAGACAACAAGAAGCTTCAGGGACCAGGGAAGTCACAGCGATGCTAAGTCTGTACTCCAAGTTGGAGAGGGAGCTGCATTCCATGGCCCATGTTTCACTTCCTTTCATGGTTTCCAGTCACTTTGGTTTGCAATGTTGGTAGTTACATTTCAAGTTCTGCCCCAAATCTTTTAATCCATGCCATGGGTGAAAAGCACTTCACAAACATAAAACAGTGGCTGGGTTCATGTAAAATGAACTAGTGCAACTTGCTACACTTAGCTGAACTTTAATTCTTTCTGTGTGGATGATCAAATTGTGGAAGCTTAGGATTTTTAGTTTATGGTTCAAAATTCGATTCAAGGTGTTAACACCTTTAAAGCCCTCCATGGCATGGGACCAGGCTATTTGAGGAACTGCCTTGCCCCAATGGGACTGGCCTGCCCCACTCGCTCTGGCAGAAGAGACCTTCTGCAGACCCATTGGCCAAGGAATTTCAGTTCCCGATGTCTAGAAGTACCTTTTCTGACAGGGCTCCTGCCCTCTGGAACATCTTGGCACCAGAGGTTACGTGCACATCTACCCTTCCAGTCTTCTTTGTTGTTGTTGTTAGTTGCAAAGTTGTGTCAGACCCATCGTGACACCATGGATAACGTTCCTCCAGCCTTTCCTGTTCTCTACCATCCTCACGCCTACCTGATGAGGGTTTGCTAAATTTGAAGGTGGTTGACCAAGAGACAGAGGCCTAGCACCGTACCATTTTTGCTCTTGGTTTTTAAGTATTATTTAACTGTTCTTAATTTCAATGTTTTTAATGCTTTTATATTTGTGCTTTTATGCCATTGTAAGCTGTCCAGAGTCACTTCAGAGCAAGGGTGTCAATCTCGATTTCATTGAGAGCCACATCAGGGTTGTGTTTGACCTTGGGGGGGGGAGTGGGAGCCAGTATAGGTGTGGCTAGGTCGACGTCACTCATGTTGGGGGCGCAGGTGGTGGCCCGAGCACTCTGCCAGCGAAAACGGGCTCCCAAGCTCTGTTTTCAGCTGCGATGGCCTCCAACCCACTGCCACCGAAAATGGAGCTTGGGAGGGCCACATGCAACCCTCCCAAGCTCCATTTTTGCGGGCAGAGACACCGCGGACCAGTCCTTCACTGTGGGCCAGATCCAGGGGTGAAATCCAGCAGGTACTGACAGGTTCTGGAGAACCAGTAGCAGAAATTTTGAGTAGTTTGGAGAACCGGCAAATACCCACTCTGGCTGGCCCCAGAGTGGGGTGGGAATGGAGACTTTGCAATATCCTTTCCCCAGGAGTGGGGAGGGAATGGGGATATTGCAGTATCCTTCCCCTGCCACGCCCACCAAATCACACCATACCCACCAAGCCACGCCCACAGAACCGGTAGTAAAAAAAATTGGATTTCATCACTGGCCAGATCTAAGCACCCCGCGGGCTGAATCCAGCCCCCGGGCCTTGAGTTTGACACCCCTGCTTTAGAGAGTGAGACAGGCAGTGCATGATGGTAATAAATAAAATAAATAATAGATAAAATAAAATACTGTACAAACCCCCTTGAATGGGTTAATTCAGTCACTAGGCTCAGTAGCTTGTGTGAATGCAGTCAGGGAGTGCAACAGTCACTTGATAGTGCTATAATGAGATAGTCATTTGAACAAGATGATTTGCTGCAGCAGCATCAGAAGCGACAGGCTCTTTCTCTTGTCTGATCTCCTTCCTGAATGATAAAATCTCAGATTTTGGTCTCCAATGGTACCAGGAACAAGGAGTAATTGTAATGGAGACAGAATCGCAAAATGGGGAATTCAATATCATTTAATGTATTTGAAACATTTCAATTTTTCCCCCAACAAAGATACATTTTTATTTTTAACTTATGGTATATTAGCCATCTGAGACTCACTGGGAAAAAAAAGATATAAATATTTCAGATAAATTGCACTTCGTTTTCTGCTTAGCATGGAATAGCTCAGACATGTTTTCAACTTGTTGTCTATTGCATCTGTTTTCCAGTTCTGTCCTTGCAGCCAAATACAGGAAAAAAAATAACATTTAGCTTCTGGATTTTGACAACACAAATGGAAAGGAATGGCAGAGAGAGAATAAAATAGAATAGAATTCTTTATTGGCCAAGTGTGATTGGACACACAAGGAATTTGTCTTTGGTGCATATGCTCTCAGTGTACATAAAAAGAGAAGATACATTCATCAAGAATCATAAGGTACAACACTTAATGATAATCATATCATGGGGTACAAATAAGCAATCAAATCATACTAGGAAACAATCAATATCAATATAAATCGTAAGGCTACAAGCAACAAAGTTACGTAATAGGTGGGAGGAGATGGGTGATGAGAATGATGAGAAGATTAATAGTGCAGATTTAGTAAATAGTTTGACAGTGTTGAGGGAATTATTTGTTTAGCAGAGTGATGGCGTTGGGGAAAAAACTGTTCTTGTGTCTAGTTGTTCTGATGTGCACTGCTCTCTAGTGCCATTTTGAGGGGAGGAGTTTAAACAGTTTATGTCCAGGATGCGAGTGGTCTGTAAATATTTTCACAGCCCCCTTTTTGACTTGTGCAGTATACAGGTCCTCAATGGAAGGCAGGTTGGTAGCCATTGTTTTTTCTGCAGTTCTAATTATCCTCTGAAGTCTGTGTCTGTCTTGTTGGGTTGCAGAACCAAACCAGACAGTTATAGCGGTGCAGATGACAGACTCAGTAATTCCTCTGTAGAACTGGATTAGCACTGATTCTGGCCAGTGACAGGGTTAACAGTCTGGTATACAAGGCTGTTTTAGCAAGTGAGTCTTTTACCCAGAGAATCCATTCTCTGTTTTACATGATTCCCCATTGCCACTGCCTTTTGCAACAATTGAGATGTATTCCAAATTCTGTCAACATTTACTTTTTTTTAATTGGGGCAACTGATTTCTCTGCTGCAGAATCATAAGCATTTTGGAGGGTCCACACAACATACTAAACTATGATGACTATCATCTGCAAACATGCTATGCTTGCTTAGGCCTGTGTGTGTGTGTGTGTGTGTGTGTGTGAAAATGGGATGGATGTAGAAGCCCATATGGTGTGATTAGTTGATGATTCAGTCTGGTGTTGGGAACTCTGATTGTAATGGCATGTGCAAATGACCTTGGGAGACAGAAGGAAGAGCTACAGACTAGGCAACAGTCAGATAAGAGGCTGCTGACCCCGCAGAAAAAAAAATGGGGGCCTGGCAAGCATTTCATAAGGGGACCCTCTCTAGTTTCTTGGACTATAAAGGCAACGAGGAAAAGATGGACTTTCAGAACTGCAAGGTCTTGTTACTGTAACCTTATAAAAAAGACAGATTTAATCCTTGTCTGGAATATCTCACAAGGCTGACATCCTCCTCATCCCAGTTAATTTAAGAGTCTGGTTGTGTTTTGTGTTATTGCAGTCACTGGATCCCAAACTATACAAACAGGCTGTGTTTACAACGCAAGCTAATCTACCAAAATAACAACCCTGAAATTAAAATTAACCAAAGCAGCAGGTTTTGCAAGGGCAGCTGATGGGGCTTTAACCGATGTGGAAATATGTTGTGTGAATCTGATATTTTCCGACACCTTTATCCCTAATTATGCGATGCTGATGTTGATCTCAGAATTCAACTGTACTCCTAAATTGGGTGAATGGGAAAGGTTTTGCTTTCCTTAAATGGATTTACAATCCATTTGAGTTCTGAATTAACCTACATTTGATTGTGCACAAACAATTGAAGCATAAACTAACCAAGCGGGATGGATTCTTGCAAGCAAGCAACCAAAGGTTAAAACCAACCAAAGCCTATTATGGAGCACCTGTAGTTCTT
This sequence comes from Ahaetulla prasina, assembly GCF_028640845.1. NCBI lineage: Eukaryota > Metazoa > Chordata > Lepidosauria > Squamata > Colubridae > Ahaetulla > Ahaetulla prasina. The sequence goes on along the minus strand of NC_080539.1, from coordinate 26,148,244 downwards.
GGACCTTTAACTGACATGGTTCAGTGTTAATGCAATCTTCATGTATCTGAAGAGTGACTCATAGAAGAAAGCTGCCATCTGTTCCCTTTCGTCCAGAACACAGAATAATGGTATAAAATTGCAGGAAGGCAAATTCTGGTTAAATATTAGGAAATACTACTTCACAGTACAAGCAGTTTGAATTGAAACCATTTATCCAGAGAGGAGCTTTCAGCCTATTTTAAGCAGAAGATGAATAGCAGTCAGTATGGATGCTTTGATCTGGATTCCTGAGGGTTGGACCAGAGCCGTACATGGCCTCTTGCAAATGGCACTGCTGGTTATGTGGTCCAATGACACTTCTACACCAATTTCAACTCTTTTAATGAGTTTGAAGGTGACCTCCATTCACATATATTTGTGGTATCTTTGAGGTACTAATCTCCGGAGCCGATCAGTGCTCAGCTCCGGTTGGCCAATGAGACAGTGCAAAAAAGACATCCAGCATCTCCTGTCTTCAGAGTTACCCCAAATCCTGGAATAATGAAACTCCCTTCATCCCAGTTCCAAAAGTTCCTTCCTTGGTGCTTTGCCAATAAGGCTGTTGCACAGAGAAAGAAGAACAAGGCAAGCAGATTGAAACAGTATGTAGAATAGAATTTTTTATTGCCAAATGTGATTGGACACACTAGGAATTTTTCTTGGTGCGTATGCTCTCAGTGTACATAAAAGAAAAGATACCTTCATCAAGGTACAATACACTTAATGATAGTCATAGGGTACAAATTTAACACTTAATGATATAACACAGAGATAGTCATAGGGTACAAATAAGCAATCAGGAAACAATCAATATCAATATAAATCGTAAGATGCAAGCAACAAACTTACAGTCATAAGCAGAAGGAGATGGGTGATGGGAACGATGAGAATATTAATAGTAGTGCAGATTTAGTAAATAGTTTGACAGTGTTGAGGGAATAATTTGTTTAGTGGAGTGATGGCGTTCAGAAAAAAACTGTTCTTGTGTCTAGTTGTTCTGGTGTGCAGTGCTCTGTAGCGTCGTTTTGAGGGTAGGAGTGATGGCGTTCAGAAAAAAACTGTTCTTGTGTCTAGTTGTTCTGGTGTGCAGTGCTCTGTAGCGTCGTTTTGAGGGTAGGAGTTGAAACAATATATGTTCAAGTTGTGAAGGGTCTGTAAATATTTCCATAGCCCTCTTTTTGACTTGTGTAGTATACAGGTCCTCAAGGCTGATTGGTAGCAATTGTTCTTTCTGCAGTTCTAATTTTAGAGGCCCGGGAGGAGGCGGCATGGTGGTTGGCGTTTCGGTTGGCGAGCCGGCCTCCCCCTCAGCTTTCCCTGGCTTGCTCCCCTTGTTTTCTACCTCAAGGATTCTTAAGGACTCTCTTATTATTAATAACGGCGGTCCCCTCGATATCGGAGGGAGGAGGCGATACCGGAGGTAAGGAGGGCGGTTTGGCCTATTTTTGGGCCTGGCTTTCCTGCCACAAGATCTCCCTTGTCGCAAGGGCAACGGCGCACCATTTGATATCGGAGAGGAGGAGGACGTTTCGGCCGCCTTTTTGGCCTGGTTTGGCCTGGCTCCCTAATAGCGGCAATATCGGCCGCGCCCCCCCTTCCCCCGTTTGCTGGGGGCTTTGGGACGTATAACATCTTTTGGGCACCTTGTGATCTTTTTGGGAGTTGTTGCTGGGCCATATTGGAGCCAGACTGGAGTTCTGGGAGCTGCTGGGAGCTGTTGGGAGTTCCATCTGGAGACAGCAATGGACTTGGAAGGCAGCTATGGAGCGCCTTTCCCTCCCCCCCTCTTTTTGGGACCCGGATGTTTTTTCTGGACAGATTGTGTTATCCAAGTCCTGGATTATTAGTTCTGATTTATGGACTTACCAGGACCGTACCATGGGTCTGATGGTTAGAATATATTTTACATCTTATATTTTATATGTTACATCTTATATCCCATTTGTACCATGGAGATTGACTGTCCATTTTTACATCTTACGTCATCTTATATCTGGATCCTAATTAGAGAGCTACCTCAGGAGAACATCTCTGTTAACATCTCTGTTAGTCCGGGACAATCTATTTTCTGCTGACTTTTATTGTTTTATTGCATGGGCTATGCTAGATCCGAACTCTTGCACCTGCAGTGCCCCGCCTCGTGGGGACGGCCTGTTACCTTACCTAAGGCCGGCCTCAATGACGGGTCTTGGGACCCACAGAGGTGGCATGCGAAGAGGAAGAGCCTTTGGGGGTTTTTAGATAGGGCATTTTTAAGGGGTGGGAGGGTTAGGGCGGGTGTTGGGGGTAGCCCGTCGGGAGGGAAACCAGTCCCTGCGCGTGCTCGTGGCGATTATTTAGTGGGTTCGGAGGTTATGGGGGGGGAATGTGTTCCTTTTTGTGAGGGTGGTTCCATTTGCACGGTAAGTGGGAGGGGCAGATATGGCGGAAGGGGGGGATCGTATCGGTCTAGGGGGTCACGCGTTCGATGTCTGCAAGCGATCGCGTGCCCCGATCCCTCTGACTTTTCCCGTTCCCCGGATGGTCAAGACCCTCAGAGCCTGGGCCTTCGTCTCATGTTATGCAACGCACGGTCCGTGGCCAATAAGGCCCCCCTAATATACGATCTTATTCAGGGGGGCGCCGCGGATCTTATAGGCGTTACGGAGACCTGGTTGGGCACTGAAGGGGGCGTGCCCCTGGTCGAAATGTGCCCACCGGGTTTCCGTGCATTCCATCAGCCGAGGGCCCAGGGTAGGGGTGGGGGGGTGGCGGTTGCTATTAAAGAGAGTCTAGAGCCGAGGGAGACCACTGTACCTCAGATTGCCGGGTGTGAATCCCTCTTTGTGAGATGGGGTCATAGGTGTCAGATGGGCTTGCTGGTCACGTACCTGGCTCCTTGCTGCGTGACAGCTGCCCTGCCCGAGCTCCTGGAGGTGCTTGCCGGGGTGGCAGTGGAGACCCCCAGACTTTTAGTCATGGGGGACTTTAACTTGCCATCTGCCGGCTTGTCATCGACAGTGGCTCGGGAGTTCATGGCTTCCATGACGGCCTTGGACCTGACTCAAGTAGTGGATGGCCCCACTCACACTGGGGGTGGCACACTGGACCTGATTTTTATCTCTGGTCAGTGGTTGAAGGATCTGGATTTGAGAGATGTAGTCATAGAACCTTTGTCATGGTCAGATCACTCTCTCCTTCGCCTGGACTTTCTGACCGCCACTCAACCCCGCAGGGAGACGGAACCACAACGCTGGTTCCGTCCCAGGCACCTGATGGACCCGGAGAGGTTCTGGACGGAGCTTGGGCCACTTCCTGAGGGTCTGGCCCACGGCACGGCAGAGGAACTAGCTGCAGCCTGGCAACGGGCTGCGGCTGGGGCTTTAGACGGTGTCGTGCCTCTGACCCAGCGCAGATCCCAACCGGCTCCTTGGTTCTCCGAGGAGCTGAGGGGGATGAAACGCCGGAGAAGACGCCTAGAGAGCTCCTGGAGGTCTAGCCGTTTAGAGGCTGATCGGACACTAGTTAGGTCCTATACTAGGACCTACCTAGTGGCACTGAGGGAAGCGAGGCGTTGCTACGCCTCCTCCCTCATTGCGTCGGCAGATAACCGCCCAGCCGCCCTGTTTCGGGTGACCCGTTCCCTCCTTCACCAGGGGGAGCGGGATGACCCATTGCAGGGACGTGCTGAGGAGTTTAACGGTTATCTATACGATAAAATCGTTCAACTTCGAGACGGTTTAGACCAAACTTGCGGCGATTCAGATGAGGCGTCTGAGGGTGGTCTTGGTGATATTTTCTGGGATGAGTTTGACCCTGTCGCTCCCGAGGACATGGACAGGTTGTTGGGTAGGCTGAATGCCACCACGTGTTTACTGGACCCGTGCCCCTCCTGGCTGGTGCTGGCCACTCAGGAGGTGACACGAGGCTGGCTCCAGGCGATTACGAGTGCCTCCTTGTTGGAGGGAGTCTTTCCGGCCGCCTTGAAAGAGGCGGTGGTGAGGCCCCTCCTCAAGAAGCCCTCCCTGGACCCGGCTGTTTTAGGTAATTATCGTCCGGTCTCCAACCCGCTTGGCGAAGGTTGTTGAGAGTATGGTGGCATATCAGTTTCCCCTGCACCTGGATGAAACTGTCTATCTAGACCCGTTCCAGTCCGGTTTCCGGCCCGGTTACAGCACGGAGACGGCTTTGGTCGCGTTGGTGGATGATCTCTGGAGGGCCAGGGATAGGGGTTGTTCCTCTGTCCTGGTCCTATTAGACCTCTCAGCGGCTTTCGATACCATCGACCATGGTATCCTGCTGCGCCGGTTGGAGGGATTGGGAGTGGGAGGCACCGTTTATCGGTGGTTCTCCTCCTATCTCTCCGACCGGTCGCAGACGGTGTTGACAGGGGCAGAGGTCGGCCCGGGCGCCTCACTTGTGGGGTGCCGCAGGGTCGATCTCTCGCCTTCTGTTCAACATCTATATGAAGCCGCTGGGTGAGATCATCAGTGGCTTCGTGTGAGGTACCAGCTGTACGCTGATGACACCCAGCTGTACTTTTCACACGGGCCACCCCAATGAAGCTATCGAAGTGCTGTCCCGGTGTTTGGAAGCCGTACGGGTCTGGATGGGGAGAAACAGGCTCAAGCTCAATCCCTCCAAGACAGAGTGGCTGTGGATGCCGGCATCCCGGTACAGTCAGCTGAGTCCTCGGCTGACTGTTGGGGGCGAGTCATTGGCCCCGATGGAGAGGGTGCGCAACTTGGGCGTTCTCCTGGATGAACGGCTGTCTTTTGAAGACCATTTGACGGCCGTCTCCAGGAGAGCTTTCCACCAGGTTCGCCTGGTGTCCCAGTTGCGCCCCTTTCTAGACCGGGATGCCTTATGCACGGTCACTCACGCCCTCGTGACGTCTCGCCTGGATTACTGCAATGCTCTCTACATGGGGCTCCCCTTGAGGGGCATCCGGAGGCTTCAGTTAGTCCAGAATGCGGCTGCGCGGGTGATAGAGGGAGCCCCTCGTGGCTCCCGTGTGACACCTATCCTGCGCAGACTGCACTGGCTACCTGTGGCCTTCCGGGTGCGCTTCAAGGTGCTGGTGACAATCTTTAAAGCGCTCCATGGCATAGGGCCGGGCTATTCTGGGACCGCCTACTGCTACCAAATACCTCTCACCGACCCGTGCGCTCTCACAGGAGGGACTCCTCAGGGTGCCGTCAGCTAGGCAGTGCCGTCTGGCGACACCCAGGAAGGGCCTTCTGTGGGGCTCCCACCCTCTGGAACGAACTCCTCCAGGACTTCGTCAACTTCCGGACCTCCAACCTTTCGTCATGAGCTTAAAACACACCTATTCATCTGCGCGGGACTGGATTAGATTTTAAAAAATTGGTTTTAAGGGGTTTTTATTATTTATATTGTTTTTAAAATTAGGCTATAGAATAAGTTTTTTAATTGTTGTTTTTAATCTGTATTTATATGTGTTTTAACTGCCTGTGAACCGCCCTGAGTCCTTAGGGAGATAGGGCGGTATATAAATATAATAAATAAATAAATAAATAATTATCCTCTGAAGTCTGTGTCTGTCTTGTTGGGTTGCAGAACCAACCAGACAGTTATGGTTATAGTTATAGTTAAAGAGCCATGGTGGCACAGTGATTAGAAGGCAGTATTGCAGGCTAATTTTGCTAACTGCTAGCAGTTCATTTCTCACCGGCTCAAGGTTGACTCAGCCTTCCATCCTTCCAAAGTTGGTAAAAGGAGGATCCAGATTGCTGGGGGAAATATGCTGATTCTGTAAACCATTTAGAGAGGACTGTAAAGCGCTGTGAAGCTGTATATAAGTCTAAGGGCTATAATATTACGCAGAAAAGGGATATATATTTTGCATACAGAAATGAATTGGGTGTACCACACAGGCAATACTTAGCATTCGTTTAGCAACCATTTGAAGTTGTACTGAAAGTGATTTACAACTGGCCTTATTTAAATTTATCATTGTCCCAACAGTTGTGCAATCAAAATTCAGGCACTATAGAACTAGTGTGTATTTACAGCAGGTCATGTTCTCACCTTTTGTGATCTTCTCAACTGGCTTCCGACAAGCAAAGTGAATAGAGAAAATTTGCTTTAAAACTGCAGTGATTCACTTAGGAACCATGGCAAAAAGGTCCTAAAATCAAGAGTGAGTCACTTAGCAACTGCCTTGATTAGCAATGGAAATTCTGGTCCCAATTGTGAAAGTAAGTCAAGGATTATCTGTATTCAATCCAGTTAGATAGCATGAACATATAGGGCAGGGGTCCCCAAACTTGGCAGCTTTAAGACTTGTGGACTTCAACCCCCAGAATTCTGGGAGTTGAAGTCCACAAGTCTTAAAGCTGCCAGGTTTGAAGACCTCTGGTATAGGGCCAAGGCTGAAGCTCATTGTGGCAATTTGGCACAAGCCACCTTTTAAAATTCCCAGTGAAACTGGTGGCACAATGAAATTGAGTAACTAATTCACCAAAGTTCTCCACAGAAAAGGAAAAAAAAAATTCAACTCATTTTCAAAACTCATTTGAAAAACCTCACTGGGAGGAGTCCGTTCTTCTCCCTCCCCCCCAGCTGTCATGGAATTGAAGTTGACCCAAAGTATGCAAAGCCAGAGAGGGTGCCAATTGTTGGTGTGATCATGATACAACAAGAGGCTTGAGTGCTGCGCTCTTCCAATGCAAATTTCTGTGAAATTTGTTTTCCCTAAGAAAGAAATACATAAAGCAAATTCTTTCTCAAGCCATTGCAGGAGTAGGAAAAAATGCAGGGGAATTTCCAGGGGCAATTCTGGGATACCGGATGGGGCTTTGCTAGGCTGGATTCTAGGAGCTTGGGCAAAAAAAATCACACGGTTGTGTGAGAGGGAGAAAGGAGAAAAGTCCCCCAGGCCAGAGGTCTGCAAACTTGACTCTTTTAAGACTTGTGGACTTCAACTCCCAGAGTTCCTCAGCCAGCAAAGCTCTGGGAGTTGAAGTCCACAAGTCTTAAAAGAGCCAAGTTTACAGACCCCCGCCCCAGGCCAACGATCCCTGGCATCAAAACTGAAAATCAAAGAAAGTTGGAGCAGCTCAGGGAAAATCCCTGTGCTTGATGGGCATGGATGGGCAAGTGAGAGGGAGAAATGCTCAGATTGGGATTAAAACACCTACAGGTGATCCTCGACATACAACAGTTCGTTTAGTGACCATTCAAAGTTACAACAAGCACTGAAAAAAGTGACTTACAACTCGGGTGGGTTCTACTTGCCTTTACCACTGGTTCACCATGCGCTGTCTGCACTTGTGCCCAGACTTCCGCGCATGCACCCGGCTTCAAAAACATGCCTAAATCGGAGCTGGGGTGGGGGGGCAGGCCCACCTGCGATCGCCACTACTGGTTTGCCTGAACCAGCTGAATACCACCTCTGCTTACAACCATTTTTTACACTTAAGACCACTGCTGTGTCTCAGGGTCACCTTTTGCGTCCTTTTAACAAGCAAAATGAATAAGGAAGCCAGAGTCACTTAAAATACCAGGATACTAACTTATCAACTGCAGTGATTCCCTTAATAATTGTGGCAAGGAAGGCCATAAAATGCGGCAAAACTCACTGACCAAATGTCTCACTTAACAACAGAAATTTTGGGCTCAATTGTGGTTATAAGTCAAAGACTTCCTGTATTGTCCTTATTGCAGGTGATCGGCTGCCCTCCTAGGCTTTTTGGAGTGAAAATGGCCTAACAAGATGGTGATGGCAGGAGGACTATTTGGGGGTGGATTCCTATCTCAAAAGAACCCTGAAATGTAGATATTTGCTATCAGATGTTCACCCAACATGCTAAATTCTAAATTTGGGATAATGGGCCACAATTGTTGTGTGCCCATAACTATAACACCTTTTGTTGTCACGCAGTGTCCATTTTATTTTTATGGTGTTAATGGGCTTGGAAAGTAGAAATGGGCCCAGACAAGTACACCTTTAAAAAAATGTAGGTATGAAACTGAATATGAATATGAATTGAGGCCTTTGAACTCTGGTGCTGGAGAAGACTCCTGTGAGTCCCTTGGACTGCAAGGCGATCAAACCGGTCAGTCCAAGGGGAGATCAACCCTGACTGCTCTTTAGAAGGCCAGATCCTGAAGATGAAACTGAAACACTTTGGCCATCTAATGAGAAGGAAGGATTGAGGGGAAAAAAAGAACGGGAGGACAGAGAATGAGGTGGCTGGATGGAGTCACTGAAGCAGTTGGCGTGAGCTTAAATGGACTCCAGAGGATGGTAGAGGACAGGAAGGCTTGGAGCAGAGGTGGGTTTCAGCAGGTTCTGACCAGTTCTGGAGAACCGGTAGCAGAAATTTTCAGTAGTTTGGAGAACCGGTAGTAAAAATTCTGACTGGCCCAGCCCTCATCTATTTGCTGCCTCCCAATTCCCCGCTGGTCAAGAAGAAATGGGGATTTTTGCAGTAATTTTCCCCTGGAGTGGGGTGGGAATGGAGATTTTACAGTATCCTACCCCTGCCACGCCCACCAAGCCACGCCAGCAGACTCTCTCACTGCCTATCCTACTCCCATGGATTGTAAGTCCCCCCCACACTTGCAGCCCTCCTTTCCAGTTGCTGAAGAAGCTGCAAGCTGCAAATGCAACCTGTGTCCAGTCCGCCTGCCAATCCCGCATGGATTGGCTGTGTGCCAGGATGATGGTGAGGGGGTCTGTGGGTTTGATGCTGCAGAAAAGGCAACCCGATCAGCTCCTGTTTCTGCTGGGGAGGAGCGTGTCTCCTGCATAATTGACAAACAGTTCTGGATTCCACCGGGGAGGGGAGGGGGAACTCCCCAGGGGAGGGGGGGGGCTGCTATTAAGAGGCACTCAAGGCTCAGTGGCTGATCAATTATTCAGTCCCAGCATCTGCTGACAGAGGAAGAAGGGCCTGGCCAAAAATCCCTGGGGCTGATGTCACAGCCAGCCAATTGGGGAGAGGAGGCTTTCTTCTGAGTGCAGGGTGGGGCTAGGGACCAGGAGCACAGCCTGGAGCAAGGCAGGGAGGGGTGGCTTGTCAGAGGCTTGCAAGCAAGAGATTTATTCGGTTTATAATGGCAAACAGTACTAGCTTGCTGTGTAATAAGATGCAACAGTGGACTCTTTCCTCGCATGCAGTTTACATGGCTATCGAATTGGTCCAGCAACCCTGATATTCCCCTTTAGCCCAAGACACCTATCTTGCTTTGGGGGTGATGATTTGAACAGTTAAATGCTAGTTTGCAAGTAGTTCTGAGCCAACCAATCTTTTTTACCGTTTCAGTTGCTTCTGAGACAGAGGGAGTGGAAATTTCACTCTCTTTTCAGGGATGCGTATTCAGACGATCAGAACAGCCTTGTTTGGTGTTTGCCAGATACTGGAAGAGAGTGCTGTACCTTGAGAAATGGGTAGAAAATATATGACAATCACTCAAAATATTTCCCTACCAATGAGGCCAATTTATTGTTAGCCAGATACAACAGGAATGGAAGTCCAGATACATGTCTAATGCAGTGGTGAAATTCAAAATTTTTTACTACCAGTTCTGTGGGTGTAGCTTGGTGGGCATGGTGTGGCTTGGTGGGCGCGGCTTGGTGGGCGTGCAAAATCTCCATTCCCACCCTACTCTGGGGCCAGCCAGAGGTGGTATTTGCCAGTTCTCCAAACTACTCAAAATTTCCGCTACCGGTTCTCCAGAACCTATCATAACCTGCTGGATTCCACCCCTGGTCTAATTATAGCAGGCACTAAAGTACATTAAAGATATCTAATGGGAAAAGATCCTAAGTAGAATTTCCTTTGTCTCTGATTTTCATCAGGAGTGGGAGATTGCCAGCAGTTGGTTGCTGGTGGAAATATGCCAGTAGTTTAGATGGTCCTTCAGCCTGATGTAATAGAGATGTCCTTATAGAAGCAGGCGGGCAAATCTTAAGACTGATCTAACAGTGATGATTAACCAGGGCAGGTAAAGTAAAGTCCCAGGCTTGAAGGCAGTTTACCTTGAAGAAGCAGGAATTGTAGACTGAAATTGACTTTTCCCCCACTCAGTTTGCCAATTCATCACTCTTCCATCTATTCCCATATGTCCTGTAATCAAAGTGAAGCAATCAGTGTGAAATGAATTAGCAATAAAACAGGTGTTAGCAATGAACCAGGATGAACAAAGCGTAGGGATTTTTATGTAGGGAAGGGAGAGAAGGAAGCAAAAGAGTTTGTCAGTTTCATTGAAAAGGAAAGTCCTTGTCCACAGAAACCATGGCGATCTTAGCCAAGATGCTATGCAGCCACAAGCCATGATATAAATTGATTGATTGAGAGCCAGTCTGAGGCAGTGGCTGAAATACGGGGCTAGAAAAGAGGAAATTGTGTGTTCTACAGGAGGTCCTTGATTTATGATCATTTGTTTAATCACCATTTCAAAGTTATGTCGGAGCTGAAAAAATGATTTATGACTGTTCCTCACACTTATGACTGCTGAAACACCCTTGTGGTCATGCGATCAAAATTTGGATCCTTGGCAACCAGCATGTATTTACAATGATTGCAGTGTCCCAGGGCCACAGAATTGCTACCTACAACGTTCCCAACCAGCTTCTGACAAGTAAAGTCAATGGGAGAAATTACATTCACTTAATGATTCATTTAAGGATTGTGGCAAAGAGGTTGTAAAATTGCCCATGACTCATTTAATGAGTGATGGTCATTCTGGTCCCGACAGTGATCATAAGTCGAGAACGACATGTAGTCCTTCCTTAGGCATGACTATGGAGATTCTCAGTCATCCAGGTCATGGTTGTCCCAAAGGTGCTTTTTTCAAGAGGCAACTGGACTTTGTTTTTTCTTTGAAGTTGTTTCTCTTCTCATCTAAGAAGCTTCTTCAGAGCTGAAGATGTTTTGCTTCTCAGCCAAGAAGCTTCTTCAGAACTGAAGATGTTTCGCTTCTCAGCCCAGAAGCTTCTTCAGAGCTGAAGAAGCTTCTTCAGAGCTGAAGAAGCTTCTTCAGAGCTGAAGAAGCTTCTTGGGTGAGAAGCAAAACGTCTTCAGAGAAAAACCAGAAAGTCCAGTTGCCTTAGGCATGAAAATCAGCTGGGTGACTTTGGGCCAGTCCCTTTCTCAGAATGGTATTCAGCAGGTTCTGACCAGTTCTGGAGAACCGGTAGTGGAAAATTTGAGTAGTTCCAAGAACTGGTAAATACCACCTCTGACTGGCCCCACCCACATCTATTCTTTGCCTCCCGAGTCCCAGATGATCGGGAGGAAATGGGGATTTTACAGTATCCTTCCCCTGCCACACCCACCAAGCCAAGCCACGCCACGCCCACTAAACCACATCCACAGAATCGGAAGTAAAAAAATTTGAATCCCACCACTGGAATATAGGAGAAGCTTTTAGCTATGGACATTGCCTGGAATTGACCAGAAATAAAGACAAGATAAAAATCTGGTAAAAATAGGGCACTCATTTTTCACCATCATCTGGAGGCTCTCTTCAGGAAGTCCAATCACTCTACATTCACCTCTGATTTCTGCAATCAGTTTCCCATCGTAAGGCCTTTGGAATTCATAATGGGGAAGGAGATCTCCTTGCCTTCCATTCAAAACTTCTAAATTTCCACCCATTCGCAGCCTTGTTCTAGGTTTTATTAATATTAGTATTTGTCTATCCAATTACAGCACCCAAATATCCAGTTTGGAGTGGGGATCTTTCCATCAAAACCCATCTCTTCCACCCAAAGAATCCCTATTTTTGTGCAGTTTGACATTCTTCCACTTTGGCCAATAATGTTCCTTCAAATAAGGGCAAATGGTCATGTCGCCGGCATGACTAAATGCCAAAGGTGCATGGAACACTGTTACTTTCCCACCAGAGGTGGTCCCTATTTTTCTACTTGCATTTTTTACCTGCTTTCGAACTGCTAGGTTGGCAGAAGCTGGGACAAGTAACGGGAGCTCACCCCATTATGCGGCACTAGGGATTCGAATCGACCTTTTGCTGACCTTTTGATCGACAAGCTCAGCGACTTAGCCACTGAGCCACCACGTCCCTTCAAATGCCCCTTAAGACCAAGTAAAAGCAACATTTCCAGTTCTTCATTCAAGCAAGACAGTGTTTCTCAATTGTGGCAGCTTTCAGATGTGTGGACTCCTACTCCCAGACTTCAGCAGGCTGGCTGGGGAATTCTGGAAGTTGGAGTCGACGCATCTGAAAGCTGCCACGGTTGAGAAACACTGGAGTTAAGACATCAGCTTGCCTTTCCCAGAAGGAGATGCTGTGCACTGAAGTCCTCTTTTTCATCTCTGCTGATCGTGTTTGCAGGCTCTTGAGTCCTTCCTGAACATGGCTGCTGAAGGAGGAGAAAGGGTCTTCTCTACTTTTCCGCCAAGCCATTATCCTAACTGAACCCCACCTTCTGGAGCCGAGCCAGCAGAACTGATGCAAATGCTAAAAAGCCATTAAGGAGATAATCCAATTGTACTTGCCTTTTAGTCTTTCTATAGGGAATCAGCTCATTCCACTTCTATCTCTTGCATTTGATGGAACAGATCCAAAAGTGGAGTAAGCAACTGGCAGGGCCTGCTAAGTATAGCTCTTCCACAACTGCAGAACTCTAGCTAAATGCTGGACAGTTCTGAAAGGTTGTTTTGTTTTGTTTTTAAAAATCAGGTTCTCATAGGCTGAAAGTAAAAGAAGTGTCATGATATGCATTAACAGAGGCAGGGGTGGGCTGCTGGGGGTTCGCAGGGGTTTGTGAGAACCTCTAGCTAAGATTCTGTGCAGTTTGGAGAACCCCCAAATCCCACTCCCCTCCCCGGAGTCCCCATGCGGCCCATTTTGGATGCAGGTAAGTGTAGGGCGGGAGTGGAGGCTCAGGGAGAAGGAAAAACGGGCCTACCGGAAGTTTGGGAAGGCCGGAAACGGGCCCATTTTCGCCCTCCCATTTTCGCCCTCCCATTTTCCAAGTGATATCATGCAACCTCTTTTGAGGTAAAGCTTCCCTACCCCTGCTTTATACAATCACATTCATTTAGTCCAGAGGTCTTCAAACTTGGCGGCTTTAAGACTTGTGGACTTCAACTCCCAGAATTCTGGGAGTTGAGGACCCCTGATTTAGTCTGATATTGTTGTAAAGCAGCTTCATTGAGGAATTTTCAGAATCATAATGCTGGAAGATCACAAGGTCTTCCCTCAACCCTAAATGTTCCGGAATGAAGTCCTAGATATCTTCTTTGATGTCACCATTTATGTTAGCTGAACCCAACAGAGTTCTTCCATTAGCTTCACATGCCAGGATATTGATTACTGGAAGTCAGGGTCACCAGAGACTGAGTAGGCAGCAGATTGAGAAAATTTCATTTTGCAGCTCATGTTACTTCTTCTGGTAAGAAATATGCAGTAAAAGGAATTCTCAGAATGTTGCAGGCAATTTGGTTCAACTTACAAAGTTGTCCTTCCTCTGATTCCTAGACTAATCTCGAAAGTTTTCTTGGCAAGATTTTTGGAAGTGGCTTGCCCTTACCTTCTTTTAAAGGCTGAGCAACTAGTCCAAAGTCACCCAGCCATCTGGTGCATTCAGTTGACTCAGCCTTCCATCCTTTATAAGGTAGGTAAAATGAGGACCCAGATTGTTGGGGGGGCAATAAGTTGACTTTGTAAAAATATACAAATAGAATGAGACTATTGCCTTATACACTGTAAGCCGCCCTGAGTCTTCGGAGAAGGGCGGGGTATAAATGTAAACAAAAAAAACAAAAAAAAGTTCTGGTCGCCACAATGTAAAAAAAAGACTTGGAGACACTAGAAAGAGTGCAGAGAAGAGCAACGAAGATGATTAGGGGACTGGAGGCAGGAACGGTTGCAGGAACTCGGTATGCCTAGTTTAATGAAAAGAAGGACTAGGGGAGACATGATAGTAGTGTTCCAATATCTCAGGGGTTGCCACAAAAAGAGGGAGTCAAGCTATTCTCCAAAGCACCTGAGCGCAGAACAAGAAGCAATGGGTGGTAACTAATCAAGGAGAGAAGCAACTTAGAACTAAAGAGAAATTTCCTGACAGTTAGAACAATTAGTCAGTGGAACAACTTGCCTCCAGAAGTTGTGAATGCTCCAACACTGGAAGTTTTTAAGAAGATGTTGAATAACCATTTTTCTGAAGTGGTGTAGGGGTTTGGACTAGAAGACGTCCAAGGCCCATTCCAACTCTGTTATTCTATTCTATTCTATTCTATTCTATTCTATTCTATTCTATTCTATTCTATTCTATTCTATTCTATTCTATTCTATTCTATCTTGTGCCCAAGGCAGGACTAGAACTCAGTTTCCTAGTTTCTAAGCTGGTGCATTAACCACTATACCAAACTGTTTCTTCCCATAAAGCTCCTGCTTGCAATTAATAAAAGCTGCCTAGGATCTTCTGTTTTACTGTCCAACAGTTCTTTAAAGACCTCTTTCCTTACATTGAAACGTCATCTCTTCCTGGACCTGGTCCTTTAGGGTTTGCCTTGTCTTGTTTTGAGCAGCACTTTAGATACTTAAGTACATGAGTACCCTAAGGCTAGATTAGGCCAATGGGTCATTTAGCCCAGCAAACTGTGATCAACAGTGGATAACCAAATGCATTTGGTAAGCTCACAATACTGGACCAGACTTGAAGTCTGCTTTCACTCTTGCTGCCCTATAGCTGAAATCTTAAGTTATGACATTTGTGATTTTGGAGGTGGCAAATAGCCATCAAAATTGGTAGATCCAGAGGTGGATTTCAGCAGGTTCTGACCACTTCTGGAGAACCGGTAGTGGAAATTTTGAGAAGTTTGGAGAACCAGTAGTAAAAATTCTGAATGGCCCTGCCCCCATCTATTCTCTGCCTCTCAAGTCCCAGCTGATCGGGAGGAAATGGGGATTTTGCAGTAATCTTCCCCTGCCATGCCCACCAAGCCATGCCACGCCCACCAAGCCACACCCACGGAACTGGTAGTAAAAAAATTTGAAACCCATCACTGGGTAGATCGTACTAGCTCATTACTCCCTGAATTCATCTACTCTGTCGTAAAAAGCATTTACAGTGGTGGCTGCTCACCCTACCTATTTGGCAATTTAGTTCGACAATTTAACTATGCCTTGTGCATCTAAGTTCTTTCTTTGCCATTTCCTCTTTCTCTGCAAATGTTCCAGTTTTCCTGTTTTTGATGTTAAACTTATCTCCTTGTGCTGGACGCAGGGTGGTGCATCTAACATGCCAAAATAAACTGTGTCTCCCAGAACAGATTCAGTGTTTCAGGAGTGGTAGTGATGCCACCCAGCTTAGATGGCACATCCATGGCACAGTCCTGGGTAAACTGATTTGAGTCATCAGTACAGGTCAGAAAATTGATCTAATCCAATTCAGACATTGTAATAAAATGGTTGAATTGGGTAAGATTGGATTCAGATTTCCAAACTGATTTGGAAAAGCAATTTCCTGGTACATACAGAACTATCTGAATGATCTGAAAACAACTTGGAGGAATCAGATTTGAGGCTTCAAATCTACTTTTCAGTCTGACTGAGAAAGTCAATTGGGTTTGGAGGTTTAATCTCACCGCCTTAGAATTAAATCTCCAAATAGAATATGTTTGCACACTTCAAGTGGATTAATTCACAGAAGAGGATTTACATTTCTTCAAGGTCTTTAGCTACCATGACCTAAAGAAACTTAAGTACTCACGAGCAGTTTGTTTCCAAAAAAATTATTTTGGAAGAACACATTGTGTACTTCCCAGAGAATTCAGACAGCCAATGCTAGAAAGAGAAGGAAGGATGATAGTTCGGGTGCCATATATCTATGTCATCCTTCTTTTTCCTCCCTCAGCTTTTTCAGTGTGACATATTTATTTTCTTGAAATCAGTACTACCTTCTAATTTAGAGAGATTTATCAAAATTGCTCTAAGTAGAAGAATGTGCAAATAGCCCATCAGTCACTTCTCCAAGAAGAGGAAAGCACCCCAGCAGTAGCCAATTTCCTGCCATGGGCCCTGACTTTGTAGGCACCTGCCGCTTGGCTTTTTAGCTGTGCCTTTCTTGGCTTGCAGCCACCTCTTTGGAGCTAGTCTTCGTTGCCGCAGCTTGGACAAAATGGTTTAGCGGGTATTTGGTTGCTCAGGGGACCTCATGCCTGTAATCTCTTCAAGGTCTGAGTTAACAAAATTATTGCATTGGAACTATTAGAATTTTCCAGGAGAAAGAGAAAAGGGTTTAAAGATTAGAGCACAGTTCTCAGACAAATTCACCTGGGACTTCTTTTATTGAATCAGAAACAAACCAGGAAATTGTCCCTTCTCTTGGAAAAACAAACAAACACCCAAATCCCGAAAGCACATCAGTTTCTTTCTTATTACAAACTTGTGCAAACAGATGTACCAGATGTGATAGTGCTCCATAATGGCTAACTGTTCTCCAACATCTAATTCTAGTTAGGACAAGACAACTATGTGACATTATCTGAGATCACACAACTATTCAATCAGAGGTGGGTTTCAGCAGGTTCTGACCAGTTCTGAAGAACCGGTAGCGGAAATTTTGAGTAGTTCGGAGAACCGGTAGTAAAAATTCTGATTGGCCCTGCCCCCATCTATTCTCTGCCTCTCAAGTCCCAACTGATCGGGAGGAAATGGGGATTTTGCAGTAATCTTCCCCTGCCACGCCCACCAAGCCACACCCACCAAGCCATGCCCACAAACCAGTACTAAAAAAATTTGAAACCCACCACTGTATTCAATCCTCAATCTGAGTAAGCAAAACATAATTGCTGGGTTTCACATAGCCTTATATATTCTGGCTTAACCTGTTGATCTTCATTCACACAAAATATTAAGACAACCATTGGATTTCCCAACAGATGACTACTTATCCCATTCTAGCATGAGAGCCACAAACTAAACCCATGTTTAGCCCTAACATATTGTGTAAGCCAGGCCCATATTATTAGTTTATGGTTCAATGTCTTGTATGAATCCAGGAAATTAAATTAAGTACACCATGCTTCAGTTAACCATGGGTAGATGTCAGCCATGGTTACTTAACTGACTTTACCCTATGAGAGCCAAAGTATTACAATCTACACTAAACTATTTACAATGGAATGTATTCTTCTCCCAGCCCTTTGATACACTGAGTAATTCTTCCAGAATAGGAAGGAATCTACAGTCTTCTGATTGTGATTCGCTGGAGGCCTGTTTTGTGGCCATGAGGTGCCCTAGAGATAATTTTTGGATCTGGAAATGTATGAGCCAAAGGTGTGATGTAGAGGTTAAACTGTCGATCCAGCTCAGGGGTCTTCAAATTTGGCAGCTTTAAGACTTGTGGACTTCAACTCCCAGAAATCCTTAGCCAGCTATGCTGGTTCAGGTGGGAAGACCCAAGGTGAAGGCCACCCTCAGCCACAGAAACTCATTGGGCCAGTCTGTCTCATGAGATTCTGGAGGTTTTGGAACTTTTAAAGACGAGATTGGACAACAATTTGTCTGAAATGGTATAGGGATTCCTGCCTGAGCAAGAAGATCACGAAGATCCCTTCCAACATTGCTGGCAGGTCTGAAGCCTGAAGGCACAAAGGTAGAAATATGACTACCTGGTCTGACAGGAAGCCATCTTTCTACCTTTAGGCTTCAGACCTGCCAGCTGTTATTCTGAGGTTAGTGTGTCAACTTTCCAAGGTATACCATGTCAAGATAAAGACTGGGAAATGCTCTTTGTTGGAGTAAAGTAGAATAACAGAATCTTGCAAGGCTATCCCAAATCTTCCCTGCCCATTTTTAAGGACCACAGAATTAAAGTAGAACTGTTCTGAGTTTATTTATTTATTGAGAAGATAATCTTCTAAGACCACACATGGAATACTGCATCCAGTTTTGGTCACCACGTTACAAAAAAATAAATAAATGTTTAGACTTTGAAAAAAGTGCAGAGAAGCGCAACTAAGATGATAAAGGGCCTGGAGATTAAAACATACAAAGAACAGCTGCAGGAATTGGGTATGGCTAGTCTAGAGAAAAGAAGGACCAGGAGTGACATGATAGCAGTATTCCAGTATTTGAGGGACTGTCACAAAGACGAGGGGGTCAACTTATCTTCCAAAGCACCAGAAAGCAAGACAAGAAACAATAGATGGAAACTAATCAAGGAGAGAAGCAACCTGGAATTAAGGAAAAACTTCCTAACAGTGAGGACAATGGAACAGCTTGCCTTCAGAAGTTGTGGGTGCTTCATCACTGGAGG
This sequence comes from Ahaetulla prasina, assembly GCF_028640845.1. Classification (NCBI taxonomy): domain Eukaryota; kingdom Metazoa; phylum Chordata; class Lepidosauria; order Squamata; family Colubridae; genus Ahaetulla; species Ahaetulla prasina. The sequence continues at coordinate 26,129,982 of NC_080539.1, read as the reverse complement.
TTTTGAAGAAGAGACTGGACAAACACCTATCTGAAATGGTATACGATCTCTTGCTTGAGCAAGGGGTTGGACTAGAAGACCTCCAAGGTCCCTTCCAGCTCTAGTCTGCTTAATATAGTGCCACCAAGTCACTCTCAGTGACTCTGGATCACTTGCAAACAATAAAGTTTCTTCCCAGCTTTTCCCCTCTCCCTCCTTTTCAATATCAGAGCTAAATTCCTCTATCGTTGTTGCATGAATAAAATGAAGGGAAAACCCTGTACATTGCCTTGCTCCTGGAGGAGCAATAGGCTATATATATATTACAAAATAATAATACTGATAATTCTACCTCCTCTTCTCAGTTCAGTGCTTACGATGCAGGGGGGGACAATTCTATACAATTTTATGCCTATCCTCTTAGCTGCTATATTTCAATAATTATAGCAAAGGCATAGAAAACGAATGGGGGTCCAGGGCTGTCACTGAAGGTGGGGTGTGTGTAAAAAAAAAAAAGGCAATATGATGCCCTTTGACTAAAGTTCCACCCTATTTTTAGTACATCATATGCTACTGGCACCTTGACTTTTTGACCTCCCTTGCAGACACCTTGCAAGGACTTGTTAAATTTAGGAAAAGTTAGGGAAAGACCTGATCCACCTTTTTTTTTTTTTGAGCCCAGGAATCATTGCTGAGCTGAGCCCAGATCCCACAGCTCTCATGTGCTGTGAATCTTTTTCTGCATTGGCTGATCAGCGGTGATAAACCTCAATAATTCTGTGCTTAATAATCACCAGGAATTTATTTAACATACAATAGCAGCCAGCAATAAATCCCAATTAAATACCCAGCGGGGAAAACCGACTTCAAAATGGTTTGAAGACTTGAGCAAATAGCATAATATAAGCTGGCAGTGAGAGGCTTTTTAATCAGCTGGTCCCACTGAAGGGAATTGCCACTTCTATTTCATTGAGCGTCTAACACAGGTACTTGGCACCATGATTGATTTTCCTTATAGCAGACTGAGATGGCAGAGAAGCCTGAGGTGGGAGAATAGGCTCTACCTCTTTGCTCTGTGTCTTGTGTCCAGGGTGGAGGCTGCTCACTTGTTGCAACATGTCCAGGGAAGTTGCCTTGAAGTTAGAAAATTAACATGCTTAGGAAGATTGCTTCTCCTGACATTCTCTGTTCTGGGAACTTAAGGAGTAGCCAAACAAATGAGTTCCTGTGGAGATGACCACAGAGAAAATAAGGCCTCAGATTTGTTTTGTTCCTGGAACAAGTGAGTGGTTTTCTTGTATGAACTTGTATGGGGAGGTCTAAGTTGTGTTTAGACCTGTTTCTACAGACAGCTTGAACAGCAGCAATACTGGCACCCAGCTGGGACTCGAGAAATTGCATCCTGTATTCAAGTTTTCTCCCTCTTTCTCTTTTCTTATCTATCTCATTTATACTTTGCCAAAATTGTATACGAACTTGGCTTTGAAGAGGAGGAGGAGGAAGAGGGAGAAGGAGGAAGGAAGATGAAAGCAATAGATGACCTTTTACAGGGATGCCAATGGTTTGTTGATATGTACTGTATGTGCTAAGAAGCGGAAGAAATAACTGCTTGTGACTGTCTGCCAAGGAAACCTATTTTGTCCTTGCAAATTTATGGGAGGAAGCAGTATAGAGCTAAATTCAACCATCTTTGAGATAGATAACACTGCTGGGAGCAATTGTAAGTACCTGCAAAGTGTCTTTCTCTCCTCCTTGGCTGAATTCACACACAATTAACCGGGCTAGGTCAAGTTTTATGGTGTCTTTGTACAACAGGCTAAGTTTGACCAGTATTAAGCCTAGTTTGGGTTTGTTTGCTCGATTTTTGTGGCTTAATATATTGTATGAACCCAACCTATGGTTAGTTCATATCATACAAATCCAGAAAAAAATGTTCAGTATCTAGATTAAGGCTACCAGAACTAGACTGCAAAAATCCCCATGACCACTAGATAGAAGCAAAGAGATTCAAGAAACTATTTTTTGCAGGATCCAATCTGAGTCAGTCACCGGGACCAGAGATTTAGTTTTCTAAGCTTTCCGACTCATGATAGAGCCCATCCCCAGGGAATTTTTCTCTCTCCAGAATGTGTGCACTGGGCTATTCTATGCATAATATTTATATGGTGCCTGGTTGTGTGTGTGTGTGTTCAATTGTCAACATTGTCAATTTTGCAGCTACTAAGATTGTTGGCCGACCAGGGACAAAAATAGCCTGAGAAACTGACTCCTTATCAATCAACAAGAGTGCTGATTTTCTACCAGCATATCAAGTGGTAGGAGCCAAGGGCACAGCAGCACAAGGAAACAACAAGCAACTATTTAATAGCCAGCAAGCAACACCCAAATTAACAGCTAAAAGCCACACGCAACCAGATTAGGAGGACTCTGGTAGCACCTTTTCAAACTAATATTAAAAGATGAGCTGCAGCTGATTTCATTGCTCTCTCTATATCTACAAAAACAGCTGAAGCTCATGGAAGCCTTTTAATCTAACAGGGTGGTTGGAAAAGGTGCTAACTAAACTCCTGATTTCATGCTAAATGTGGCTTATTTTAACCTTGCTTAATGTTTGGCTAGCCTAGCATGTTGTGTGAACCCAGTTCATTATGTTTCAATTACTTAATGCTTGAAAATTATAGGCTGCAACTCTCATTAATTTCTGAACATCTCAAGTGGAGGTTGTAGGACCTGCACTCCAAAATACCTGGAAGGGCCCAGTTTGTCTATTTTTTTGAGTCCCCCCCCCAATACCCACCTCAGATGGTTTTAAAATTGGGTCAATCACTTCAAAGAAGAACGGTATCAATGCCTATTTACAGAAAACTGCTATGCAAATTCAAAGGCGATGTCTGTGCTCATTAACAGCAGGGAAAAAGCTTGCTCTTTTACTGCCTGCTTGTACTCTCCTCAAGAAATGGCTGGTTGGCCAAAATATGAGCCTTGGGCTGATCCATTATGGTGTGTGGCAAAGACCTTGAAAGGTGGGGCAAAGAGACGCTGTCTAAGGAACAGATAAGAGACAGCATAGCCCATATCTAAATAACGGGTAGGGCAAGAGGCACAAAAAAGAACTCTCCCTAGTTTCTCAGGCTGTAAAGAAGAGGGGAGAATTGTCCTTTCGGACTTGCGAGATTGATCTCGGCCTTACTAGATAGACCAGACAGGAAAAAACAATCAGATGAACTAATTTTAATTTATTGTAAAGCTATATGAATAGAATCTTTCAAGTTGCACAGCATTGCATCTCAAGGTTGGATACCCCTGCTATAGACCCTTCACCCTGCTGATCCTAAAATTCTTATCTAAACCTGGCTTCTTCTTAAGACTCAGCAGGCACCAGCTCATCAGGGATGGAGATGACAAGCAGTACCGGCTGTTTCAGTGGCATTTCCTAGCTTCCTTCCATTGCCCCAAAGAGGCCAAGAGGCCTCTGGTGTGACTAATGCTCTTTCCCAGCCACAAGCTGCCACCTGTTGATGGTCAACAGCCTGCCCTATCTCTAGTGTGCATAGTTCCTCACCCTGGGAGAGGTTCATAGTGGGTGGATTTCAGAAAAACCAATGCAGAAAGGCAGCAAAGGGGAATGAGGTTCTCTTGGACATTTGCTGCTGCGTAGGAAAAATCTGCCTTAGCTGCTCCTCCAGTATTGCCAATAATATTTAATTTGTGCTTTCACTATCTTCCTTTTCCTGAAGGAACTGATAGTGGTATTCACAGCTCTGCCTATCCTTACTCTCAGCCTTTTGAGGTAGGCCAGGTCAGACACTCCAGAATTGTTGGAACTATTATCTCAGGGGCTGCCACAAAGAAGAGGAAGAGGGAGTCAAGCTATTCTCCAAAGCACCTGAGGGTAGAACAAGAAGCAATTGGTGGAAACTAATCAAGGAGAGAAGCTACCAAGAATTAAGGAGAAATTCCTGACAGTTGCAACAATTAATCAGTGGAACAACTTGCCTCCAGAAGTTGTGAATTCTCGAACACTGGAAGTTTTTAGGAAGAGACCGGATAACCATTTGTCTGAAATGGTACAGGGTTTCCTGCCTAAGCAGGGGGTTGGACTAGAAGATCTCCAAGGTCGCTTCCAACTCTGCTATTTTACTCCTACTCCTATTCTATTCTATTGGGGTATAAGAGCAGAATCTTGGACACCTGACTAGAGTTTTCCTCTTATACATGCAGATTTGAGATGGGCTCATTTTGAACCTCCTTCCTATGCTATTCCTACCCCCCTCAGGGCTGAGATTTTATTTACGATCTCTTTTACCTCTTAGTAGCTTTTGCGTTGCTTCAACATCTCAACCTCCCCCAACACTTACGTAAGTCCAGCTGAGAGAGCCCATGTTTGCATTAAAAATTCAACTTGTGAACTGACTCAATCCATTCTCCGTGTTGATGGAGTGCACCCAATGGCCTTGATCCATACAACCCGCTGTGCCAACCCCACTCAAGGTCAGGATGTGTGAATGCAGCCAGTCTTTTAAATGATCTGGTTAAATCTTGTGTGAGTGCACTCGATTGGTCCATAGGTGCACCTAATAGCCTTTGTATTTAAACAGTGATCTGAACTTGATTTTCCTTGATTTCTCCTATAGTAGTCTGATCCAGTGTTCTCCAATTTGGTGCTTGCCAGTTGTGTTGGATTATAACCCACATTTTATTTAGCTGGTAATACGATACATACAGCTGGGAAGGGATTCTAACCACTCTACTGCCTCCTTCATCAAGAATGTCTGACTTTCAACTGTATGCTGTTGATAGAGCCTTCACTCGGGGAAAAGGGCATAAGAGCACAAACGTGCCTACCATTCCTGTCCTATTATTCCCTTTCATTATATCTAATTAATATAATTATTACATACTTATGCTCATATATATGCTTATATATTATATAGCTGTTACATGTCAATGCTTATATATACTGTTATGATAAAATAAATAAACAAATAAATAAATAAATAAAATGCATCATTCTAAGGTGGCAAACTCGGGAGAAAAAAGCGAGTTTGGTCAGTCTAAAAACAAAAATTGATTTTGCTTGGCCGTGAATTTAATTTAAACTGCTTTAAAATAATGAACAATTCCCCCATGTATTTGATACTTAAAAATTACAATTGTGCGCTTAGAAGATTGCACCAAAGGCATCCCAAAGCTGGAACAGCCAGGAGAGGCATGAAAAAATTTAAAAAAAAAAGTTCACAATGGCAAGCCAAGCTTAGGTCCGTGTACAAATGGGGCAGGGCTTAGATTATTATGATCTGCCTTTGTGAGATTTTGATGCTCTTCCCTGTGAACATAGCCACAGGAGGCACGTGTAGCTGAGAGGTACAAGACCATGCGTGACTCCTCATATTAATCATTTAACTTGGTTACTACATTAGCCCTTTTTCTGGACCATACATTTACCAAAGAGGCTGGATACCCACATTAGAAGAAGTCACAACAAATATTAACCCATGTTATCCCTAAATAACCATTTTGCAAATTGTGTAGAGGAAGGTGCCTGGTGCCTTGGCATGGAGGACAGAGTAGTTTTTTGTATTTGTTCACTGCTGCTCAGGGGTGGTATTCACTTACCTTCGCTACCAGTTCGCAAATGTGAGCACACATGCAGGGCCTTCCACGCATGCGCAGAGTGTCAAAAACATGGAAAAATGGGACGGGATGACATCCGGGCAGGTGGGTGGAGTCTCCCATAGCTCACAGCTGTTCACCCCAGTGGTGAAATATAAAATTTGTTACTACCTGTTCTGTGGGCGTGGCTTGGTGGGGTGTGTGTAATGTGACTGGGTGGGCATGGCCAACTTTTTTTTATATATACTTTTAAAAGCATTTTTTTACAACCTCTTTGGCCGAAGAGGTTGTAAAAAAATGCTTTTAAAAGGCTCCTCTGATGACCCCAGCTGAGTTGCCTGATCGTCAGAGGCTTTTCTTTTCTTTTAAAAGCATTCTTTTTGCCTTTAAAAGAAAAAAAGTCTCTGACAATCAGGCAACTCAGGTGGGATTGCCAGAGCCTTTTAGAAGCATTTTTTCTACAACCTCTTCAGCCGAAAAAATGTTTTTAAAAGGCTCTGACGATCCCAGCTGAGCCACACAATCAGCAGAGGCTTTTTTTACTTTTAAAAGCATTTTTTTGGCCAAAGAAAAAATGCTTTTAAAAGTAAAAAAAAACAAAAAACCCTGATGATTGCGTGACTCAGCTGGGCATGTGGGGGGGGGCGCAGGGATTTTTGCTACTGGTTTTCCGAACCACCTGCTGCCATTGCTACCGGATCACGCGATCCGGTCCGAACCGGGAGCATTTCACCCCTGGTTCACCCGAACCGGATAGAACTGGCTGGATACCACCACTGCTGCTGCTGCTTCTGGCAGAAGGATTTGGATTGTTTGACATGGAAAGTGACCGTAGGGACTGGCATAGTGGACACATATATAGTCTTTCAAAATGGCTGCTTATGAGATAAATATTTGGTACAATTAAAAGTCTCGGATGATACAGCCCTGGTGTTGCATTTATCATCATCAGCTGCACAAAGACAAGCTTACTTCACTGCAAGGCCATTTTGCTGAAAAGAATAAAGACAGTTCGATGGAGGAGGTTTTTAATTTCAAGAGAACGGAAGGAGGAAAAGCTGAAAACAGTTTAGACACTGTAGGGTACTGGAAAGGGTGGGGAAGAATGCTAGCCTTGGCTGAACTAAATCCTATTTTCTTGGGTTTTAAAGCAGCCCTGGCATTTTCATTTGGGGTTTTTGATCCTTCTTAAATCTTGGTGGTTCCCAAATGGTCCCAGTTCAGTTGTGATCTTTTATTTATTGGTTCCAGAGGCATTGCAAGTTCTGCGAAACCTCTGGAGACCCCACTGTGTTCTCAGAATCTTATCTGTATCTGAGACTGAGAGGGCTGGGCTATTGTGGAGGCTGCATTGCAATGACCCTGCATTTATCACAAGAACCCAGCATGTTGCACCATGAAGCACTGGGGGTTGCACAGGTTGCCTCGTTTTTTATCAGGGCACACATGCTGGCAAATACTTGACAATAATTTACCTCCTCAACTCATGCTCAGCAGGGATCTAAGGAAGACATTAGACCAGAGGTGTCAAACTCAAGGCCTGTGGGCCGCAGGCCAGATCCGGCCTGCAGGGTGCTTAGAACTGGCCCATGGGGCCACCCTGGAAACAGTGAAGGACCGGCCCATGGTGCCTCTGCCAGAGAAAACAGAGCACGGAAGGCTGCAACGATTTCCTGCAACCCTCTGCCAGTGAAAATGTAATTCGAATTTGTGTCCTTTGGAGTATTCGTGGACGGACATGAGGGATAGAGGGTCATGTTTCTTGATGGCCAGGAACTGTTTGTACAGTATGGTTGATAGTTTTCTTCCTGTTTGGCCAACATAGTTCATCCTGCAGTTGGATCCGATATATGACACCTGATCGTTGGTTCCTTTCCGTCTGCCCTTTCGGTTTGGTACTCTCAGAGGTGGTATTCAGCCGGTTCTGGAGAACCGGTAGCGGAAATTTTGAGTAGTTTGGAGAATTGGCAAATACCACCTCTGACTGGCCCCGCTCCCATCTATTCACTGCTTCCCGAGTCCCAGCTGATCAGGAGGAAATGGGGATTTTGCAGTAACCTTCCCCTGGAGTGGGGAGGGAATGGAGATTTTATAGTATCCTTCCCTCCAGAGTGGGTGGAAATGGAAAATTTTGCAGTTTCTTTTCCCTGCCAAGCCCAGCAAGCCACGCCACGCCCAGCAAGCCATGCCCACAGAACCGGTAGTAAAATTTTTTGAATCCCATCACTGGATATGATTCAATGTGGAAACTCTGTCTGTTATGTCTGTTGGCTCCGATAAAGTCCTCGCGGTTACGACCCGGCTAAGCCTTGACAACAGCCAGGTGGTCCCTGATTGGCTTAGACGGGCCAGGACTAAGGCGGGAGTTTTAGAGCCCTGTCATTGGAGGGAATCCTGAGGCAGCTAGTATTTAAGGGCTGTCAAAAGGAGTTCCGAGAGTTCTGTTCTTACTGTTGTTGAGTTAGCTTGTTATTAAATAAAGGTTAGATTCATTACAGCTCCTGTGTGGACCCATTCTGTACCCACCATCGACAAACATAATACTGGCGACGAAGGTGTGGAGGGTCCGCACCGCTCGGTTTCCTGATTGTCGGAGCTACGATTCAGTCTCCTCATGATGGCAAGTGCTAATTCATTCCTGCCGTTCGAGCCGGCGGCGGAGACCTGGGATTCGTTTCTGGCATGGTTTCACTGTTATATGCGGGCTCAGGACTTTGCTGATTTGCCTCCCCTGCGGAAGTGCGGCTACTTTTTAAGTCTTTGTGGTCGCGATGTCTTTACAACGGCAAGGGTTTTGGCCGCTCCGGTGCCTGTCTTTGATATGCCGTGGGACACACTATTGGAGAAGCTACGTAGCCACTATGCCCCCGCGCCCTCACGTATAGCCCGCCGGCACGCATTTAGACAGCGCCTCCAACGCCCGGGGGAATCGGTAAATGACTATATAACAGCCCTCCGTTCCGCCGCCCTCTACTGTGAATTCCCTCAATTAGATGACGTCCTCTTAGACCAGCTGGTAGCCGGATTTGCGGATTTGCGGCTGCAGCGTCGGCTGCTAGCTCGCTCTGATATTACCCTGGTGGGGGCATTGGACAAAGCTCGGGCGGCTGAGATGGCTGACAAATCGGCAGCGGAGATTCAAAGGCTCCGCCTGCCTACCGCTCCAGCCAGCCCTGCCGTGGCGGTCCATCATGAGGATGTGAGCCCCTCTGGCGGGCAATCGGGGTTGTCAGACGAAGACGAGGATGTGTGCCGTCTCCTGTCCGCCCCCAGGCGCAAGACACCACCTACCACACCTTCCCCACCGTGCTGTGTCGGATGTGGGGGTGGCCACGACAGAGCCGACTGTCGATTCAAGAATGCCGTCTGTCGGCGCTGCGGGAGGCGTGGTCACCTAGCCCGGGTCTGCCGGGCGGCGTTACCAGTGACCACCTTCCCCAGGGATTCAGCCCACCGAAGGAAGTCGCCTGTTCCAGCTACCGGGCGACGAGATGAGTGTTTCGCGATCGGACTTCCGGTTTGGCACCGTAGGTGATGGCGGTGATCTTTACGATCACCAACCTCTGGATTATGTGGAATCGCTAGGACAGCTTAAATCTGCTGTCCAGCGGTTCGGAAAACCCCCTCTTCGGGAGAAGGAGAAGGTGGTGAGCTGAGGGCAGAGGTTGAATTTCCCTAAAGCCCCTGAGAAAAAAGGGGTTTGAAGGGTTAAGTTCCCTCCAGTAACCCGAAGTGCTCCAGATCCGAGGATTCTTCTGCTTTGGCGGAACCAATCACCACGACCAAACGCCGAGATTTATTTTGGACAATAAAGGATTATACCAGACAGAACGAAAGTGGGAGAACTTTATGCAAGTAGCCAAGCCGATTCCCCGATACTTTGTAACAAGCTTGAAAACAGTAAAAAAATGGAGGCGAATTGTTAACAAGTTAACGAGTGGAAAGCGAAAGCGATACTTTCAGCGTCTGCAGTTGGTAATTTGCATGTTACTTGCTGCTTTTACTCTTTAACTCTTTGCTGCCTGCTGATAGAATCTAGGGGAGATTTTTAAATACTGCTTTAAAAGACTGTGTTTTTTAGAGGTTAAGAAGATTTAAAGTGAATATTAAGTTGGAAATAAATAAATATATAATTTTATAGAAGATGGCAGCCAAACAATTAAAGTCTACTGTAACAAAGAGCTCTGGAACTTTATCAGCTGGTGCCTCTCCAGCTCATACAGCAGAGACTAGAACATTGAATTTAGAGGCGTTACAAGAGAACTTAAAAGGCTTTATAGAAGAAAAATTTAAAGTAATAACTGATGAGATGTCTGAAATGAAAGAGCAGATATCAGAAATTCAAGTGGGAAATAAAGAAGTTAAAGAAGGATTTGTAATGGCAGTACGAAGTTTGGCAACGAATGTGATTTTATTGGAAGAGGAGGTTGAAGAAATTAAGCAACATAATTTAAAATTAGAAAATAAAATGGATGAATTTCAAAGTAAAATGGAAAAACAGAGGATGAAATAGTTTTGATACAATATAGAAATATGGAATTTGCTCTTAGAATTCGAGGTTTGAAAGAAAATAAGGAAGAGAATTTAAGGAAATTTTTCTGAAGTATTTGCTGAGATATTAGCAGCTCGTCCAGCAGATGTGGCTTATCAAATTGATAAAATATATCGTGTGAATTCTTGGATAGCAAGGCAAAAAAGGTTGCCAAGGGATGTTGTTATTTATTTTACAAACAGAACAGTGAGAAATCAGATTTTGCAAGCTTCATATAAGGGGGAGAAGATTCAGATTGCTGGTCAAGATATTTTGATATTAAAGGAAATTCCACCAAAAATGTTAAGGGCTAGGAAGGAATTTGCCTTCCTGGTGAATGAACTTAAAAAACATCAGATTGAATATAGATGGGATATTCCAACTGGTATAATAGTATATTATGCAGGGAAAGTATATCGTTTCAATACGGTTGGAAAAGCAAGAGAATTTTATGTTGAGGTATTAAAAGTTGGAAGTCTTCCCCCATTGGAAGCTAGAGGAATGGAGGCTGAAGTGAAGGAAGAGAAGTGAAGCAGGTACAAGAACAGATTGTGATGGAAGAAGATTTATTACAAGTGTTGGAAATACCTACGACGGGTTTAGATTCAAAAGAACAAAGGTTGACAAGAGCTGCTGCTAATCGCAAGGAACAAGAGATGAAGGCACAACAACAACTGGCAACTACTACAACGGAAACAGTGGGAGGAGCAAGGCCTAAAGTAAAATGTGATCTGCGGCTGGTGTTCCAAAAGTTTCCTATCTTGGAATGTTAATGGCCTGAACTCACCGTAGAAGAGAAGGAAAGTATTTCATTATTTGAAACAATTTAAAAATGACATTACCTGTTTACAAGAAACACATATTAGATCTTGCTAAATGTTGGAGATGCGATTGTGAAGATGCTACTTATTACCATATATGGTGGACTTGTAAAAAAGTTAAAGCATTTTGGATTAAAGTATGGTGGATCATGCAGAATATTTTGAAAAAGAAGATTAAGTTTACTCCGCAGTTCTTTCTACTAGGAATAATTATGGACTACACAGCTATAGAGACTAAATTGATTTTGAACTTAATAACAGACTTTTGATTGCTCAGTATTGGAAGAAAGAAGAATTACCTACAATCGAAGAATGGACACTCAAAGTATCAAATCTGGCAGAGATGACAAAAATCTCCGCTTACTTGAAAGACTATACACTAGAAAAATATATTCTAGAATGGAAAATGTGGATTGATTATATTTAAAATAAGTATCAGATAAAAAAAATATTGAATAGCATATGAGTAAATTTAGGAAATATTTTGTATTAGATATATTTTTGAAGGAGAGGGGAATTGAGAGTGTGACTAAGTGTGGTGTGACTAGAGATTATAATTTAGGAATTATTTTGGATTATGATTGTTAGTTTTGATACCCTGCATTTTGTTCTGGGAAGTCGGGATGGGGGGTGGGGGTAAGGGGAGGGAATTGGGGGTTTGGTAGAGATGGAGTGATGGTTAATGTACAGGGATTATTGAAGAAATATAATTAATGTAGGATCGGGTCTGCATAGTTACCATTTTAGAGCGGTGAGGAGGAGAAAAGAGAGTAGGAGGTAGAAAAGAGGAGAAGAGGAAGGAAGAGGGATAGTAGAGGGAGAAGGAAGGTGTAGGGTGGAGGGAGGAGCGGATGTAGATAAGAGAAGGAGAGGAAGGTTTGGAAAGTAAAAGAAGGTAGAAGAGGGAAGAGTGTTAAAAAGGGAGGTGGTGACTGGGCAAGCCCGACTAATTGTATATAACTGTACATTGGATGAATTATTTGATATGATTGTAAAAATAAAACTTTTTATGAAAAAAAAAAAAAAAAAAAAGGAGTTCCGAGAGTTCTGTTCTTACTGTTGTTGAGTTAGCTTGTTATTAAATAAAGGTTAGATTCATTACAGCTCCTGTGTGGACCCGTTCTGTACCCACCATCGACAAACATAATACTGGCGACGAAGGTGTGGAGGGTCCGCACCGCTCGGTTTCCTGATTGTCGGAGCTACGATTCAGTCTCCTCATGATGGCAAGTGCTAATTCATTCCTGCCGTTCGAGCCGGCGGCGGAGACCTGGGATTCGTTTCTGGCATGGTTTCACTGTTATATGCGGGCTCAGGACTTTGCTGATTTGCCACCCCTGCGGAAGTGCGGCTACTTTTTAAGTCTTTGTGGTCGCGATGTCTTTACAGCGGCAAGGGTTTTGGCGCTCCGGTGCCTGTCTTTGATATGCCGTGGGACACACTATTGGAGAAGCTACGAGCCACTATGCCCCGCCCTCACGTATAGCCCGCCGGCATGCATTTAGACAGCGCCTCCAACGCCCGGGGAATCGGTAAATGACTATATAACAGCCCTCCGTTCCGCCGCCTCTACTGTGAATTCCTCAATTAGATGGCGTCCTCTTAGACCAGCTGGTGGCGGTTGCGGATTTGCGGCTGCAGCGTCGGCTGCTAGCTCGCTCTGATATTACCCTGGCGGGGCATTGGACAAAGCTCGGGCGGCTGAGATGGCTGACAAATCGGCAGCGGAGATTCAAAGGCTCCGCCTGCCTACCGCTCAGCCAGCCCTGCCGTGGCGGTCCATCATGAGGATGTGAGCCTCTGGCGGGCAATCGGGGTTGTCAGGCGACGAGGATGTGTGCCGTCTCCTGTCCGCCCCCAGGCGCAAGACACCACCTACCACACCTTCCCCACCGTGCTGTGTCGGATGTGGGGGTGGCCACGACAGAGCCGACTGTCGATTCAAGAATGCCGTCTGTCGGCGCTGCGGGAGGCGTGGTCACCTAGCCCGGGTCTGCCGGGCGGCGTTACCAGTGACCACCTTCCCCAGGGATTCAGCCCACCGAAGGAAGTCGCCTGTTCCAGCTACCGGGCGACGAGATGAGTGTTTCGCGATCGGACATGCCACTGCCGCCTCCCTTGGTAACAAGATTTACCTTACGATTCACTTGGAGGGCCAGCCCTGCAGAATGGAGCTGGACACGGGCTCATCTAAAACCCTAATTGCCTGGTCCACCCTGAAGCGATGTTTGCCAAAGTTCCCTACGAGCTGCCTACGGCCATGCCCGGTCACCCTTAAAGACTACCAAGGGCAGACCATTCCTGTCAAGGGCTGCTGCGATGTTGCCGTTAGGTATGGGGAGTTCTCCGGCACCTTGCCTTTGATCGTTGTAAAAGGGGACCTGCCAACCCTACTAGGGTTGGATTGGTTCAGGGTATTCGGTCTTAATGTTCTGGGGGTTCACTGTGTGTGGGGCGGTGCTACAAAGGCATCACCCGCGAGTTTGCTGATGTATTCAGTGGGCAACTGGGAAAATATACGGGTACCCCGGTGTCCTTCAGTTTAGACCCCCAGGTAGCGCCTATTCGCTTGAAATCCAGAAGGGTGCCGTTCGCATTGAAGGCTAAGGTTGATGAGGAGCTTGACAAACTTATCGCTCAAGGGGTCTTAGAGCCCATAGATCACTCCCCCTGGGAGACCCCCATTGTAATTTCATTAAAATCTGATGGGGCGGTGAGAATATGTGCTGACTACAAAGCGACAATTAATAAGGCTCTGCAGGCCAATCCTTACCCCGTACCAGTGGTGCAGCATTTGCTGCACAACCTGAGGCAGGGCTCGATTTTTGCGAAGCTCGACCTCACGCAAGCCTATCAGCAGTTGCCGGTAGATGAAATTTCCGCCTTAGCACAAACGATAGTAATGCACCGGGGAGCTTTCAAATGTAACCGCCTACAATTTGGTGTTAGTGTAGCCCCCGGGTTGTTCCAATGCCTGATGGAGCGGTTGCTCCAGGGGCTGGAGGGCGTCGTCCCGTATTTTGACGACGTCCTCATTTCAGCTAATGATCCGGAGGACCTAGCTGTGAAACTGAGGACCGTTTTGCTCCGTTTCAGGGGTGCCGGATTGAAGCTGAAGAGGGAAAAATGTCAGATTGGAGTCTGGCAGGTGGAGTTCCTTGGATTCCTTCTGGATTCCCAGGGGATTCACCCTGCCCCCTCCAAAGTAGAGGCCGTTCTACGGGCCCCTGTCCCTTCTAACAAAACGGAGCTCCAGGCCTTCTTGGGGCTACTAAATTTTTATGCTATATTTTTGCCCCATAAAGCGGCCCTTGCAGAGCCCCTCCACCGGTTACTCGACGCCAATGCACCTTGGAAGTGGGACAGAGCGGCCGCCGCATCGTTCCAAGCTGTTAAAAGTCTCCTAACTTCCCAGGCGGTCCTTGTCCAATATGATCCTCAACTTCCTGTCACCTTGGCCTGTGACGCTTCACCATTTGGCATAGGAGCCGTATTGAGTCATGTGTTACCTAATGGTGCTGAGGCTCCCATTGCCTATTACTCCCGAACGCTTTCAGCACCTGAGCGAAATTACAGCCAAGTAGATAAGGAGGCCCTTGCAGCAGTGGCCGGAATTAAAAGATTCCACCACTATCTGTACGGCCGGTTCTTTTATCTAATTACGGACCATAAGCCGCTACTTGGACTTTTGGCCGGGGACAGGCCCTCGCCCCAGATATTGTCACCTCGAATGACCCGCTGGACGGAGTTCTTGGCCGCTTATAATTATCAGCTGAATTATCGGCCGCGAAAAGCGATCGGGCATGCTGATGCCCTGAGCCGATGCCCCTTGGCTGTTCCGGTCGCTGACCCAGCTCCTGCGGTCCCTATTTTATTGGTCGAAGAATGGCGGGCCCCGATATCCGCTGTGGATATCGCTCGCCATTCTGCAGAGGACCGGGTCCTGGCTCAGGTTCTGGACTGGGTCCGGAGAGGCTGGCCAGGAAGCCCGGTGGAAGGGGAATTCATTCCCTTCCGACGGAGACAGCATGAGCTGTCTGTCTTTAAGGGATGCCTCTTGTGGGGGAATAGGGTAGTGATCCTGTCCACCTTGCAGGATGCTATCCTAAAGACCCTCCATGAGGCCCACCCGGGGATTGTCCGCATGAAACTGCTGGCCAGGAGCTATGTTTGGTGGCCGGGAGTGGACCGGGACATTGAGTTATGTGTCTCCGGTTGCCAGAGTTGCCAGCAGTCACGGCCGGCTCCCCCGGCAGTGCCCATTAGGGACTGGGAGCTGCCCCGTTCACCATGGTCCCGGATCCATATGGATTTCGCGGGCCCATACTTAGGTCAGTCATTCTTGGTGGTAATTGATGCCTACTCCAAGTGGGTGGAGTTGGCAAACATGTCATCTACCACCGCGGAAGCCACAACCCGAGTACTAGAACGGTTGTTCATCACCCACGGGTTGCCCGATCTCGTGGTGACGGACAACGGGCCTCAATTCGCATCGGCACCATTCCAGATGTTTTTGGCAAGGCATGGCATTCGCCATGCACCTACGGCTCCGTTCCACCCGGCGGCGAATGGCCGGGCAGAACGAGCCGTCAGGTCTGCAAAAGAGGCGCTGGCCCGTTTGGGGCCCACCAATTGGCATCACCGGATCTGCCAGTATTTACTGGCACAACATACCACCCCAGATCCGGTTACCCATATAAGCCCGGCTGAGCTGCTAATGGGACGGCGGCTCCGGACTACCTTGGACCGACTACACCCCCAATATGACTCTGACAGCACCCGGGACTACGCGGATATAAACTGGTCATTTGAAATAGGGGCCCTGGTCTTTGCTCAGAACTTCGGATCGGAACCCAAATGGGTGCCCGGGGTGATCACTCGAATAACTGGACCCTATTCCTACAGGGTCCAGCTGGCCGATGGGAGAGAGTGGCGGCGACATGTGAATCAGCTGAGACGACGAGCACCGGACACCGAGGAACCGCCCGCCGAACAAGACTACCAACCCAATGCAAACCCAGTTCTATCTGCTAGGCCTACGACCCCTATGGCCCCTTATGACCACGCTGGGCCACCTGCAAGGGCCAGCTGGCCGGACCAGGGATCCGGGGAGGGACACCAACCCTCAAACCGTAGAGCGATCTCGCCGGCTCACATACCTGGGTTCCCTGAAGTTCCCGCTCCGAGTAGTCCTTCCCCATGGGTGGAGTCTTCATCTTCAGCAAGTCCGGAAAAGGCCTCGCCTAGTCCTCCTCCAAGGGCGGAGTCGTCTTTGGCGGCAAGCCCGGCCCAAGCCTCTCCCACGCCTGCTGCAGCGTCATCATCTCCTGTGCTAAGGAGATCTGGGCGGAGCCGGCGGCGTCCAGCATATTTAAATGATTACGCATGCGCAATCCAGGAGGGGAGGAGTGTTATGTCTGTTGGCTCCGATAAAGTCCTCGCGGTTACGACCCGGCTAAGCCTTGACAACAGCCAGGTGGTCCCTGATTGGCTTAGACGGGCCAGGACTAAGGCGGGAGTTTTAGAGCCCTGTCATTGGAGGGAATCCTGAGGCAGCTAGTATTTAAGTGCTGTCAAAAGGAGTTCCGAGAGTTCTGTTCTTACTGTTGTTGAGTTAGCTTGTTATTAAATAAAGGTTAGATTCATTACAGCTCCTGTGTGGACCCGTTCTGTACCCACCATCGACAAACATAATACTGTCCATGGAAGTTGTGAGCAGTTTAGGATAGGTGATGTCACAATGTGGTGTCATGGTTTTTTAAAATCATAATTATATTTGCACAGGCAAATTGAGAGCAAGATTTGCCCACCCTCTGATTCTGTTCTAAACTCACAGTGAGAATACTGTCGGCACTCCCCCGGAAAATTTCTCCTTATTTTCACTGCCCAAGCTAGCAGTTGTGGTTCTATATAGCTTGACTATCCCTGTGATATATAGATTAAAATGTAATTATTAAAAGTCTCTGAATATTTAAATCCTGCCCAGCCCTAACATCCACAAAATTATTAGCTTTATTCTGGGGGAGAGAAATGAGAGTTTATACAAATTCATTTCACATTTTAAGAGGTTTGCGGTATTGCAAAGTTTAAGAGCCACTGGCAGACTAAATCAGTTAAAGTTATCAGCAGTTTATCAGTGGGCGTTCCATTTTAATCTGCCGGCTAGGAAAATTGAAACTCTTGTTCTTAGTGCTGCTTTGTTTCTGTGTTTTGCTGTTCAAAGAGGGTTGGCCTCTGGACCCCTTTTTGTGTGTGGTAGGGGCACGGGGACATTTCTGGAGATATTTTGATGATGCTCTCACAATATGGCAGACGGAAAGGTGTTTCCTTCACCACACAGCTCCATAGAAGGGAAAACCACCTTGAACTGTGGCGGCTAATAAATGTAATCATAAATAAATATAGTTTCAGAATTCTAAGTTTCTCAGAGTAGCTTGGCTGAGATGGGCAACTACAGAAATTGATTGATTGATTGACTGAATGAATGACTGAACGTTGCACAGATTTATTAAAATGCTGCCTCTGGTTTGCTGCAGGATGCCCCCTAGAACAGGGGTCTCCAACCTTGACAACTTTAAGACTTGTGGACTTCAACTCCCAGATTTCCTTAGCCAGCTTTGCTGGCTGAGGTATTCTGGGAGTTGAAGTCCACAAGACTTAAAGTTGCCAAGGTTGGAGACACCTGCCTAGAAGCTCCCAGTTATTTATTAAATTTGTTTGTCACCCATCTTTCTTAGCAATTTTTCTAATAAAATAGGGTCCATGGGGGGGCACAGAGGCATTCTTGGAAATGAAGATAATACTGGATCTAGTTTATAGCATGCCAGTGTCTCTGCTAACTCTAACTACACTGTTGTTGTTTTTAAATATAAAAGATCAAGAGCAGCATGGTGCAATTATAGGAAAACATGGATGCGCTGTGAATGCATTTTAGCTTCCAGGTGCATTATTAAGAACTCAGTAACGCGGAATAAAAACATAAGAGATAATTAAAGGCTTTACTCAATAGGTAAAAAAGGTAAACGTTCCCCTTGCACAGATGTGCTAGTCGTTCCCGACTCTAGGGGGGGTGCTCATCTCCGTTTCAAAGCCGAAGACGTCTCCGTGGTCATGTGGCCAGCATGACTCAACGCAAAAGCGCACGGAATACTATTACCTTCCCATAAAGGTGGTCCCTATTTTTCTATTTGCATTTTTTACCTGCTTTTGAACTGCTAGGTTGCCAGAAGCTGGGACAAGTAAAGGGAGTTCACCCCATTACACGGCACTAGGGATTCGAACCGCTGAACTGCCGACCTTTCGATTGACAAACTCAGTGTCTTAGCCACTGAGCCACCGCATCCCTCCTCAATAGGTAGAAGAGACTAATTTAAAATCCTAATGTTTCCAGAGTTTTTCATCAGGAGCATCCACAGTTGGGGGTCAAAAAAGTCAAGACGGAAGCTTTGATCAGCATCAAAGTCCTTTCCTTTTTTTTAATGTGCTGCGTGCATGTCACACATAAAAGCAGGTGGATCTTGGATCACGAGCTTACTGCTTCAATTTTGTTTGATCTCTTGGCTTATAGCTACCCTGATACTTTTTAATAAGTTAATAATTATTACATGACTAATGTGTTTGCTTAATTAAATATAGGGATTTTTCTTCTAGGCAGCATAGCTCTTACTGCTTTGGGTGCTTATAAACTCCTCTGATATTCTCCTACTTCCTGGTGCCATGTGGAGTCTAACGTGCCGTTGGCACCAAGTCCTGTGTTCATAGACATTTTAATGAGTCAATAGCTCTCCAGTAATGCCTCCTTCAAAGTAGAAAGTCTTGGATGCATGAGATGCATTTTCCTGTCGCTTCTTCCAACACAGGGCATTGGATTTGAGGCTCAGTGCAGGGTTTGTCAACCCTGACAATGTTCAGATGTGGAGTCTTTCATGCTAGTCTAGCACTGATGAAGTTACCTAGTTTAGGTAATGAAACGTCTTCAAGAAAACAAGCAAGCTCAGAGAGCACCAAGAACCCCTCATTTCAACCCCGAGCTACAAATATTCTCCTTTACTGGTAATGTTAAGATGTGTGGACATCAACTCCCAGAATTCCCCAGCCAGCCACTAATAGGGTTGTTTGTGGTAGGGAACCTCGTGATGTCCCAGAACACCACAAACAATTTTCTTTTGCAATATATTTCTTTCTGGAACACTCTATAAGGCTTAATGTGGACCATTCCTGGAATAGCCAAACTGACCTACAGTCGTTTAGACAAGGGGTCTCCAACTTTGGTCCCTTTAAGACTTGTGGACTTCAACTCCCAGAGTCCCTCAGCCAGCTTTGCTGGCTGAGGAACTCTGGGAGTTGAAGTCCACAAGTCTTAAAGGGACCAAGATTGGAGACCTCTGGTTTAGACTAAAGTTGAATGCTATGACATTCCCCAGAACATTTCTGTGTTTAGCAGGATAAATGTGCTCAACTTTGTCCAGGTGCTCATTGTTCTTTCTTCAATTCAGACAATCATCCTAACCATCTAATGACCCATAATCCCTTGCGGGGTGGAGTCTGGGCATCTGAATGGAGCTAGCAGAGTGTTTTAATGGCCGGATGCCTTTCCTGTCACCAATGTGGAGTTTTGTTCAGCAGATAGATTCTCAGAGAGCCCAGAGAGAGAAATATCTGCCTCTACCTAGGATCGAACTTGCAGCCTCCACTGTTCAATTCAGACAATGTTTTGGCCAAAAGAGGGGAAGCTGGAGCTGGCAATGTAGAATCTGTTAAGCTGCAACCTTCCATATTGTCAGTGAAGGAACCGGTCTCCTCCCTAGATCATGGGAAGGCTGTTAGAAAATCAGAAAACCTCCAGGAGTGTACATGGGGATATATTAGTTCTAAATGGGAAATAGATCAGTTGCTGGAATTGTAATTGCATCTCTTTCATCTTAATAAATCGTACTAGATAACTCTGTGACAATCTTGTTTAGAAAAAAAAATTACTTCTGATCTCAGGCAGCTGCTGAAGTATTTAACCCAATGCTTTGACACCATCTCTTTCGAAGTACAGGCTATACAGCCCAAGTGTATTCCCACCACGCGCTAAATGTGGCTTAAGTACGATTGCTGTTCTATATGGTTTAAGGTGGTGGCCTTGGTTCACACAGGTTAGGCGGTATCACTGGATTCCCACAATAACTTATTACTCAAGTCCATTTTGGTCTAATCTAGTTTGGGTGTGAATCCAACTTTTATATGGCTCCTGTCCATCAAACAACAATTGATACTGGTTTTTACCTGCTGCTTCGTAATATTCTCAGGGTCACTGCAGGCAAGGAAACTATTATCCTTGAAGGCAATTAGTGAACCAGCAAATTCAGAAGTTGGGAGGATGACTATTTAAGGCGTCTGGTCGCAAAGCATGGAAGATCTGAGTCCATAAAGCAGGAGTAGAGAACTTGTGGCCCTTCAGACATTGATCTATGGCCACTTCTAGCAGCCTCCACAATTGCTCTGATCAATGGCAAGGCACAATGAGAGAGATCTCAGAGCTAAAAGCAGCTTGCAAATACACTGTTCATCTCTCAGAGCTGTTCTGTTCATACGAATGCAGCCACAATATTATGCTACTCCCCCCCCAAATTATCGGTAAATGTGCCCCTTGGGCAGCAAAGATTGCCTATCTATGTACAGGTAATCTTTGGCTTTCAACCACAATTGGGACCATAATATCCATTGCTAAGCAAGGTGGTCATTAAGTGAGTCATGCTCAATTTTATGACCGTTTAATTAAGTGAATCATATAGTCATTAAGAGGATCCAGGTTTCTCCATTGATTTTGCGTGTCAGAAGCCAGCCAGCGGTGGGATTCAGCTGGTTCGGGCGAACCGGTAGTTAAATTGCTGGCTGGCTCCGCCCCACCTCTCCCCGCCCCTTCCAGGAATCCCCACGAGCCCTGTTTTCACTGCCAGGAGGCTTCAGGGAGGCCTCCTAGGCCCAAAATGGGGTGAGGGGTGGTGCACCGCAGCTCCCCTGCAGCCTGTTTTCACTCCCAGAAGGCTGCAAGGAGGCCTTCTAGGCCCAAAACGGGGTGCAGGGGAGGGGCTCATCCTCCTCCACAGCCTGTTTTTGCTCTCAGGGGCTGCAGGAGGCCGAATGCTGCTGTCACACCTGCTAGCCATGCCCACCATGGCCACGCTCACCCAACCCATCATTATGGCAGGAAACCGGTTGTTAAATTATTTGAATCCCACCACTGAAGCCAGCTGTGAAGGTTGCAAATCAGAGTCAGACTACTTTATTTGGCCAAGTATGATCAGACACACAGAAGAAAAACATCATGGTGTCAAAATCTAAGGGACTGGTTTGGACAACACTCAACAGCACTTTTTCATGTGGCTGTTGACAAAAATAGTATCGCCAACATGATTGCCAATGTCCGATGACGGATAAGAAGAAGATTAGACACGCAAAGATTTTGTCTCCGGTGCAGAAGCTCTCAGTGTACATGCAGAGTAATAATAACCATAATAACGATATCAATAAGAGTGGGTAGTGGAGAAGATGAGAAGGATAATAATAATAATATTACAGCCATACAACATGGATGTATGTTATAACTGCATGTCATAATTACATCATCATCATCATAACAACAACAACAACAATAATATCAGAGTTGGAAGGGACCTTGGAGGTCCTCTAGTCCAACCCCCTGCCCAGTCAGGAAACCCTACACCATTTCAGACAGATGGCTATCCAACATTTTCTTAAAAATTTCCAGTGTTGGAGCATTTACAACTTCTGCAGGCAAGTTGTTCCACTGATTAATTGTTCTAACTGTCAGGAAATTTCTCCTTAGTTCTAGGTTGCTTCTCTCCTTGATTAGTTTCCACCCATTGCTTCTTGTTCTTCCCTCAGGTGCTTTGGAGAATAATTTGACTCCCTCTTCTTTGTGGCAACCCCTGAGATATTGGAATACTGCTATCATGTCTCCCCTAGTCCTTCTTTTCATTAAACTAGGCATACCGAGTTCCTGCAACCGTTCTTGCCTCCAGTCCCCCAATCATCTTTGTTGTTCTTCTCTGCACTCTTTCTAGAGTCTCAACATCCTTTTTACATCGTGGCGACCAAAACTGAATGCAATATTCCAACTGTGGCCTTACCAAGGCATTATAAAGTGGTATTAACACTTCACGTGATCTTGATTCTATCCCTCTGTTTATGCAGCCCAGAATTGTGTTGGCTTTTTTGGCAGCTGCTGCACACTGCTGGCTCATATCTAAATGGTTGTCCACTAGGACTCCAAGATCCCTCTCACAGTTACTACTATTGAGCAAGGTACCACATATACGGTTCCTGTGCATTTTGTTTTTTTTAGCTTAAATGTAGAACCTTACTTTTTTCACTGTTGAATTTCATTTTGTTAGATAGTGCCCAATGTTCAAGTCTGTCAAGATCTTTCTGTATCTTGAGCCTATCTTCTGGAGTGTTGGCTATTCCTGCCAGCTTAGTGTCATCTGCAAATTTGATGAGTTCCCCATCTATCCCCTCGTCCAAGTCATTGATGAAGATGTTGAAGAGTACTGGGCCTAAAACAGAGCCTTGGGGTACTCCACTGCATACTTCCCTCCATGTGGATGTCACATGTTGGTTGTCAAGCACCCGAATTTTGCTCATGTGACCGTGGGAATGCCATGATGGTTCGTTAGTATGGGAACCAGTCATAAATCATTTATGTACTATTGTAACTTTGAATGGTTGCTAAATGAATGGTTGTATACCACATAAACAATTACTTGAATTATTTCCGTTTGAAGGCAGTTCCCCCCATTCTGCTTGGTGCATGGTTTGCTATCCTTGTGCCACATATCTAGAAAATTTCAGCAACTGTCATATTGGGCACGGAAGTGCAGTATCAACAAATCATTGTATTTCTTCTCAAATTGCATGTATGTGCTTTGATGTTTACACTTAGGTAAGGGCAGTACACCGGAATGGTGGGTCTTCCTCTGTGTTTCAAATGGAAGGGAAGCCAAGGAAAGGGGGGGAAAAATCATAATCTTGCAGAAAGTGTCATTTTCTTATTGCAAGTCCCTTTCCCCAAATCTGATCTTTTACCAGCAGGGAGAAACATTACAGATATATTACAAGGTAGGTGACAGCAGGGAAGGAGAACAATTTTCATCAGGAAAATAGCTTATGGGGGGGAAAAAAACTACTTTTCATCCAATTACCACAGTCCTAGTCAGATTCACACATGTAGAAACAAAGTGCCTGCTCTTTTCTCTCCCCCCAGCCCCGCCCCCACATTCTGCCTTCAGCCAGCAGGACATCCAGTCACGGTTGTCCTAATACCACCTTTGCTACTTTCTAAAAATAAGCCATGTTTTGTTTCACATCGTGCCCTTACAAATAGTTTGAGGACAACAGGTCTAAGTTTATCCTTAGAAACAATCCATCAAAAAGGACCATCATCTACCGGCCTCGGTATTTCCCTCAATATTTCCTTGTGAGCATGTACATTACAAGTTGTTTCCTTGAGTAACTTTACCTGCAAACCAGAGGTGGGTTTCAGCAGGTTCTGGCCAGTTCTGGTAGCGGAAATTTTGAATGGTTCGGAGAACCGGAGAACCGGTAAATACCACTTCTGACTGGCCCTGCCCCTATCTAATCTCTGCCTCCTGAGTCCCACCTGATTGGGAGGAAATGGCGATTTTGCAGTAACCTTCCCCTGGAGTGGGGAGGGAATGGAGAGTTTACAGTATCCTTCCCCTGGAGTGGGCTGGGAATGGAGATTTTACAGTATCCTTCCCCTGCCATGCCCACCAAGCCATGCCACACCCACCGAACCGGTAGTAAAAAATTTTGAACCCCACCACTGCTGCAGACCTTAAGATTATCAGGGTAGAGTCCATCCTTGGGGATTTGAATGTGCTGTTGTGTAGTGTTTCTCCCCCCCCTTTTTTTTGCCATCAACCAACTGAATACAGGGAGGTGCCGATGTGAGATTCACACTCAATAACCCTCTACTGAGCAAAGCACTTGCTTTAGTGTGAACTTGGGGAATGTTAATGGCCTAAAAGAGGTTCTTTTTCACAGCCAAATGAATCCCCAGCAATTAACAGGCAGCGAAGGGCAAATTGAGGGCAGATTGTCTCCAGTAAGACAGGCCAAGGATCCATGAGGTCCACCCACCCACCTGTATCTTGAAACTGCCCAATTGTCCATCGGCCAAGGCTGTGCCTGTTTTTCCAGTATCTGCTATCCAAAGATAGGTTGGATATGCATTAGGGCTGCAGAACGCTTCAGAGACAAAGAATAAAGTGCTTCAGAATGTGCAAAAGAGCTCATGTAGGGCCAATCAACCACTCTGCACCGAGTTGTGAGTAGAAATTACGCACCGAGAGACCTGGCAGGCAATCCTCAGCTACAGACACAAGGAAGAACGTAGGGTCACCACTAAGGAAAGCGGAATCACCCCATGAGCCAGGGCGATCCAAAAATGTCCAGATTTAAACTGAACACTTACATTCATCTCTAATGACATGACTGATTGCCAGAGGCCCGAAGTTAAAGCTAAATTGTGTGAATTGGGGATTGTTGAGGCTTTCTTTCAATTCTCTTTCATTTTTTCCTTTGCTATGGTGTCTTTTTAAACAGTTAAAGGTATGATCCAGGACTGCTTTCCTTGCACCATTACTTGGTAGGCTCTTTAGCTGAAGAGCAGATTAAAAATACTTTCAATAAATACCTCCTCCTTTCAGAATCGCAGAGCTTCTTGGGAACGGCATCGTTCTGAATTTTGAAGCTTCCCTTGTGTAATTCCATTAAATGTTCTCCTGCCCTCCCACCAGACAGAATCCTCCTGCCTTCTCTGCTGAAGTCTCCCCTGGGAATAGTGCTTGAGTGGGGTGGGGTAGCAGGGGTGAAATGTTCCCGGTTTGGACCGGATCAGCTGATCTGGTAGCAATGGTGGCAGGTGATTTGGAGAACCAGTAGCAAAAATCCCTGCCCCCCCGCCCATCCCCACCCAATCGCCCGCTTGCCGCTTCTTTCCAGCTCGCTCGCTTTTCCCACCCCACTGGTAGGAATAGGTTGTAAAAATGCTTTTAAAAGGCAAAAAAAGAGAGTCTCTGATTATCACAGCTGAGCTGCGCGATCGTCAGAGCCTTTTTTTTTACTTTTAAAAACATATTTTTGAAACCTCTTTGGCCAAATAGGTTGTAAAAAAATGCTTTTAAAAGTAAAAAAAAAAAGATCGCGTGTCACAACTGATCACATCCCCCCCCGCGCGCTGTTCTACTTACCCCATGCCTCCTTTTGGTATGCACTGCATGCGTGCACCATGCATTTGGTGCATGGTGCATACTGCGCGTGCATGCGTTTGGTGCACAGCGTGCATGCGTTTGGTGCACAGCGCACATGCGCAGCCAGAGAACCGGTAGTAAACCAATTCAGATTTCACCACTGTGGGGTAGAGACATAAAACAAGAACAGGAGGGGGGGGAGAGTTGCTCCTAGTACATTCATAGCAGGACAATCCTTTCAGAACTCTCATAAAACTGCAAGGCTCTCTGGAGAAAATTTACTGGATTTTTTTTGCAGCACTTCCAGGATTGACATGTGACCACTGTTACACAGTCATTCCAGGAAATACCGTAAAGATGTTAACAACTCTCGAGAGAGCTTTAAGGGCTGCCCAGATTGTTCTTGACTTATAATGATTGGGACCAGAATTTCTGTTGCTAAACAAGGCGATTGTTAAGTTGTTAAGTGAGTCATACCCAATTGCACAATCTTTTTTCCCACGGTTAGGCAAATCACTGTAGTTGTTAAATGAATCATGCAGTTGTTGTGAATCCAACTCCCCTCATTGTCGGAAACTGGCTGGGGAAATCACAAATGGGGATCACATCCTCCTGGGATGATGCAACTATTGTAAATACATTACAGTTGCCAAGCACCCAATCACATGATCATGGGGATGCTATAATGGTCATAATGCGAGGACCAGTCGTAAGCCATGCTTTTTTCAGTATTGCTGTAACTTTGAATGGTTGCTAAATGAATGGTTATAAGTTGAAGACTAGCTGTCCAAAAGGGCAACTGGACTTTCTGGTTTTTCCTTGAAGATGTTTAGCTTCTCATCCAAGAGCTGAAACTGAAGAAGCTTCTTAGATGAGAAACAAACTGTCTTCAAAGAAAAAGCAGACGGTCCAGTTGCCTCTTGAAAAAGCACCTTTGGGACAACCATGACCTGGGTGACTGAGAATCTCCACAGACATTGAGGACTAGCTATATGTGAGGTAGTTCTACTGTGAAAAGAAATAAGGACCATGACTTCTAGTTGGTTTGTATTTTTTCAAAAATGTGTCCTTTAATAACTTAGCGGTCCCGAACTGTTTTGGCACTGTTTTGGCTGGGTTCGTAGAAGACAATTTTTCCACAGATGGGGATGCGGGAGGAGGAGGAGGAGTGTGCAACCTAGATCCTTTGCATGTACAGTTTATAGTAGGGTGTTGTGTCTTGCCCGCTCTAACCGCAGCTGGGGTCTGCTTATCTGCTTCCGAACGATGAAGAATGTCCTCCCGGCCCCAGCCCTGGCTCCATGCCCAGACAGGCTGAGGAGGGGGCATCTCCCGGCCCCAGCCCTGGTTCCATGCCCAAGCAGGCTGCAGAGGAGGGAGCACCCCCTGGCCCCATGCCCAGGCAAACGGAGCAGCTAGACCCCTCCCCCTCCTCCACAGCATGTGAGCCTGAGGAAAGTTTATTTCCAACAGCTGCTGATTGGAGTGACCCTCGCATCAGAAGACTGGATAGGCGGAGGCAACAGAAGGAAGGGAGGGGCAGGCCTTAATGAGTGCTGAGTCATGGAGCCACACCCCATGGCCTATATAAAGGATCTGCTTTCTGGCAGTCTCTGAGTCAGGCAAAGTCGAACTTATCTTGCTGAAGTCACTTTCTGGTCTCCTGCCTGCTCTGAGGACTTTGCTAGGACTTTGGGCAGAGCTGCAGAGGCAAGCCTGATTTGGATTTCCCTGACCCGGCCGTCAGTGGAGGAGTGGGACACGACATAGGGGTTGCGCTCCTATGAGACTCTAATGCAGGGTCTCCAACCAGTGGTGGGATTCAAATAATTTAACAACCAGTTCTCTGCCCTAATGACCAGCTGGGTAGGTGTGGTTTGGTGGTCATGTGACTGTGGGTGTGGCCAACTCAACATCACTCACGTCGATGGGAGCTTTGCTTTAGCTATTACAATGTAATAAGGGTTAACCAGAGAGGCAGTTTCTGTAAGCAAGGCGATAAAGATTAGGCTAGAAACAACACCAGAATGTTTCAGTTCCTTAAAGGATTAGGCCTGTAAAGTGGGAAAAAACCAAAATAAGGTATCTTCCAACACCCGGTTCTCCGAACTGCTTAGAAAGTTAACAACTGGTTCTCCCAAATAGATGCGAACTGGCTGAATCCCACAACTGTCTCCAACCCTGGCAACTTTACGACTTTGGACTTCAACTCTCAGAATTCCTCAGCCAGCACATGCTGGCTGAGGAATTCTGAGAGTTTATTTATTTATTTATTTATTTATTTGATTTTTATACCGCCCTTCTCCCGAAGGACTCAGGGCGGTGTACAGGCAACAATAAAATACAGACACTACAGTATACAATTTAAAATCCAAGTTAAAAAACTT
This sequence comes from Ahaetulla prasina, assembly GCF_028640845.1. Taxonomy (NCBI): domain Eukaryota; kingdom Metazoa; phylum Chordata; class Lepidosauria; order Squamata; family Colubridae; genus Ahaetulla; species Ahaetulla prasina. The sequence goes on along the minus strand of NC_080539.1, from coordinate 26,102,369 downwards.
ATTATAATTAGCCTAGAACTTTAAAAATTTATAAAAACCAAAACCCCATTTAAAATTAGTGAAAAATTTAAAATCGATAAAATTTATGTAATTTAAAATTTAAAATTTAAAATTTAAGCCAGCCCCGCGCGAATGAAAAGATGTGTCTTCAGGTCGCGGCGGAAGGTCCGAAGGTCAAGTATTTGGCGTAAGCCCGGGGGAAGTTCGTTCCAAAGTGTGGGAGCCCCCACAGAGAAGGACCTTCCCCTGGGGGCCGCCAGCCGACATTGCTTGGCGGACGGCACCCTGAGGAGTCCCTCTCTGTGAGAGCGTACGGGTCGGTGGGAGGCATACGGTAACAGCAGGCGGTCCCGTAAGTACCCAGGCCCTAAGCCATGGGCGCTTTAAAGGTGATCACCAACACCTTAAAGTGCACTCGAAGGCCACAGGTAGCCAGTGCAGTCTGCGCAGGAGGCGGTGTTACGTGGGAGCTGCGAGCTCCTCTATCACCCGCGCAGATGCATTCTGGACTAACTGAAGCCTCCGAGTGCACTTCAAGGAGCCCCATGTGAGAGCATTACAATAATCCAGCGAGGTAACGAGCGTGAGTGACTGTGCACAAGGCATCCCGATCAAGGAAGGCGCAACTGCGAACCAGGCGAACCTGGTGGAAGGCCCTCCTGGAGGCGGCCGTCAAATGGTCTTCAAATGACAGCCGTTCATCCAGGAGGACACCTAAGTTCGCACCCTATCCTTTGGGGCCAATAACTGCTCAACAGTCAGCTGCGGCTGCAGCTGACTGAATCGGGATGCCGGCATCCACAGCCACTCCGTCTTGGAGGATTAAGCTTGAGCCTGTTTCTCCCCATCCAGACCCGTCGGCTTCCAACACCGGGACAGCACTTCAACAACTTCATTGGGGTGGCCGGGGTGGAAAAGTACAGCTGGGTGTCATCAGCGTACAGCTGGTAACTCACCCAAGCCACTGATGATCTCACCCAGCGGCTTCATATAGATGTTGAACAGAAGGGGTGAGAGAATCGACCCCTGCGGCACCCCACAAGTGAGGCACCTCGGGGACGACCTCTGCCCCCCTGTCAACACCGTCTGCGACCGGTCGGAGAGATAGGAGGAGAACCACCGATACGGTGCCTCCACTCCCAATCCCCCCAACCGGCGCAGCAGGATACCATGGTCGATGGTATCAAAAGCTGCTGAGAGATCTAATAGGACCAGGGCAGAGGAATAACCCCTGTCCCTGGCCCTCCAGAGATCATCCACCAATGCGACCAAAGCTGTCTCCGTGCTGTATCCGGGTCGGAAGCGGACTGGAGCAGGTCTAGATAGGATTCATCCAGGTACTGGGGTAGCTGTCGCGCCACAGCACTCTCTACAACCTTCACCGTAAGCGAAGGTTGGAGACTGGATAGTAATTACCCAAAATAGCTGGGTCCAAGGCAGGCTTCTTGAGGAGGGGTCTCACCACCGCCTCTTTCAAGGCGGCAGGGAAAACCCCATCCAACAAAGAAGCATTGATAATCCTCTGGAGCCAGCCTCGTGTCACCTCCTGAGTGGCCAGTACCAGCCAGGAAGGACACGGGTCCAGTAAACATGTAGTGGCGTGAAGCCTCCCCAACAACCTGTCCACGTCCTCGGGAGCCACAGGGTCAAACTCATCCCAAACAGGCTCAACAAGACGTGCCTCCTCCTCGCTTGGATCATCCCAATTTCGGTCCAGACCATCCCGGAGCTGAGCGATTTTATCGTATAGATAACCACTAAACTCCTCGGCACGTCCCTGCAAAGGGTCATCCCGCACCTCCTGATGAAGGAGGGAGCGGGTCACCCGAAACAGGGCGGCCGGGCGGTTATCTGCCGACGCAATGAGGGTGGGCGTGAACGCCTCGCCTCCCTCATTGCCACCAGGTAGGTCCTAGAATAGGACCTAACTAGTGTCCGATCAGCTTCGGAACGACTGGACCTCCAGGTGCTCTCTAGGCGTCTTCTCCGGCGTTTCATCTCCCTCAGCCCCTCAGAGAACCAAGGGGCCAGACGAGATCTGCGCTGGGTCAGAAGCCGCAAAGGCGCGACACGGTCCAGGGCCCCAGCCGCGGCCTGTTCCCAGGCCGCGACTAGTTCCTCAGTCGTACCGTGGGCCAGATCCTCAGGGAATGGCCCAAGCTCCGTCAGGAACCTCTCAGGGTCCATCAGGCGCCTGGGACGGAACCAACATATAGGTTCCGTCTCCCTGCAATGGTGAGTGGCGGTTCGGAAGTCTAGGCGAAGGAGAAAATGATCGGACCATGACATAGGTTCTGTTACTAAATCACCTAACTCCAGATCATTTAACCACTGTCCAGAGATATAAATCAAATCCAGCGTGCCTTCCCCCATGTGTGTAGGGCCATCATTTACTCGAATCAGGTCCAAGGCCGTCATGGAAGCCTGGAACTCCCGAGCTGCAGTCGATAACAAGCCAGCTGATGGTAGGTTGAAATCCCCCATGACTATAAGTCTGGGGGTCTCAACTGCCACCACGGCAAGTACCTCCAACAGCACGGGCAGGGCTGTGGTCACGCAGCAAGGAGCCAGGTACGCGATCAACAAGCCCAACTGATTCCTATGACCCCACCTCACATAGAGGGATTCACAGCCGGCAATCTGAGGGACAGTGGCCTCCCTCAGCTCTTACGACTTGAAGTCCACAAGTCGTAAAGTTGCTAAAATTGGAGACCCCTGATCTAATGCCTGATGGTCTGAGGTGGAGCTGAAGCTGAAGCAGAGATGCTAGCGCTGGGGAGCGGCTGCAGATACAGGTAATCCTTGATTTACACCCACCATTGAGCCCAAAATTTATGTTGCTAATCAAGACAGAGAATTTTCTCTCATTTTAGGATCTTTCTTGCTACAGTTGTTAAGTTAGTAACACCGTTGTTAAATGAATCTGGCTTCCCCGTTGACTTTGCTTGTCAGAAGGTCACAAGAGGTGATCGCATGACCCTGGGGCGCTGCAACCGTCATAAATATGAACCAGTGGCCAAAGCATCTGAATTTTGATCACGTAATCATGGGGATGCAGCAAAGGTCGTAATTGAAAAACAGTCGTAAGTCCCTTTTTCCCAGTGCCATTGTAACTTTAAACCAATGGTGAAATCTTTCTTTCCTACTGGTTCTGTGGGCGTGGCTTGGTGGAGGGAGTCATGTGACTGGGTGGGCGTGGCTATGTGACTGGGGGATTAAAAAACAGAAACTCACTAACAATGTCCTGCTGGAGCAGGGTTGGACTAGATGACCCCCAGGTCCCTTCCAGCCATGGATTATCCTCTGAAGCTGCGTCTAGTGCCAGGTTTGTAGTCCTTTCTTCCTCTCCTTTTTCCTCCCTCCCTCCTTCTTTCTTTCTCTCTCTCTCTCAAACGAACCCCCCCACCCGCTATTTTTTGCCTAGCAGGCTTCAGCTTTTTTACCTTTTAAAAAATGCTTTTAAAAGTAAAAAAAAAAAAAAGCCTCTGATGGTCAGGCACCTCAGCTGGGATCGTCAGAGCCTTGTTTTAACTCTTTAAAATCATTTTTTAAACAACCTCTTCGGCTGAGGAGGTTGTTAAAAAAATGCTTTTAAAAGTAAAAAAAAAGAAGTCTCTGATGATCTCGTGACTCAGCTGGGCATGGGGGGGGCCAGGGATTTTTGCTACCGGTTCTCCAAACCACCCGCTGACATTGCTATCAGATCGGCCGATCCGATCCAAATGAGGAGCATTTCACCCCTGCTTTAAACGGTCACTAAATGACTGTTATAGGTCGAGGACTACCTGTACAAAACAAAACATGGTAGTTGCTCTTGAAAGATAAACTGTTCTAGTTTATGTTATGATTCACAGACTTACTCCAGATCTCTGGCTTCCTGCCCATCCAGTGACTTGTTTTGAATCCTGACTTAAATCATACTCTTCAGCAGCAGCCCTCAATCTCATGGTAGGGGTTTCTAGGCCCCTCTTTACTGTGCCAATCACTTGGGGGATAGGAAACTCACAAAAACACTAACATTGGGATAACCTCATTTTAATTTGTCTTTTCATTCTAAAGATTGGAAGGGGGTTAATCTAGTCCAGTGGTGACGAACCTTTTACTCACTGAGTGCCGAACAGGTATGTGTTTCGCGGGCTTTGTGCGTGCGATCCGTGCTAATGAACGGCTCCTCCACTTGCACTGTGTGCACAATCGCACCATCTGCACACGCACACAGCTTTCGCATGTGCCCCCGTGCGCTGTGCGTGCAACCACACCATCTGCGCATGCGCATGGCTTTTGTGTGGCGCCCGGTGCGCTGTGCGTTCAATCGCAACATCTGGGCATGTGTGCAGGTTTTGCGTGGCTCCTGTGCACTGCATGTGTAATCACACCATCTGCACATGTGCGTGATTCTCATGCATGCAATGTACGTGCATGAATGCTGTCTACGCATGCACACACTGTGCGCAAGTACTCTCACATGCATACGCAAACAAGTGTGCATGTGCATGAGAGCTCCGCAGACCAGCTGAGTCCCATGAATTGCACACATTTTATTTTTATTTATTTATTTTGTCACAACATTATATATAAGCATATGCATGAAATAACTATAAAATATATAAGCATATATATAAGCATAAGTATGTAATAACTATACAAAATTTGGATGCAATCAAAGGGAACATTAGGACAGGAACGGTAGGCACGTTGGTGCTCTTACACACACTCCTTACAGACCTCTTAGGAATGGGGTGAGGTCAATAGTAGATAGTTTTTGGTTAAAGCTTTGGGGATTTTGGGAAGAGACCACAGAGTCTGGTAGTGCATTCCAGGCATTAACAACTCTGTTACTGAAGTCATATTTTCTGCAATCAAGATTGGAGCAGTTCACATTAAGCTTAAATCTATTGTGTGCTCGTGTATTGTTGTGATTGAAGCTGAAGTAGTCTTCAACAGGAAGGACATTGTAACAGATGATTCTATGAGTTAGACTCTTGTCATGTCGAAGGCGGCGGAGTTCTAAATTTTCTAAACCCAGGATTTCAAGTCTGGTGGCATAAGATATTTTGTTGTATTCGGAGGAGTGGAGAACTCTTCTTATAAAATATTTCTGGACACACTCAATTGTATTAATGTCCGAAATGAGGTATGGGCTCCAGACAGGCGAGCTGTATTCAAGAATTGGTCTAGCAAATGTTTTATATTATCTGGTTAGTAATGTAGTGTTTCTGGAGAAAAAGCTACGCAAGATTAAGTTTACAACTCTTAAAGCCTTTTTTGCGATGTAGTTGCAGTGGGCTTTGGCACTTAGATCATTTGATATGAAAACTCCAAGATCTTTAACGGGGTGAGGGTCACCTGCAAGGTAATGTCCATCAAGCTTATATTTAGTTTTCAGATTCTTTTTTCCAATGTGTAAGACAGAACATTTGCTGGTTGAGATTTGGAGTTGCCAAGTTTTTGACCATTCTGACACAAAGTCAAGATCTTTTTGAAGGGTAGCTGTATTGTTGGTAGTGTTAAATAGTTTGACATTGTCAGTCAAGAGAACACAATTATTTATAATATGGTCACAGAGATCATTAATGTATAATATGAAGAGTGTCGGTCCAAGAACGCTGCCTTGGGGAACGCCGCTATTGACAGGAACAGGATTTGATAGGGCACTACCAATTTTGACCACTTGTTGTCTGTTTGACAAGAAAAGGTAAAGGTAAAGGTAAAGGTTCCCCTCGCATATACGTGCTAGTCGTTCCCGACTCTAGGGGGCGGTGCTCATCTCCGTTCAAAGCTGAAGAGCCAGCGCTGTCCGAAGACGTCTCCGTGGTCATGTGGCCGGCATGACTCAACACCAAAGGCGCACGGAACGCTGTTACCTTCCCACCAAAGGTGGTCCCTATTTTTTCTACTTGCATTTTTATGTGCTTTCGAAACTGCTAGGTTGACAGAAGCTGGGACAAGTAACGGGAGTTCACCCCATTACACGGCAGCACTAGGGATTCGAACAGCTGAGCTGCCGACCTTTTGATCGACAAGCTCAATGTCCTAGCTCCTGAGCCACTGTGTCCCTTCTTTGACAGGAAAGCTTCCTTGACAGGAAAGCTTGACAGGAAAGCTGTTATCCAATTGTGGAGGGGTCCGGAGATGCTGTAGGATTTTAGTTTTAGGAGAAGTTTGTCGTGTACCACTGAATCAAAAGCTTTACAGAAGTCTATGTAAATGGCATCTATTGCTTTGCCCTGATCAAGATTTGTAGTCCTTATGTTTTTGCAGTGAAGAAGTTGTATATGATAATTTTTTTCTGAAACCAAATTGTTTATTAGAGAGTAGGTTGTTTGTTTCTAGGTGGAGGGTAATGGATTGGTTGATGATTAATTCCATTACTTTGCAGGTGATGCAGCATAAAGAGATTGGTCTCTAATTTCCAACTAGGTTGGGGTCTCCTTTTTTGAAGACAGGGATGACCGTGGCTAATAACCAAAGTTTGGGAAGGGAGCTGGTCATGAAACCTTTTTCAAAGATTATGCTTAGGGGTTCTGCTATATTAGTGGAAACCAGAGGCCCGAACACCAGCTGGGACGTGTGCACATTCGCAGCTGCAGGTGAGTTGGGTGACAGCTCATGTGCCTGGAAGGATGGCTCTGCATGCCACCTTGGGCACACTTGTCATAGGTTCGCTATCACGGATCAAATCTATTATCAAGTTTGTGATCCCTGTAGCCCAATGGGAGGATTGGCAGAAGCGTGGTGGCAGACCTGGTGGAGATTCAAACTTGGCACCCCCAAGACATGAATAACTATCACACACTTAAGCACGTGGGGTTTGCCACTTTAATTTTATTTTTAAGCCACTATTTCTACATTGGTAAATACAAAGTGTAGACTTTGCTAGATAGTGAGCCGTGGTGGCACAGTGGTCAGGATGCAGTATTGAACGCTAATTCTGCCAACTGCCAGGAGTTCGATTCTAACCGGCTCGAGGTTGACTCAAGTCTTCCATTCTTCCGAGATCTGTAAAATGAGGACCCCAGATTGTTGGGAGCAATATGCTGACTCTGTAAACTGCTTAGAGAGGGCTGTAAAGCAATGTGAAGCATGCATATAAGTCTAGGTGCTATTGCTGGGGCATACCTGACGTGAAGGTATGACTTGAGTCATTCCTTAATTCTCCACTAAAAAAAAAAGGCTTAAAGCACAGGGATTTGTCCTTAGTTGTGCCTCTTTCTAAAGTTCCATAATTTACCTTGGAAGCCATAGTTGTATCGTCTGAAACTTCCCATGAGCTGGCCAACCCCCAAATGGTTTCCGTCAAAATTTTTAGAAAGCAGTTGGGAGACCTATGTTGTCTGAGGTTGATTCCAGCAGTTGTCAAACTGGGAGCCATAAATAATCTCCCGATCTGAGGCCGGTCTGTGTGTCTATCCGCACAAGCCTGTATGAAATAGTAGTTTATCAGCAGTACTGGAAAAATAATCAAGCTACCCTTTAGGCAATGCCAGGAAGCTGCCAAAGATAAACATGCGGGAAAGAAAAGGAGAATTGGATCCCAGCAACAAAATTTAAAACCTCCAATTGAGTAAAATTCCAACCACTGACCAGGCTGGTAAATCAAGCTCTGCAGCGAAAACAGAAAAATCAATGGTGGATACTGAGAGCCAGAATGCTGTATTAGATGGATTTGTATCAGAGAAGTCTGAACTTGAATAAGTGGCTGGCTCTAAGGCCATTGCTGACTTTCACACAGACTAGATTTTCTCAATCTTACTTTTTATTTTGAGCAAAAACAGCCCCTTCCTATATATTTGGCAAACTCCAATTATATCCTTTCTTAGAGGAGGAACCATAGATGATGATGAAGAAGAAGATAATAACAGATTTGGAAGGGACTGTTGAGCTCTTCTAGTCCAACCGCCTGCTCAAGCAGAAGACCCGACACCAGGGCTGTCAAACTCAAGGCCCATGGATTCGGATCCGGCCCATGTGGTGCTTAGACCTGGCCAGCGGGGCCTACCTGGAAACAGTGAAGGACCGGCCCGCGGTGCCTTTGCCAGAGAAAACAGAACTCGTGCATGGCCCTCCTGAGCTGTTTTCAGCTGCGACGACCTCCTGTAACCCTCTGCCAGCGAAAATGGAGTCTAGGAAGGTTGCACATGGCCCTCACGAGCTCCGTTTTCGTTGACAGAGCACTTGGGCTGCTACAGGTGCCCCCAACATGAGTGACATTGAGCTGGCCACGCCCACCCTGGCCACACCCACCCGGCCCCCAAGGTCAAATCAATCCTGATGCGGCCCTCAATGAAATCGAGTTTGACACCCCTGCCCTATATGATTCCAGACAAGTGGCTGTCCAGTCTCTTGAATTTTGATCACGCGACCGTAATCATTGCGATTTTGGCTGCAACGGTCAGCAATGTGAAAAATCCTCATAAGTCACGTTTTTTAGTGCCATCATAACTTTGAACAGTCACTAAATGAACTGTTGTAAGTCGACTACCTGTAAAAAATCTAGATGAACAATTTCCTTCATTTTCTTCTATGGGAAGGAAAAATAAATTCTCCAACGGTTTAACTTAGCCTTGAACTGTGACAGCAACCAACGCCGTTGAAAACAGTCTTATGACAGGCACCTGATCAGAGAAGCTGCAAATAGCAAAATATTATATAAAGTTAAATTGTATATAATTCACACATCTCTTTGCCACTTTTTGCCTCTATTTAACTGTAAAAACCACATCCTCCCTTTCAAAATGTGTGTGTGTGTGTGTGTAATTTCCACAGGGAATTCTCTTTTATCAAACTGAGCAAGGACTTGTGCCAAAAATATACAAGGGGATTTTTCTGCCAGCATTAATTTAAACCACTCTTCCCATGAAGCACCCCATGCAAGCGTGTGAGGTACACACGTATGATGGGTATGAATCATGCTTGTGCATAAGAGAAAGAGCAGGGGTGGCTGTGAGCAATCCCCAGGGACTCCCTCTGAGCGGAAAAATGTTATGCTCACTTAACATTTTACAGAGACTACTGATGGCACAGAACTGCCGAAGGAAAAATGTGTGCATTTTTCAATTCTCCTAAAGGGTTGTGCAATCTTCCCGCTGCCCATATACTCATTATCCTCCTGGCCGGAATCCAGCAGCTCATAGGAGATGCAGATTGTAAAGCCCACTAATTAGGATTTATTCTTGGCACAAGACTAGGTGGTTTCTGGTGGCCGCTTGCATCAAATCTGCCTTTTTTAACCTGGAGCCCTTCCGCTGGGCTGGGATTGTAGCTGTCAATCATGCCGGCTGGGGAAATCTGGGAGCTGGGTTCCCATAACTTGCTTAGCCAGGTTGCTAAGCTTTGTTCATTTTAATCACAGTTGGGGTTAGGGCAGGAGTCTCCAACCTTGGCAACTTTAAGTCTGGAGGAAATTCTGGGAGTTGAAGTCCTCCAGGCTTAAAGTTGCCAAGGTTGGAGACCCCTGGGTTAGGGTGTTCTTCTTGTGTAAGACAATTATGAGAACTCCTAGCATTTAGTTAAGTTTATGATGCAAAGCCAGAGTGTATGTTTTAAATAAGCAGAGCCAGTTATGTACCTGTATTTATATTCTCCACTCTCACTTTGACGAGCTGGACAAGCAACACCTTGAAAAGACAAGAGGAAAATGAAGGCTGAGCCCTGACTGTGTGATAGCTGTTATTTGTTTCCTTGTTATTTTTGCACAGGGCTGCACATAGAGAGAACATCAGTTCCGGCAAACCCATCCGACACGTCAAATTTAGTGTGAAATTTTCGATCTCCTAATTTTGGCATTCTCCATTTGCTATAACGAGACTTCGGGTGGAATAGAAACATCATTGTGGAGATCTGACCTCCCTCTGATATTTTGAAATGTGACAAAGTTGGCACCAAGAGGCATCTTCCCAGCTGCTGTTTGGAAGGGGCGGGGAGGTTTCCAGCAGTGGTTAATGTGAAAATCGACTGTGGGAGGGGGGTTAAATCAAAGGAAAAAGAATAAGGCTGGAGCAGAATACCTCATTCGCATCTCAAGTAGACTGACACCCTGAGCCACATTTTGACTGTTGGAATAATGGAAGTCAGAAGAATTTCAGACAATGTTCAGAGTGCATCAGTATCCTTAATAATGCATTATTTCTTCTTCTTCTTCCTCTTCTTCTTCTTCTCCTCCTCCTCCTCCTCCCCTCTCAACAATAAGCCTGCAATAAGTACAGAAAACCATGGAGACGACTTGAAGAAACTACTCATAAAGGCCTGAGAAAGAACCTGAGGGTGAGTCCTTCCAAATTCATTAGGGTATACAAGAGAAGGAAAGGAAAACTCAAGCAAGTCTTTCAAGATTCTATTATTAATAAAAGATACCAGCATAATAAATTTCCAATCTGATTTGTGGAGTCTGTTTCCTGACTTGGCCAACTAAAGGGTTGATAAGTTAGTCAGAGAGAGAGTGTTTTATCAACAGACCTAAGGAGTTTAGTTTCATTTTCAAATCGGGATTTTTGTTTTTATTTTATTTTGTCACAACAATATACACAAGCATCAACATAAAATATCTACATATCATATAAGCATATATATGAGCAAAAATATGCAATAACTATATTAATTTGATATTATGAAAGGAAACAATAGGACAGGAACGGTAGGCACTCTTGTGCTCTTATGCACGCCCCTTATAGACCTCTTAGGAATGGGGTGAGGTCAATAGTAGACAGTTTTTGGTTAAAGATTTGGGGATTTTGAGAAGAGACCACAGAGTCAGATAGTGTGTTCCAGGCATTAACAACTCTCTTACTGAAGTCATATTTTCTGCAATCAAGATTGAAGTGGTTAACATTAAGTTTAAATCTATTGTTTGCTCTTATTTATTTATTTTTTTTTTTTTTTTTTTTTATTGAAAGAGTTTTAAAAAAAAAAAAAAAAAAAAACAAAAACATTTTCCCCCTTTTTTCCCCCTCCCTCCCAAAAAAAAAAAACAAAACATCCCCTCCTCCCCACCCCGGCTTCCCGGGTCAATCCTGAGTAAAGTCCAATCCAAATAACCACATCCAAAGCTTTTAGTCTCCCAACCCCTCCCATTACATAAAATAACTTTCTAATTATTCAAAGGCAATCTGATATTTCTTAATCTGATATCTGTTTTGTAGATAATCAATCCATTTTTTCCATTCAATTAAATATCTTTCCTGCGTATTGTCTTTTAAAAGCGCTGAGATTTTAGTCATCTCAGCCAAGTTAATAACTTTCAATATCCATTCTTCTATTGTAGGTATCTCTTCTTCTTCCAGTATTGTCCAATCAACAGTCTTGCTGCTGTTATTAAGTTCAAAATCAGTTTAGTCTCAATCCCTGTACAATCCATTATAATTCCCAAAAGGAAAAATTGTGGCAGGAACTTTATCTTCTTCTTCAGTACATTTTGAATAATCCACCAAATTCTTATCCAAAAGACCTTAATTTTCTTGCAAGTCCACCAAATATGAAAATATGTAGCATCATCACAATCACACCTCCAACATTTCGCTTGGATATTAGGATACATACATGATAATTTTTTGGGATCTAAATGCCATCTATAAAACATCTTATAAAAATTTTCCTTAAATTCTGTGCTTGTGTAAACTTAACATTTCTAACCCAAATTTTCTCCCATGTTTCCAACATTATTGGTTCCTGAATATTCTGTGCCCATTTTATCATACAATCCTTTACCAAATCCTTTTCCGAATCTATTTCAAGCAACACATTATACAATCTCTTTATATGCTCGTGGGTCTGATTTCTAATTTGCTTTATTAAATTTTCCTCCCTTTGCATTATACCAATTTTTTGATCTTCTTTCCATCTAGCACTTATTTGCCCATATTGAAACCAAGTATAATTCCTCCCTTCTTCATTTAATACCTGTAATGATTTTAATTGCAATCTACCTCCTTCAGCATACAAAAGTTCTTTATATGTAATCATTTCCTGTTTCTGTTCTATATTTATATTCTCTATTGCATCTCTTATTTATTTATTTATTTATAATTTATTTATAATTTAATTTTTATACCGTCCTTCTCCCGAAGGACTCAGGGCGGTATACAGCCATCTTAAAATACAGCGAATAAATAACAAATTTAAAAAGAATTTAAAAACAAATATTTAACAAGGCAATCAACTAAAACAGTCTTAGACCGACTTAAAACCCCTTGAAATTACAATTAAAATACACTTAAGAATACACTTAGGCTAGTCCCGCCCGACAAAATAATAAAGTCTTCAATTCCCGCTTGAAGGTCCGGAGGTCGGGAAGTTGGCGTAAACCCAGAGGCAACTTATTCCAAAGGGCCGGTGCTGCCACAGAGAAGGCTCTCCCCCTGGGGGCCGCCGACCGACATTGTTTGGTCGACGGCACCCTGAGAAGGCCCATTCTGTGGGAGTGCACAGGTCATTGGGAGGCTCTTGTATTATTGCAATTGAAGCTGAAGTAGTCTTCAACAGAAAGGACACTGCAATAGATGATTCTATGAGTTAAGCACAGGTCTTGTCGGAGTCGGCAGAGTTCTAAGTTTTCTAAACCCAGGATTTCAAGTCTGGTGGTATAAGGTATTTTGTTGTTTTCAGAGGAGCAGTGAACTCTTCTTGTAAAATATTTCTGGACACGTTCAATTGTGTTGATGTCAGAAATGTGGTACGGGTTGCAGACAGGTGAGCTGTATTCAAGAATAGGTCTAGCAAATGTTTTGTATGCTCTGGTTAGTAGTGTAGAGTTTTTGGAAAAGAAGCTACGTAAAATTAGGTTTATAACTCTTAGAGCCTTTTTTGTGATGTGGTTGCAGTGGGCTTTGGCACTTAGATCATTTGATATTAAAACTCCAAGGTCTTTAACAGGTGGGGGTCATCTGTAAGGTAATGTCCATCGAGCTTGTACTTAGTATTTTGGTTCTTTTTTCCAATATGTAAGACTGAGCATTTGCTGGTTGAGATTTGGAGTTGCCAAGTTTTAGACCAATCGGATACAAAGTCAAGGTCTTTTTGAAGGGTAGTAGTATTGTTGGTGGTGTTAAATAGTTTGACATCGTCAGCAAAGAGAACACAATAACTTGAGATATGGTCACAGAGATCATTTATGTATAGTATGAAGAGCATTGGTCCAAGAACGCTGATTATGATCAAAGAAACATATAGTCTGATTATTAAATATCAGATTACTGATATTGATATAGTCTGATTACTAAATAGACTGTAATGCTTTAGTATAAACTAAATTGCTTTCCACATGGTAAAATCCACATACATGCAAATGCAGCCCCGGGATCTTGTTTGAGCTGATTAACTATGTTGTATGAAGACATCCACTGTGTTTCCAGGATAACCTAATTTATTTATTTCCCTTTTTCAAGTTCTATGTACTTTCCTACTCTTACTCAAAGTGGGCTAAACCCAGTGTGAATGTAAAGAATATACCAATCTATAGCACAGTAAACCTTCATACAATCGGAGCTGAAAGGGACTTTAAAAGTAATTTTTTTCAAACCCCTTGCAAGGGTGGCTTCAAAATTTTTAGCAAGGGATTCTCTGCCCGGTTGCTGGGTGTGTGTGTGGGTGTGGCCTAGTTGGCCTCCTGCACCACGGCAGGGAGGGGTTTGCCTTTCCTGGGCTCCGGAGGCTTTCCTTGAGCCTCCAGGAGGGTGAAAATGGCCTCCCCAGGCTCCGGAGGCCTTCTGGAGGCTGCAAACTGGCCTTCCCGAACTTCCGGTAGGGTCATTTTTCATCCTTCCCGAGCCTCCGCGTGCACCCTGCACTTACCTGCATCCAAAATGGGCCACGTGGGGACTCCTGGGAGAGGTAGGTGGGGCCAACCACGAGTGGGATTTGGGGGTTCTCCGAACTGCACAGAATCTTAGCTAGAGTTTCTCCCAAACCCCTGTGAACCCCCAGCAGCCCATCCTTGATTAGGACCTGCTAAACCAGGGGTCTCCAACTTTGGTCCCTTTAAGACTTGTGGACTTCAACTCCCAGAGTCCCTCAGCCAGCAAAGTCCACAAGTCTTAAAGGGACCAAAGTTGGAGACCCCTGTGCTAAACCATTTTGAGCAGAAGGTTATCCAATTGCTGCCTGAAAACCTCCAGTAAGTCTTCTTGAGGCCACTTGTTCCACTGACTGACAGTTCCTATGTTAGGAAATTTCTTCCAATATCTAACCTGGGTCTATTTTTCTGTAATTTGAACCCTCTAGTTCTGAACCTTCCTTCTAGGGCAGGGGTCTGCAAACTTGGCTCTTTTAAGACTTGTGGACTTCAACTCCCAGAGTTCCTCAGCCAGCTTTGCTTGCTGAGGAACTCTGGGAGTTAAAGTCCACAAGTCTTAAAAGAGCCAAGTTTGCAGACCCCTGTTCTAGGGCAATATTTCCTAAGTTTAGCAATTTTAAGATGTGTGGATTTCAACTTCCAGAATTCCTCAGCCAGCATGCTGGCTGGGGAATTCTGGGAGTTGAAGTCCACACATCTTAAAATGGCCAAGATTGAGAAATATTGTTTCTGGGTAATAGAGAAAAAGTTCACTCTCTCTGCTGTGTGACAACCATTCAGGCATCTGAAGACTACTATTTTATTTTTAATCTAATTTATTTCATGGTATCCAGTCTTCTGTAGGTTAAACATATTCAGTTCTTTTAATGTTCCTCATAGTAATTGCTTTTCAGTAACCTCACTATTTTGATAACATATCTAAGCTTGATATAGTTTGCTAATGTCCTTTTATGACCATAGTGTCCAGCACTAGAAAGGAATTCCAAGTGCAGAGTCACTGGACAATTATTCCAATGATCTGGACTTTGTCCTTTCAATACATCTCAATGTGGCACTTGTCTTTTTAACAGCTGCAACATATTAACACTGGCTTGTGTTAAATTTGTGATCTACTAGAATGCCCATGACCCAACTGCCCAGTCCTTGCAGTACATATGTGCTTTTAATTTCCCCCCCACATTTCTCCCTGTTAAATTTCATCCTGTTGGTTTTAGCTTACCATTTATACTCATCTTGATTTTTTTCAATTTTCTTAGAATCTTAGAATAGAGTTGGAAGGGACCTTGAAGGTCTTCTACTCCAGCCTCCTCCTGAAGCCTGTAATGGCGAACCTATGGCACGCGTGCCAGAGGCGGCACATAAAGACCTCTCTGTGGGCACACATGCCGTCACCAGATGCTCTTCTGGTTTCCGGCATGCGCATGAGCACTGGCCAGCTAATCTTTGCGCATGCCAGAGCCCTGGAAATCACAAGACCAGGTGGCCGGCACGCGCACTGGCCAGCTGGTCTTCGAGTTTCGGGGCTTTGGTGCACGCATGCACACACATTCTGGTTTGGGTGCTTGGTGCCGAAAAGGTTTGCCCTCACTGCCCTATTCCATTTCAGACAAGTGACTCTTCAGTCTCTTCTTAAAGACCTCCAGTGATGAAGCACCCACAACTTCTGTTCCACTGGTTAATTGTCCTCACAATTAAGGAAGTTTCTCCTTAATTCCAGGTTGCTTCTCTCCTTGATTAGTTTCCGTCCATTGTTTCTTGTCCTGCCCTCAGGTGCTTTGGAGAATAAACTGACCCCCTCCTCTTTATGCCAGCCTCTCAAATACTGGAATACTGCTATCATGTCAGCCTTCCTTTTACTAGACTAGCCAAACCCAAATCTTGCAACCATTCTTCATATGTTTTAATCTCTAGCCTTTCATCTCTTTTTCTTATTCTCTTTTTATTTTACATTCTATTCTATTCTATATTATTTTATATTTTTATTATATTTTTCATTCTCTTTTTCTTAACTGTCAGGGTTTTTGTGTCATCTGCAAACTTGATCTTCCTTCGTCTAGAATCTAGATCATTAATATGTTTGCTGAACAGCAAAAGGGCTCAGGTCACAACCTTGTGGCATTCCATTCAATGCTACTCTCCAATTTGTTGTGAAGCCATTGATGAGTGCTCTCTAGCTGCAGTCGTTCAACCAATTATGAATCCATCTAAGAGTTGTATTATCTAGCTCATATTTTACTGATTTATTAATGAGGATATTTTGAAAGACTCTGTAAAGTGCTTTGCTGAGATCAAGATACACTTATGCGCACGACATTCCCTTGATCTACTAAGCCAGTAACTCCATTAAAAGGAGATAAGATTACTCTGCCTTGACTTGTTTATAACAAATTCATGCTGGATCTTGTTTTCTGTTGCACGTCTATCCAAGTGCACACAAACAAGCTGCTTACTAATCTGTTCCAGGACCTTGCCCAGAATAAACATCAACACGATGGGCCTATAATTTTCCAGGTCCACCCCTTTTCATGTTTGAAGATAGAGATAATATTTGCTTTCTTTCAGTTTTCCGAGATCTGGCCCATCCCATCCTATTATCAAAGACTACAGTTAGCGATCCTACAATCACCTCTGCTAGTTTCTCCAGTGCCTTAGATGTAACCCAGCCAAACCAGGAGACTTAAATTCATGCAAATTATCTAAGTTCTCTCTTATCATTCTCTCCTTCCAAATGTTTATTATTTATTTATTTATTTGTTCCTTTATTTGTCAACAACTACAAGGAAAGAAGTAACAGTACAGACATAGACATGGACACATGAAAAAAACTGGCACAAATAAAAGGATATAAATAGGCAAAACTTAGCCATAAACACATAGAATGATTACATATAATTGGGGACAGTAGGACAGGGACAGTAGGCATTGCTGACTGTTGGGGGCGAATCATTGGCCCCCCGGGGGAGGGTTCGTAACTTAGGCGTTCTCCTGGACGATCGGCTGTCCTTAGAAGAACATTTGACGGCCGTCGCCAGGGGAGCTTTTTATCAGGTCCGCCTAATTTGCCAGTTTCTCGACCGGGATTCCCTTCGCACGGTCACTCATGCCCTTGTCACTTCCCGCCTGGACTACTGCAATGCTCTCTACATGGGGCTCCCCTTGAAAAGCACCAGGAGGCTCCAACTAATCCAGAATGCGGCTGCGCGGGTAATGGAAGGGGCACCGCGATGCTCCCATATAACACCGCTCCTGCGCAGCCTGCACTGGTTACCGGTGGTCTTCCGGGTGCAATTCAAGGTACTGGTTATCACCTTTAAAGCGCTCCATGGCACAGGACCGGGTTACCTTCGGGACCGCCTGCTGCCGCCTATAGCCTCCCATCGACCTGTGCTCTCCCATAGGGAGGGCCTCCTCAGGGTGCCGTCAGTCAAATAATGTCGACTGGCCGCCCCCAGGGGGAGGGCCTTTTCTGTGGGGGCTCCAGCCCTATGGAATGAGTTGCCTCCGGGGCTGCGTTAACTCCCCGACCTCCGGTCTTTTAAACGCGAGCTCAAGACTTTTCTATTCCACTGTGTGGGGCTAGCTTGAGGGAGTTTTAAGATGGGCTTTAGGACTGTTTATTTTAGTGCTAATTTTAAATTTGGCCTGTTTATAATTAGTTTTTAATATGTTTTTAAGCTTATTTATGTACTAGTTGTTTTTATTTGGCTGTTCACCGGCCTGAGTCCTTTGGGAGAAGGGCGGTATAAAAATCTAAATAAATAAATGCTGGTGCGCTTATGCATGCCCCCAATGTCATGCAATAACAGGCAGTTAAGGCCTTCTTTCTCTGCTGAGGAAAGACAGACAAAGCATATCCACGAAGACATTCTCCCTTCTTGCCATCACCTTGTTCACCCTTTCCTCATTGCAACAGATATATATGGGAGTCCTTAACTTATGACTGGCCACTTTATGACCATTCAAAGTAATGATGGACTAAAAAAAATACTTACAACCTGTCCCCAAAATTTTAACTGTTATACTTCCCCCACAATCTTGCAATCACATTTTGGGCACTTGGCAACCAGCTACAAGTTGCAGCACCCTGCAGACACATGATCACCTTTTGTAATTTTTTTTTTTTTTGCATTTTCTAGCAAAAACTGCCAGAACAGCTGCATTCAGACTTACAACCATGTGATTTGCTTAACAACTGTGGGACTTGCTTAATGAGCACTGTAAAAATAGTTGCAAAATTGAGTCTGAACATGTGGTGACTTGACTTATGGACTGCAATGACTTATAAACAAAATGGTATGCTCAATTGTGGTCACAACGCAAAGACTACTGAATGTCATGGTTCAGGACTCAGAATCTGATTGTGATGAAGCTGCTTCAGCTGAACCAATGGAAGGTCAGCCTCAAGACACATCAAGCCAGGAATCATCTGAAGCTGATCAAACACAGGCACCATTAGCTGAGCAGCCAGATGATGAGGTAAGACAGGGGTGTCAAATTCACATTGTCATGGTGGCGTCACGTGACACATCGGAACTTTTTTCCTCTTCGCTAAACTGGGCATGGGCGTAGTCAGTGTGTACCGCGGGCCAGTAGTTTGACACCCTTGATGTAAGGCCTCCAAGTCAGGGGTGAAATCTACTTACCTTCCTTACCGGTTTGGAAATGCACACGCCACGTGTGTCACATGCGCACACAGACCTGTGCATGTGCAAAACCTTCTGTGCATGCGCAAAACACATTACTTCCTGGCTAAAATCAGGAAGTAATGACATCCAGACGGGTGGGCGGAGCTTTGCTCCACCATCGCTACCGAATCATCGAACCACCGACCACAATTGCTACCAGATCGTGAGATCCGGTCAGAACCGGGAGCATTTCACCCCTGCTCCAAGCCCTTATACCAGGGAGTAGAGCAGTGCAAAGATGCTTAATAAGTGACATAGCAACTCTCTTGATTAAAGACAGTTGGCTTCAGCCTGGTTTAAGAGGCAACCCTGACCCATGCTTCTTTGTCTAGTGCAAGGGGGTCAAACCTGATTGTATCACGTGACATCACGTGATGTATCATGACATTTTTTGCCTTTGTGGAGCTGGGGTGGGCGTGGCCTGCGCGTGATGCATGTGGCCTGCAGGCTGCCAGTTTGACACTCCTGTCCTAGTGTGTCATTTTTGTGAATCTTGCTTGTGAAACTCTGATCTGACTTGGTTTTCCAAGCACTGGATTGGAATTTGACTATTCTTCTGCGTGCTCCTCTTGAAAGTCAGAACCCCACAGCAAGCTTTATTTTCCAGAGACTTTGTTTTAATTTACACTCCTTTCCTTGTCTGCTGTTAATCTATTTAGCCTTGAGTAAATTGCTGTTTTCACCTAGCAACTGAGTATGTGTGCATTTGAAACTCAAAACAGATCACCGAGTGCCTCCTGGTCCTCTTAGAATCATATAGGCATAAGGGCTGGAAGGGACCTTGGAGGTCTTCTAGTCCAACCCGCTACTCAAGGGAGGAGTTCTTACACCACCCCAGACAAATAGTTGTCATTTTTTTGTTAAAGCCTCCAGGGATAAGACCACCCACAACTCTGAGAGGCAAACTGTTCCATTGATAATCCATTGATCTGCCAAAGATCCACTGCCAAACAGTAAACAACCCAACCAAAGAATCTCTAAGACCACCCCCACTAACACTGACAGCACAAGCCACTAGAATATGATTTTTTAAAATTTTATTTATTTTGTCAAGCATGTTTTAGATTACAGATATAAGTATAGACATAATTATGAATACATGAGATGGATACAAATAAAAGGGAACATTAGGACGGGACGGTAGGCATACTGGTGTGCTTATGCACGCCCCTTAAATGCCTCTTAGCAATAGGGTGAGGTCTACAGTAGACAGTCTAAAGTTAAAGTTATGGGGGTTTGGGGAAGTAACCACAGAGTCAGGTAGAGCATTCCAAGCATTGACCACACTTGCTGAAGTCATATTTTCTGCAATCAAGTTTGGAGCGGTTTACCTTAAGTTTGTATCTATTGTGTGCTCGTGTATTGTTGTGGTTGAAGCTGAAGTAGTCATTGACAGGTAGGACATTGTAGCAGATAGTTTTATGTATTATGCTTAGGTCAGAACGAAGGTGGCGTAGTTCTAAGTTGTTTAAGCCCAAAATTTCATGTCTGATGGCGTAAGGTATTCTATTGCGGGTAGAGGAATGGAGGATTCTTCTTGTGACATATTTCTGGACACTCTCCATTGTATTAATCTCCGATATGCAGTGTAGGTTCCAGACAGATGAGCTGTATTCGGGAATTGGTTTAGCAAATGTTTTGCATGCTCTAGTTAGTAGTACAATATTACCAGAGAGGAAGCTACGCAAGATTAGGTTAACAACTTTTAATGCCTTTTTGGTAATGCTGTTACAGTGAGCTCTTGCACTTAGA
Source organism: Ahaetulla prasina (assembly GCF_028640845.1). NCBI lineage: Eukaryota > Metazoa > Chordata > Lepidosauria > Squamata > Colubridae > Ahaetulla > Ahaetulla prasina. The sequence continues at coordinate 26,082,146 of NC_080539.1, read as the reverse complement.
TTGTTTGAGATGAGTACTGTCCTTGAGATGAGTACGGTCCTTGACAGAGTGAGGGTCGTCTACGAGGTTGCCTAGCTTGTATTTTGTGTTTTGATTTTTTTTTGCCAATGTGTAAGACAGAGCATTTGTTGGTTGAGATTTGGAGTTGCCAATTGTTCGACTATTCTGACAGATAGTCAAGGTCTTTTTGTAGGGTAGCAGTATTGTCGGTGGTGTTGAATACTTTTACATCATCAGCAAAGAGAACACTGTTGCTTATAATATGATCGCAAAGGTTGTTTATGTAAAGTATAAAGAGTGTGGGTCCTAAAACGCTTCCTTGGGGGACACCGCTTTTTAACAGGTGCAGGGTTTGATAGGGCGTTCCTTATTTTGACTACTTGTTGCCTTTTTGATAGCTATATAAATTGACATATAAATATATAAAATGACAGCAAACTGCACTCTTTACTAGCACCGAAGATGCTACCTAATTTGGGTAATGAAATGTCTGCAAAAAAACAAGGAAGCTCAGGGACTCCTCCTTTCAACCCTGAGCTACAAATATTATTCTTCATTGCCAACCCATTGATCTTCTACCCTGAGACACATTCTTCCACTTTTGTCTTCCTTTTCATGTTCCCTGGCACTGGGTTCCTTTCTTTGCTCTTCCTGGGGAGCTTTGTTGATTCTGACCAGGAACTTGTGACCTTCCCTGCTATGTTGCAAGACTGAAGCTCTCTCCTCCTCAAGCTCTTCTCCTCCAACAAGAGCACAAACTTGCACTTGTAATTTGGGTTCTCTCAAGACAGGAGGACAAACAATGCCCTAAGCTTCCTTTGCTATCCATGCTAGTTGTTGTTGATTGAAGCCTCCTGGCACATTCCCCCTTGCCAAATTCTTCTGTTGACTTTCTCTCTTAATTTACTGAGTGAACTTGCTGTCTAGAAAGCTGCCTTCCTTAAAAGGCTTCTGTAACTTATGCAGTTTACATTTTCACTTGATTTGCAAAATACATTCGATTAAACCAGAACGAGGCTAAGTACTTTTGATTTATACTGTTGCTTGAGCTTGAGCCCAATCTAATTGAGTCTTAGGATGCTGTGTTAACGTGTCATCACATTAAGCCATAATATCATCAATTTCTTTGGTCATAGCACATCATCATAATCTTTTAACGATCCCATAATCCCTTGTGGGGTGGAGTCTGGGCAATTGAATGGAGCCAGCAGAGTGTTTTAATGGCCAGATGCCCTTCCTGTTGCCAATGAGGAGTTTTGATCAGCAGATATATGCCCAAACAGAGTAATATCTGCCTCTACCTAGGACTGAACTCACAGCCTCCTGATTGTGAGGCAAGAGCTCTACCTCTAGGCCACCACACCACTCTTTTGGTCATAGCACAAGGTGTATCCCAAAATTCTGGAGAGATTTTGTTAGGTGTTGTTAACCAGAATTCTCAACTCTGATCATTTCACTTGAGAAGAGACCTCGGTAACTCTGGAAATTGCCAAGGTTGAAAAACTGAGTGACGTATGAACCAAGGTTAATTTGGCTGAAGAAAGCATCCTCCTGCTTCAGATGACAGATGCTCTTGGGGAAAAGAAAAACCACAAAAAAGTTGAGCCTAGTGTGATGTAATCCACCCAAAATGGTCCATTTTATGGACCTTTCAGGAGCAAAAATTCTTATCCCATGTTTGCTTGTTGGACTCAGTAGAGCCAACCTCTGAGTAGACATACTGTACTTTTTGGAGTATAAGACATGCTTTCCCCTCCACCTTGGGTGAAATGTTGGTGCGTCTTATACACGGAATACAGCCATTTTTGGCCTCCCGAAACCCTGCCCCGTGCGTATTGTTTCTGCCAAAAACAGGCCCTTTTTGCAAAAATGGGATACCCAGAGGGTTTGGAAGGCCTACAGAGTGCTCCTGGGGGCTGGGGAGGGCAAAAACGCGAAGCATGGAGGGCTTGGGAGGCCAAAAATGGGCCCATTTTTCGCAAAAACAAGGGTGTTTGCCTCCCAGCCCCAGGAGCACTCTGCAGGCCTCCCAAATCCTCTACGCACCCTGCTTTTGGCCTCCCAAACCCCCATGCATCATGCTTTTGCCCTCCCCAGCCCCCAGGAGCACCTTACAGGCCTCCCAAACCCTCTGTGCAGTCCCGTTTTCCGCAAAAATGGGTTGGGCAGAGGCTTTGGGAGGCCTGCAGAGTTCTCCTGGGGGCCAGGGAGGGAAAAAACTTTTTTTTTCTTGTTTACCTCTTCGAAAACTTGCTGCGTCATACTTCAGTGCATCTTATAGTCTGAAAAATATGGTATATAAGATCAGTTCCCTTCTTTTCAATATTCACACACATTCACTCTGATTATGAAACCAATCATTTTCAGGATTTGAACGGCATGCTAGCCTTTTTTTTAAACCTCAACATGGTGACTGGTGACATGTTATCTTGAAATGTATGTGTCGTGTCCCACTCCTCCGCTGACGGCCGGGTCAGGGAAATCCGAATCAGGCTTGCCTCTGCAGCTCTGCCCAAAGTCCTAGCAAAGTCCTCAGAGCAGGCAGGAGACCAGTAAGTGACTTCAGCAAGATAAGTTTGACTTTGCCTGACTCAGAGACTGCCAGAAAACAGATCCTTTATATAGGCCATGGGGTGTGGCTCCATGACTCAGCACTCATTAAGGCCTGCCCCTCCCTTCCTTCTGTTGCCTCCGCCTATCCAATCTTCTGATGCGAGGGTCACTCCAATCAGCTGTTGTTGGAAGTAAACTTTCCTCAGGCTCACATGCTGTGGAGGAGGGGGAGGGGTCTAGCTGCTCCGTTTGCCTGGGCATGGAGCCAGGGCTGGGGCCGGGGGATGCTCCCTCCTCTGCAGCCTGCTTGGGCATGGAGCCAGGGCTGGGACCGGGAGGTGCCCCCTCCTCTGCAGCTTGTCTGGGCATGGAGCCAGAACTGGGGCCGGGAGGCATACATTCCTCCGTGTTCGGGAGCAGATAAGCAGACCCCGGCTGCGGTGAGAGCAGACAAGACACAACAGTATGGCTGGAGTTACTGGAATGAATCAGGGGTGTCCACGGAGTAGGGTAGAAAAAAAGTCAAGATGTCGTACACACGGCACATATAAGCAGCAAGTGAAGCTTTGATTGCACCATCATGGCTGCCATTTTGCTTTTTTAAAAAAAACATATCCTGCCGATATTTCTCGAATCAATGGAAGACAGAGCTACTGCCAAGTTTCAATGGTTCCAGTGGGACTTGTTCATCTTGGGTGAATATGTTGGGTGACTACAAGAGCCGTCTGCACGACACACCAGTCCAAAAAAGCTTGAGTACCAAACTGGACAGCGATGCCAATTATGGTGAGGTGTATTTGAGGAAGGAATCACCTTTTGCGATCCTCTTGACAAGCAAAGTCAAGGGGGAAGCCAGATTCACTTAACAACTGTGTCACTGGTCTTAACAACTGCAGTGATTCACTTAACAACTGTGGCAAACGAGGTCATAAAATGCGGCAAAACTCACTTAACAAATGTTTCATTTAGTAACAGAAATTTTGGGCTCAATTGTGGTTGTAAGTTGAAGACTACCTGTAATTGAGGTCATAGAGCCATATGTTTGGGGGGGGCCCACCCTTTTTATTATTATTTATGTATGTTGTGAATTTATTATGTTTACATTGTTGGATTTTGTGTAGAACATCAGGAGTCCATATGGATTTGGTGGCATACAAACACTACACAAAGTGTTATATTTATTAATTTTTTATATGGCTGCAACAGAAAATCTCTTGGTGCTACACCATGTAATTCAATTTAAAGTATCCATAGTACACATTCAAATGTCCACTGTAAAATGAATACCAAGTACTAAAATGGTCCACATATATTTTAGAACAACCAGCAAACACCCACTTTTATATAATCAATGTCAGGATGGGATGAGTAGAAGCCATCACAGAAACGTTTTGTTGTGTCTTGTCCGGTCTCACCGCAGCCGGGGTCTGCTTATCTGCTCCCGAACACGGAGGAATGTATGCCTCCCGGCCCCAGTTCTGGCTCCATGCCCAGACAAGCTGCAGAGGAGGGGGCACCTCCCGGTCCCAGCCCTGGCTCCATGCCCAAGCAGGCTGCAGAGGAGGGAGCATCCCCCGGCCCCAGCCCTGGCTCCATGCCCAGGCAAACGGAGCAGCTAGACCCCTCCCCCTCCTCCACAGCATGTAAGCCTGAGGAAAGTTTACTTCCAACAGCTGATTGGAGTGACCCTCGCATCAGAAGATTGGATAGGCGGAGGCAACAGAAGGAAGGGAGGGGCAGGCCTTAATGAGTGCTGAGTCATGGAGCCACACCCCATGGCCTATATAAAGGATCTGCTTTCTGGCAGTCTCTGAGTCAGGCAAAGTCAAACTTATCTTGCTGAAGTCACTTTCTGGTCTCCTGCCTGCTCTGAGGACTTTGCTAGGACTTTGGGCAGAGCTGCAGAGGCAAGCCTGATTCGGATTTCCCTGACCCGGCCGTCAGCGGAGGAGTGGGACACGACACGTTTCTTCCCAGCTTGAGTTCTCTTGCAGAAATAGGAACCATGAGAAGTTTCTCCTGGGATGTTTGCAATTGATAGGTTAATTCCTGTTGGAGAAGACAGTCCTGGTAGGTATCTTAGTAGCAAGTTGTGCACTGCCTTAAAGGTTAAAACTTCCTCTTCAAATTGCGGTGGAAAATCCACTCATAACCAATGCAGGGGTGTGGTATATAGTGTATTCTGCTATTCGGGGCCATTCAACAAGTAGGCAGCTGTAAAGGTAAAGGTAAAGGTTCCCCTCACACATATGTGCTAGTCGTTCCCCACTCTAGGGGGCAGTGCTCATCTTCGTTTCAAAGCCGAAGAGCCAGTGCTGTCCAAAGACGTCTCCATGGTCATGTGGCCAGCATGACTAAACGCCAAAGGCACACGGAACTCTGTTACCTTCCCACCAAAGGTGGTCCCTATCTTTCTACTTGCATTTTTTAGATGCTTTCGAACTGCTAGGTTGGCAGAAGCTGGGACAGGTAATGGGAGCTCACCCCATTACTAGGGATTCAAACCACTGAACTGCCGACCTTTTGATCGACAAGCTCAGCGTCCTAGTCACTGCGTCCTGTGGGCAGCTGTACTTTGTCCCAAATAAGGTTTCCATGTTGTCATTAAAGGCAGTCCTTGTAGAACACATTGCAGTGGTAATACAGTTAGTTCTCAATTTATAACTGTTCATTTAGTCACTGTTCGAAGTTAAAATGGCACTTATGTTTGTTCCTCACACTTACGACTATCACAGCGTCCCCACAGATACATGATTAAAATTCTGGCGCTTAGTATCAGGCATATATTTATGATGGTTGCTGAGGTTCCTGAGGTTCCCGTGATTGCCATTTATGGCCTCAGCTGTCTTCTGACCAGTAAAAGTCAATGTGGGAAGCTGGATTTGCATGATTCACTTAACAACTGCAGTGTTTCATTTAACACATGTGATAAAAAAGGGGCGATAAATTTGAGGGTGGTTCACTTAACAATCGCCTTGCTCAGCAACAGAAATTGTGGCCATACGTTGAGGACTACCTATAGGGATAATGATATGAGTTATGATATGAGTAAATGCTCCAACACTGGAAGTTTTTAAGAAGATATTAGATAACCATTTGTCTGAAGTGATGTAGGGTTTCCTGCCTAAGCAGGGGGTTGGACTAGAAGACCTCCAAGGTCCCTTCCAACTCTGTTATTCTATTCTATTTGTACATGGCCCATTTGCTCCATATTGTTGTGACCCAGGCCCAAGTAGGTAGTATTAAATGCAATCAGTTCAAAAATAAAAAGACTTTATTAGAACAGCTGAGAATTAACTCATTCTCAACAAATTCTTCACAATTCTTCAGTCTTATCACCAACCTTGGTCTAATTAGGCAAATTGCCAAAGGATTTTCTTGGCAAAAGTTCAGAAGCAGAAAACGCTGACAAGAAATAAATGCAGCAAGACAAGGAGCAAGTCTATCAACGTTGTTTTCCAACAAAGAGCCCAAGAGCCGTTGCTCGTCTTTTAAGCCTTATGGGAGGGGCCAAACATCTCTTGGCCCTACTCCCGAGTCATCCTTTTTGCTTTAGCTGCTCCTGCCTTCTGGCAGCTCTTCTCATGCGTGCATTAGGAACAGGCTCCTCCTGTTCCTCTGCCTCACTACTGTCAGCCTCTGGAAGCCCCAGAGTCTGCACATCACTCTCAGATGGCCCTGGCCCCATCTCTGCCTCCGACACAGAGCCCTCATCCAGGTCTTCCCCAGCCTCCAGGACTGGCCCATGTTCTTCCTCAGCCTCATCACTGTTCGACTCTGCTGCCAGCTCCGCAGGCTGCTGGAGGACCACAACACATATAGGGTTACAACCGGTGTACCAGCTGGAATTGAAAAAGACCCTCCTGCCCATGGGTTTCAACAGCCATTTAGCGGTAGCCTTGAATACATGAGAACCTAACATCTGCACCCTCACGGGCAGAGTCAATAACCCAGAACTCACTCAAAAGTCAAATTGCAACTAATTAAATGAGGTTAACCCTGGGCAGGTTTATTATGATGGATGAATGCATCTTCAATTTGTAGCTGCCCTGGTTAGGCCAATAGTCCAAAGCTTTTTTCTCTGAAGAAAGTACCTATTGATTGAAGATAGTATTAAAATTCAGCAGTTAAAGACACTGAGCTTGCCAGCTGGAAAGCTGAACAGCCCAGGTTTGAGACCCAAGCACCATGCTCCGGTTCCTTCCTCAGCTCCTGCCCACCTAGAGGTTTGAAAGCATGCAAATGCGAGTAAATAAATAGGTACCACTGGGTCTGGGCAATACTGGATCCCTCAGCTAAGAAATGGAGATGAACACTGCTCCTAAGAGACAGATACTACTGGACAGGGAAAATCTTTACCTTTAATCTTCAAGACCACCCCCCCTCAAATCTTGCCATAACGACCTCATTATGTTAATGAGGATGCTCTTGGGTGGAATGAGTGAAAAATGCTGGGAATGTATGCCGAAGCATGTACTCCCAATGGAGTCACCCAAGGCAGACCTACAACAATGATAGCAGCCCAGCTGCATGTCAAAAGCAAGCAGGCACCTATATTTAGCAGCAGCAATAGAGGGAAGATGCTGAAAGCAGACGATCACTTTCGTGATAAAGGCAAAAGCACCATTTCACACTGCGCAGGCAAAGGCAATGGTAAATCACTCTTGCATTTTGCCCAAGAAAACCACATGGATTGACAAGATACAGTGATTGACAAAATAATGCTGGATGATGAGCCCCTTGGGTCAAATGGCACTCAATATGTTACTCAAGAAATGCTGATGATCTTCTGGAGCTTATCGCGGAGCTAAATTAAGTCTTTGGGACATCTCATTACTGATTTTGTCATGCAGGAAAAGAAAATCCCAAGAGGCAAAGACAGAATTATAGTGGGAACAGAAAACATAAAAGGATGAACATGGGGAAGTTCTATTTGTACCAACTATGTGTTGATATCATAGGCATCAGGAAAATTAAAATGCATCCTTTTATTCAGAAGAACCAGTTCAAAAAGAAGAAGAAGAAATGGCATTCTTCCTGACTATGAAAGCAAAGACAGGGTTCAACTCCACTAAATTGAGTTCAATTTAGTTAATAGCAATGATACTTCACAGGCAAACCCTTTAACATGATAATTATTTGAGTTTATGCTCCAATTCACTGATGCAGAAGAGGAACTTGATGAGTTTTATGATCAAGTTCAATCTGAAATTGACAAAATCTGCAAGCAAGATATGTTGGTTATGGTTGGAGACTGAAATACCAAAGATGGAAATAATAAGTAAAAATTAGTTGGACTGTATGGCCTCGGAAATAAAGGCAAATAGCTTATCTGTTTCTGTCATCTAATGATTTCTTCATTCCTAGAACACTATCCAAACACCAAAAAAATGCTTATATACATGGACATCACCAGATGGAACACACAGATATCAAATTGATTACAGCTATTCCTCCACTTATGAACACAGTTGAGCCCAAAATTTCTGTTGTAAGTGAGACAGTGAGACTTTTGCCCCATTTTATGACTTTTCTTGCCACCGTTGCTTAGTTAATCCTTGCAGTTGTTAAGTTAGCCACATGGCTGTTAAGTGAATCTGGCTTCCCCATTGACTTTGCTCATAAGGAAGGTCACAAAAGGGGATCACATGATCCTAGGACAGTGCAACCGTCATAAATATGAGTCAGTTGCCCAACATCTGAATTTTGATCATGTGACCATGGGAATACTACAATGATCGTAAGTGTGAAAAATGATCATGAGTCAACTTTTTTCAGTGTCGTTGTAACTTTGAGCTGTTGTAATGAACTTTTGTAAGTAGAGGACTACGTGTATATTATTGGTGGTCAATTTGAAAATAGATGAAAATGGTGGAAGATAAGCCCAGTTGTAACAACAAAGACATGGTCATGAGCTGACTGTAAAACAGATGGTGAACTGCTCACAGACAAGTTCCAAATCAAAGTAGAAAAAAACCAATCTACAATTACGATCTTGAATCATCTCCTTACCATTTTCAAGGAAAACATGCTTTAAAATCCTGGACCTTATTGATAGGAAATCAAAGAAACTATGAAATGAAACCAAATGTGCTTTTGCGGATGAATTGCTTCAAACGCTCTACTATCATCCCAATGCTGAAGAAGCCCACCATCAAGGAACTGAATGACTACAAACCAGTTGTTCTAACATCTGTAGTCATGAAAACCTTTGAAAGGCTAGTGCTCTCCCACTTGAAAACCATCACGGATCTGCTATCAACCCCTTGCAATCTGCATACCGAGCAAATAGATCAACAGATGATGCTGTTAATATGGTTCTGCACTATATCCTACAACATCTTGAATCTCCAAAGACCTATGCAAGGGTCCTCTTTGTAGACTTTAGTTCAGCATTCAACACCATCATTCCAGACATTCTTCTAACTAAGCTAAACCAGCTACAGGTACCTAAACACACTTGTAAGTGGATCATAAGCTTCCTAACAAACAGGAAGTAGCAGGTGAAGCTAAGCAGAATCACATCAGATACCTGTACAATTAGCACAGGGGTCCCCCAAGGCTGTGTGCTCTCCCCACTACTCTTCTCTCTGTATACCAATGACTGCATCTCTAATGATCCATCTGTTAAACTACTGAAGTTCGTAGATGACACAACAGTGATTGGTCTCATTCGAGACAATGATGAATCTGCATACAGACGGGAGGTTGAACAACTAGCCTTGTGGTGTAATCAGAACAATCTGGAACTGAACACACTCAAAACTGTAGAAATGGTGGTAGACTTTAGGAGAAACCCTTCCATACTTCCACCTCTCACAATACTAGACAATACAGTATCAAAAGTAGAGACCTTCAAATTTCTAGGTTCTACCATATCGCAATGGACCACTAATATCAAAAACATCATCAAAAAAGCACAACAAAGAATGTTCTTTCTGCGCCAACTCAGAAAGCTCAAACTGCCCAAGGAGCTGCTGATCCAGTTCCACAGAGGAATTACTGAGTCTGTCATTTGCACCTCTATAATTGTCTTGTTTGGTTCTGCAACCCAACAAGACAGACACAGACTTCAGAGGATAATTAGAACTGCAGAAAAAACAATTGCTACCAACCTGCCTTCCATTGAAGACCTGTATACTGCACGATTCAAAAAGAGGGCTGTGAAAATATTTACAGACCCCTCACATCCTGGACATAAACTGTTTCAACTCCTACCCTCAAAATGACGCTATAGAGCACGGCACACCAGAACAACTGGACACAAGAACAGTTTTTCGCCGAACACCATCAATCTGCTAAATAAATAATTTTCTCAACACTGTCAAACTATTTACTAAGTCTGCACTACTATTAATCTTCTCATCGTTCCCACCACCCATCTCCTTCCACTTATGACTGTATGACTGTAACTTTGTTGCTTGTATCCTTACGATTTATATTGTTTCCTGATTGCTTATTTGTACCCTATGACTATTATTAAGTGTTGTATCTTATGATTCTTGATGAACCTATCCTTTCTTTTATGTACACTGAGAGCATATGCACCAAGACAAATTCCTTGTGTGTCCAATCACACTTGGCAATAAAAAATTCTATTCTATGTGGAAAGAGATTGCCAAGAACTGAGAGTCAGAAGAAAGAAAAATGTGTATCAGAACAGATGGTGGGAATGGGCAAAAAGAGAAGCCAAAGCCAAGAAAAGATAAAGATCTCATGAAAGAATTTAACAAAGAACTTCAGAGAGCTGTTGAGAGAGATGAGAAACAGCATTATAAGGACATCGGTAAGACATCCAAGATGGAAAAAGGCACAGAAAAACGAGGAAAATCTTCCAAAATATCTCCAGAAAGAGGTTCCAACCTCGAATTAATATGCTAAACGATTCCATAGAGAGATAGAAACTGTTCCAAAGAAGTTCAAAGAGAAATGGAAGCACTATACTGAAATCCGGTAGAGTAAAGATGTTGACACCCAAGATGTCTTAAGAAGATATTTCCTGCATACAACATCCTCTGATATTAGAAGATTAAGTTATCTTAGCATTCTAGCCATTATCCAAGTTGGAAGTTTAATAGAAATTGCTGGAATATCTACAGAAATAGAACACCAGAAGAATTACGGGAATAAAACTTGTTAACAAATTATGCCATCAAATCTGGAGAATGACACACAGTAGCCAACAGTTTATAAGAAGTCAATTTACATAAAGATACCAGATTTACACAGAACATAGAATAATAGAGTGGGAAGGGACCTTGGAAGTCTTCTAGTCCAACCCTCTGCTTAAGCAGGAGACTCTTTTTCAGACAAATGGTTGCCCAGTCTCTTTTTGAAAGCCTCCCGTGATGGAGCATCCACAATTTCTGAAGGCAAGCTGTTCCATTGGTTGATTGCTCTCACAATTAGGAAATTTCTTAGTTCTAGGTTATTTCTCTCCTTGGTTAATTTCCAACCATTGCTTTTGGTCTTGCCTTATGGTACTTTGGAAAATAGTTGATCCTCTCGTCTTTGTAGGAGCCCCTCAAATATTGGAACAATTCTATCATGTCTCCCTTGATCCATCTTTTCATTAGACGAGACATACCCAATTCCTATAACCGTTTGCAAACCTTTGCACAATATCCTTAATTTCACACACTAGCAAAATAATGCTTAGGATAAATTTAATTTAGGTTACAGCCCTAGATGGAAAGGGAATTGCTAGATTAGTGTTTCTCAACCTTGGCATCTTTAAAACGTGTGCCAAATGTTCAAGCTAGTTTTAGAAAAGATCAAGAAATAAGAAGCATTATTGCTAATGCACCTTGGATAGCTGAGAAAGCCAAAGAATGCCATAAAGAATATGTGATTCGTTGATTGTTAGAAAGGCCTTTGAGTGTCAATTTTGTGAAAGGTTTTTGGGAAAAGGGGGGAAAAAGACTGGTTCCAGATGGGCAAAGGAGAAAAAGTTCTATAGTTAGTCCTTGACTTACAACCATTCATTTAATGACCATTCAAAATTACAGGTAGTCCTTGACTTACGACCTCCATTGAGCCCAAAATTTCTGATATTTTTAAAGTGAGTTTTGCCCCCATTTTACGATCTTTCTTGCCACAGTTGTTAAGTGAATCACTGCAACTGATACGTTAGCAACCTGGTTTTTAAGTGAATCTGGCTTCCCCCTTGACTTTGCTTATCAGAAGGTCGGAAAAGGGGATCGCATATGACTTTGTGACACAGCAACGGTCATAAGTATGAAGCAGTTAGCAGCTGAATTTTGATCACATGATCATGGGGATGCTGCAAAGGTCATAACTGTGAAAAAGTCACTTTTTTCAGTGCTGTTGTAACTTTGAACCATCACTAAATGAACTGTTACTAAGTTGAGGACTACCTGTACAATAGCACTGAAAAAAGTGGTTTTACAAGTAATCGGTCCTCGCACTTACAACCGTAGCAGCATCCCCACAGTCATATGATGAAAATCCAGGTGCTTGGCAACCATCATGCACTTACAATGACTGCAAACGTCCTGAGGTCACATGATCTCCACTTGCCACAGTTGGCTTCTGCCAAGCAGTCAACAGAGGAAGTAAATTTTTCTTTATGACTATGTGATTCACTTAAGAACCAAGGTGATTTGCTCAATAACCATGACAAAAAAGTTCATAAAAATTGGGCCCGGCTCATTTAACAACAACTTTCCTTAGCAACATAAATTAGGTTCCCAATTGTGTCCAGAAGTTGAGGACTACCTGTACTCTCATAATTTTGAGTAGTTTGGAGAACCGGTAGTAAAAATTCTGACTGCCCCCTCCCCCATCTATTCTCTGCCTCCCAAGTCTCAGCTGATTTTGCAGTAACCTTCCCCTTGAGTGGGGAGGGAATGGGGATTTTACAGTATCCTTCCCCTGCCAGGACCACCAAGCCATGCCTACCAAGCCACACCCAGAATCAGTAGTAAAAAATTTTGAAACCCACCACTGATACACACACATACACACACACACACAGAGCTGGATTGGAAGATGAGCACGGGTTTAAAACTAGAGGAAGAAACATTAACCTGCATTATAACCTGGAAGGGTTTCAACCTGATAGCTGAAAATGCAATTGGCCTGCAGGCAGTAATAGGGAAAGTCAAGGAGTACAGTAAAATAATATATTAAAAAATACTCTAAATAGAGAAACAAGTGCTGTAATTTCAACAGGTTCAGAAGACAGGCTTGCCATCTGTGCAGTTGCTAAAAGAGTTGACATCGTTTTGATGACAAAAATAAACAAATAAGCAAGCAACTAAACAAACAAATATCAATCCATCAACTTTCAAGGACGGCTTCTTGTTGCACGAATCTTTGAACTGTAATGCAGTTGGCTGCATTCTCACGACTTTACTCTACTCCTCGGATTTTAACCCACCCTATTTTCTGGGGTTCGCACCACACCCCGAACCATTCACTGATTAAATCATCTCTTTTTTAAAAAAATGCAGCCCTTAAAACAGGTCTCCATCCTACTTTCTTTCCCGTCTCGTGCGAACGCAAACCCGCGATTTCTTCAGTGGGGATGTGTGTGTGTGTGTGCGAAACCCAGTCTTTTCGTTCGAGGCCCCGCAGGGAGCCCGGCTGGCTTTCCCTCAACCACACCTGCCTCTTCTGACCCTCCCTGCCTCCGGCACCCGGATTCCGATAAGCAGCGCTCTAACACGTAAAATACCTGGTTGTAGGACACGGGACCTCGGTTCGCACAGGCACGCTCGCCGCGTGTTTGCAGAGCCGCGGCGATGGCGTTAGAAAACTCCTGGGAAAACACGTGACGGAGGGAGAACGCGGGGAGGAGGGCAGGCTGGAGGGGGCGGAGGGAGTCTCTCCCTCTCTCTCGGCTGCTGTTCCCGGCTGGAGAAGGCTCAGATCGGCGCATCTTCGCCGCGGAGACGGACGGAGGGGCGGGCGGCGGCAGGCGAGCCCGAAGCTCCGGCACTCCGGCCGCGGCTCTCCGCCTGTAGCCAAGCGATCGTCCGCGGGGAGTGCAAAGCTGTTTCTCGCCGAGGGCTCCGAAACGCCCCGGGATCCCCGTTCCCGAGAGGCGCCCTCGGGAGTGGGGGGGCTTTAGACGGGGCGGTTTACCTCTCTTCTCCTCCCGGATCTCCAGCGCCGCCGCCGCTTCTTTAGCATCCCGAACTTTCTTCTGTTTGGCAGCTCCGGATGTAAGTTACTCTCTCCTTCTCCTTCTCCGAGGATCCCGCCGGGCGCCCCGGCGAAGAAAAACCGCTCCGGCGATTCGCAATCGGATTACAGCGGCGAGCTTGTGTTTTTGCTTTTTTTCCCCCCCTTTCCCCTTCTCTCTCTCTCCCCCCTCCCCATTTTTCTCCCCCCTTTCGGGGAGACCGACCGCCTTTCTTATTTTATCCACGTCCTCTTGGCTCCCCGCACTTGGTTTTTTTCCTCCGGTCCTAATTACTTTGAGGAGGGGGTTGCATCATTAAGCTTTTCGGTGCTGGTCCTTTTCTCCATTTTGCGGCTTTTGCCCCCCTGGTTTTTTTTTTTTAATTGCTTAACGTTGCTCTAATTCCTTTATTTCCCCTCCCACACCCACGTTTTGCCCCTAATTCCATCCAGTATCCGGCCCGGATTGCACGTGGGGCCGCTACGTTTTACCCCTGTCTCTAGTCTCTTTGCACCCCACCGACTCCCAGCTTCTTGGCGAGGGGCGGTCACCCCCTTGGGCCGACCCTGGGCTGCCTCAAGCCAGAAGTAGGCGCCCCCCCCTTGTTCCCTCCTTGGATCCCCCCCCCGCGCCTCATTTCCCCGACCTTCCCCCCCCCCCTCGCCTCAGTCTTTTTGGCTTCTGTTTCGGATCGCACGTGCTCGGATTCGGTTTTCTCCACGCTTCGCTCCGGATTCCGCCATGGCCTTGGCGAGGAGGGCGCGCTCTGGACCGGCCGCCCTTCTCTGCTGCATCGGAGCTCTCCTCAGCCACGGTGAGTGAGCCGCCGCCGATGCCGAGGAAGGGGAGGGTCGCTCGGGGGTTTAACGAGGTGGGAAGAAACCGGCTTTGATAGCAGCATCCTTTGCAAAGCAAATAACCGCGACAGGCTTTTGGTCTGAATGCAGGGAAAAGGCACCGAGTTAACCCAACTGCCTGGAACTCCTCCTGCCAATTAGCTGGTTTTTTGTTTTTTGTTTTGTTTTGGTTTTTTGCCGCTTGTGAGAAGCAATACAATTTTGGGGAAATTGCAAGTAACACCATGTGCAAAATGCATTTGCAAACAATCAGGGTTTTTTTTTATAGTGTGGTTTGAGCTTGTATATGCACTGGGTTGTTTTTTTTTTTACTGCGTGGCCTGTCAGACTTCAGCAACTGGATGCAGTAACTTGATCAAGGCTAGGTCATACAAGCATGTGCAGAGTGCCTTTCCATCTCACCATGCCCACAACTTTGGAGTTGGTGAAGGGTTTCAAGGTTAGTACTAGTTGGTGTCATGGCCAGCTAGACCCCCAATTCCAAGAGGAGTGAGCATCTCCTGGGCAGCTCTCACACTTGCCTTGTGTTCTTGTTTTGCCTCCTGGCTTAATTTGAGTCAGTGCTGGCAATTTGATTTGAAGGCTGATGATGCTAGTTACATGGGATGCAACATGAAAGAGAGTGGCAGATAGTTGGGGGTAGCTGGGATTTGAGCTGAGCAAGTTTCTTTAGGGTTGATGGAAAAGATGTCCCTTCCACCTCCAACCTTCAGCGTTCACAACCCGATGTTTTTCCTTGTGAAAACTGGTCTGTTAGACTGGCAGGAGGCCTTCTGTAGCCTTTGGGCCATTTTCAGTGGCTGCTTTGACTTCTGGATCTGGTGCCTCTAAGCATAAGCAGAGTGCATCCAAACCCAGAGCCATTGTCTATGTGTGGAGTGCGACTTTTCCTTCTTCAATATTAATCTCAGTTGCCTGTCTACCCAGAGTACATTCTATAAGATGGAGGAACTCTCTGAAGACAGACAGCAAGCCATTGACTATTAGGGTCTTGATTTTATGGCCCCCTGTCAGAGGCACAAGGGCCCTCCTTACTGGTTTCTGTGGGTAGCTTGGCATTCCTGTCTGGCTTGCAGGCTTCCCAGAGGCACCTAGACTAGTCTTGAAGAGAACAGATGCTGAACTAGATGCTCTTTGGTCTGATCCAACAGAACGATTTTCTCAGTCCTGAATAAGTTCTCCTAGACCAAATGAGAACCATCCCACTTAAGTATAGGCAATTCTTCTCAATTCAGTATTTTAGGCTTAGGCTTCCATAGTGTTGAACTGACCTGGCCAGAAGCAAAAAGGTTTGTGGAAAATGTAGTCCAGAATGTCAGGAGAACATGAACCTATCTGTTCCAGCTTTCTCTTCTGTAGGACTTCAAAAGATACCAAGAGAACAATTCTGATATGTCACTGGTACTCACAGGTATACTGCCCCTGATTTGGAGGCTCTGTTAAACTCTCAGGCCTCATAGTTTCTCTAAAACCATTTGTACTGGATCAGACTCAGGGCTCCATTGAGTCTAGAGTATTTGCTGCGTTGGGCGGCTTGAAACAAGACCACAGCAACCTTTTGCTTTTCAGTTGATTATTTTTTCAGCGCAAACGTTCTTCAGCTGCCATGAGAGAGCTAATTACAATTTACTCCCCATCCAGGAGAGCTAACAATAGTCCAAACAGGTAATAAAATGAGATAAAATACAATAACATTTGAAAGAAGAAAGGAAAAGGAAAAAAGAAACCTCTAAAAAAATCCCTTGTTATGGAAAAAAGAGACAGATTCATGGAATAAACATCTGGCCCTGCTTGCTTGCTAAAACTCAGGAAGGTTTTAGCCGGAGAGAGGTCAGAGTGGGACTGCTGTAATTGTGGTGCGCTTAGCTGCTTCGGAACATGGAGGTTCTGTTTTGCTTCTTGACCCCATACCAGGTCTTTGTGTTTTTCCCTGAGTGCCTGTATCTTCCTTGGAAGCTCCAGGACATCTCTGGCTGTTTCTTGCCAGAATTGTTGCCACGTGCCCTTTCTTGAATTCACCCTGGTCCTAGATTTTAGGGGAGAGGTCTGTCTAGTTTTAAAGCTTGATACCAGCTTGTTTTTTCCCCCGAATTATAAAAGGGAAAGGCATGGTCCGTTGCTTTCTTAGCACAATCCTAAGTAAAGCTAAGATCCATTGCTCATCTGGCTGAAGAAGAAGGCTGAAATAATTTCATTTCCAGCCTCTGATTGAAATTGTACAGTCCTGTGGTTTGCAACTCCGCCCCCCCCATCCCATCTCCCAGCTGTCTTTCCTCGTTGGGCATTCCAGACCATACCCCAAACATGAGGAACACGTGCAACGTTAGCAGCTCAGATAAAGCTGGTTCCGGATTTGCCATTTGCAAGTTGTGTTCCAATGTCTGGATTGCCTTGCTGAGGGCTGTGCGCTCTTTGCAGGCTCAGGAGAGTGATGCACTTGTAGGAATGGCTGAAGGAGGTTTTGAAATGGCCCCCTTTGATTTCTGCTTGCTGATATCTTCAGCTCGTTCTTTTTATTTCTGCCATGGATCTGTTTTATTTGGAAAGAGTTTGTGGGTTACTTTCCCATGGTTTCTCTCCCCTGTTGGTTGCATGTCTTGGTGCGTGCAAATTCTTCCTTTCCCTTGATAAATCGCTCCTTTATTCTACAACAGTGAATGCAAAACCTGCAGTAACCACTAGAGATCCTAGAAAATATCTTCTGGGTTAGGGGATTCTTTCAGTTTTCTGCAGCCCACCAACACCTCACGTTTTCAGACCTCTTTTCTTTTGCCAGCTGGCCTTTAATGAAGACAGGGCTGAGGAAGGCAGAAAGAAGCTAGTAGGTTTGGGAAAGGAGAAATGCCAGGGTCTGCTTGGGAAGTTGCTCTTAATGGGTGGTTAGCAGCTGACCCTACAACACAGAATGAAGCAAAGCCTTGCTGTGTGTTTTGGGCGGGAGATCGAGACAAGCAGCCTGCCCCCCCCCCCCGCCATGTATCGTAATACCTGCCCGCAGCAGTGCTCTCAGGATCACTAGGAGTTAATGTCTCATCCCTTCCCTTGTCACAATGCACACTTGTAACTGACACTTTTCCATTGAGAAAGTCTGATTATGCAGGATAGGTAAGAACCAAAGGGTTTACAAGCTGATGGCTTAGAATTAAACCCACAGCAGAAGTCGATTCCGGATTTGCCTCTTTCCCTTGCCCTATATAGGACCTCCAAAATTGTCCCATGCTTGCTTTTCACAAAAAAGAAAGAACTGAACGAACTTGCTGGAGTAGAAATAAGGGGTCTCCTTAAGCCATCATAACTGAACTGAGTTTGGTCTACTTTTTTATTTCTGGTCTCCCCAAGTGGAAAATAAAAACTAGATTTTTCCACAGGTCTTGGTGTAGGTGGAATGACATGGAATCTGGCACGAATTTCCCCCTTTTTCTCTGCAAGCTGAGTGCAAAGACCATGCCTAGCTTCGGGGTCCAGAGGAGGGAGTAGATTTTAAGAGCTGATCCAAACCAGGCATGCAAACTTTGCCTTTCCTATACATTACTTCGGCCCTGGCTATTTTCTTTTGTGCCTGCAGCTGGGTGCTCAGCTTGTAGTGTGACTCCCTGACTGGTATTTTTTTTTACAGCTGCTTTCTCCAGGGCCACTGTGGAAGGGACAAAACAAGGAAAGAAAGGAAATCAGTCTGCCCTATTTCGTTATTTTTCTTCCCTGCCAATCCTAGGTATGGAACAGAGCCCCAAGCAACAGCAATCTATGCAAGCGCATTATAAAAACGATTAATAATATATCACGATGAACTGTTAAAAAGCTCGGGGTTGGTGCACTGGGTTTTACTGCTCCATCTCATTCTACGAGCGTAAGCTCATAAGTAGCTGGGTGCTTTTCTCGTGGCACCCCTGGGAGCAGATGGCGAATGGGGTGGGTGATAAGGTTTCAGCAGAGCTGGCTGAAAACTGGAGCAACCTGTCCTGTGTGGGGGTGGGCGGTAGGAAAGGGTGGGGGGGGGGAGACATGCAGTTTTTCATCTTGATGGCCCTGATTGCTGGAATTAGAAATCAGGGTGATTTCCCCCCCCCCTTTCCTTTCTTCTCCATCTTTGCTTGCCTTGCCAATGCATTGGCTTTTGTGTTTTCCAGCACCTGTAGCCCCTGTAAAAGTAAGGTTTGTTTTGGTGGGAGAACTGGAAGTGTATTTTTTTTTCAACCACTGTGTGTGCTGCTTCATCAGGCGTTGGAAAGGGATGTGATGGCCACAAGATTAAACGTTGAAAAAAAAAAGGGTTATATACATGGAATAGATTTCCCAGATGTTTTGGCAATATAACTCAGTGAACATGTTTTTCATGTACTGAGAGCTTCTGCATCACAGACAAATTCCTTGTGTGTTTAATTGCACATGTCCGAATAAAGTATTCTATTATTCTGTTGTTCTGTTCTGTTCTGTTCTGTTCTGTTCTGTTCTGTTCTGTTCTATTCTATTCTATTCTATTCTATTCTATTCTAGACTAGACTAGACTAGACTAGACTAGACTAGACTAGACTAGACTAGACTAGACTAGACTAGTCTACCTTCTGTCATTTATCTATCTATCTTCCATTCCATTCCTCTCCAGTTCCCTGGTAGTATGCAAGCTGCAGTCCATAGATGACAGTGCGAAGTTGAGATGGACTGTCCTGGTAGATGAGGCTAATTACAGCAATGAACATTGAGGATGAAGTAGAACTTCCATATTCAGAAGTAGTGTACCAGATGCTGGGGGAATAGGAAAGCAGGATAAATAGCATGCAGAATGGTTGACATCAGGAATTTGGCTGGGATTATTCTGCCTGGCATTTTTTTAAAGCCACACTGCATATCTGGACCTCATTGGACGGAGAACAATGGCCTTTTGTTCTTTAAGATTCCTTGCTTAAACAGGTAGATACATTTCTGCAAAGCTCAGGGCTTCTCTGGACGTGCTGATACCTCTGTGTTTCTCATTGTCCCAGTTATGCTTTTTTTTTTCTTATTTCCATCAGCACTTTCCACCTGAGTTCCCAATTAGAGGGAACTATAACAGAGAAAGGAGAGCTTCAAAACATTCTGTGGTGTGTATAATAATCTTGCAAGGGGCATATTGTAAAGATTTTGTAGATTTTTTTTTTATTGCTTTCTCACATCAGATGCTTCCCTGAAGTGCTGTTATACCATATCCAAAGGAGTCTTTGAAAACCGACCAGGTTGGAGATGACCCTTTTTCTGATGCAGCTGATTCTGTGGTATTTACTTATTTGTTAGATTTCCCTCCTTTTATATAGGATCTCCAAAGATATTCCATTTCCCCCCATAACAATAATTCTGTGAGCAGGGGTGCTATTCAGCAGGTTCTGACAGGTTCTGGAGAACCGGTAGCGGAAAGTTTGAGTACTTCGGAGAATCGGCAAATGCCACCTCTGGCTGGCCCCAGAGTGGGGTGGGAATGGAGATATTGCAATATCCTTCCCCCAGGAGTGGGGAGGGAATGTGGATTTTGCAGTATCCTTCCCCTGGAGTGGGTTGGGAATGGAGATTTTGCAATATCCTTCCCCTGCCATGCCCACCAAGCCACGCCCACCAAGCCCACCAAGCCACGCCCACAGAACCAATAGTGAAAAAATTTGAATTCCATAACTGCCTGTGAAATTAGGGTGATTTTGAGAGGGAGCGACTGGCTTGAAGTCACCCAGTGGGCTTCTGGGGCTGTTGGTGGACTTGAACCTAGATCTCTAGCATCTGTCCAACTATCCTAGTACTAAAAGGGCAACCTTTGAATCTGAAAAATCAGTACATAGAAAACAAATGGCCAGAAAGGATGGCGGGATAAAGAGATACTGTATGCAATATCAGGATAAAAAGAAAATTCTATTTAATTAAATGCAGGGTGGATAAAAATCGATGTTTTTTAAAAAAAAATTTAAAAAATCAGATTTTTTTGATTTAAATAGGATTAATAAAGTAAAAATCTACCAAAAGATAGTTTTCTATTTAAGATACATTAATAATTTAGTTTATTCAGCATGAAACGGAGCTTAGTTATGTAGCATGAGACTGTATATTCTACAATATTGGGACTTTGGAGAGTCAACAGCAGGTTAGTGAAGGATCTGCTGTGGGACAGAGATGACAGTTGCTCTTTAAAAATTATGATTTAAATCGAGTTGACTTAAATCAAGTTTTTTTACTAGTGATTTGTGATTTAAATTGACTTGATTTAAATCAAATCCACTCTGATTGCATGTAACATGGAACCAAATGAATTCATAATTTATATAATCTCTCTTTGGAGTTTTCATCTTGTAGCTTGGTAGCAGTTTTTGGCTATGGTTTTCCCAGTTGCAATGTATGACTGTGAAAGTTGGACCATAAGAAAGGCTGAGCGCCAAAGAATTGAGGCCTTTGAACTCTGGTGCTGGAGAAGATTCCTGCGAGTCCCTTGGACTGCAAGGCGATCAAACAGGTCAGTCCTAAAGGAGATCAATCCTGACTGCTCTTTAGAAGGCCAGATCCTGAAGATGAAACTCAAATATTTTGGGCACCTAATGAGAAGGAAGGACTCACTGGAGAAGAGCCTAATGCTGGGAAAGATTGAGGGCAAAAGAAGAAGGGGATGACAGAGAATGAGGTGGCTGGATGGAGTCACTGAAGCAGTAGGCATGAGTTTAAATGGACTCCAGAGGATGGTAGAGGACAGGAAGGCCTGGAGGAATGTTGTCCATGGGGTTGCGATGGGTCAGACACAACTTCGCACCTAACAAAAACAGCAAAGCACTTTTTGGAAAGATGACAGGATTGCACTAAAGGCCTTAGGATCCACTGTATGAGACCCAGAATTCTTGTCTGATTTAAAGTGGGCAAAAAAGCAGCATATAAATGGAATAATAAAAAAATAAACACCCTAGACTTTGGGCAAAGATTCTCAGATATTTAAATACTTGTATTGTTAGAAGGATCTTAGTTTGTACCCTGGTCTAGTGGTATGACTGCTGAAGTTCAGGAGCTAGATAAGATGCATAAAGGATTAATAATTTATGACTGGTCGCTTAGTGTCCAAATCTCCCTGGGGATATTAATGACCGAATTCTGAAGTTCCAATCCCCCCCATATATGCACACAGTCATGCGGTTGCATTTTGGGTGCTTGGCATCTTGTCTGCATTTATAGCCTTGTGGACACATGGCCGCATCAGTGTGTCCACATCAGTGTGTTGTTGTATCCCTTAATTCAGGGGTATCAAACTCAATTTCATTGAGGGACACATCAGGGTTGTGTTTGACTTTGGGGGGCCGGGGTGGGCGTGGCCAGCTCGACGTCACTCCTGTTGGGGGCGCCTGAGCTCTCTGCCAGTGAAAATTTGGCTGCCACGGCTCTTGCAACCCTCTGCCAGTGAAAACGGAGTTCAGGAGGGCTCCATGTGAGCTCCATTTTCACTGGCAGAGAGTTGCAGGAGGCCATGGCAGCTGAAAATGGACCTCGGGAGCCTGTTTTCACTGGCAGAAACACTGAGGGCCAGTCCCTCATTGTTTCCAGGGCGGCCCTGTGGGCCAGTTCTAAGTACCCCGCAGGCTGGATCTGGCCCCCTGGACTTGAACTTGACATCCCTGCCTTAAGTGAAGAAAAGCAATGAGTGAACCAGGACTCTGTTCCTCAATCTTCCCCCTTCCTACTTATTCATGGGAATAGACTGGCTGGGTTTACCCAGCACATTAAACCCTAAACCTAATTTAACAAAGCACAATTGCTGTGCTTGCATAATATCCTTTGCTCTGAAATGATTTTTTAAATAATACTTTCTCACTTAGCAAAGTCTAGCATGTAGATGACCCTAGTGAATGAGTCAAACTGCAATGACCTCCTGTTAACTGGTGGGGTGTTTGGCTGTTAGTTGTGGGGGATGTTTGGTCATCAGGCCCATACAAAAGATAATTTTATCAGTTCCTGCATGTCTGCCTCCATCTGATATTTCACGTGTTGACTGTGGAATGGACTCACCCTTTGGTGGACCTGCAGCAGAGTCCGACTTTCATGTTTAGGATAGGATTGAATTGAAGCTGTAGCCGAGCAGGAAAAATAGCACTTAAACTGATAGCAATAGCACTTAGGTTTGTATACCGCTTCATAGTGCTTTACAGCCAGAGGTGGGCTTCACATAATTTAACAACCGGTTCGCCTAGTGCAGAACTGAAAAAGTGAGTGCGCATGGCTTCAAACACCTGGCGATTTTGTGCGCCCGGCTACCAGCACACCTTCTCGGGCAGCCGCGGTAAGTAGAGCGGCCAAAGTGCAGAAATCAGCTGGGCTGTGTGGGTGGGGCGAGCGAGCCAGAGACTGAGATATATAGGACTGGATAGCGCCGGGGCAGCTTGGCGGGTCCAGCCGGGGGTCGGAACTACCGGTTTGCCAAAACCGGTCTGAACCGGCAGGAGCCCACTTCTGTTTAGTGGTTTACAGAGTCATCATATTGCCCCCAATGATCAGGGTCCTCATTTTACCGACCTTGGAAGGATGCAAGGCCAAGTCATCCTTGAGCTGGCCAGAATCAAACTCCTGGAAGCCAGCAGAATTAGTCTCCAATATTGCATTCTAACCACTGTGCCACCACAGCTCTTTAAAAATGTAGAGCTTGGAACACAAAAGTATTGATTTTGAGAGTTAAGGGAAACCAGAATCAGAAATAAACAGAAGTTCAGTGAACAAGAATTATGGGAGAAAAAAATCTCAGATGCCCAGAATTAATTCCTTAACATTTTTTGCAGAAACATTTGGTGAAAAACCAATTGATAAAACTGTATTAAGCCAAATTATTACATTCATGCCCTGGGTACAGGTAGTCCTTGACTTAGAGCCCGCCCATTATAGTTATGTCATGATAGTCATAAGGCATGTCATCATGTGACCCACCCAATTTTATGACTTTTTTGCCGTGGTTGTAAAGGAATTGCCATAGTTGTTAAGCAATCACTGGGATCATTAAATGAATTAGTTTGCTAGGGGCTGGTTCTGTTAAAAAATGGAAGCAAAATGTGGTCATGTGATCACGAATGGCTGCAAATGGCTGTAAGCGCAGGCAGGTTGCCAAGCACCCAGAAAGCAATTATAACTGTGTCTCTCTGTGTAGGGCAGGGGTGTCAAACTCAAGGCTCGGGGGCCAGATCTGGCCGGCAGGGCTGCCCTGGAAACAGCGAGTGGCCCTCCCAAACTCAGTTTTTGCTGGCAGAGGGTTGCAGGAAGCCGCTATAGCAAACACCGGAGTTTGGGAGCCCGTTTTCGCTGGAAGACTGCTTGGGCCACCACAGGCGCTCCCAACTCGAGTGACGTCAAACTGGCTATGCCCACCCTGGCCCTCCAAGGTCAAACACAACCCTGATGCGGCCCTCAATGGAATCGAGTTTGACACCTCTGGTGTAGGAAGTTGGAACTTCAAAACTGGGTCATCAATATCCCCAGGGAGATATGTTGAAGCTTCGAATGGTCACTAAGCGACCAGTCATACCTTGAGGACTACCTGTAATGAGGCTCTGCAAAAGCTTTGATTTGAGACTAAGTTCTGCGTACATTTCCTAGAAAAAGAAAACATGACATGGATAGGGAGAAAAGTCCTAGCTTTAAAACCTGTAAAATCATTTATGCATCTTATCTAGCTTCTGAACCATATAAAACCTCTGCTAAATTTGAATTTTATAAGCTCTATGCTTCCCAGGCAAAAATGTTTATTACATTGTTCTAGAAGCTAAACATATTGGGAAGAGGGTGGGAGAGATCAGGGTTTCAGACCTTTAGATTGAAATTAAACAAAACAATTCTCTATATAGATTCCAGTTTATTGGTTAAAAATATCCCAAAAGCATAGTTTCAGATTTTTTTCTCTCAACAGTTGGCAACATAAATTATTTTCTATGGAATGTGAGATTGCCATAGCAATCTCAGGATCAGGTTACTAGTCATTTTTCATTGCTTCCTGTTCAAAAAATTATGACTACGGTACAATTAAATTTATGAAATTGGTAAAGACTGCAGATTTGAGTGGTTTTTTTGATTTGTTGGCATGAAAACTATATTGGGTCCCTACCTCTTGTTTATCGAAGGTGTGTATATTGAATTTTTTTACCCAAAAATATTCTTCTAACTTAGAAGAAGAAAAAGTCTTAAAGTCTTCCTGAAGATGGCTATACATTTTTCTTTGTGTTTCAATTACAAAGCTATTTTTCTGGTAAGTGTTGATGCTAAGATTTTAATAGCTACCTTGGCATGCAGATTATGCCTTGATTCTTCCGACCACATTAAACTCCAATTTAATGGATTTGATATAAAGAATTTCTCATGGAATGGGCCAATTTTCTGCACCAATTAATATTCGTGTAATGGTATTATTATGAAAACGATGCAAATGTTCATTTGTGTAATGATGACAATCCACAAATGGCCTAAATTATTGAGGAGTACTTTTTAACAGATATTCATAGATAATATATGAACCCTTCTCATAATTAGCCTGTTAAAAATGAGGTTTCATTGTATTGTGCATCCTGCACAGGCTACAACAGTATTGAATCATCCAGAAGTTGTTAATATTAAATTCCAGATTAGTCTCTTTGCTTTAATGCAACTTAGCCACAAGCCAGCAAACTATTCAGTTGAGAAACGTACAAACGTAAGTTGAGAAAGCTTTTGATATGGTCTTTTGGAAATTTGTGAAGTAGGTTTTACATTTTTGTTATTTTTATTCCCATGAATGTTTGTGGTTTTACTGCATCAAGGCATTCTGTTCTTGAATGACAAAAGCTTTTAGTAGTCTGGGAAATCTTCACACCAGGCACAAAATATTTATTTCAAATGGAATAGATAGCAATTCATGGTTACACCACTAGTCCTAATTAACTTGGTTTGGCTGATAGGGAAGCCTTCATTCTGTGCAAACGAAGCCCTTTATTTGTTCATTTATATATTTATATAGTTGCCATCCCACACATGTGAGTCTGACTTAAAATAAAACCTAAATCATTGTGTTTGCAAATTAAAACTCTTATAAATTAAAGCAATTAAAACTGATTTTAAAATATAAAATATATTTTAAAAAATTCTATTGGCATATGATTCCTGAATCTTATCTGCATGGTTTATTTTCTGCAGTAGAATTTTTTTCTAAAATGAGTAGCAGAACACGGTGCCTGTTAAAATTTTGGATCTTACTGCATCAAGACTGCTCGGTTAAACATGAATGGCATATATGTTAGGGTGTTAGAAGATAAATGTCTTTTTATATTCATGAATGGTGTTGCTTATTGGAAGATGGATGGGAAGATGGCATATAGCAATCACATGACTTTGGGAGGCTACAACCATTGTAGATACATGCCAGTTGCCAAATGCTCAAATTTTGATCACACATCTGTGGGGATGCTGCCATGATTGTAAGTACGAGTTGTAAGTTACTTGTTGTCAAGCGCCGGGGAAATCAGGAGAGTCAGGCAGTTCAAATGAGTATAAAGATTTATTGCAAGCTTAAGCTCTCTACAAAAATCTGAGCTACTAACGGTCAAGAGAAATGAGCAGGAATTAGGAAGGCATTCAAGGTGGACTGGATTTAGATTCTTGCGGGTGTGCAGGGACTCATGACTTAGGACACCTTTGACCCCGACCTCAAGCTCAGCCTAGCCATCGCCTACACTTTTTTTTGTAATAGCTGTTGCATACTTCATTCAAGGTTATTTCTATACTCTATAATTCCTTTGTCTCTTGTCATTTTTTGGTTCACTTTTTAGTTTGCCGGTTCCTGTACAAATTGATTGCATTTGTTTTTTTTCAACTGTCTCCCTCCCCTCCCGTGGGTTAGGATTAGGATAATTGATTGATGGTGGACAGTTGTAGTTGCAAATTTATATACCCATCTTATCATCACAACAAAGGTATCTCACCAATCAATTATGTCAGCAGTGGATTTCATTTTCCACACCTTTTTGAAATTGCATTGGTATATACTTGGCTACTGATTAGTAAAAAGAATGCAGACTTGAAGTATTCTTTGGATTTTTGCTTGAAAGCTGCTCTGTGACTTCTTTGAAAATCTAGCAATCCATGTACATTTGGGAACCAGTTTCAAAATTTGTGCACTTCGTGCGATAAGATATATGGGGAAATACTGAGTTGCTATAATTTCGACCCTTTTTACTGATGAAAAGCTTACATTATTGAATAATTGGAATTGAAAAACAGCAGGTAAATCCACGCTAGGGGAAAAAACTGGCCCTATCACATGACCATCATCAATCAAATCTTTATTACAGTTATAGACCAGCAGTAAATCTGCCAGCCATGCCAGATGCCAACAACCTAAGTATGCAACAAGGGAGAAAGTTAAAATGTGTGAATACAGAGCTCACCAATCTGGAAAAAAAACAGCCAAAAGATTACAAGATATTTCAGCAATATTTCTGTCACTTCACTCATACCCTGAACCTCCCAGGGCTGGGAGAGATATGGAAGTTCAGCACCAGTTTAATGTATCTGCCCACTGGGCTGTTGATGCTCCCCTCTCAGACCATCTGCCACCAACCACTGCCTCACTTTTGACTTGGGCACAGAAAGCTGTCGGAAAACTATTGTGATTTCCTTACCAATAACAGCAACACTTAACTTCAGGGGTGAAATGCTCCCGGTTTGGACTGGATGGCCCAATCTGGTAGCAATGGCAGTGGGTGGTTCGGAGAACCGGTAATAAAAATCCCTGCCCTCCCCTCCATGCCTAGCTGAGCTGCGCAATCATCAGAGGTTTTTTCTTTTTACTTTTAAAAGCATTTTTCTTGGCTGAAAAAATGCTTTTTAAAGTTAAAAAAAAAGCCTCTGATGATTGCACGGCTCAGCTGGGATTGTCAGAGCCTTTTAAAAACAGTTTTTCTACAACCTCTTCAGCTGAAGAGGTTATAAAAATGTTTTTAAAAGGCTCTGACGATCCCAGCTGAGTTGTCTGATCGACAGAGGCTTTTTTTTTTTGAAGGAAAAAAATTGCTTTTAAAAGAAAACAAAAGTCTCTGATGATCAGGCAACTCAGCTGGGATCGTCGGAACCTTTTAAAAGCATTTTTTTACAACCTCTTCAGCCGAAGAGGTTGTAGAAAAAATGCTTTTAAAAGTAAAAAAAAAAGTTGGCCACGCCCACCCAGTCACATTACCCCCCCAAGCCACACCCACAGAACCGGTAGTAACAAATTTTACATTTCACGACTGACCAACTTGTATATAGGAGCTGCACAGCGGCCACTTTCAAGGAACCCATGCAGTCCAAGTAGCTGATGCACCAAAGGAACAGCCTTCTAAGTACATGTATTCCCTGACTTACAACATTTGTTTAGCCACCATTTAAAGTTACAACGGCACTGAAAAAAGTGATTTATATGATCAGTCCTTGCACTGACAACCTATGGACTTAAGACCAAAATTTGGATGCTTGACAACCAGCAAGTATTTAAAGATGGTTGTAGTTTTGGGGGTCATGCGGTATCCATTGATAGCCTTCCCAGAAAAACAGTCAAGGGAAAAACCTGGATTTGCTTCAGGATCACATGATTCACAATTGCAGTGATTTGTTTAACCACCATGGCAAAGAAGGTTGAAAAACTGGACACAACTTACTTAACCACCACCTTGCTTAGCAACAGAAATTTTGGATTCAGTTGTAGCCGTAAGTCAAGCACTAACTAGGCAAGAAATGCTAAGTCAAGCTTTATCTTCCCAGCAACTCAATTTTGAGATGTGCCTCATTTGTTCCCTACCTTAGGATCATTTTCTGTCCTCGAGTGTCCCTGACTCAAATGAGGAACAGCCCCTCTCACCTCTTCTTTCACTGGACAAGCCAGAGGTCTAAGCCTGGCAAAGCTGGCTGGGAGATTCTGGGAGTTGAAGTCCGCCAGGTTTCAAGTTGCCAAGGTTGGAGATCCCTATCTTAAAACATTACCTAGTTCGATAATGAAACATCTGCAAGAAAACAACTAAGTTGAGAGAAGAGAATCAAGGACCCCACAAATAAATAAATAAAATGCTTCTCTGCCCTCAGCGAGGCCAGAAACCTCAGATTGGAATTTTGTAGACCGAAGTGTAAACTTATCCCGCTGAGCTTATTTAAGGGGACTTCACTGCTAGGCTGCTGGTCTTACATTAAGGGGTCTCATTGCTAGGTTGGGCCCAAGTGACCATACATTCTGTGCCCAGCATAAGTGTCCCCAACTCTGAATTCCTCCTCACCTCCTCCTCATTGCTCAGAAGATCAAAAATCAAACCTCTGTCTGGCTCAAAAACCTTCAGGTTAAAGGTTAAGGTTCCCCTCGCACATATGTGCTAGTTGTTCCTGAGTCTAGGGGGCGGTGCTCATCTCCGTTTCAAAGCCGAAGAGCCAGCGCTGTCTGAAGAAGTCTCTGTGGTCATGTGGCCGGCATGACTAAATGCCAAAGGCACACGGAATGCTGTTACCTTCCCACCAAAGGTGGTCCCTATTTTTCTACTTGCATTTTCTACTTGCTTTCGAACTGCTGGGTTGGCAGAAGCTGAGACAAGTAATGGGAGCTCACCTCGTTATGCAGCACTAGGGATTCGAACCGCTGAACTGCCGACCTTTCAAAGGACAAGCTCAGCGTCTGAGCCATCGCGTCCCCCACATTTTAAATGGTATCCTTGAAAGTGATTATCTAACTGAATTCACCTATTTTTTTTTTGGGGCTTCAGAATGGTTGCTACCAATTATATTATTATGGTACTGTTACTTTGAGTCAGATGAATTCTATGAACCTGTTTTTCAAACTTGGAGTCGGGGGTGGAGGGTGGGGGAGATCTTTAAAAGTACACCTTTGCGATTTGTTTGTTTAAAGCATCTGTTATTTGGATTGCTTGATGCTAATAATATTGTTGCTTCTAGAGTTTCACAGCTGTTACAGAGTTTGAAGAAATCAATCAGGCTCCTAAGCAGCAATCTGTTTTTTTATAAGAAGTTGAAGGAAACTGGTGAAATTTGATAGGAACTGGACTGTGGCATTAGCTACAGACAGTAGGGAGCATTCTATGGCCAGTTTCATTCTTATTGGGATTCTTCAGGTGTAGATATGCTCTCTGCTGGAGCCAGTAAGAACGAAAAACAGTCATGGAGTGCCTTCTATAGT
Organism: Ahaetulla prasina; assembly: GCF_028640845.1. NCBI lineage: Eukaryota > Metazoa > Chordata > Lepidosauria > Squamata > Colubridae > Ahaetulla > Ahaetulla prasina. The sequence goes on along the minus strand of NC_080539.1, from coordinate 26,052,436 downwards.
CAAAGCTGGGTAAACTTTCCCTTAAATCCCTTAAAACAATTTTAAGATGTGTGTACTTCAGTTCCCAGAATTGCCCTTGAGCGCTTTAGCATGAGACTGAGGCATCAAAGATGCTTTTTAGTATGAGAATCAGACGCAGTATTCAGCAGGTTCTGAGCAGTTCTGGAAAACCGGTGGCGGGAATTTTGAGTAGTTTGGAGAACTGCTAATACCACATCTGACTGGCCCTGTCCCCATCTATTCTCTGCCTCCTGAGTCCCAGCTGATCAGGAGGAAATGGCGATTTTGCAGTAACCTTCCCCTGGAGTGGGGAGGGAATGGAGTGTTTACAGTATCCTTCCCCTGCCACACCCACCAAGCCACGCCTACAGAACCAGTAGTAAAAAATTTTGAATCCCACTACTGATGAGAATATGTAAAAAAAGGAAAGTGTACTCGCATAACTTTTACTAACTATATTAACTGATTACAGGTAGTCCTCAACGTATGACGGTAATTGAACCCGCAATTACAATTGTAAGTCATGTCAGTTCTTTAGCAGACATAATTGATCCAATTTTATGACATTTTTTTACGATGGTCATTAAGTGAATCATGATCATTAAGTGAACCCATGGTTATTAAGTAAATGCTGTACTCATCAAGCGAGCCCATTGTCTGCAGTGGGCATTTTTTTGGATGATAACCAGAATTAAATGCTGTTATGTGACCGCGAGACACTGCCAATGGCCGTAAATGTGGGCCAGTTGCAAATATGATCATGTGACCAGGGAGAGCATTGGAACTTTGAATTTGGGTTGTAAGTACATTTTTGGCAGTCCGTCGTAACTTCGAACAGTCGCTAAGTCGACTACCTGCACATAGTTTTTAGAAATGCCCAGCTCTTATAAGTCAGTAGAGAATTGCTTTAAAAAATGTGAAATCTTGACCAATGCAACTGAATTCTAGTATTTCAGATACTAGGTAATGTTTAATGAGGGTTGATTGCAATTGCCTTGTTAATGGAGAAGGAATTGAGGAATTGGAACATTAATTGCTTGCTCTGGTCTTCTAGAAAAAATATAGCTACATTTTGGATTGAAATCCAAAGGATTATGAACATGATTTAGCAAGATTGTTGTACGTTGTGAATCCATATGTTCTGCTTGATAACATTTACAATGCTTGAAATGTGTCAAAACATCAGGAATTGTGGATTTTTCACTCATAAGGGATAACTAGAGAGCTATTGAATGGATAAATGTACACTGGTGTATTGTTGATGTGTATTATCTGTCAGTATTCAGATTAGGTTTTTTCCCCCCCACTTTGCTATCTGCTTTTAACAAATGGTAAGGCAGAGAATGTTTAAGCAATTGGTAAATTTGACTGGGGGAAACTGTTTAGGTTGAGATATTTTTCATGCCTATTTTGAACTTACGTCATATGTTACAGCTGTGTAATAGCTATCATAGATATGTCTTTTTTACACAAAGAAGAAGGAGTCAAGCTATTCTCCAAAGTACCTGAAGGCAGGAGAAGAATCAATGGATGGAAGCTAATCAAGGAGAGAAGCAACCTGGAACTAAGGAGAAATTTCCTGACAGTGGTAACAATTAATCATTGGAATGACTTTCCTCCAGAGATTATGAATGCTCTAACACTGGAAGATTTTAAGAAGAGATTGGACAACCATTTGTCTGAAATGGTATAGGGTCTGTTGCTTGAGCAGGGGGTTGGACTAGAAGACCTCCAAGGTCCCTTCCAACTCTGGTATTCTGTCAAACTGTGCTGAAAAGGTGAGAAATTACAGCCAAATAGAATAGAATAGAATTTTTTATTGGCCAAGTGTGATTGGACGCACAAGGAATTTGTCTTGGTGCATATGCTCTCAGTGGACATAAAAGAAAAGATACGTTCATCAAGAATCATAAGGTACAACACTTAATGATAGTCATAGGGTAAAGGTAAAGGTAAAGGTTCCCCTCACACATACGTGCTAGTCATTCCCGACTCTAGGGGGCGGTGCTCATCTTCGTTTCAAAGCCGAAGAGCCAGCGCTGTCCGAAGATGACTCTGTGGTCATGTGGCCGGCATGACTCAACGCCAAAAGCGCACGGAACGCTGTTACCTTCCCACCAAAGGTGGTCCCTCTTTTTTCTACTTGCATTTTTATGTGCTTTCGAAACTGCTAGGTTGGCAGCTGGGACAAGTAACGGGAGCTCACCCTGTTACACAGCAGCACTAGGGATTCGAACCGCTGAGCTGCCAACCTTTCGATCGACAAGCTCAACGTCCTAGCCTCTGAGTCATAGTCATAGTCATAGGGTACAAATAAGCAATCAGGAAACAATATCAATATAAATCGTGAGGATACAAGCAACAAAGTGACAGTCATACGGTCGTGATGGGAACGATAAGAAGATTAATAGTAGTGCAGATTTAGTAAATAGTTTGACAGTGTTGAGGGAATTATTTGTTTAGCAGAGTGATGGCGTTCGGGGAAAAACTGTTCTTGTGTCTAGTTGTTCTGGTGTGCAGAACATAATAAGAACCCAGGTTATAATTCTAAGACAGGGAGGGAAGGTGTTACTGATTCATCTAATACCACCTCCAGCGTGATGGTCCTCCCATTGGGGTCCCAAGACAACTGGCAGAGCCAGGACTTCAGCTTATTGCAGAAGGTCAGGTGGGCAGGAGCAACATGTTCCAAAAAGCAGGAACCACAGCAGAAAAGGCTCTTTTTTTGGATCCCACCAGCCAGAATTTCCTGGCCAATGGGGTCCGCAGTAGTAAACAGGTTCAGATTTCACCAATGTGTTAAACCCCTCACCAGATCATGTTGCCATTGCTCTAACACAAGGGTCTGCAAACTTGGCTCTTTTAAGCTTTGCTGGCTGAGAAATTCTGGGAGTTGAAGTCCACAAGTCTTAAAAGAGCCAAGTTTGCAGACCCCTGCTCTAACATATCTGGTGTGCAACCACTGTCCTTAGTTGGGCCCATGATGATCAGGGATAGGCTTATTGCTGCTATGGTGGTCATGAACTCTTGGTCCGCTTCTGAGGCCAACAACCACCTCCCTCCCCATGGGTGTTTGAAGTCTCCCAGAATCATAACTCTGAGAAACTTCACTGCCAGCCCTGAGATGCAGTTCAGGCAAGGAGGTTGCCATGCAGCCAAGAAGGCTGGTACAGTAGCAGCACTTCCAACTGATCCTGTGAGCCCAGCTTCAAAAGTAGGATCTTACAACCAGAGATTTGGAGAGCAAGCCCCCCCCCCCCCGGGGGCCAAAAGAGACTCTCTGATGACCACTGCCACCGCATCTTCCCTGCCCTGGTGCCAAACGCTAAACCTGGCTTGACACATCTCTGAGAGGAGAACTCACATTCTGGGGGCAGCCAGATCTAGGTGATGCATGCTAGGTCAGCTCACTCAGAGTTTAAAATTGTTGAGGTTGAGAAACATTGATCTAGGTCAGTTGGACACAATATTTGAGGTAGACTCTAACATAGTGCTTTTCAATCTCAGAGCCTTTATGATGTGTAAATCCAGAATTCCTCACCAACCATGCACCTGACTAGGTGGCTCAGTGGCTAAGACACTGAGCTTGTTGATCAGAAAAGTTGGCGGTTCGAATCCCTAGTATAGGTCTCCTGCGTGAGCAGGGGGTTGGACTAGATGACATCCAAGGTCCTTTCCAACTCCTGTTACTGTTACGTGCTGATTGGGGAGTTGTGGGAGTTGAAGTCTACACATCCTAAGGATTCTGAGATGGAGAAACACTGTTCGAAAGCTTGCAAGATAAGGTGAAACTATTGCCTTTTGTGACTCAAAACTCTTATTTTTATTGTTGCAGTTAAAAACAGTGTTTGGCTTTTTTTTTTTGGAGGGGGGTTTACATCCATGTCTAATTGATGATTCCTACACAATTTGTGATCGGTTATAGTGTATTGTACTGTGCTATGGTGGACCCAGCCAATTGTGATTTATTCAGTAAACAAAGCATAGTGTAGTGTGATATGTGAAGTCAATCAAAAAGTATTGGAGCACGTTCAAGACTAATTATTTGGATACAATTTAGTTGGTGTGTTTTGTTAGGTATTAAGATTCATGGATTTTAGTCCATGAAAACTTATGCTCCAATAAAATTGGGGCTCTTTAAACTGCTGTTGTGTTTGCTTTGATTTCAAGCTAAATATTCACATGTGGACATTAGCTTTTATGTTCAAATAGTCCATCTGTCTATATTTTCCTGAAGCTGGACCAAATACTTGGTTCACTGCTGATACTGTAATCATGATGTTTATATTAGCATCCAATGTGAATCTGTATCTTTGAGACTTCCACTTTGCTTATAACATTTTTGAGAAAAAGGGGATTGGGGATACTATTAGAGCTGCTTCAGAGTATTTTTTTTTTTGATATTAAAAATAAATTATTGTGACAGAAAAAAACTTCAGCGTCTGTAACAGAGCAAATATCTTTAGGAGAATAAGTCAGAACAATCAGAGTTCACTGTATCTATCTCTTAAAAATTATCCTTAAGAGGAGTTCTTTGCATGTTACCATACAGACATTTAAGAAAAGCAAGCATGGATCTTGTACAGCACGGCAGAAATGACTGAAATAAAACCCAAGATTCTGAGCTTTGAAATATTCAGTATAGACTTGAGTTCTCTACGTCAGACAAGATATTCATTCTGGAGAGATACTCTAGCTATTTTATTTATTATAAGGTTCCCCCCCCCCCATCATGAGGTTTTGGAATGGAGTGAGTGACCCATGGAAGAATGATGATTGTGGCATTTACACAATACATTTAGCCAAGTCAGTTAAAGACCACACAATTGCATTTGCACAAGTATTCCTTTCTTGTGCTTTAGTGTGTGTTTTGTGAGCACAGCCTGTTTAGCTGGTTTATGAATCAGTGTCCGGGGCAAAAACCAGAAAATGGGTTAATTCACTAACCACGTTGAGTGTTGTTCAAATCTAGCTGATCTGGCTTTCCTTGAAAACCATCTGTTTCTCTCTTATGCAACTCTGAAAAATTTGCCTTGAGGTTTAACCTGAATCAATGCAGCATCCTGTTTACACATTCCATTGTGCTGGGCCAACAACCCACAAGCTTGTTCTTTTATTTCTTGATGGGGGCGGAACCAGAGGGAAGGGGGAGTGTTGGGGAAGAAAAGTAAGGAAATCAGAAGTGTGAATATCCACATTTGCAGAAGGATATTTGAGTGGATTACGATCTATAGGATCTTGCTGAAAATTTGTTGCATTAAAAAAAAGTTGACACTCCAGAAAAAGTGCAGAGAAGATGATTGGAGGGTGTGTGTGTGGGGGGGGGTGAAGGCTAAAACATGAAGATTGGTAGCAGTGGTGAAATGTAAAATTTATTATTACCGGTTCTGTGGGCATGGCTTGGTGGTGGCGGGGTAATGTGACTGGGTGGGCGTGGCCAACTTTTTTTTTTTACTTTTAAAAACATTTTTTCTACCGAAGGCTCTGACGATCAGGCAACTCAGCTGGGATCATTAGAGGAGCCTTTTAAAAGCATTTTAAAGAGGTTGTAGAAAAAATGCTTTTTTCATATGGCTGGACTGGCCTGATTCTTAAATTTTTAAATTTTAATTGTGGGTTTTAAATTGTTGTAATTTGTATGGGGTGTAATGTTATTTTAAATTTCTGGCATATTTGAATCAGTTTTTTAAGGATTGTTTTAATTATGATGTATATTTCTGTTTTGTATTTTACTTGCCTGTTCACCGCCCTGAGTCCTTCAGGAGAAGGGCGGTATACAAATTAAAACATTATTTATTATTATTATTTATTTATTAAAAGGCTCTGACGATCCCAGCTGAGCTGCACAATCATAGAGGCTTTTTTTTTTTACTTTTAAAAGCATTTTTTCAGCCGAAGAAAAAATGCTTTTAAAAGTAACAAAAAAAACCTCTGATGATCACGCAGTTCAGCTGGGCATGGGGGGTGGGAGCAGGGATTTTTGCTACCGGTTCTCCGAATCACCCGCCGCCATTGCTACCGGATCAGGTAATCCGGTCCGAACCGGGAGCATTTCACCCCTGATTGGTAGCAGGAATTGGATATGTCTAATCTAGTGAAAAGGACTGGGGCTGAGAATAGCAATGTCCCAATATTGGAGGGGTTGCCACAAAGAAGAGGGGGGTCAGCCTATTTTCCAATGCATCAGAAGGCAAGTCAAGAAGCAGTGGATGGAAACTGAACAAAGAGAGAAGCAACCTAGAACTAAGGAGAAATTTCCTGACAGTAAGAACAGTCAACCAGTGGGACAGCTTGCCTTCAGAAGTTGTTGGTACTCCCAATACGAGAGGCTTTTAAGAAGAGACTGGACAGCTGTTTGTCTAAAATGGTATAGGTTCTTCTGCTTGAACAGGGGGTTGGACTAGAAGACCTCCAACATTCAACTCTGTTATTCTGTTTCTGTAATATTTTGGATAAGAAATACTGTTTGTGTGTTGAGACTTGAATGTCAAGGAAAAAAGGATCTCACTTTACTCTTGAAAATCAGGAATATTAAAGGGGAGGACAGGAGGAAAAAAAAAAGGAAGTGGGAGGGAAAGACCTTATTTTTTTTTGTCACCCTCTCCTTTTCCATGCCTTCACATTTCTATGTGAGGGAATCAGTTTTTAGTCCTTCAGGATCTGATTTGTTATCCATTAAAAAGCATGGATAAACAGCCAGGAAGGGAGCCTTTTGTTGTTGTTAAGATTTCATTTTGGCTTTGCCTAATGTGTGAAACCAGCCATCCTGAGTTGTGCAAATAAACCAAAAACACAACAGCCATGTGTGTATGTGTATATATATGTATGTGTATGTGGAGATAGATAGATAGATATTTGTATATATTTGTATATATATATGTTTATGTGTGTGTGTGTGTGTGTATGTATATATGATTGTTTATCTGTACCCTACGACTATCATTAAATGTTGTACCTTAGAATTTTTGATGAACGTATCTTTTCTTCTTTGTATACTGAGGGCATATGCACCAAGAAAAATTACTTGTGTGTCCAGTCACACTTGGCCAATAAAAAATTCTATTCTATTCTATTCTATTCTATTCTATTCTATTCTATTCTATTCTATTCTATTCTATTCTATATGTGTGTGTGTACACACACACACACACACACACACACAGAATAGAATAGAATAGAATAGAATAGAATAGAATAGAATAGAATTTTTTATTGTCCAAGTGTGATTGAACAAACTGATTGGGCTTAGTGTGAATCTTTTCAGATTTTTTGATCGAGTTTCTGGAGAATAATTATAGGACGGGCAAAAAGGCAGAACAGAAAAGGAGGATATTTCACAATATTAGTGATGCCACTTGTCAGGTGGGGTTGCAGCTGAATTTAACTGAAGGGATATTTTGGCTAGCATCTTGCTAGAGGAATGAGAGTAAACTGTCAAGCATCAGGGAAATCAGAAGTTCCAGGCAGTTCAAAAGATTTATTGCAAGCTTCAGCTCTCTACAAGAATCTGAACTACTAATGGCCAAAGCAAATTGGTGGTAAATAAGAGTCAAAGGAATTCAAGGTCGGCTAGGAATAGAATAGAATAGAATAGAATAGAATAGAATAGAATAGAATAGAATAGGAAGGGACCTTGGAGGTCTTCAAGTCCAACTGCTTAGGCAGGAAAACCTTGTTCTAACTGTCAGGAAATTTCTCCTTAGTTCTACGTTGTTTCTCTCCTTGATTAGTTTCCATCCATTGCTTGTTGTCCTGCCCTCAGGTGCTTTGGAGAATAGCTGGACTCCCTCTTTTTTGTGGCAGCCCCTGAGATATTGGAACACTGTTATCATGTCACCCTGAGTCCTTCTTTTCATTAAACTAGACATACCCAATTCCAGCAACTGTTCTTTATATGTTTTAACCTCCAGTGCCCTAATCATCTTTGCTACTTTTCTCTGCACTCTTTTTAGAGTCTCAACATCTTTTTTACATTGTGGCCACCAAAACTGGATGCAGTATTCCAAGTGTGACCAAGGCATTTATAAAGTGGTATTAACACTTTACCTTAATACCACTTAAAGAGCTGTGGTGGCGCAGTGGTTAGAATGCAGTATGGCTGGCTACTTTGACTGACTGCCGTCTGGCTGCCTACAATTTGGCAGTTCGAATCTCACCAGGCTCAAGGTTGACTCAGTCTTTCATCCTTCTGAGGTCGGTAAAATGAGGATCCAGATTGTTGTGGGCAATAGGCTGACTCTGTAAACCACTTTGAGAGGGCTGTAAAGCACTAGAAAGTGGTATATAAGTCTAAGTGCTATTGCTATGTGATCTTGATTCTATCCGTCTGTCAATGCACCCTAGAACTGTGTTGGCTTTTTTGGCAGCTGCAGCACACTGCTGGCTCACACTTAGATATTTTGTGGGTGTGAAGGGACTCATACTAATGATGCTTTTGACAATTCCCTCAGGCTCAGCCTGGTCATCTCCTACAGATATGTTCTCTTGCATCTAGAAACTGGCAGTTAAAACCATTATAGCACCTCTATGGTCATGTAATCAGAATTTGGATGCTTGGCAACTGGCTTGCATTTGTGATGGCTGCAGCATCCTGGGGTTACATGATCACCATTTGCAATCTTCCAACAAGCAAAGTTAATGGGGGAAGCTGGATTCACATAATGATTTGCTTAATGACCATAACAAAAAGGTCATAAAATCAGGCATGAGTCACTTAACAACCACATTGGGTGGGGGTGAGGACACAGGTCAAGATCAGAACTAAAAGGTTTAAAACTACAAAAAAAGAGAGAGTCCAGGCTAGATAACAGGAGGAAATTGTTGACAATACAAGCGATAAGCCCCTGCATAGTTTGATGAGTTCTCATTTGCTAGATGGTCATTCATCAGAAGTGCTGTAGAGGATCTTGTGCTGAGCAGAGAGTTGGATTTAGATGACCTCCATATTTCCTTAATTTCCATTATTCTATGATACTTTGTACGAGGTGAATCAGAAAGGAAGTGCTGCTCAGCACAGAGAATCTCTAGGTAATGGCACTCATTGCCACAAGCTATGGTAGTGGCCACTTGTGTCTTGTTATGCTGGCTGGGGAATTCTGGGAGCTGAAGTCCACACACCTTAAATTTGCCAGGATTGGGAAACGCTGCCATAAACACTCCCAACCCATGGAAGCCACAGTGCTGTTTTGAATGAGGTGAGTATGGGTAGCCCTCTCTTTCTAATCACACCTATCACATCGGTAGAAGGCGCTCTCTTCCTTACCTTCCATCTTGCACCATCTGACATACAGGAAAAATACTGTCCAAAGTCCATTTCTTCCCCTTCCCCTCTTTCTCCCCCTTGTCCTCCCCTCCCTACCAAGACCTGCGTAGGTGGGAACGTGGCACGGCCAGTGGAAAAATAAGTTGACCTGTCATGTTCATCAAGCCGGTCAGTCATAAAATGCCGGCTCCTCTCCAACAAGCGTTCTCTCCTTCGATGAGATTGCTGTGGCCTGGCTGTATTTCACAGGCCTTCCGAGACTGCTGTTAAACTATTACATCTGCCTACTCTTTTTCCTGTGCTTTCTGCCAGCCTAGAGCTCTTTGTGCAATGGGAGGGGGCAGGAGAGTCGGGGAGGGGGAGGGGGAGAAAGATCCACATTAGTGCAGGAAAGAAATAATGGTCCTAGATGTTCTTTCTCGCAACAATCTGTTGGAAAATGCACCAGTCTGCTGCGTGCCCTTCAGTCCTCCCTCGTCTTGCTCTTTCTTTCCCTACCTGGAAGCAAGACTGATTGCAGCCAAAGAGGGAGGGAGGGGGGAAAGATAAATTCTGTGTTTCTAACCCTGGCATTTGGATATTGAGGCCAGTAGGTGGGGATAGATGTTAAACCTGGTAGCCAGCTCTTAGTCACCGGCTGTTCTCTTCTCCACTCTCAGCCAGGCTGCTAATAGTTGTCTCCAGCAGATGTTTTTTTGGGTTTTTTTGCGTGTGTACAGCCTCCTTTTACTTAACACCAGTAGCAAGCATTCCAGCTCGAGATCCCTGGATAATAAAAATCTCTACTCAGCCAGCCAGCTCTGATGGACTTCGGGTTGGTAGTAGGGTTTATGCAGGTCAGATGCGACAGCTGGTAGGTTGGTCTACATAAAGTAAGATACCAGCAAGATAAAACAGTCTCGGTAGAATTTCTTGTGAAGTGGGTTGTTTTGGCCAACCAGCGGTTATCAGTACAGACTTTTTTGGTTGGGCAATAGAACTCAAACTTGCCCAATCTTTTCCGATTCAATATTCAGCTTTAATTGCAATAATACAAGGGCAACCAATAGATTTAAACTTAATGTTAACCGCTTTAATCTAGATTGCAGAAAATATGACTTCTGCAACAGAATCATCAGTGCTTGGAATACTTTACCTGACTCTGTGGTCTCTTCCCATAATCCTAAAAGCTTTAACCAAAAACTTTCTACTATTGACCTCACCCCATTCCTTAGAGGACCATAAGGGGCGTGCATAAGCGCACAAACGTGCCTACCGTTCCTGTCCTATTGTTTTTCTTTTCTTCTTCCTATATATGTTTATATGTTTATATACTATATAATCTTTTTGTATGATGTTGTGACAAATAAATAAAATAAAAAATAAAATAAAATAAATTTATCACAGTGTAGAAACAGGAATGAAAATAGCAGCCTGTTTGTTCTGTCGGTCCAGTTAAAAGCCTATGGATTCTGTGCAGGGATTCCTTTAGCTGTAATAACTCCGCCAATTCACCGACTTGCTTTTAGTGCCCCTTAAGGCAAGGCTGGCCATTTCATCTTGGGGCAATGGGTTCTGTCCTTTAATGAGGGGTTGAATAAAGAGGTCCCATCTCTTTGTTGAAATCTACTGACTGTCAGTCCTAGGAGCTGACCTCAATTTGCACAAAGGAGTTTCTCCTCCCTGCATGCTCTTTTGAATTATGGGCTTTCTTCCATTTTTCAAGAGTAGGGGGAAAAAAATAAGTGCCAAGCCATGCCGGGTTTTTAGAAAAAAAGGAATTAAGCTTGTAGAGAGTCTGTACATCTTGGGAACATTAGCTCACCCAATGTAGGTACCTGCTTGAGTTGGTTTGTTTGCTTATTTATTTTACAGGGTTTGTAACCGGTTTTAATTCCATAAACCTGGGAAAGCATATCATGGAATAAGATACAAAGAAAAAAAATACGTAGGAGTGCAGAACTGCTCTTGAGAGGGCCACCACTTACTAACTACTAAAGTTAAAAATGGTTGCTTTGCTCTTAATTGATTTTAATTTTCCCAAATACCAGAAGGGAGGGGAGTGAATAAACTTGGGGGAGCTAGAAGTTCCAAATCATGGGACGGGGACCGGGGGGCGGGTGGGGACAGAGTAGAAAAGTTGTCTGTCAACCAAGGCAAGGGAGTAGTCGATATAACCTGGATAGAAGAACAACAAAGATGATTAGGAGTCTGGACTCTAAAACATACGATGAATAGTTGCATGAACTGGGAATGTCTGGTCTAATGAAGAGAAGGACTAGAGGTGACATGATAGCAGTCTTCCAATATTTGAGACATTGTCACCAAGAAAAGGGGAACAACCCATTCTCTAAAGCACCTGAGGGCAAGACAAGAAGTAACGCAGATGCAAACTTATCAAAGAGAGTTGCAACCTAGAACTAAGGAGAAATTTCCTGCCTGTGAAAATAATTAATCAGTGAAATGACTTGCCTCCAGAGGTTGTAGGTGCTCCACCACCATTTGTCTGGAATGGTGTAGGGTTTCCTGCTTGGACAGGGAGTTGAACTAGAAGACCTGCAAGATCCATTCCAACTCAGTTATTCTGTTAGAGATTTCCATGCCAGGCCTGGCATGGAGGTAGAGATGCCCTTGACTGGATCGAAGGTTGGTTGAACTATTGGCCTAGAAGGTGATGGTTTGTAGCAACAGAGAGGAAGACTGGATGGTTGATTCACAAAGCCTGGACATCCAACTAATCCTTTGAAGCCTACAAAGGTCAACCTAGGTAGGTGGACTTCAACTCCCAGAATTCCCCAACCAGTCATGCTGATTGGGGAATTCTGGGAGTTGAAGTCAACACATCTGAAAAGTTGCTAAATTGAGAAACACTATTCTAGAGTACGGGTCCCCAACCCCTGGTCCACCGGCAGCGGTCCACGGCATGCCAGCAACTGGACCATGCAAACAAGTGAAGCCCCATCTGTGGGATGCAGCCAGCATGCAAACCATGCACCCTCCAGTCCACGGAAAAATCTTTCTCCACAGAACTGGTCCATGGTGCCCAAAAGGTTGGGGGCCGTTACTCTAGAAGCTGTGGGTTGAGTTTGTTTTTTGCTTTCTTCCATCACTACCACTTCATTTCCTGGCGCTAACCTTCTGAAAACTCTCCCCTGTCACCCCATCATATTCTGTGTAGTAACTAATGTGCTTCAGTTGAACCAGGGATCAGAAGCTCAGGAACAACCCCAAGTTTGGTCTGTGCAAATATAAAAAGTGCCTTCAGTGGCTTTTGCTAAAGCTTCCATTGTCCAATGGTCTGCTGCTCTTAGGCATCCTGTAGTAACAGCTGATATGCAGAATAAATGGCTGGTTTTTGGAGATAGGCAGCTCCTGAGTATGGAGACTATTTAGGTTGAATGAAGCGTGATGCCACCTCCCCTTCTGGAAATCACTTCTCGCTGGTGCTTTTTGGCTTGAGTATTTAATCTCTACTGCGGCACATTGAAGTAAATAATAACTGCGCTTAGCCGTATTTCTTTTCCTTGCCTCTTTCTCATTTCTATCAGGGAGAAGGAAAGCTGTGAACCTGAACGATGGGCTTTCACAACCTGGGGCTGCTCTCATTTTACTTTATGCAGATCTTCTATGGGGATCTTTAGCAAGAATATTTTTATTCCCTTTTGTGAATTTTTTCTCCTGGGTTTACTCACAGATGGATATGTTATTTTTGTTTTCTGATTTTCAAGGGATCCCTTCCAGGCAAATCAGTCTTCCAAGGATTCTCTGAATAGCTGCCAAGCAAGTGCAGATGGAAATAGATGCATGCAAACACACAAACTTACATATATACCTGCTTAGTTCTCCCAGGGCTCTATTGTTCTTAAATTTGCTTTTCACATTAAAAAGCCACCTTGGGGAAAAATGCTAATTGCCAGACACGAATAAACTGATAACTTAAAATTAATCTAGAAAGAGTGCAGAAAAGAGCAACAAAGGTGATTAGGGGACTGGAAGCCAAAATAGATGAAGAACAGTTTCAGGAATTGGGTATGTCTTAATTTAATGAAAAGGAATAGGGATGACATGATAGCAAAGTCCCAATATCTAAGGGGCTGCCACAAACATGAGGGAGTCAATCTGTTCTCCAAAGCATAGACTCAGATGTTTAACAGGGTTGGAAGGGACCTTGGAGGTCTTCTAGTCCAACCTCCTGCTGTTGTGCCTCGCCCACCCCCCTGTCCGCAGCCGGGCCCCTCCCATCTCCTGTTATCTGAGCCAGAGACTGATAGTGAAGAAGAATGGCCTGGCATGCCTCCAATCCCCAGCCCTGGCACCATGCCCGGACAGACTGAGCAAATAAACCTCCCTCCTACAGCGTGTGAGCAAGAAGCCAGCCACGAGCTAGAATTGCCAGCAGCTGAGCAGGAGGACAAAACGTGGACAGATCCCCGCTTCCGGAGAATGGAGAGGCGACGTCAGCAAAAGGAAGGGAGGGGCAGGCCTGGATAAGTGCTGAGTCATGGAGCCACACCCCATGGCCTATATAAAGGATCTGCTTTTTGGCATTCCTTGAGTCAGGCAAAGTCTCATCTGGTTGCTGAAGTCACACCTTGGATTCTTGCCTGCCCTGAGAACTCTGAAAGGAATTTGGCAAAGCTGCAGAGGCTTCGTAGCCACGCTGGATACAGACTTCCCAGACCCGGCCGTCAGAGGAGGAGTGGGACACGACACCTGCTCAAGCAGGAGAGCCGCCTATATCATTTCAGACAAATGGTTGTCCAGTCTCTTTTTGAAAGTCTCCAGTGATGTAGCACCCACAATGTCTGAAGGCAAGCTGTTCCATTGATTGATTGGTCTCGCTGTTAGGAAATTTTTCCTTAGTTCTAGTTGCTTCTCTCCTTGGTTAGTTTCCAACCATTGTTTCTTGTCTTGCCTTATGGTACTTTGGAAAATAGTTTGACCCCCTCATCTTTGTAGAGACCCCTAAAATCTTGGAACAGTGCTAGCATTTTACCCCTAGGCCTTCTTTTCACTAGACTGGACATACCTAATTCCTGTAACTGTTATTTGTATGTTTTAGCCTTCTAATCATTTTTGTTGCTCTTTACACTCTTTCAAGAGTCTCAACATCTTTTTTATTTTTTGGTGACCAGAACTGGATGCAGTGTTCCAAGTGTGTTCTTAGCAAAGCTTTGTAAAGTGGCACTAGAACTTAACGTGATCTTGATTCTATCCCTCTATTTATTACTATTATTATGTACCTTAAAGCAGAACAAGAAGCAATGGATGGAAACTAATTAAGGAGAGAACCAACATAGAAATAAGGAGAAATTTCCCGACAGTTAAAACAATTAATCAATGCAGTGCGTTGCCTTCAGAAATTGTGGGTGCTCCATTTTTTTTGGCTGCATACATCACACACAGTCAAAATTCTGCTCTTTGGGACTCTGGACAATATTAATTGCCTCTTTATGCTTGATTGGTGCTGGGGATGGGAAAACTTGGTGATTGGTAAATTCCTGCCCAATCAGTCGGCTGGGATGAAGAAATGCATCAGTTGTATGTCAAGGGTTAATCTACTCTGTTTCTATATTAGTTTAATTGTCATGGATACTTCCTGAGCTCTGGAATGGTAGTTTGCATACTTTCTCAGTAACAGTGGTGCAGAGGATATTTGTTTATCAATGCAGATTAATGTGCCTTGTTCTTAAGGCATGGCTGTAGAATATTGATCATGTGGGCTTAGCTGTGTTCTTGTAAATTGTTACTAACTTTCTGCTTGAATACCCTGATAGCGTTTCAACACCTGCAGGTTTTTCTGGAACCAGTGAATTTTGTGAAAATAAAACACAAAAAGTAAAAAAAAAAAGGCTACATTAGCAACACTTGGGCTTTTGCAAGGGTCACTATACAATACAGCGGCTGACAGAAAGTAGGGCTGTCCGATTGTCTGGATGACCACTGGGTAGCAGCACAGAGATACAGTGAAGTTAAGCCTTTGCCTCCATCCTGAAGACTTGCCTTGAATTTCGTGGCTCAAATTTTTATTTATTTATTTATTTATCAAATTTTTGGTAAATTTGGTAGTTTTAGGTTCACATATATTTAGTTCCAAGAGTTTCAGACTCTGAAAAGCATTCGAAAACTGCAGCTGTGGATTCCAGCAAATGGTTGGATATGTGTGCGTCGAAATTGTAAATGCAAAAACTCCTGGAGAGGCCTACAATGTAGAAGGTTGTATTAAATTGACATTAAAACACAGCAAGAATTTATTGGAGCAGACCAATCCAGCACAGACAACTTGGTTTAGTCACTAGTGCTTAAGGCACCAGGCTAGAAACTAGGAGATGGTGAGTTCTAGTTCTACATCAGGCATGGCAGGGTGACAAGTGTAATGTATCTTTAAGAGTTTTGGAGGGAAACTTGGGCGGGAACAAGCACGTTGTTGATTGGTTGAAGCCTCAGCCAAAACTGTATATAAAGAGGGGTTTTTCCAGACGGCAGTTGCTGGGTTCACTATAAACTAAAGAGCTGTTGTCACTCACTGGTCTCCTGCCTCTTTATTGACCGAATCTAACATTGGCGACGAAGGTGGGATTTCGAGGCAGCGAGATCACAAGAAAGAGCTGAAGTAACCAGGAATTCACAAACCCAGACAGTAAGGGGCGGAAAGCAGCAATGTCCAGCTACACACCGCCAGCGCCATTCGACCCGGCAAAGGAGAAATGGGGGTCGTACATGGCTCGTTTCGAGTGTTTCCTCGAAGCGAACAAACTCCAAGGAGTCTCGGACAATCGGAAGCGAGCGTACTTCCTAATCCACTGCGGTCCAGAGGTTTTCGATACCGCGGAGTCACTTTCAGAGCCGACGCCGGTACAGTCGGTACCGTGGCAAACACTGCAAACGGCACTTCGAGCACACTACGCACCAGTACCCTCAAAGTTCGTCCAACGGTTCGAGTTGAGGCAGCGGGTACAGCGCGAGGGTGAATTGATTAGTGTGTACATGGCGGCGTTGAGAAAAGCCGCGAACCATTGTGAGTACAGAGATTTGGAAGACGCCTTACTCGACCAGCTCATTTGTGGGGTCAGGGACATCCGATTGCGAAGGCGGCTGCTGTCTAAAAGCAACCTGACGCTAGCAATAGCCTTGGACGAGGCCAGGGCTCACGAGATGTCCACCAAAGCGGCAGAGACCCTGCAAATGCCAAACGCGCCAGGGGCTGGAGCGAAAACAACCCCGGTCCACAATGAGGAAGTCCAGGCCGAATCAGAAGGTGAGGAAGAGGAAGAGGTTTTCCACACCGGGAGGCCGGAGAGAGGGATCGGGCGAATCGTGAGTTGCGGGGCCAACACCAACGACAACACTGCAAGTTTAAGGACGCGGTTTGCGGCGGTGTGAAAAGAAAGGCCACATAGCGCAGGCCTGTCGAGCCCCCAACCTTCCCGCCAAAATTCAAACCGACCAATCAGGCGCGGGAGCAGCAAGCGGCCCGGGATTGGTCCATTCAAAAGGGCGCTGGTTAAACCAGACCGCCGTGAGAGTGGGCCACGCATCGACGCAACTGGAGAAAAAGATTTTTACCAAGACACACATTGAAGGGGTGCCGTGCCAACTGGAAGTGGACACCGGCTCATCAATCACGATTATGTCCTGGGACCCTTGTGAGAGACTTGCCAGCCGTCGCGAAGCGCAAGCTACAACCCCAGAAGCTGAGAGTGCAGGACTACCAAGGGAATCGAATCCCTGTTCGAGGGGTAACGTCCGTCCAAGTCAAGTATGGACAGTTCAAGAAAACCCTGCCACTCACCATAGTGGATGGAACCTTACCGAGTTTGCTAGGACTGGACTGGTTCCGAGCTTTGGGCATGGGAGTGACTGGGGTCTTCCGGAACGAAGTCGACCTCAAAGATGAACTAATGAAGGAGTTCGAGGACGTCTTTAAAGACTGCCTGGGCAAGTACGAGGGGACCCCTATTTCTTTTAATCTAGACCCCCAAGTTGCCCCTATCAGGTTAAAGGCTAGGAGGGTTCCATTCGCCCTAAAGCCCAAGATTGACCGGGAGCTGGACAAACTAGTAAGCCAGGGGATACTAGTGCCCGTCGACCATGCAAAATGGGAGACACCTATAGTCACCCCAGTCAAACCGGACGGATCGGTCCGGATTTGCGCCGACTACAAGGCAACGCTTAACAAAGCATTGCAGAAGAGTGCATACCCCGTCCCAGTAGTGCAACACTTGCTACACTCGTTAGGACAAGGGCAGGTTTTCGCCAAGCTAGATTTGGCTCAAGCCTATCAGCAGTTACCCGTAGATAGCAGAACAGCCGAAGCGCAAACAATTGTCACGCACCGGGGTGCTTTTAAATGCACCCGGTTACAGTTTGGGGTTAGTGTGGCTCCTGGGTTATTCCAGAACCTAATGGAGCGACTATTGCAGGGACTACCCGGGGTGGTGCCCTACTTCGACGATGTCTTGATATCGGCTGAGAATTTAGAGGAATTGGGGGTAAGACTGAGGAAGGTTTTGGGCATTTTCCGGTCTGCCGGGCTTAAGGTTAAGCTAAACAAATGCCAGATCGGGGTAGGGTCCGTAGAATTCCTGGGCTACCGGATAGACAGGGAAGGGATCCACCCCACTGAGAGCAAGGTACGGGCCATCAGGAAGGCCCCAGCCCCACAAAATAAAACGGAGTTACAGGCATTCTTGGGCCTGGTGAACTTCTATGCGGTATTCTTAAAGAACAAGGCAACAATAGCCGAACCGCTACACAAATTACTAGCAAAGAAAACTGTGTGGTCATGGGGGAAGGCGGAAGCTAAGGCATTTGAAGGGGTAAAAAACCTTTTGTCCAGCGATAGCCTCCTTATCCAATACAATGGCACGTTGCCATTAGTGCTAGTTTGTGATGCATCTCCCTATGGGGTGGGGGCTGTGCTCAGCCACAGATTGCCAAACGGAACAGAAGCCCCTATAGCGTATTATTCCCGAACAATGTCTTCGGCCGAAAGGAACTATAGTCAGCTAGATAGGGAAGCATTGGCTATAGTCTCCGGGGTAAAGAAATTCCACGAATATGTTTTCGGACGTGACTTCGAGATAGTCACGGACCATAGACCCCTACTAGGCCTATTGGCGGGCGACCGCCCAACGCCCGTGGCCCTCTCGCCCAGACTGACCCGATGGACCATCTTCCTGGCGGCATACTCTTACAAATTACTTCACCGGCCAGGAAAGGACTTAGGGCATGCGGACGCCCTGAGCAGATGCCCGTTACCGGAGACCATCGAAGACCCTACCCCGGGGGTACCCGTCCTGCTAATTGACTCTTTGGACTCTGGCCCGGTCACGTCCAAGGAGGTGGCGAGGGCATCGTACAAGGACATTACGATAAGGACTGTAATAGGTTGGGTACAAAGGGGATGGCCCGCTGCGCCGGGCGAGCGTTTCAAGGATTTTGTGAAAAAACGAGAGGAGCTATCGGTTCAAGGGGGGTGTCTGTTATGGGGGGACAGGGTGGTGATCCCGGAGAAATTACGGGAAAAGGTATTGGAACTCCTGCATGTGGATCATGAGAATGAAGGGTTTAGCGAGGAGCTATGTGTGGTGGACCTGGATGGACAAGGAAATTAGCGGCAGGGTAGGGAAATACCAAGCCTGCCAAGAGTCAAGGCCACTACCCCCTACAGCCCCAATCAGGGAGTGGGAGAAACCCCAGGGGCCATGGTCTAGGATTCACATCGATTTTGCCGGCCCGTTCCACGGGCAAACCTTTCTAGTGGTAGTAGATGCCTACTCCAAATGGCTAGAAATCATCCTCATGAGATCCACGACGGCCGAGTCAGTGATCTCAGTCCTGAGGCACCTCTTTGTAACCCATGGGTTGCCAGACACCCTAGTTTCCGACAACGGCCCGCAATTCACGGCAACCCAGTTTGAGGGGTACTTGGCGGAGGAGGGCATCAGACATGCCCTCTCGGCGCCTTTCCACCCGGCGACGAACGGACTTGCAGAACGTTTCGTTCGGAGCGCAAAAGAAGCATTATCTAGGATAAGGCCAGGCGATTGGCAAACAAAAATCGATACCTTCCTAGCAGTCCAACACAGAACCCCCTGTGTGACAACTGGCCGCAGCCCGGCGGAACTATTGATGGGCAGAAAGCTCAGGTGCCCATTAGACCGACTAAACCCAACCTACACCCCAGATGGGTACAAGGGGGCACTTGGTAAAACAAGAGAAATGGCAGTAGGCGACCCGGTATGGGCACATAACTATAGCGAGGGCCCAACATGGCTAAAAGGGAAAATTCTCGAGATAACCGGGCCAAAATCATATCTGGTAGATATGGAGGATGGCCGGGTCTGGAGACGCCACATAGACCAAATAAGAAAACGAATAGCAAGTCAAACAGAAACAAATCAGCCAGGCCCTGACTACCAAATGTTTGAATTCACAGCTGACTCAAACCCGGGACAAACGGGGGACTTATCTGAGTCCGATGAGGTTCAGCGACACCAACCGGTTCCTCCTGAAGACAGCAGGGACGACTCTGCCAGTAATCCAGGGCCGGATGGCCTAGAGGAGGAGCTAGGAGGAACAAACAGTCCCTCCGGCCAGCTCGACTCACTCCCAGAGAATGGATTGCGCAGGTCCGAGAGAATTAGGAGACGCCCAGTCTACTTACGTGACTACGTAGAGAAATAAGATGCTAATTTTATGTAAATGTGGGTACAATGCGTTCTGGGAGGGAAGGAGTGTAATGTATCTTTAAGAGTTTTGGAGGGAAACTTGGGCGGGAACAAGCACGTTGTTGATTGGTTGAAGCCTCAGCCAAAACTGTATATAAAGAGGGGTTTTTCCAGACGGCAGTTGCTGGGTTCACTATAAACTAAAGAGCTGTTGTCACTCACTGGTCTCCTGCCTCTTTATTGACCGAATCTAACAACAATGGGCCAGTCTCTCTCTCTCTCTTAACCGAACCCACCTCACAGGGTTGTTGCTATGGAGAAAATAGGATGAGGAAGGAGTATTATATATGTTTATCTCCTTGAGTTATTTATAAATATATTTTAAAAAGACAGCATAAATAAATACTTGCTATTAACTAGAGTGGCCAACCAAATACTTCTGATAAACCCACTAACAAAGCATATTTTTTCCTGTTAGTCGTCTTCTGCATTTTTATCTCACTGGCTTTGGAGATTATTCCTAGTTGATGCTGAACTATGGCTGTTGATGGGCAAATGCAAGGAGCAGTTTGCAGGTCAGTTAAAAATCAGCAAGTTGGTTGATCAAGTATTTTCTTTTTTAAAAGGGGTAGGCGGATCTATTTGTTTTTCCTTCTTTCAAAATCAGTGCTTCTTTTTTATACTTAGTAAAAGAATGTATGTATTTTGTCTGTCTGTTCATCTGGTATTAACCTCATCCATGTATTTTTTCTTACATCTTGAGTGCATGTTTAAAACAAACATTTATTGGAGCATTTCCAAATAGGAGGAAGAGTGTGAATCTTCGAAATGCTCATGCAGGCTTAAAAATACAGCCTAAACAGCTGCAGATTGCTAGAATTCACTTCTTCAGAAATAAGTTGGGGTTCTTTAAAAGGGAGAGTCTCCATCAAAAAAATGTTTTGTTTCCCTGTAAATTTCTAAAAACACAGTATGGTCCCCTTGGATTTCCTCTGTGGGAGAAATGTAGCATATGTTATGTGTGTGTGTATATATATTACCTTATGGTGTTTTTTTCCTGTTGGAGTGCCAAAAATAAAACTAAACCAACAGTATTTGGAGAGTCCTCTTCTCTTTTTCAAACTCAAAAGTTGCTTTAAATAATCAGATGGATGGCATATAACTTGAATGGATGAATGAATAAAATACAGACAGTCCTTGACTTATGATCACAACTGAGCCCAAAATTTGTTGTTAAGTGAGATGTTTGTTAACAGCCACACAGACTAAGCACCCGTACTGTATATCACAACACATCAGGACATAAAATCCTAACACAAACAAAGTTGAGGGCTACCTGTATTTGGATCACTGTAGCTATATTCTGGGGACGCGGTGGCTCAGTGGCTAAGACGCTGAGCTTGTTGATCGGAAGGTCGGCAGTCCAGCAGATCGAATCCCTAGTGCTGCATAATGGCGTGAGCTCCCGTTACTTGTCTCAGCTTCTGCCAACCTAGCAGTTTGAAAGCATGTAAAAAAATAGGGACCATCTTTGGTGGGAAGATAACAGCATTCCATGTGCCTTTGGCATTGAGTCATGCTGGCCACATGATCATGGTGATGTCTTCAGACAATGCTGGCTCTTCAGCTTTGAAACGGAGATGAGCACTGCCCCCTAGAGTCGGGAACAACTAGTAGGAAAGTGCAAGGGGAACCTTTACCTTTACCTAGATATACTCTGGGAATTGCTGGGAGTTCCTATCCAACCTCTCTTCCTCCATACCAAACTTTCCATGCTTCGCTGCCTCTTTGCTCTCTGTAATGTAGCCCCCTCCCTCTTGGGAATCCGGACAACATTCCGGTGGAAAACTTTGATATCTTTATGATGCTCAAAAAAACAGCATCTGAAAATGCCTCCTTTTGCTCTGCATTTTCTTGGCAAGGTTTTCAGAAGTGGTTTCCACTGTCTCCTTCCTAGTAGTGAGAGGGAGTGCTTGACCCCCAAATAATCCAGCTGGTGAGTGACTATTGTAGGACATTATTTTAAAAGTTTAGAGGTATGTTTTTCAACGGTGGGAAGTTTCAGATGTGTGCACTTCCAATTCCCAGAATTTCTCACTGGATACGGACTTCGACACATCTGCTCTTCTGTTAGTATAGAGCAGGGATTGCAGAAAAACACTGATTTGGAGCAAAGGCCAATAAATGAACTGATTCCAATTAGTGCAGCGGTTCTCAACCTGTGGGTTGGGGCCCCGTTGGGGGTCGAATAACGATTTGCCATATGGGAAGTATACTTGCGAGTTGAAGAATCGCACTCCAATGGTTGACTCCACAAGCCAGCTGCAGGCTCTTCAAATTGCTAGCCGAATTTGGCTTCAGGCGTGATCAATTAAAAAAGAGAGGAATCTTTGCTCTGATACCTCCCTCTCAAGCCAGCTGCAATCACTCCCAATCGCTAGCCTAATCTGGCTTCAGGCACGATAAACTTAATAGGGGAGGAGTCTCCACTTTAATGCCTCCGTCCTCAAGGCAATCGCAAGCAGTTCAGATCGCTAGCCAATACGGCTTCAGGTGCAATAAATTCAAAACGAAAATAATTTTACAGTTGGGGGTCGCCACATCGTGGGGAATTGTATTAAAGGGGTCGCCACATCATACTTTAATTGTATTAAAGGGGTCGCAGCACTATAAAGGTTGAAAACCACTGAATTAGTGTGTCACTTTGGGCCTTTTCATTCAGTCTATGAACAAGTCCTTCTCATTCTGTCTCGCCTGTCTCACAAGATTGTTGGGTAAAACAGGAGGATCTGTGTGTGCATGTGCTGTATGTACACGGCTTTGAGCTCCTGCAGAAAAATTTTATATGCATATAGATATAAAGGTAAAGGTAAAGGTTCCCCTCGCACATACATGCTAGTTGTTGCCGACTCTAGGGGACAGTGTTCATCTCCATTTCAAAGCCGAAGAGCCAGTGCTGTCCGAAGATATCTCCATGGTCATGTGGCCGGCATGACTCAACGCCAAAGGCGCACGGAACGCTGTTACCTTCCCATCAAGATGGTCCCTATTTTTTCTACTTGCATTTTTACGTGCTTTCGAAACTGCTAGGTTGGCAGAAGCTGGGACAAGTAACGGGAGCTCACCCCGTTACACAGCAGCACTAGGGATTCAAACCGCTGAGCTGCCAACCTTTTGATCGACAAGCTCAACATCCTAGCCCCTGAGCCACCGTGTCCCTAGATATATGTGTATGTGTATATACATATACACATACACATATATCTACACACACAGGCACACACACAGGCACAAAGTGAATAATTGATATTACCCTTAAATGAACGATTGTGGCTGGGTTCACCCCAGTCTTAAACCAGCATTAATAAAACATAGTTGGGTGGTGTTCATAGAACGTGTTTGGCTGATCAGGTTAAGCTTTTGTATAATCTGCTAAACACAAATCTGGTTTGTGTTAGGATTTTATGGCCTGATGTGTTGTGGTATACAGTACAGGAACTTAGTCTGTGTGGCTGTTTCAGTGTCTTTTGCAAATGCAGTCAGTGAGTTAATTCAATACCTGTCATATTCATACCGTATAACATGCTGTTCCCAGGAGGGAAAAATGCCATGATGTTGTGTAGCAGCACAATATAAGACAGTCAGCTAAACACAATCTGTCCATGTCAAGAATGCTTGCAAGCAACCCAAACCCATTTATTATAGCCGATCATGATTCCCTCCTCCTTTAAAGGGAAACCTCATCTATCAGAGAGTTATGGGCTTTAGTTTTCTCTTAACCAGTTGTGGTCAAGTCGGAGAAAAATCCTGGGTGTACCTATATACAGGGGTGGGCTTCAAAAATTTTAGCAAGAGGCCCTCTGCCTGGTTGCTAGATGGGTGTGGCCATGGTGGGTGTGGTCTAGTCAGCCTCCTGCACCATGGTGGGGGGTGCATTTTTGCCCTCCCTGAGCTCCGGAGGCTTTCTTCGAGCCTCTGGGAGGGTGAAAATGGCCTCCACAGGCTCAGGAGGCCCTCTGGAGGCTGGAAACAGGCCAATTTCTGGCCTTCCTGAACTTTCGGTAGGCCTGTTTTTTGCCCTCCTTGAGCCTCCATGCGCGCCCTGCACTTACCTGCATCCAAAATGGGCTGTGTGGGGACTCCTGGGAGGGGCAGGGTGGGCGGAGCCAGCCAGGAGTGGGATTTGGGGGTTCTCTGAACTGCACAGAATCTTAGCTGCAGGTTCTCCCATATCCCTGCGAACCCCCAGCAGCCCACCCCTGCCTATATATATATGGAGGCTGCTTTAATATGTCTTTGGGGAGAAGGTGTGGCTTGCAATATGGCTATATCGCATTTCAGGCCAGTGGCTGCCCGGGTAGTCGGTAACTGTTAAATCAACTTCCTAGAAATCTCCTGAAAAATACATGCTATATACAGGAGCAGCAGATACGTTGATACTACATGACGGTCCAGATCAGATAAAGATACAATGGCTGCCTTTCACAATGTGTGAAACATGGCTAATATAAGTCTACCATATGTATCTGGTTTATTTGATTAATTAGTGTACAGGTAGTTCTTAACTAACAACAATTTGTTGAGAAATTGTTCAACATTACAATGGCACTAAAAAAAGTAACTTATGACCAATCTTCACACGTACAACCATGGTCACATGATCAAAATTTGGATGCTTGGCAACTGGCATATATTTATGATAGTTGCAGCATCTTGGAGTCATGTGATCACCATTTCAATCTTCCCAGCCAGTTTCCAATAAGCAAAATTAATGGGGAAGCCTGCTTAATAACCATGGGAAAAAAAGGTTATAAAACTGGGCATGACTCACGTAACAGCTACCTTGCTTAGCAATGAAAATTCTGGTCATAAGTTGAAGACTACTCTGTATTATGTGTATTCAGTAAAAGCAAGTTATGGGAAAAGATTTAAACTTGGTGGATATTCCCAGGTAGCTCTGCAGAGGGGTATGTGTAAAAAAATCAAGATAGCGATGAAACAGGACAGGGATAGACACCAATGGATAGTTAGGACTGCAGAAAGAACAATTGCAACCAGCATGCCTTCCATAGAAGATCTGTATATTGCGTGCAGATGTAGAAGGAGGGCTGAGAAAATAACTACAATTTACAACAGTTCATTTAGCTTCGACTGTTCGAAGTTACAAACGGCACTGAAAAAAGGGACTTACGACCGTTTTTCACTCTTACAACCTTTGCAGCATCCTCGTGGTCATGTGATCAAAATTCAGAGGCTTGGCAACTGACTCATATTTATAACGGTTGCAGTGTCCAGGGGTCATGTTGATCCCCTTTTGTGACCTTCCGACAGGCAAAAGTCAATGGGGAAGCCAGATTCACTTAACAACCGGGTTACTGATTTAACAACTGCAGCGATTAACTTAACAAATGTGACAAGAAAGGTCATAAAATGGGGCCAAATTCACTTAATAAATATTTCACTTAACAATAGAAATGTTGGGCTCAAGTGTGGTCGTAAATCGAGGAGTACCTGTACAGACCCCTCACATCCTGGGCATAAACTGTTTCAACTCCTCCCCTTGGGACGCTGCTATTACATGCCAAAACAAGTAGACACAAGGACAGTTCCTTCCCTCGTGCCATCACTCTGCTGAACACCTAATCCTCACAGCACTGTCTAATGTCTATGTGCATTTATTTACCCATGTTGTATGACTGTAGCATTATTATTATCCTTATCTTCCTTACTACCGCCTCTTGCTGGTACTGAGAGCTTCTGCACCTTCTGCTTCTGGAGACAAATTCTTGTGTGTCTAATCACACTTGGTCAGATAAAGCTATTCTATTCTGTAGCATCGAAGTCTCATATATTGCATATCTACATATAAAAGGAGCAGGGCTTTGATGGGGTCCTGTCAGTGACCATCTTTGCCTTTTTTTGATAATTCCCACTTCTTTCTTTGGACATGACTGGATCTTCTACCTGGATCTCAGATTCATTCTCAGGTTTTTTGCTGGTATTCCCAGAGAGTCTTGCATCAAACAGGCCTTGCTAAAGGTGTTTCTAAGTTCAATCTAGCATGACCTCCCTGAGGAGGTAAAGTTGCGGCATTTCTTAGTGGCTCTCTTATCTCTGTTTTCCATGCATGCAAACCACCTTTCAGCGCTTGGCACCTTGAGTTTAAGAAGGTCTTTTTAACTAAAAGAGCTGGCAGTAAGATTACCTGGGACCCCGTCTGGCATGGTCTTACCTGGGATCAGGGAACTTTTTGCATTCTACAGACTCGGAGCGTAAGGATTTATGAGAGAGGGAGGGAAGCTGTGATCTTCCTATCAAAAGCGTTCACAGGATTCGCCGCTTTTGTTAATATAACGAAAGCATTGTGCCATTGCAACGCAAGCACTACCCCGTTTTGTATGGTGACATGACATAATGCGTCTCGAGAAGAGCCAAGCTTTCATAATTCACCCCTTCCCCACCCTTGCCCTCCTGCGGATCTTGCTGCCTTCAGATATCCAGCAGCCTTTAGAAAGCCACAGGTTTTCCTTTCCTTCATTGAATCTGGCAAATCTCCTTCTGGAGGAATTTATTCTCTCCTCCCTCCCTCCGTCCCTCCCCCTCCTTTTTTATCTGCTCCCTGTAGCAGCTCCTTGGCTGGCTCATTGCCCTGTTCTTCAAAATTGATATGATGTGCAACTAGAGGTTACCTACCACAACAATCCCACTTGGTTTCCCAAGAGGCAACCCTAACATAAATCATGTGTTCATGGTCCAGCTGGGATTTCAGAATTGCTTGAGAACAATGTTGAGACAGAACATTTGGCATGGGGTCCTTGATGCTCCCTGAATGTGGTTGTTTTCATGCAGATGTTTCATTACCCAACTAAGTAGCATCATCAATGCTAGAAGAGAGTAGGGTTTGCTTTGCATTTTTATAGAAATAGTTCGCTCTGTCAGTATTGGTGGGAGTAATTGTTTTCCACTTGGTAGTTCTGTAATTGGGCTGTTGTTTATTGTTTGCTGGTCTAAGTTGGTAATTCCTTGATTGGGGTATTGTTTACTGCTTGATTGTGGTATTAATCCTGGTGTTAATCTCTGCTTATCTGATTGTTGTGGTGTTTTGATCATTTCTGAGTCCTTTTTGAATGGTATGTAGCAATAGCACTTAGACTTATATACTGCTTTACAGCCCTCTCTAAGCGGTTTACAGAGTCAGCCTATTGCCCCCAACAATTTGGGTCCTCATTTTCCTCACCTCGGAAGGATGGAAGGCTGAGTCAACCTTGAGCCTGGTGGGATTTGAACTGCCAAATTGCAGGCAGCCGGTAGTTAGCAGAAGTAACCTCTAACCACTGTGCCACTGTGGCTCATGTAGATGTTGTTTATATCTATGTGTCTGTTGATGGGTGATTTGTCAGAATACCAGACTTCCGGGAATTCCCTAGCATTTTTGGACTTAGTTTGCTCCCCATTTCCCAGCTAAAATGATGATTAAGTCTTTTCGTGTGTTGTGCAATTAAAGAGTTTTCAGCATGCCTTCCCACTGTATGGATGCCCTCTGCTAGTCTTCTGCCTGTCTGTCCTACATAGTGACTGTTACAAAATGTTTGGAATGTATGGTGTCAACTACCCCTTTCCTTCCAAGTTCCTTGAAAGTAACCCCCTTTTTTTTTCATTGGAAGAAAAAGGTTGATTTATCATTGCCTTTTGTCTGCATCAATTCATCCACTCTCCAGCAATGAAACATACCTCCCTCCCTCTTTCTTTTGGGGAAGGGGAGGCAGTGTTTCCATTGGATGGAGGATTTTGAGCATCAACTGTGCTCCATCTGCAGCCAGTTATGAGAACCCCATTAGAGTATCTTCCCTTAAAAGATCTGTTCTGCCTCCCTGGATTACGGTGCTGACATCTGAAATGGGGTTAAATGACTGGTGAAGAGAAAGACACCATCTCTTTCTCTGCATCGTCGGTGAAATATGAAGAGATGAATTGTTGGGGGATCCTTTGGCTGTTCGGGTGTTTACATGGTCGGATGTGATTCCATCGACTGTAATTGCCTCACCAAAGGAGCATGAAATTGAAAGGATGGAGAAGCTGTTAGGAGCAGTGTGTTCCCCCGTCCAGTTGCCACCTGTGTTTGTATGCAGTGGTGGGATTCAGCCGGTTCTCTGGCTCACGTGAACCGGTAGTGGCAACTGCGGCGGGCTCTGCCCACCCGCCCGGATGTAATGCGCGACAACTGCGCATGCGCAGATGGCTGCGCACTCACATTTGCGCACCGGTAGGGAAGGTAAGTGAATCCCACCTCTGTGTGTATGTGTGTGCAATGGAAACTTCAAAATCCTTTTGGACAAAAAATCATTTGCTTTTCTGATCTGTTCTCTGCTCCAGGTGGGTCCCCTGTGATCTGTCAACATGCACCTTGTGGCAGTAGAGCTAGGTCTTGAGAGACGTGTTACGAGGATGAGGTGGGTGGAGAACAAGCATGGTTACAGATTTCTTCAGCCTGAATTTGCCAACACCAAATAGTTACGTCTCACCTTTTCTAAAACATGTTGAAGAAAAGTTTCCAGTCACCAAAAGTTTTATTGCCTGCAGCAGAGAGTGTTGGGGAATAGAATTTACAATGGGACACTATATAAAAACAGCATTGCTAGCATTTTGCACCATGGTTGAAAAACTTGTGGGTGAATCAGAAAGATTCTTGTTTTGATCTCATTTCCACCATGAAAAGCCTCTCTTCCGGGTTTCCCCATGTGGAATAGAGGGAATCAATAACCTTCCACTTTGTTAATGCAGTTGTAATGATGTAAATAAAGTGCTGTAAGGCCTTGAAAATGTTATAAAAATCCTAAACGTAATTTTGCGATGTGCTGAACCTCACGAGTTACTTTTTCTGGATGGGTGTAATATTCTGGACCATAAATTATGGAATCAGTTCAGTTCTCACAATGTGCCAAGTCACAAAAAAGAAGCCAAGTTGAAAATTATTTGGTGTGGTGCAGGTTTTTGTACTGTGTGGTGTGAACCCAGCAGAGGTTATGTTACCATTTATTAATCTCTCCAGCAAAAGTCCTTGAGAAGAATCTGTTCTCATATCCATATTCAGCTGTGAATCAAACTATGTGAATCATTAAACTGCGTATCTTCCATTTTATGGGAACATAGAGCAGAATAATGGAAATAGGACTCTGAAAAGTCACATGGGCATTAGACAAATATATGGGGAGGACAGTTGTAAACCACTATTATACACAGGATCTTAAGCAAACCACTATGTAGAGAAGCTACATATCTCAGAAAATGATGTTACGTCTGCTATTTTATTAAATCGATGAAAGCTGTGACAATCTATGTGAATATAGCACTTGGTACAGCACTTGGTCATTTTAAAATAAAACTTAGTTGTTAAATTCTTAGTGCACCATATCCACTTTGGGGCTTCAAAAGCCAGGAAGATTTTTATGGAAGGAATATGAAAACATCTCCAAGGATTATCCAGGGAAAAGGAGAGAGAGTGATGCTCTGCATGCCCAAAATGGGCCCAGACTTAGCTTTTTGATGGTGATGATGGTGATAGGGGTAGTGAAAATATATCAAATTTACATCGGACAGTCTCCCATCGGTGTTTACAGCAAACCACAGTACTGCTGGAATATATGCATATGCCAGTTGTATATACCTGCAGTATATTGTGATACCTGATACGAATCCTTAAATTGCAACATGATCATGCATGCCTCATCATTGCCGGTCCGTCCCCACTCCCTCTGCGCCCCCAGTGGACATCCTGGATTGGAAATCAGTGCAAACTCACGCTGTGGTTTACACAAGCTTGTTGAATAGCCATAGGCATGGCTCTTTTTCTCAGCATTTTTCTCAGCTTCTCAGCTCTCTTTTCTCGGTCTTGTTTTTAAAAGGTAGAGATAAACTTCACGAAACTGTTGCTGTGGCTAAAAATAAACATTAAGCCAAGCTGGTTTTTTCTGGCAAGAGAAAATGTGGTGGTGGTGGGGAATGCTTACATTTTAGTAACTCATTTATTGTATTTCTATCCTGTCTTTTATCCTTGCCTAGGTAAGGGAACATAGTGAATCCAGTAATGTACCATATTTTTTGGTGTATAAGACGCACCTTAATTTTGGGGGAGGAAAACAAGAAAAAAAGAATTTTACCTCTGCCTACCAGCATTTAAAGTGGCGCTGCTTTATGCTGCCCCCCCCTCCTTCTGCAAGTGAGAGGTGCCTCAGAGACTCGGCTGGGAAAGAGGGCATCGATTATTGAGAAGTTCTTTTCTGGAAAACTTATCGGGGTACTCCTGCGATCCGCAGGGACTACTCGCTTTCCCCAAAGAGACCCCTTGCATGCTGTGCGGGGAGGGTCGGGGCACAGCCTGAGGAACGAGCCTCTTTGGGATGGTCTGGGGGTGGGGGAATCTGCCCAGCGACTTCAGCAAACAAGATGGGCCCCATGGTTCGCAGCTGGTTCCCCCTCTGGCCACCCAGCGGGCAGCTCAGGGCAGACAATGGCCCCAATGACTTCACTCCCCAGTAATGTGAGGAGCTACTGCCACTGCCACTGCCTAAGCCTAAGCCCGCTCCAGCACTGCTGCATGTTGACCTGATGAAATTCGCAGTTTCAGGCGGCGGCCTGTTTCCCTCCAATGTGCTTTTGTAAACTAGGGAGGGAAGCATTTTCAGCCGCACGGCGTGCTTTTGGATTCGGGGAGGAAAGCGTTTGCATAGCATAGCAGGGAATGGGGGTGGGGGGTTGATCGGTTGTTTGAAGGGGAGAGGGAAGTTGCACCTGGATAAAATCACCGTCAAACGGGTCTCGGAGGACGTGGCTGACTACTTCTACAAAGAAACGGGGGAGGACCCAGGCTGACAGGTGGGGGGGCACCTTCCTGGACGCCGCCGACTTTGGCTCTTTCCTCAGGGAAAGCCCTCTGCAAGGACTGCATGGTAGAGAGGTGCTGGGTGCTGTGGCTGAAGAGCCAGCTTAGCGAGTACTACAAAGCCGTCTCAACCTCCTCAAAACAGCTTGATGGTGGAGATCTTATCCCGGGCAGCCTGAGGGTAGGGGGCAGAGGGCCAAAGCATCAGCACCCCCAGTTCCACCGCCTCTCCTCCTACAAAACCGACCACGGTGCGTGCAGTTAAGAGTGTGCATCTTCCCCTCCCCTTCAAATGACCGATCAACCCCCCGCCCCCATTCCCTGCTATTTTATGCAAAGTGCTCTCCTCCCTGAATCCAAAAGCAAGCCATGCGGCTGGCGCTGCCACCTGAAAATGCTTTCCTCCCTGGTTCCCCGAAGCACTTTCCTTTGCATAGCATAGCAGGGAATGGGGGCAGGGGGTTGATCGGTCATTTGAAGTGGAGGGAGAAGATGCACGCTCTTAACTGCACACACCATGGTCGGTGTTGGAGATACTGTACATCTTTTTCCTCCTGGCCAGATCCGTGTCCTGGGCCAGGAGCAGAAGCTGACTGCCCTCAGCCTGGGTCGTCCGGCCAGGAGGAAAGAGAAAGTGAGACTGCAGAAAAGGAGGAGGAGAGCGCGCGGCTTTGCGAATTGCTTCAGGCAGTCAGGGAAGAAAAAGAGCGTTGCCTCCATGCATAGCATTTTCTGGTGTTTCCTCCTCAATTCCCAGGGGTGAAATCTAAAAATTTTCCCTACTGGTTCTGTGGGCGTGGCTTAATTGGTGGGCATGACTTGGTGGTCAGGTGACTGAATGGGCATGGCCAATAATAATAAATAATAAAAATAATAAAGTATACAAAATTTGGGAGTGCACCAGTCTACCTTCTTTTAAATAGAGGCACTGGTTTACCAATTGCCTTTTTTTGGGAGGCACCGGTCTACCTTCTTAAAAATAGAGGCACTGATCTACTAGCCGCTTACAGCGCTGATCAGCTGTAGTGTGGCCCTTTGAAGAGCCTCGGCAGTCATTTAAGGCCGTTTGCAGCTATATCACCACTGAAAGCTTCAGGGACAGAGAAGAGGAACAGCGAGGCGTGGGTGGTGGTGGGGGCATGGATTTTTGCTACCAGTTCTCCGAACTACCCGCCCCCATTGCTACTGGATCGCGCGATCCGGTCCGAACCGGGAGCATTTCACCCCTGCCACACATCCTCCTAATCCTCCTTTTCCGTAGTCTCACTTTCTCTTTCCTCCTGGCCAGATCCGTTGGCCAGGAGCAGAAGCCGACTGCCCTCAGCCTGGATCATCTGGAGAAGGGGCAGGCTGGGCAGCGAGCCACCTAGCCTTACACCTCACGCAGAAGCGCCCACTTCGCAAGAGCATCATCTCTATGCATCGCGGTTTCCTCCCCGATGCAATTCGCAGAGCCACATGTCCTCATGAAAATGCAGCAGAGGGGTTTTTTGGCCAGTTCCAAGCAGCATCCTAACCATTTCAGCCGCCTATCTCCCAGCATGTGGAGACTGAAAATGCAAATACATTTTGGTGATGTAAGGATCCCCACTGCCTGAAACCATTGGAAAATACGACGCACAGACACACAGAGGCTGACAACCTCTGAAGGGAGGGGGGCAGCGGGTGGGTGGAGCTACATTTGGAGTATAAGACACACCCAGATTTTCACCCTCTTTTGAGGGTAAAAAGGTGTGTCTTATACACCAAAAAATACAGTAACTTTATTCAACTGGTTCCCCTCCAGATGAGTTCAAATCCAGCTGTGATGTTGAGCCGGCTTGGGAGATAGGTCCGACCAATCATGAAGGGGCAGGATGATTAATGTCTTTCGTACAGTTGCTATGACTTGGCTTATGATGTTGAGGGCAGCCTTGGTCCAGGTTGGTCCTAACATTTTCTTTTGCTAGAGATTCAGATGTTGCCTTTTGTTATAAGTTAGCCTCCTGAAGAAGAAGAAGGAGACAGAAAGGAGCAGAAGAGAGCCTCCTTATACGCCTCCTTGGAAGTCTCCTTTCAGTGACTTTTTCTAAAAGCACATTGGCTACTAGTTGTGGGTTTTTAAATTTTTGTTCAGTTATCTAGTGAAATCTCTCTTCTTACTGTGGCATCCTTATTACTTCACCTGCTGGAAAGCTTTTTTCATTAAAAGAGTCAGTTGGAGATGGAAGTGGTAATGCTTAGGCCCTAGTTACTGTTCCTGATTTTTAAAGGCTTTGTAATGGCTAGTAATGGCTTTCCTTCAGTGGTGAAATCCTCTGCAGTTTGCCACTGGTTCTCTGCCCGCATATACCCAGTGCTCGCCAAATGCATGCTGTGCACGCATGCACAGTGCGCACCAAACATGCGCTTTGTGTGGAAAAAGGAGGCTTAAGAAGGTAAGTAGAACAGTGAGGGGAGGAACAGCTATGCCGTGCGATTTAGATTCACTAGAAAGCAGGATTTCCTGTTTTCTAGTGAATATAAATTGCGCAGCACAGCTGATTGTTGGAAATACCGGTCTGGACGAACTGGTAGCGTTTTTTTACTACTGGTAGCTTTTATTACTACTAGTTCGCTGAACCGGTGCGAATCGGTAACATTTCACCCCTTCCTTCCTTCCTTCCTTCCTTCCTTTCTTCCTCCCTCCCTCCCTCCCTCCCTCCCTCCCTCCCTCCCTCCCTCCCTCCCTCCCTGTTTCATAGAAGAATTGCTTGACTGGACTGCTTTGTAAGCTGCTGCAAGGCTTCCCAACAGCTCTTTTTTTCTGTAAGATTTGAAGAAGGAGGAGAAGGTAGCAGAGGGTGTTCAAAACTAGGTGTGAGATTGTGCCAAAGTTGGAGCCAACCATGTGTTCTTGGCAGTCAAAGTCCAGGGATGGAATGGACGTCTCTTTGGCTGGCTAATTAGAAGAGCTCAGGCAGTTTTAGAAGGAGCATAAACATCTTTTTGTTCAGTTTCTGAACATGGACCGAGACAAAACAATTGAATTAAACCAGGGGAAAAATATATTAAAAGAGTTGGAAGATACGTTTGAAAGGGAGATAGGGGCCTGGGCAGAAATTTTGGAAACTAGGCAGTGGAAGAGGGTAGAAGTGGGAGAAATACCTAGACCGAATCGCCAAGAAGCAGACGCAGACAGGGATAAAGATTCAAGAGAGGAATTTGGGAGGCAAGTCAAAAAAAGCATAGCAATTAAAGTATTGAAGCGGGCAAGAGATGATGGATAGATAATTTTTCTTTTTCTTTTTTTTTGTTTTGTTTACATTTATATCCCGCCCTTCTCCGAAGACTCAGGGTGGCTTACAGTGTATCTTGTTGTTCTGATTTGCTTTTCCTTTTCTCTCTCTCTCTTTTCTTTTCTTTAAGGTAGGTGACATGACTAGAAGTTAGGTAGGATAGAAAGAAAATGTTTTTTAGTAAATGGTGACATGATTAAAAGTTAGAAGTTAGAATAAGTGATAGAAATAATAGAAATAGTGATAGAAATAAGAGAAGGGGAAATATTAGGGTATACACTTTTATATAATAAAATAAAAATAATAATAAGAGAAAATATGGAATAATTGAGGAATGACAGATTGCAACTTAATATAATTGTGTATCATTATTAGAAATATATAAGTTGATTGAATGTAATAAGTATGATTAATTTTACTGGTTTTATTTGTATTAGAATGTATGACATCCAGGTGCCACACTATTCACTCATTGATTTG
The DNA here is from genome assembly GCF_028640845.1 of Ahaetulla prasina. Lineage (NCBI taxonomy): Eukaryota > Metazoa > Chordata > Lepidosauria > Squamata > Colubridae > Ahaetulla > Ahaetulla prasina. The sequence goes on along the minus strand of NC_080539.1, from coordinate 26,017,906 downwards.
ATATGTTTGTAAAAAATCTTTTAAAAAACTTGGAAAAAAACACTAGGTGTGAGATTGTGCCAGAGTTGGAACCAACCGTGTGTTCTTGGCAGTCAAAGGGATGGAATGGACATCTCTGTTGGCTGGCTAATTAGAAGAGCTCAGGCGGTTTTAGTAGCATCTTTTTTGTTCAGTTTCTGAACATGGACCAAGACCAAACAATTGTGATTATTTTTGTTTGGGGAAATTGGGATCAGTTGGGGACAGCCTTTACAAACATCTTTGGGTTGATTCACAGTTGATTTCATGAACCCTAACCCTGTTCTTAAGGGACACAGTGGCTCAGTGGCTAAGATGCTGAGCTTGTCAATCGAAAGGTTGGCAGTTCAGTGGTTCGTATCCCTAGCGCTGCGTAACGGGGTGAGCTCCCGTTACTTGTCTCAGCTTCTGCCAACCTAGCAGTTCGAAAGCACGTAAAAAATGCAAGTAGAAAAATAGGGACCACCTTTGGTGGGGAAGGTAACAGCATTCTGTGCGCCTTTGGCGTTTAATCATGCTGGCCACATGACCATGGAGACATCTTCAGGCAGCGCTGTCTCTTCGGTTTTGAAACGGAGATGAGCACCACTCCATAGAGTCGGGAACAATTAGCACATATGTGCGAGGGGAACTTTTATCTTTACCTTTAACCCTGTTCTTAACTTTACTTGCCCTCACAGATTCTTTTGATGGATGGGCTTTTTTATTCATAGCAAGGATGTTGACTCACAAAATTGTATTGCTTGTCTCATTTGGATTAATGGCCAGCCAATTTGTTCATTTTTCTAATATGAAGTGTATGTATATGTATTTAAATACTGAATGAAAAATAAAAAAAAAATGTAGACTGGGAATGTCTGGGTGTTGTTCTTTTTTTACTTCTTTGACCTCTCTGTAGGGGTATCCTTGTCATAGACTCATGCATTTCCCAAATGTAATTAAGGTCTGCCTGGTCATGAAACAATGGAATCTGACATGGAATACTCTGGTGGAGTTGAGATATTTTTGATTCTTTAAATTATGAGCTCTTGGTAACCTCTTGATATGGGGAGTTCTAAAGGGAAGCAGAGAACAAAAATGTATCACTGCCCTCCTCTTGCACTGTGGTACAATGTTTGTGATATAATGGCACACATTTTGCCATTTTGACAAAGCTTTAATTTCTGCTCACGCTTTTGAATTTGTGGCAGTTCAAAGAAATACAATATACAATAGCTGGGGTAAATACGAGGTTGAAAATATCATAGAATCATAGGGCAGAAAAGTACTTTGGATGCCTTCTGGTTCAACCTTTTACCCATGCTAAAGAGAACTGTTACAAAAACATCCCAGTTGCCTTCAGACCCCATCCAGAGATGTGCCAATTGCCAGTAAGGCAGGAGAACAAAACAAAAAAATCAAATGTAGCTAGATAAGAGTTTGAATTCCTTCCTTTGGGGCAGTCAGTTAGGTTAGAAACATCACTCTTTCATACAATAAAATTTCTAACCTTGTGTGAGAATCTTATCCCAAGACTAGTCGCATCCTGAGAAAGGAGTTAAATGTTTGGAGTGCTGTGATTTAACCTACAACCCAGGTTGACTTTTGACTTGGGATAGTGAAGTAAGAGTATATTGTGTGTGGATTTTCTCTGCTGTTCTGTAACCTCATTTGCAATGCTGAGTGGAACAAAGTATTGGAGCAGCTCAGTGAAGGAATTCCAAATTTGTCTAATTTTGCTAATCTTTCATGGAAAACCTTAACTGCAGCTAGTCATTTCGAAAGGCTTTAATAAGCCTTAACCATCAAGGTGGCTTTATATATGTTTTCTCTTTATTTAATTGAAACTTTTCAGCACTTACAATATTATAAACCATGAATTCGGAGGAAAGGTATGGCCCAAGGGAAACAAATAAAAGGAAAAACAGAATTAACAGATATTTTAGACAGAAGGTCTTTTCTCCTAGGTTAACATCTACCGGTAGTATAATGAAAAAAGAGTTCTCATTTGAGCATTTGGAATATTCTAGATTGGGGTGTCCAATCTTGGCAACCTTAAGACTTGTGGACTCCAATTTCCAGAATTCTCCAGCCAACTATGCTGGGGAATTCTGAGATTTTTGAACTCACAAGAGACAAAGTTGCCAAGGTTGGACATTCCAGTTCTAGATTGTAGTGGGGTTGGGGTTGTGTGTATCTAGTTCTGTATTGGGGCTTGGAAAGGTGACAGAAAAATATTGACACTTTTGAATATTGTTGTAGAAACCTTGGGGGAATCCCATGGTGGATAGCTAAGAAAACAAATAAATGGATCATTGAACAAATCAAACCAGAGTTCTCACTGTCCGGGCTCAAATTATCATATTTCAGATACATTATTCAAAGACCTAGGTCTCTGGAGAAATCTATAATGTTGAGAAAAACGGAAGGAAAGAGAAAAAGAAAATGAACAGCCATCAGATAGGTGAATGGTTGCACAATTGGGAGAGCTGAACGGTCAAGTTGGGGTCATATGTTCCTGGAGTAAGTCTATCTGCATGGTCACTTAACATCCCCTTATCACTAAATAGGTACAGTTTTGCAATACAAAAGATACAGTAGATCCATTATTTTGACATGTGTTGCAAAAGAGTATTGTTTTTTAATGGCATTCTCTTGTTCTGGGAGCTATAGTTCATTCTTACAATCAATCAGGGAATGACAGGGAAATGAAGCACAGCATGTACATTTCTAGAGTAAAATAAACAAGGAATTTTAAAAGTCTTTTTTGTGAGGTAATTTTAAAATCATGACTTAATTGACAACTGAAATGCCATGGATTTGAATCAATCGACCTTTCACAGAGGAAACCACAGTGCTAAATTCTGGTACCACATCCTGATCTTTATGGCTGTGATGCTAAGGTTCCTGACTTGCATTGACATATCAACTCAGTTTGGGGACTTCAAGATTAATAGCATCCACTTTGATTAGAGGTTGAGTTCACGCATCATATAAGCCAGGAGCTGGGTAACCTAATGCTTGTTGCTTCATTTTATCTATTACATCTCAGAGGGCCTCTGCAGGATCCAAAAGATTTCCCCCATTTTGTTTTCATTGCATAGTCAGAATATTGTGGGAGAGTTGAGCCTTGCAAAATCTGGGGTGAAATCAAAATCTCATGAAATTTGGGAGTGAGAACACTGTCCTTTTATGAGATTGGGTGACATTTCAACTGATGTAACAATCTTTAAAATGTATTGTTGGGGGAGGGGAGGGATGATTACAAAATCACTGGATAGTGCCTGATATCTGAAAAGTTATGGACCCCTGTTAGCTCAGCCAGTGTATTGAATTCATTTATTGCTTTGGATAAGGCACAATGGGCTGGATTGACGCAACACAATAAGCCATAAACAGGATTATAACCCACAACGGGACTCATGAAACGTGAGAGCAAAGGTGCCAAATAGAATAGGATGAGACAATGGAAAAAAAGGTAAGGAATAATCATAAACACTGCACTTAAAAGAATTAAGAATGCTTTTGGAGAAAACTCTTAATGAATTGGGAAAGAGCTGATTTTCCTCTCTTCTCCCCTGGGCCTTTTTAAAATGGGAAAGCATTGAAATATTTTGGAAAGAGAAAAAACCCTGCAACAAAATGTTTTGTTTTGGAATAATGAAAACAACAAGACAAGGTGCTCATACGTTGTCATCATTTACTGCTCCAAAATGTTTTCTATTAACTTAGAATAGGAAGACTATTACTATACAAGACTGTTGAATAGCACAGCTTTTCCATTTCTGTAGCTGGTGGACAAGCAAGATAATACAAATCTCCAGTGCAAGAGAGAATTGTTTTTATTTTGGATCCCATCCACTCCCCCTCGGCTCTGCTGTTATTTTGCTAAGAAGGAAGATGATTTCAGTGGCTAATTTGCTTGTGGCTGTATTTGTTGCTGATTTGTTGGATCAGCTCTTCTTTGACCTCGAAAGACATGTCTCTAGAGCAGGGGTCTCCAACCTTGGCAACTTTAAGACTTGTGGACTTCAACTCAGCTTTGCTGGCTGAGGAACTCTGGGAGCTGAAGTCCATAAGTCTTAAAATTGCCAAGGTTGTGTTGGAAGAAATGTCCTTCTGGGTTCAGTTCCAAGTGGGGAAAAAGACACTGGAAACATGGAGACTGCTTGGAAAGATAGTTTAATGGTGGACAGGATGACATGGCTTGAGTTCCTGAACAGAAAAGGCGATCACATGCTTCAAGATGTAGAACCAAAGAGAGGAAAGAAACAAAACAAGATGCTGAGAGTGCCTGAGTTTATACCATCTGTTGGGCCACACCTTAGTGTTTCCTGTTCCTGTATAAGAAATGTATCCGGATTGGTTGTCACTCCCAGGTTGCAGGGTTCTTAGCTAACTTTGTAAGCTGTCTCTCAAACTTGCTTGCCTTGCCATGTGGTGAGTTTCTGTTGCTAGATGGGTCCTATTGTGTTGCAGATGATGGCTCATTGATAATGTGGGGGGACGCAGGAAGGTGGGAGCTGCTTTGTCTTTAAAACATTTTTCTCCATTTCTCATCCAGGGAAATATATTCTGCCTTTTTAATATTTCCTAAAATATTTTAACATGTATTTAATATTTAATATTTTTAATATTAAAATAACATATTTTAAAAAAATATGTCTGGAACCCACACCTCATTTCGGACATTAATACAATTGAGCGTGTCCAGAAATATTTTACAAGAAGAGTCCTCCACTCCTCTGATCACAACAAAATACCTTATGCCACCAGACTTGAAATTCGGGTTTAGAAAATTTAGAACTCCGCCACCTTCGACATGACCTGAGTTTAACTTATAGAATCATCTGTTACAATGTTCTTCCTGTTGAAGACTACTTCAGCTTCAATCACAACAATACATGAGCACACAATAGATTTAAGCTTAATGTGAACTGCTCCAATCTTGATTGCAGAAAATATGACTTCAGTAACAGAGTTGTTAATGCCTGGAATGCACTACCTGACTCTGTGGTCTCTTCCCAAAATCCCCAAAGCTTTAACCAAAGACTATCTACTATTGACCTCACCCCATTTCTAAGAGGTCTGTAAGGGGCGTGCATAAGAGCACCAATGTGCCTACCGTTCCTGTCCTAATGTTCCCTTTGATTGTATCCAATTCATATAGTTATTTCATACTTACGCTTATATATATGATTATATATCGTATAGTTATTTCTTGCTTATGCTTATACATACTGTTGTGACAAATAAAATAAATAAAAAATAAATAAATAAATTTCATTCTTCTAGGAGAGGGGTGGGTGCTAACTTCCTACAGTTAGAGACCCCTGATCTAGATGGTTTTGTGGGTTGTTTCTACTTAGCTTCATTTTTTTCCCTATCTTACCTAACTGACAACATTAACAAAGTCCAGAATTCTTCCACAGCTCATACAAAAATTAAACATTTTTTTCAAGTAAATTAAATTAGTAACCATAATTGTTGCCTGTCTGAATTATACTTTTACATGTAATAAATATAGCAAACATGACAACTCTGAGTAAACAGAGTTGCACATTGAATGTTCCTAAAATAGCAAAGTAAGCTTAAATATTTAAGTTTTTGAACATGCTTTTTGAAAACCTTTTTTTTTGGGGGGGGGAATTGAACATTTAGGGGGAAAATTAAATATATACCTTATAAATAAGGTATATAAAATAAATAAGGCACATATTTAAAATAAATAAGGCATATGTTTATAAAATAAATAAGGCACATATTTAACTCTCTCCCCAAATGTCCAATTTTTTCAGAAAAAAGATTTTCAAAAAGCATTTTCAAAAACTTTGCATATCTTTACATATAGCAATAGCACTTAGACTTATATACCGCATGACAGTGCTTTTATAGCCCTCTCTAAGCGGTTTTACAGAGTCAGCATATTGCCCCCAACAAACTGGGTCCTCATTTTATCGACCTTGGAAGGATGGAAGGCTGAGTCAACCTTGAGCCTGGTGTGATTTTAACCAAATTGCAAGCAACCGGCAGTCAGCAGAAGTAGTCTGCAGTACTGCATTCTAATCACTGCGCCACTGCGGCTCTTAACGTATCATACCTTTACATATCTAACTACTTTAGAAAATCTACTACCCTAAATAATTTAAATTAAATAAACCACAGTTTTATCCTCCCCCACTGGTTTTATGGCGTGAGGCCCATAGGATCACAGTAAATTGTCAGGTATGGCTTTTGGCAGATGATTGCATACCATTGCGCTATGCCAGAGCCAAATAAACTAGACTTTTTTTCTTTATTTTTCTTTCTTTCTTTATTTTTGTCACAACATTATATACAAGCACATATATTGAAAGGAAACAAATAGGATAGGAACAGTAGGCACTTTTGTGCACTTATGCACGCCTCTTATAGTCCTCTTAGGAATGGGGTGAGGTCAATAGTAGACAGTTTGGTTGAAGCTTTTGAGAGTTTGAGAACTTTATGCAGGGGGTTGGACTAGGAGACCTCCAAGGTCCCGTCCAACCCTATGATTCTATTCTATTCAATCTCAGATGCCCAGATGATGGTTGTGTCCAGAATTTGAATATGTTCTCTTGCTCTTCTTTGCTAAGAATGTGCTAAGCAGCACAGGTGGTGTTTTATTGCTACCGTCACCTGTTCTACCCTGACTCAACAGCAGATGCATCCCATTAAACAAGCTATTCTGGTTTAATAAGAGCCAAACTCCTTATTTTCTCAAAAAGCCATTGCTTTTCTTTTCTTTTTTTTCTTCCCATGCTTGGAATGATTTGTGCAAATTACTCTAAATAGCTAGCGAATAAAAACCAAACGGAGGAGTAGGATTTATCTTTTTTTTCCTGATGTGTTATTATTTTAAAAATACGTTGCTTCTGCTTTGCCTCCCCCTCCCTTTTTTTATTAGCAGTTTGTAATAAAGCAGCTCCTGCACATCAGCAGGATTTCAAGCATGGAATGCGGCTGAGGAGAAGAAGAGAAGCAAAACTGCCATCTCTGTTTTTATATTTAAGGTTTTCCATCAACGTGTGATTTGGAGTTTTCCTTGAGGCTCGGTGTTGTGTTTCATGGAGAGGAAGCCGTAAGTTGAAGCACTTGAAGTGAATGTGGCCCTGTACAAATAAGGAACTGCCACATAATTTTGTGAGAAAATAAAATATTTTTTTTCCTATGGTGATATCACAGGTTCAGATTCTCAGATTGATTCTGAAGTGATGTGATTGTATGGCATAGTGAATGTCAGCAGCTCAGAGGTGCCTGCAGTCTTCTATGAGAGACGGGGAAAGTAGTTTTTGGTTTGTGTTAGAAGCTCGGACACGTTTTTTATTTATTTACATACCACCTTTATTATGTGTTGGATACGTGTGTTGAATACGTTCATCGTCTTGAGGTTTTTTTTGTAAAAAAAAACTCAAGATGATGAACGTATCCAACACATCTCCCGCCTATATTCCCCACAACAACAACTTTGTGAGGTGGATTGGGATGAGTGAGAATGACTGGCCCAATATCACCCAGCTGGCTTTCATGATTTTAGTTGCGAAGTCGTGTCCGACCCATTGCAACCCTATGGACAACGTTCCTCCAGGCCTTCCTGTCCTCTACCATCCTCTGGAGTCCATTTAAGCTCATGCCTACTGCTTCAGTGACTCATTCCAGCCACCTCATTCTCTGTTGTCCCGTTCTTCTTTTGCCCTCAATCTTTCCCAGCATTAGGCTCTTCTCCAGTGAGTCTTTCCTTCTCATTAGGTGGCCAAAGTATTTGAGTTTCATCTTTAGGATCTGACCTTCTAAAGAGCAGTCAGGATTGATCTCCTTTAGGACTGACCGGTTTGATCACCTTGCAGTCCAAGGGACTCGCAGGAGTCTTCTCCAGCACCAAGTTCAAAGGCTTCAGTTCTTTGGCGCTCAGCCTTTCTTACGGTCAAAGGTGGGACTAGAACTCACAGTTTTAAGGCTAACAGGATAAGGAGGCAGGCCAAGTAAGTAAATGGTTTTGGGCAGTGATGTTTGGGCACAGATCAAAAAAAGGGGCAAAGTTCATGAACCAAAGAAGGAAAGTGGTGATTGAGGAAAGAAGGGTTCAGAAAAAAAAATTCCTTGCAATAATATGAGTTAGACTTGTAACATGCTTAATCAGATTAGTGAAGACCAAATCTGCATATGCAGAATTCGTTTTAATATTGATTAGGTTTTCTGATGGTATACTATTGTGTAAATCCAGCCCAATTTGCTGGCTTATGGTTCTGTATTAACAGCCATAATTATTACAACCATGGACTTCCAGTGCTCCCACTGCTGGTGCAGAAAATGGGTGGATGAAATTAAGCATATAGAGCCATTGTTTGTCTACACCAGGGGTCAGCAACCTGTGGCTCTGGAGCCACATGTGGCTCTTTCATCCCTCTTCTGCAACTCCCTGTCGCCGGTTGGCTCCACAATTGATAGGACTTCTGGTTAGGACAGGTAGAGGAAACAGGTAGAGCCGGGCTAGGAGGAGACTCTATGGTAGGGGAACCGGACTTCTGGTCAGCTCCAGAATTGAAAGGGGGGGCCCTTCCAGTTAGGACTTTTGTGGCTCTTTGAGGGTTTAAGGTTGCCGACCCCTGGTCTACATAGTATGTTGTCCACTCTGGTTGACGGTAGCTATCTTGAACTACAGAAATCTCCCGATTTCGTAAAATAACAAGAGCAAAATTAAACTCCTTGCTCTCACGTTCAGTTTTTAGATATGCTGAACACTAAATCTTCCACTGAGCTTTGGAAACATCCTTTTTTTATGCCAAAGCCTTTAAAAATATAGTATCTTACGGTATATTGTGGGAAGAAATAATTTATCTAGTATTGCCGAATTGTGATTGATGTCCAAAGCTTTTGTTTTCATCTTTGACTGGAGGTTTTAGAACAGAACATGGGATTCATCCAGTGAGTTGGTGTCTACTTGGTGAGAGATTTCTGGATTAATCTTGGCAGCTTGCAGTTTTCTGAATTATTTCCCTGGGTGCCTCAACCACTGGCCTTGTAGGACCTCAGTGCATGAAGACATGATCAGGCCAAGGTCCTTCTTAGTCCAGCGTTTGATTTCTTACAGTGGTCAATCAAATGCTCTAGTATCCTTGCAAGAAGGAGATGGAGGCATATTCCTCTTTTGCCATTACTCTCCTGCAACCGGTATTTGAAGACATTTTGCCTGTAGTCTGGATCCTTGAAGATTAATTGCGCTTGATAGATCTATCTTTCATGGATTTATCCTTTCTCCTATTAAAATGTCCATGTTAGTGATCCTCACCATGTCTTGCGGTACTGGATTCTATTGGTTAATTAATGAACCAAGTGTCATTCTTTTGTGTGTTCTAAATTTTCTAGTCAGCTTCATGATCAGATGACCATCCCTGGTCCTCGCTTTCTCTGAGAGGAAATAAACTTCATGCATGCTTTATCCATACCATAAGCACTGAGAGATTGTTCTACCTCAGAAGGAAGCATATTTAACATGAAAATGTATCTTCTAATCTAAACCTTTCCCTCCCCAGCTGTTTTTCTAGTAGACCATATCAGGTGTGGTATTCAGCAGGTTCTGACCAGTTCTGGAGAACTGGTAGTGGAAATTTTGAGTAGTTCGGAGAACTGGTAAATACCACTTCTGACTGGCCCCGCCCCCATCTATTCTCTGCCTCCTGAGTCCCAGCTGGCTTGAAGGAAATGGGGATTTTGCAGTAAACTTCCCCTGCCATGCCCACCAAGCCATGCCAAGCCATGCAATGCCCACCAAGCCACACCCACAGAACCGGTAGTAAAAAAAAAAAGAATCCCACCACTGGACCTTATACATGTCTTCTGAAGCCATATTCCATACAATATCCTCATAAAAGTTTAGTTACCAGTTTTATAGACATTGCAGAACTTTTGAAGTACTCCTATATTTAAATTTTCAGGAGTGGAGGAGAGACAGCTGCATGCGTGTGTGTGTGTGTGTGTGTGTGTGTGTGTGTGTGTAGGAAGTGGCATTACCCCTTGCTTCTCCAAATGACTGATTGTGTAGTAATTTATTACACGACGAGGGGCTTGTGAATGGATCAGATTGGCCTTGGCCAGGAGTTTTGTAGATCAAGATCTGCTTTCTTGCACGAGGACAAATATTTACAAATGATAAACCAAATAAAGTATTATATTCTGTTCAGAGAGTGAGATATAAACTGAGAGGCAGTGGGCCTCAGGGCAGAAATGTTAGTTATGTCAACAACCAACAATTGCTCAGCTGCAGGGCCGTAATATACAGTGCAGAGAGTATGTTGAAATAGGGGGAAGTCAGAAGACAAAACAGTTTTACCTTCTCTGGTATAAGAGGGAATCCACACGCCAACAGAAGGCAATTAACTGTTTCATATGGCTTTGTTCTAGTTTGCAATAAAAATTCTTACCGAATTATATCATCTTGATGTCTGAGAGACTATTGCCAAATTCTTAGCTGAGAGTCTAGTTAAATTGTATATGTTGGGGGAGTAAATATTTTGTTCTGAAGCAAATTTCCGGCATCCTACTATAGGAAAATAAAATGCTCACTCATTTGACGTCCTGGGGCTCTAAAAATAATTGAAATGATAATCCATTAACTGCTATCCTTTAATCTGTACAAAATTGACCGAGGGGATGAGAGAATTTCTGAGTGGCTTTTAAGATTGATGAGATGAAGATTGCCTTTGAGATAGGCAAGTTGAAGCAACTGGCACAGAGAGGATTTCTAGAATTTTCTTTATTGCTGTAATGTATAGAATAACAAGAGGGGAATGCGGTAGCTCAGCGGCTAAGTTGCTGAGCTTGTTGATCGGAAGGTCGGCAGTTCAGCGGTTCGAATCCCTAGTGCCTCATAATGGGGTGAGCTCCTCTTACTTGTCCCAGCTTCTGACAACCTAGCAGTTTGAAAGCATGTAAAATATGCAAGTAGAAAAATAGGGACCACCTTTGGTGGGAAGGTAACAGTGTTCCGTGTGCCTTTGGCATTTAGTCATGCCGGCCACATGACAACAGAGACGTCTTCGGACAGCGCTGGCTCTTCGGCTTTGAAACGGAGATGAGCACTGCCCCCTAGAGTCAGGAACAACTAGCACATATGTGCGAGGTGAACCTTTACCCTTACCTTTATAGAATAACAGAATAGTAAAAGCCTGTAAGAATTTCTCTCTGTCCCAATTTACACTAAATAAAAATCAGGGCGGATTTATTCTGACTTCCTTTCTCACACTTTCTTCTTCCACAGGATTGGATAATCCTAATGATTCACTTATTCTCTCCCTATTCTTCAGGCCAGGTCTATGTTCTTTCACAGAGTTTAAGCAGGGGGTGTTAATTGTCGCCATGCCTGCTTGTGATCTTTCTGCTATCTGCTTAGCTACAGAATGCTAGATGGAAGAACCTCTTGGCATGGTCTTCCAAGAGTAGCTCTGACTTGTTAAAACTTAATTGGATCTGCTCTGGCATCAGTGTTAGAAGGAGTAAAAATGTAGATGGAAGTAGAACCGCTCCAGTACATTGGCAAACAGGAAGTGTTGAGTGCATGGTCAGCTGAAAGGGCTGTCTTCTTTAATTGTCCAAACCAGGCAAGATATTTTGGCTGCTCCTACATCTGTCCCTTTCAAACACAGCCCCCAGGAATACTCCCTAGCCTTTGACAGCTGCTGATGCAAGTGGTTCTGAAGTATGGGAAAGCAGGAAATTTTCCATGAGCCACAGTGACCTTGGGCTTCATTGCAAATGACCACCATTTGGCAACCTCAGTGCAGTTGCCCCACCTCTCTAAGCCACAGCGTGTCTTCTGAGCCCATGTCTTCAATGGCGGCCTCGTTTTAAACCCATTTAAACCCAGGTGCCATTAACGAATGAGGATTCACAAAGGTTTAAACTGCGATGAAAGCTCTTCAGATGCCTCTGCTGGCATGCTACTGTAAATGTGACGTACAGTAAAAGAGGCTGCATGTGCTTTTTTTGATTTTTCTTGAAAATTGTAGGCTAAAAAAACTGACTCCTGTCTTAGTCATAGATTCTGGATTGTCCTGTTTGAGCCAGTTTGGTCCAGTGGTTAAGGCACCAGGTTAGAACCAGGAGATCATGAGTTCAAGTCTCACCTTAGCCAGGAGATCATGAGTTCAAGTCTCACCAGCTGGGTGATGTTGGGCTAGTAACTCTCTCTCAGCCCGACCCACCACACAGGGTTGTTGTTATGGGGAATATAGGAGGAGGAAGATGTGTTGGATATGCTCACCACCTTGAGTTGTTTTGAAAAAAAATAATACAGGCGGGATACAAATAAATAAATAAAAGATTCACTGATTTGCAAGCACAGTTATCATTGCATTTGCCATGGAGCATGCACAGAGTTCTGGTGAGGTGGCTATAGATGCATCCAAAACACTTTTTCAGTCACAAATAAAACGTGTGACAGAAATTCTGATCTGAATTGTTGTGGGTCGAGGACTAGCTGTAGTGAAAACAGAGACATTCAATACAACAGTGATTTGGAAATCAGTTTCGTTCTGCTTTCATCTTGAGGAATATCAGGAGAGAAGGCAAAGCAAATTGAATTACTAGGGCCAGATCTGATTGGTGGCCCACTGCAGGAAGAATAGCGTGTACAGTGTCCAAAAGAGGATAGGTCTATCTTGAGAAAGAGAAGCTTGAGAGGAGAGTCTTCAACTGTTGGAAATAGTAGTAGATCTCCCTTGCTCTTGAAGTCAGGAGCACTGAAACGGGGTGGGAATTGCAAGGAAGGTTATTTCAGTTGGACATTGGGAAAAGAAGGGGCGCATTGACTTGGTGGTTAAAGACACCGAGCTGGAAAGCTGACAGGCTGGGTTCGAGACCCGAGGGCTGTTCAATGGGGTGAGCGCCCATTACTTGCCCCAGCTGTGGCCCACTTAGCAGTTCAAAAGCATGTAAATGTGAGCAGATAAATAGTTACCACTTTGGTGGGAAGGTAACAGCATTCCGTGTGTCTCATGCTGGCCACATGACCTTGGGAATGTCTTTGGACAATGCTGGCTCCCTCAGCTAAGAAATGAAGATGATGACTACCCCCTAGAATTGGACACAATTGGACAGGGGAAAAACCTTACCTTTATTGTGAAAAGGAAGAACTCTTTATAAATTTGCTGCATTGTGCAGGGGAAGAGAAGGATTTACGATTAGATAACTGCCATGATGGCTTACAACTCAACAATGTGTGACTCTGAAAGTTTATTGAAGGATTTGCTTCTTTAAAATATTTACAAAGGAATGATAAGGAGAACATCTACTCAGCCACAGAGTAAGGATTGGTGTTTTTTTAATTTGGGGTAGGTGGGTTGGTTGGTGAGGGAGGAGTACAAGAAAGGTCCAGGTTTTTTTCCCCTGGTTTCAGAATCAGAACACACCAGAACAAAAGTGATTAACTCAGGACAAAAACCAAGAGTGGAAGATGTTGAGACTCTGGAAAGAGTGCAGAGAAGAGCAACAAGAATGATTAGGGATCTAGAGTCTAAAACATATGAAGAACGGTTACAGGAATTGGGTATGTCCAGTCTTATTAAAAAAAGGACTGGGGTGACATGATAGCGGTCTTCCAATATTTGAGAGGCTCCTACAAAGACGAAGGGGTCAAAACTATTTTCCAAAGCACCGAAAGGCAAGACGAGAAACAATGGGTGGAAACTAACCAAGCAGAGAAGTATCCTAGAACTAAGAAGAAATTTCCTAACAATGAGAGCAATCAACCGATGGAACAGCTTGCCTTCAGAAGCTGTTGTGGGTGCTCCATCACTGAAGATTTTCAAAAAGAGACTGGACAACCATTTATCTGAAATGATATAGGCTCTCCTGCTTGAGCAGGGGGTTGGACTAGAAGACCTCCAAGGTCCCTTCCAACTCTGTTATTCTGTGTTCTAAGATGCAGGGTCTGATGACATACAGCATCCTGGTTTTGTACTTGACTGAGACACAGAAGATTGGATAGATATTTTGCTCTGCTTGTTACTCCAAGAGGAAGTTTAACAGGAAGAGCAGAGAGTTATTGGACTGCTCATTGTCTATTGCTGGAGTGGCATCTTTTACTATTGTGAAGAAGGGGGGAAAAAAGAGAAAATTCATTGTTTCTTCTTACACCCCCTGCCAAGTTGTTGTTTCAAAATCGCACATGGAATATTGTGTGGCTAAAATGAAAGGAGGCATTGTGTTTAGAAGTATTCACACCAAGCTGAGAAATAAAGTCACATCTTCAAGATTAGAGATCACTTAATAAGCAGAAGTACCTCTTTTAGAAATCTATGAAAATGTTAATTTGATCTTAAAAAAATAAAGGTTTAGAAAAAAACAACAACTGATAACTGCTTTCAGATTCAGAAAATAGGACCAATTAGACTGTTACATATGGCAAAGTGTGTTCTGACACCTGGTTCTTATTTTCTGTTATTTTTTTCTGAAAAGTAATGCTTTCTAATTGATTCTAAAACAGATAACAACTGTTTGTTCCATTATTTTGCTATGAAAATTGTTTACTTTTGTTTTCAGCATTGCTTTTTAAAATTTCTCTTCATTAGGCAGAAATTAAAATAATTCTGCAATCATTGCCAAAAATTACAACCATGTTAAAGTCAATTCAATCAAGTATATGATTGTTTTCTGACACACACACACACTTCAGTTTTATATAGCACATACAAGCAATCCAATTACATAAAAGTAATCCTCAGTACCAAATTCAATGAGTTTCAAAGCATTTGAGTACCAAGGGTACCACTGTAAATATAGGTAAACATTTCTTATTGACCAGTTGCTTGTTGACTAAAATTATGACGGATGTTCCTGAACTATTTACAACCCATTTGCAAAGTTCCAATAGCTGCATACACACACACACACACACACACACAGAGAGAGAGAGAGAGAGAATTTTGTGATCACATTTTGGATGCTTGCCAAGGAGTTTCTCATCATGGAAAGTCTATTATTTTTATAGGTATTTGCATTTATGGGTATTTGCAGCACCTTGCGGTCACACAACTGCATTTTTTTTGGCGAGTTTCGCCAGTTTCTGGCCCTTACTACCTGTTTCTGAAAAAAACAAAACACCCATGGTGAGAAAAACCGACTCATTTAATGACTGCTGTGTTTGCTTAACAATTGCTGCAAAAAAGATTGCAAAATTGGATGTGGTCACATGGTTGCCCACTTAACAACTGCCATGTGTGATGGCCCTGTTGGAGCCTGAGTCTGCGGAGGAGGACAAGCCAGAGTTGGGGCCAACAGAGGTCGAGGGTGCAGCCTTGTTGGCTTTGGAGGAATGCAGGGAGGAGTAAGATGAGGCATCTTACTGGGCAGCCCTGGGACGGCTTGCCAGCAGGGAAGAACAAAGCAAGATGACCGAGAGATGGGGGAAGAGAGGGCAGGCAGTGGAGATGAGGAGAGCTCAGGTGACAAGCAAGAACTGTCCCCTCCTGATCCCCCAGCATGGAGAGTGGAGGGGAGGCAGGAACAGCACAGGCCGACCCAACTAGGGAGGAGAGCACCCCACCCCTCTTCACAAGGCACACCTGGAGACTGAGAAGTAAGGAGACGCCATGGGGAGGGGCGCTTGTCAGGAACAAGCACTGAATTCTTGGAGTTTTGTGTGCTGTTGCCGATGTCTGGAGTTCTCTGGACTTCTTGCCTTATTGTTGCCTTGTTCCTTTGACAAGCTGGACTTCTTGTCTTGAAGCCATCTTGCTAATGGCGTTTTGCTGGACTACTCACAGCCAGTGGCTGATGGAGGTGTGTAAGCGCTTTGCTCCAAGACTTGCCATAAACATGGGAGCGTTTGGGGGGGGGGAAGTTGGGGCAATAAAGGGGAGTTTGAACTATCAGCTGGCTGTGTTGCCTCCGTGTCTTGCCCCGAGTCATTGCACCATGACTTCCAACCATAATTCTGGGCTGAATTGTGGTTGTAAGTCAAGGACTTACTTGTAAAAATAGATATCATCTTAACTTGTGAGTTGCCCAGAAAAAGATGTTGGTTGAAATACCCTAAAAAAAAAGAAAAAAAAAAGACGGGAACTATTGTTTTCATCTCGGTACTATTTGGATGCTGTTGCCTTTGTTTTCTCGGCTGGTGGGTCTCATCTTTCCAGCAGCTGAGCTGCTTCATGAACCCGCTGTAAGAATTCACCTCTTGCCTGCACTTTGCTGGCAGAGGCAGAGTTGGGGCGGGTGCAAACGCAAGTCATAGTAGAGCAGGCCCTTTTCTTTTCCAGCTCTGACTCATCTGGAATACCGAGGCCCTGGTTCCTTTCCATGCAGTGCTAGAATGTAATTATTACATTTGTAACAATTATTCACTTAATTGAGTTCCAATTAAAGAGGAGGGTTTCTGCACATCAAAGAGAGTGCTTTGCCATGTTGTCCCTTTTTTCTAATTTGTAACTGCCCGGCGCGCACACACACTCTCTCCCTCCCTCCCACTATCTTTCGTTAAAGGGCTTTTTGCAAAGCTCCAGAAAGTTCTTGAGAAGGATTCTGTTTTTAATCCTTTTCAGAAGCGGTTGGTCTTGGACGTCAGAAAATGCGGGTCCAGTTTCTGGAATGGTGGGGAGTGTTCTCTTCGGGGATTTAGTCTTGTGATAGCAGAGAGGACATTTTGCATCAATCCGCAGATGCTGAGGGCTAGTTGTGAATGTTTCTCTTTCTCCATGAACACCCTTCTTCCCATGGGTACCAAAACATCATTGTTGGGCTATATTGATTTTCCTTGCGGGAGGCATAGAAAAAAGCAGGGGGAAACATTAAAGCTTGAATTTAATAGCTTCTCGGGTAGCATACAGGTAATAGCAATAGCACTTGGTGTCGTGTCCCACTCCTCCGCTGACGGCCGGGTCAGGGAAATCCGAATCAGGCTTGCCTCTGCAGCTCTGCCCAAAGTCCTAGCAAAGTCCTCAGAGCAGGCAGGAGACCAGTAAGTGACTTCAGCAAGATAAGTTCAACTTTGCCTGACTCAGAGACTGCCAGAAAGCAGATCCTTTATATAGGCCATGGGGTGTGGCTCCATGACTCAGCACTCATTAAGGCCTGCCCCTCCCTTCCTTCTGTTGCCTCCGCCTATCCAATCTTCTGATGCGAGGGTCACTCCAATCAGCTGTTGGAAGTAAACTTTCCTCAGGCTCACATGCTGTGGAGGAGGGGGAGGGGTCTAGCTGCTCCGTTTGCCTGGGCATGGAGCCAGGGCTGGGGCCGGGGGATGCTCCCTCCTCTGCAGCCTGCTTGGGCATGGAGCCAGGGCTGGGACCGGGAGGTGCCCCCTCCTCTGCAGCTTGTCTGGGCATGGAGCCAGGACTGGGGCCGGGAGGCATACATTCCTCCGTGTTCGGGAGCAGATAAGCAGACCCTGGCTGCGCTGAGAGCGGACAAGACACAACACTTGGACTTATATACCCCTCCATAGTACTTTAAAGCACTCTGTGTGTGGTTTACAGATCAGCATGTTGCCCCCAACAATCTGGGTCCTCATTTTATTGACCTTGGAAGGATGGAAGGCTGAGTCAACCTAGAGCCGGTCAGGATTGAACCCCTGACTATGGGCAGAATTAGCATGCAATACTACATTATAACCACTGCGCTACCATGGCTCATGTAATCTTTGATTTACAATCACAATTAACAGAATAACAATAACAGAGGTGGAAGGGACTTTGGAGGTCTTCTAGTCCAACCCCCTGCTCAAGTGGGAAACGCTCTACCATTTCAAGCAAATGGTTGCTGAATCTCTTCTTAAAAATCTCCAGTGTTGGAGCACCTGCAAGTTCTGGAGGCAACTCATTCCACTGATTTAATTGTTCTAACTGGCAGGAAATTTCTACTAGTTCTAGGTTGGTTCTTTCCTTGATTAATTTCTATCCGTTGCTTCTTGTCCTGCCTTCTGGTGCGTTGGAGAATACTGTGTTTCCCCAAAAATAAGACCCTGTCTTATTTTTTTTTTTGAACCCTGAAATAAGTGCTTGGCTTTATTGCCATGAGCTCAAAAGCCCGACTAGCCTTATTATCAGGGGATGTCTTATTTTGAGGGAAACAGGATAGGTTGACCCCCTCTTCCTTGTGGCAACCTCTCACAATTAGGACCAAAATGTTTGCTGCTGAACAAGACAGTTATTAAGTGAGTCCTGCCCGATTTTATGACTTGTTTGCCATGGTTGTTAAGCTAATCACTACACTTGTTAAGTGAATCATGTGGTCATTAAACGAATTTAATTTTCCCATTGACTGCTTATTGGAAATTGGCTGGAAAGATTGCAAATGGTGATCACATAATCCAAGGATGTTGCAGCTGTTGTTACATACATGCTGGTTGTCATTTTTTCAGTGCCGTTGTAATTTTGAAAGGTCACTAAATGAATGATTGTACATCAAGGACTGCCTGTAGTCGCATCTTCCTATGGGATGTTCTCCAGGTGTGTTAGGACTGCAGCAGCATTCAGATTTCCAAGGCAGCATGGCTACTTCTGAAGAATGCTAAATTAGGGAAGGTTAGTTTAGCCTGTTTTAATATATGCATTGGTCAGACTGCAATCCCATTGGCTTCAACTGAGGATAATAGAAACTGAGATGCAGGGGCACCACCTAAGAGGATGCTCTGAACAGGCTCGGGCCAATTGAAGTGAAAGAAACTCATCCTTCCATCTCTTAGACCAGTGATCACCAACTGGTGGTCCGTGGACCACTGGTGGTCTACGAGAAAATTTTGGTGGTCCGCAGAACTATTATTTGCATTTTTTTATATTGCACTAAATCAGGGGTCCTCAAACTACGCCCCCTGGGCCAGATACGTGCAATAAGCATTTGTGTTGCTGCAGAGAGTCTCCCCCTTCGGGGTCTTCTTGTGTGGATCAGAGGGGGGCAGAAATTCCAACTTGGAGTCTGTTTCAGCTTCCTGGTGTGCGGCTTTGGGCAGAAGTTTGAGGGAAGTGCCACTGGTGGCGAAGAGCTGGAGGGCCTCGTTCCAGTGGGACTGCATCATGGCCTGGAACTGGCTGACCATCTCAGCCTGCTGAGCCTCCAAGTGCTGGTACCTGGCCTTGCACTTCCGCAGGTCTTCCCTCTGCTTGGAAAGCCTATGCTCCTAGTCCTCAGTGAGGTGCTTCTACTGAGCCTCCTTCTCAGTCAGATCCAATTAGAACTGAGCCAGCTGTTTTGCCAACTCTTTCTCGTGGTGGCTGCTTACTCCAACAACTGCTTCCTGTTGGGGCCCTAAGGAGCCCCGCTGGGCAGGTGAGGAGTGGCTGGGAGGGGAGGGGTGAGTAGAGCCAGCGCAGCACCCCTTAACGTGAGTGAGATGGAGTTATGCCCATCTAGTCACATGACCACCTAGCTACACCCACCAATCCGGTCATTAGGCAGATCATATTAGTGGTCCGCGGGATTTAAAATTATGAATTTAGTGGTCCCTGAGGTACGAAAGGTTGGTGACCCCCTGTCTTAGACCCTGGAAAATGTCCTGATACAACTTAAAACAGTTCATTTAGTGACCATTCAAAGTTACAACGTCACTGAAAAAAGTGACTTATGATTGTTTTTCACACTTAAAAACTATTGCAGCATCCCCACGGTCACATGATCAAAATGTGGATGTTTGACAACTGGTTCATATTTATGATGGTTGTGCTGTCCCAGGGTTATGCGATCCCCTTTTTCGACCTTCCAACAAGCAAAGTCAATGGGGAAGCCAGATTCACTTAACAACC
Source organism: Ahaetulla prasina (assembly GCF_028640845.1). Taxonomy (NCBI): domain Eukaryota; kingdom Metazoa; phylum Chordata; class Lepidosauria; order Squamata; family Colubridae; genus Ahaetulla; species Ahaetulla prasina. The sequence continues at coordinate 25,998,158 of NC_080539.1, read as the reverse complement.
ATGTTACTAACTTAACAACTGCAGTGATTCACCTAACTGTGTCAACAAGGTTTCTAAAATGGGGCAAAACTCACTTAACAAATGTCTCACTTCCCAACAGAAAATTTGGGCTTAATTGTGGTCGTAAGTCGAGGATTAACTACATCAGCTTTAATTGGACTGCATTGGCTTCCTTTTAAAAATCCCTTTCTTCTTCCTCTCACCAGTCAGGATAGGTAGCCGATTGCAGTGGGCATATAAGGGACTCCAGATATTGGTCTCTCTCTCCCTAATGGAGCAACACCAAATAGGTTCATGCAATTCATTGAACCCGGTTACTGCATTAATTCATTTTCTGAATTTGCATGGTCTGTTGAAGCATAAACTAATCAAATGAGTTAGGCTTGCACAATACACTAAGCCAGAAAAAAAGCAACAACAAACTTGACACTTGTTTTAATATTTTGATATAAAACTGCAATAAAAGACAAACAAATACGATTACACATAAAACAAACTAGATTACTGAACAATTAGATTAAAAAAACTGACAATAAGAAGAAAGAACATAAGGTTAAATTGAAAGAAAATAAAATGGGATGCTATAATTTATATATGTGATATTATATAATTGCCTCCCTTAGGAAATTGCTGCCTCTCTGTTTTGAAACACTTGAATTGAGCTTTGACCAGGTGGAATTGTATTGTCCCATCTTTACGCTGATACAGGGAAAAAATTCCATCAAGTCAGCTTTTGTTACATATTTCCAGGAACAGGTTAATACTTTTTGCAACAGCCCCAAATTCAAAATTTGAATTTCAACTTGAAAATATGTTTAATAAAAATTGTATTAAAAATTGTAGCTAACTTCTTTATTTGTGCTTTGATGCAGGATTCAACACATTTTGTATTTGCTTCATTAGAATATATGCCTTGATAAGAAACTGAACAGCTGCTTTCACAATAAGACACATTGTGACAGACCAAGATAATGGAAGAGATCTAGCTAAGAGAAAATTCCCATCCTCTACCCTACCTTTACATGAGTGGAAAAATATGCTGACTTGGTTGTGTATTCTGTGTAAGGATGTCAAGGATTCTGTGTGTGAGTGTTTGAATTTGAACTTAATATTCACATAATATGAAAATTATGGGTAGAGAATCAGGAGATGAACTGCATTGGAATCCTTCCGCACTTACTACTGAATTCTACAGGAAGCTCTAGAAAAATACTTTAAATTTTGAATAGCACTACGAGAAAGCATAGCAGCCACTTCTGAGGTTGAAATGGGTACAAAAAGAATGGTACTATCCATCCATCCATCCAACATAAGGAGTTAGCTCTCAAGCCAACGTGGAAACAAATTGTATGTACTTCATTTCCTTTATATTAAAGGAGTATATATTATATATGAAATTGATTTTGAAGGAACCAAATTAATCTCCAAAACTGAACACTATAACAAGAGAATAATTATGGAAGCCATCGAAATAGAGAAACACCCCCACAACATGAACAAATGGGATGACACCTCCCTCCTACCAGACATCTGGAAACTGGCCTTAGTCAAAAAATGAGTCCCAGCCACGAAAATTGACACTGGACCCAGGATAACACACAACGCCACCACCAATCATCCTCACCAGATTCAAACCGAAACCCATCCCCCAGATGAAACACAACCACCATCCAGAAGCCAGACCATGCCACTGGCTGCTGCGCCCCTCTCCGATCCTCATGCAAAGCAAGCTGACACACACTAGGAACACATGACAGGACCTCAGACTCGGAGCCAGGCCAGGGCCCGTGATGCTGCATCACAGCCATATGCTCAAAACATCACATCACAGAACTCCAAAGGCCACAATACCAAAGCTCAGGAACAAAAGACTAGGACCACACCCACACAGGATGCTGCGAGGCAGCCGACCAATCTGCAAACACCCACTCCATCTACCAATCAAGATGCAACCACACAGCCAACCAACCCGCTCACAGCAACACTTCCCACCTCCCCACCAGTATTTATAGAGAGGCGGCAGTTCCGACCACGCTTTGCTCACAGAAGCACGAAGCCGAAAGCACCAGCCTGAAGATGTAGAGTGAGACCTTTTGCGGGTGTTTGTTATGTAGGTCTTTGGTTATTCGGGTTTTATCCCGTATAAAATTGGAAGTGTCTTGGTGACGTTTTGACAAAGTCGAAGTAGATGAGATTTTGTCAAATGAGACTTCATCGAAACGTCGCCAAGACACTTCCAATTTTACGCGGGAGAAAACCCGAATAACCAAAGATCTACATACAAACACCCACGAAAACCTCAGAAAATGTGTGTGTGTGTGTGTGTGCTGCATCATTTCATTTTCAGTCTACGCCTGGCTGGACAGATAACGTATATAATATGGTCTTGGTGAAAATAGACCTTTCTGACCAGCTCTTCTCTCAGAAGTTTGACATAAGACAAAATCAAGCTACACCATCTATTTCTTTGCTTTTCTTGAGTATTGCTTCAGCTACTTCAGCCCTTTTGTTCTGGTGACTGAGGAAAGAAATAAGTATCGCTTTGTCTTCTAATTCGTTCGATAAGGCCAGATCTGGTTGCCTTCATTGTATCAATGAAGCTGGACTGGTGTGATGGACCCTTATCACCAGGTTGGGCCCTGTGATACTAGAGGCCATGGAAAAGTTTTACAATTCTTTCATCCAAGCGTCTTCTGTGATTCTGCTAATTTGCAGGATTAAGTCATTGCTTGGCCTCTTAAGATACTGTTCTCTGACCCAGGAAAGACAGATTCTGGAACCAAGTTGTGAGTTCAGTAGAAGAGCTTCTGAGGTCATATGGAGATTTCTTTCTTCCCTTAACAAGATGGTTGACTTCATATAGTGTATGCTAAACTAAGTTAAAATGGGGAAGGATGGGTATGTTGTGTGAACCAGGTCTTTATGTTAAGTCATAATATGTTCTGTTTGCTTAGGCATACAGTAACACGTTATGCGAACGCAGCAATTGTATTTGTTAACACAGTTTGGCAAAAGTCAAACCCAGCCAACATTTAAGTAAATCTTGTTCTCTTTTGAAATGTTTGACTAGTTGTACCATGTTACATCAGAATTCTCTCTTATTCTAGCGTCCTTTAGCTCTTTTGGAGATGAATTTGATGGTAGACCCAGATAAGGAGCAAGATAAATAATTGGAAAGTATAAATAAAATGTGGGTTTTTTTTGTGCATTGGCTGTTCAAATTCTAAGGCTAATAAAAATTGGATTTTGTGAGATTAATAATAGTGCAAATGTATTTGTGAAAGAATGCCCTTTGCTGATTTTGTCTTGCTTTTTCCCCAGTTTTACACCATTTTAGCTTTGCTGTATTCAGGAAAAAAAGGGTAGCTTACGCAGGATAATATACAAGCCTTTCCTTAACTTCTGCAAATATTACTCACCTTGCGAAATCTTGACGGAAGTTGTCTATTGATTTGCAGATCCTATCCAATTCCGATGCTATTGACTATGATGTAATGTTGCCATGTTGTATTCATTGATTTCTAATACCCTATAAAGTTTGAAGGTGACAACAGTGGCATGCTAAATTTCATGCATGCAATGTTGAGTCTGAGGGGTATTACTTGTCAATTTGTTAGTTATTCCACTGTGTATTTTAAGGGTGTAAGAGTTTTATTAAAAAAAGTCAAAGAAAAGATCAAGCCTCCTTTTTACTGTGGAAGGCTAAAAATGTCCCAAAATCCACCTCAAATGTTTGAAGAACCCCTCCGCAATGTTGGTTCCTGGAATCTACTATTTTGTGGATTGGCTATGTCTTAACCTAGAGGTTCCATTCTATAAAAACCATTCTGTGTAACATCAAAGGGCCATTTTATCTAGCTTCATGTTTTTATTTGGGCAATTTCAGGAAATTCATAAATTCATAAGGGAGGTCCAGTTGTCTTCTGTCTACTATATTTTTATTTGGCAGATACACTTTAATATTAAATGTACAAATTTTCCCTGTGTCCGGGAGGCATTTCTGTTGAAGAACATTGAGAGAATTGATTTAAAAGGTGCAGCATTATTTGAAGATGTGTGTGGCAAAAGCTGTGAGGATCTATATCACAGTTTTTCAAACTTGGCAACTTGAAGATGTGTGGACTTCAACTCCCAGAATTCCCCAGGCACCCATATTGGCTGGGGAATTCTGGGAATTGAAGTCCACACATCTTCAAGTTGCCAAATTTGAAAAACACTGATCCACAATCTCTGATGTCATCTGGAATTTTTGAAAGAGAACAAAACATAAGCCATATGAAGAGAATAGCTTGACTCCCTCTTCTTCGTGGCAGCCCCTTAGATATTGGAGCACTGCTATCATGTCACTCCTAGTCCTTCTTTTCATTAAACTTGACATTTCCAATTCCTGAAATTGTACTTCATCTGCTTTAGCCTCCACCTCCCTAATTCATCTTTGTTGCTCTTCTCTGCACTCTTTCTAGATTCTCAAAATATTTTTTATATGGGCGTGACCAAAAATGGATGCAGTATTCCAAGTGTGGTCTTGTCAAGGTCTTTATAAATTGGTATTAACCCTTCACACGATCTTGATTCTATCCCTTTGCTAATACAGCCTAGAACTGCTTAAGATAACTGAGGCAATGCTGCAGTAACTGAATGTCTGCCACTTCCTATCTAGTCTGTTTATTATTCTTTGGAAATTTTAAGGGGGAGGGGGCCAAAAATCCACTTAATAAAAAAAAAAGGCACAGTGGTCTTCCAGGATAGGAAGAATTTGTAGTGCGTCCTCCAGGGAATCGGCAAAAATAGGACAAAGGTGTAACTTTCCTCCTGAAAAAGTGGCTGTTAGTTTCTCCACCTCCAGTCCTATTCCAAATAATGAAACAGCTTTTCTGAATTTTGGGTACTGACAGGTGCTTTGTTGAAATGCTTCTTTGTCAGTGCATCAGAGAAGGAATGTTTACTCCAGGGAAAATTGCCATTTCAGACTTTAAATAGGAAAAGAATTGACAGTTCAAAAGAATCCCCAGTGCATTCTTGTGAATAAGTGGAATGTTTGTTCAGGAGAAATGCTCTTCTTGTAATCTGTCTGTTGCAGACATAAAAGCAGAAAGCTAATGGCATAACTTCTAGCATTTAACCATGACTGTCAAAATTGCGTTGTGATGTCAGAACGCAAGCTCCGCCCCTTCCGACTTGCATTGTGATAATCCCATGCAAGAATGTGAAGAGCAGAGTTTTATCTTGTAATGTACATGTATGCCTCGACTTACAACCGTTAGCTTAGTGAGTTGAATGTGACCCCACTTTACTTCAAGATCACGCCTATACTGTATGTTGTCTTGGCATCAGCATAGAAGTTCAGGGCAAAAGTGCAAATGTGGTTCTTCTTGACTTCTTAGTCTAATCGGTGTCACTTGGACATGCCTTCCCTAGCTGATTTTGAATCTGCTCAGCTGCCTTTCAGATCAACTCAAGTCTGCTAGATGGTGCTTCTTCTTGTTGTGTGAGTCAGGCTTTGCCTCACAAGGAGGACAGCATTGCTTAATCAGGCTCACAAGGAATCCAAGAATGTCTAATACTGTAAGTAATATTTATTGAAGCAAGTTAGAAAGCCATATCCCACGGACGTCAGCAACTTCTGGACTTCTGAGAACAAGCCCTATATATAGAAACAGCACTCAAAACAATCTTGCTTATCTTTCTTCTTCCCATCCTATGTGACAGAACATTTGGCCCCCTTTTCTGAGCAAGCTGACCTCTTTCCATCTCTCCTTTGCTTTTGCAAGTGTTAGATTTGTTATTGTGGGTTTTATTTGTACTGATTGTGTGAGCACTGACTTAAATATTCTCTGTGAAAGATTTGGAACAAGAGACCTATTGTTTGATGTTACCTGAGACTATTTTGTAGGGGTAACCAAGCTTTCAAGCAGCACTTTGCTTTGTTGGTATTTTGTTCAGTAAAGCCCTTCAAGAGTGCTTCCCAAAGTCTCCTTGCTCCTAAACAAGTGACTTCATTGCTTTGTGTCTTCCGAAGTCTTTTCTGGTAGATCTCATAATGGGGAGTGGATTCTGTGCCTAGAATCCTGCAAAACATGTGCAGAAATCTTTCCCAGATGTTGGATCCACCAGTGGTGAGCGATTTGAGGTGAGGTCAGACATTTTGTATGAAGAAACCTGTGCCCCCTGTGAAAGGTTTGATGTTAAGAACATGCTCAGCTAGGCTAAAACAGGATTGGTTTGAGTCCCTTGCAGTTTATCGTGTTGTAGGAGACATCTATTCGGTAGAAAGTAAACCATCATTTTAGATGGTTTCTTAGTTTGGGCATAGCAGGTTTGGTGGGCTTGCAATGTGGATTATTAAGTTATGTTTAATATTAAATGCATTGTGTAAACCAAACATTGAGAGCCAGTGCTGTAAGACAACATCATGTTGCTTGGTAGCCCATTGGCTTTTGCAGAACTTCCAAAATGTGTGTACCAGTATGTATGTAAATAAATCGTATAAGATTGCCAACTCCTGGGAGGTTACAAGCAAGAAGGCCGAAATGTTCTGGGTTTGTGACTAGAATACTCAAATTTCATGTGATCATGGAAGTTCTTCGGAATGATAGTCACAAGTTTTAAGTTTTATTTCCTGGGGACTTCACTGTCCTGCACACTTACAATCATAGAATCATAAGGCTGGAAGGGACTTGCACAATGTAGTTTGACTTCTCAAACATTCTTGACCTAAGTAAGATGTTGGGAAATTTGAACTGTAGACTGTAACCACAGGATGTTGTTGTTTCGTATCATAATCACAATGGATTCCTCAAAAGGGGTAAAGCACCAAATGGTAGATATACAAGCTCTGTGTCATAAATGACAAGAAATGGTAGAATCAGTAGTTAGAATATCTTTGGAAATTCTCAACCGTCTAGGACAGTGAAGGCTAACCTTTTTACCATCATGTGCCAAAAGCAGGGTATTAATAGAAAGAGAATCCAATATCAGGATGGGAGCAGGACCAAGCTCTAACAGCTGAAAAAACAGAGGCCTCTAGAATCTCAGTGCTCAATCCCACTTCAAGCCAAAGCCAAAGGCCCAGTTCCAGTCCAGATTAGAATTCAGGGCATAGTTTGTAGAATAAGTTCTAGGATCACATACAGTGGTGAAATGTTGCTGGTTCGCACCGCTTCATGGGAACCGGTAGTGATAAAAGCTACCAGTTTTAGTGAAACAGTAGTAAAAAAAGTTAGCGGTTCATCCGAACTGGTATTTCCGATGATCAGCTGTGCCACGCAATTTATATTCGCTAGAAAGCAGGAAATCCTGCTTTCTAGTGAATCTAAATTGTGCGGCACAGCTGTTCCCCCCGCCTCGCTGTTCTACTTGTTAAGCTTCCTTTTTCCGTGTGAAGCACGCATTTGGTGTGCACTGCGCATGCACGCACAACATGCATTTGGCACGCAATGCGTACGCATGTGCATGCAGTGTGCTTTTGCCTTTCATGTGCACGCAGCGAATCAGTGGCAATCTGCAGAGGATTTCATCACTGATCACATAGCATGTGCAATAAGAATTTTAAGGTAGTATTTCAGGTGCTAAGAACAGATGAGGCTAGAACCTCAGACCCGAGTCAAAATCTTTCTTTTGTAAAACATCCATAATGAAAAAATTGCAATTCAGTAGCCCCAGATACAGGAATGATCTTGCCTCCTGAGCTCTTGAGTTTTATCACCACTTGGAAAACAGAATCTATGATACATTTCACAATGTATTCCTCCTTTGATGGGCTAGGCGTGGATATGCATGCTTTCTCGTGACTTTCCCTCATTTCCTTTCATGTAATACTTAATGAAAGGACAAGCTTTCCTCCCCATTGCTTTGGGATATCTGCTTCCTCTGATCTGAAATTGTTTTGGTTGCCTTGGGGCAGGGGTATCCAAACTTGGCAACTTTAAGACTTGTGGACTTCAATTCCCAGAATTTCTCAGCCAGCAGCTGGCTGAGGAGTTCTGCAGTTGAAGTCCACAAGTCTTAAAGTTGCCAAGTTTGGACACCCCTGCCTTAGGGTAAAGCACCCCAAGTGAGGGGGTGGTTATAGTTCCCCCAGAACTGGAGTGGAAAATGACAACAACAACAACAACAATAACAACAACAGGAAGCCTTTCTCTGTGAGCTCAGAACTTTGCATTCAGCCATGGACTAGCAACTTCTGCCTCTGGCAGTATCTTTCCCTCCATTTGCCAACTTGCTAACACCCAGTGCTGTGAACTATCAAGTATGGATTATCTTGAGCTCAAGATCTGTTGAATCACTGCAGCGGAAGGAGGTTGGAAAGAAACAGATGACCAGATTAATGGATTAAGCTAATTGACTCACAAGGAATCAGCCTAATGAGGAATCATCAGTGCTAAATTTTTTTGCAGAGTTGATGTTTTGCCTGAGTGAAAAGTCATCGGGGACCTCCTTTAATCTCAAGAAAAACATAGTATTGCCTAACTGGAAGCTTTAAAGAAAGGAAGGGAATGATTTGTATACAGAATAATTCCATTAATTGTTTTGGCCCCAATTAAAGCCATAGCGGTGACTACACTCCATGTACTTTTGAGACTACAGCCCTAGAAAGTTCTTTTAAGAGTCAGATATGGACTTTGCTTTCCCCCCATGATGTCACACCATTTTAGCAATAGCAATAGCAATAGCACTTAGACTTATATACCGCTTCATAGTGCTTTACAGCCCTCTCTAAGCTTCATCACTGGAGGTTTTTAAGAAGAGACTGGACAGTCACGTGTCTGAGATGGTATAGGTTCTCCTGCTTGAGCAGGAGGCTGGACTAGAAGACCTCCAAGGTCCCTTCCAGCTCTGCTGTGTCCTATCCTATCCTATCCTATCCTATCCTATCCTATCCTATCCTATCCTATCCTATCCCATCCCATCCCATCCCATCCCATCCCATCCCATCCCATCCCATCCCATCCCATCCCATCCCATCCCATCCCATCCCAAGCAGTTTATAGAGTCAGCCTATTGTCCCCAACAATCTGGCTCCTCATTTTACTGACTGTTCTGTCCCCCCCACCTCAGTCTGGGAGACACGTGAACTGACTTAATTAGCCAGCAATTTAGTCCACGGCAGCTATTAGCTCTGGCAGCAAACCAGCGATCTTCTGCCAAGGTTTTTTTTATCTTCCCTGATGCCGGCGTCACAGAAACTCGTTACCGGAGCAACCAGGAAGTCAGGAACAAACAGCAATCCAGGCCAAATGCTCAGTCAAATAGTTCAGCTCAAGTTTTCTCCAGTCAGTTTGTTTTGTCCATCACGAAGTAGTAGAGCAGCCCCTCCTGCTTTTATACCCTGTGGGGTGTGGCTCCGTAACTCAGCACTCTCGAGGCCTGCCCCACCACTTCTTTTGTTGTTCCCGCCTCTCTTGTCTATGAAACCTGGGATCTAACCAGGACTGATTGTCCACAGCTGGGTCTGGAAGCGTTGCCTGGGCAGGGGGAGATACAGGAGACAGAGGCCTCGTCACCTCCTCCACCTGGCCTGCCTCTGGCTCCTGGAGCTGAGCCAGAGAGGCCGGCCCTGCAGAGGGGAGCCCTGATGGCCCTTCCCCCTCACTCTCTGAGTCACTTTCTGGCAGGGGGCCAGGCCGGGGGTGGGGGGGCAGGAGCCACAACACTGACCTTGGAAGGATGGAAGGCTGATTCAACCTGGAGCGGGTGAGAATCGAACTGCTGGCAGTTGGCAGAAGTATCCCGCAATACTGCATTCTAACCACTACGCCCCCGCGGCTCATCTTAGTTTATTTTCCTAAGAAATAAACAGCAAAACAGTGTTTAGAGGGGCTGGCTGTTTTCTTCACACTGGTAGAACAGAGGAGAGCATTCCTGCCCACACTTCTATTATGGTTGTGTAGACTTTCCACTCAAATCTCTGCTGCCTGTCGTAGATTTGATCAGTTGAGGTTGTCACAACCCCTTTTTAATAATATTAACAAGGTTTAATCTGTTACCACCTTAGTTGTACCCATACCATACACAGCATTCCTTCTAATAATAGGAACAATATGCCCAATTTTGACCAGCATTCTGTAAGTGTAACTAAAGCTAATTTTTTTTCTCACCTGGACACGCTCTCTCTGTTCCATGCAAGCTAGAATTGCTAAAAATTCCTGTTTATTTTTTTCCTCTTTCAACTCCCTGCTGAGGTATATATATGCAGGTCATCTCCCTTGGGAATTGTCTAACCCACCGGGGCTAAATATGGACAGCTGAGGCTTAGTCACGCATGGTCTTTGGGGGGGGCGGGGGGAGTAATATTATTAGTGGATGCACTTACACACTTTCAGCTGCGGTACAGGAGTTCAGAATCTTGTGCTGTAATGAAAATGCTCCAGGGAATACATAGCACAGAGAGAGTCTCTGTTAGCCTACAAAGCTTTCATTGGACACGGTTTGCTTAAGCCTCACATTAGTCATGCATACACACCCAAGTACTCGGTTTCCTCAATATAAATTGATCAAGGTTGTAAAGGGTTTTGGGAGAGATGGGGTTCCCAATTCTGGTGATAGATGCATGTCAAATTATCTGTTACACTTTCCTTTTTAATTCCTTGCAACAGCTTCTTTCGCACCTTTTCCACATCAACTCAGTATTTTTGTGTCCTATTACATGTCAGTTCTTATTGGTGGCAGCTCGTGTCCAACCTGGTCTGGTTGCTTCTTTGCTCTTCACTCTTCTCTGAATGGTTTTCTTCCTGTTCAAATTTCATTCATCTCTTCCAATATTTTATTTCCTGTCATGGGATCTCTAAATTAGAGGCCACCTTGGAGTTGATGTACTGTTGCAGGCAACCTACCAGCTAAGAACCACATACATATTTTGCACATAGGCTGCAACACGTTAAACTCTAAATTATGCTTAATAAAAGATTATTGTTGCCTGAATATATAAACCATATTATGATATATTGTGATGACAAATTAACATTCTGCTGTTAACATACTGCTAGGAGGTACATGCAAGTTACTACTTCACACTGAGGAGAAAGATAAAGAAGTTACAAAGAGGGCCTGCCTATTAGTATCCAAGCAGAAAACCCAGAGGATCTCTAATCATTGTTGCATTCCCTATTCCCCCTTATATTCCTCTTTCTCCAAGAAATCCTTTTCTTATTTCATGTTTTCTTATAAAGATTTGACTTCATTGGTTTAAATAAGGGAATTTCTCATTAAACTTTTCCAAAAGTGCATGAGTCACAGTTACACAGTGTTAAAATATTAGTGCAAGATTTGTGAAATTCTTTATTTTGGGGCTTTAGGTAAGAAGATCTAAAGCACTTCCCATTTTTTATCTAGAGATGGGGTGAAGGAGAAAGGCCTTGGTAGAAAGACTAAAAATTTCCCAACTGGATAAATTAGGGTTTATCAGAAGATTTATGTCTGACATATTTACCCATGAAACAAGGAATCTGCTAGTGAGTTTTCAAGTAATCACTTATTGTAATAGCTTTGTAGGCACATCACACTGGATTTGATAAAATGTGGTTGGGTAATTACAACTAGGCATGTTGTCTGAACCAGGGCTTCACACAAAGACATAATAGGAATGCACGTTAAGTGACTATAATTATTGTCCTTTTGTTAGCCCAGGTTTATGATTTAGCAATTTGAATCTCCTTCCCTATATAAGCTTGGTAATTTACTATGTGTAGATTGTGAGCAAGGTGTCAGGGTTCCCAGTAATGTACCCATAGCAAACAAAACTCTGAGGCTAGGTAAGTTCCTCAAAGAACAAGTTTATTGGATATGTCATATTGGCACAATCTGGTGAAAACCAACTCTAACTATTCCTGCTGCTTTCACCTAATTAAAAGTTTTTCACTTTCGCAAAACAATCAGTCACATGGTCCAATCAGGATACTGTCCAGTTGCTAGATGATTCCAGTCCCCTCCTTCCGAGTATCTGCAGGAATGTTCCTGATTCCCAAGGTAAAGTAGTTTGTTTTGACTACAACACCCCAACTATCTCTATTAACCCTCTCCCTGTCCCTCTTCTCCAGTGTGTCAGTACTGAAGTCTCAATATGGCCTCAGTCAGGCCAGCTTCAGGGCTGACACAAGGATTTAGGGGCTATAACTCCCAACCCCAGTCAGTTACTGTACTTGGCTAGCAGGAGACACCCCAATAGCTTGAGTTGCAACACATGACAGTATTCTTTGGCCTGGGCCATGATGGAAAAATGGTTAGAAGCTTGAAATAGTTTTCTGAGTGGCTGTAATGAGTCACTGAATACACATTTTTTTGCTGGCAGACACACACACACACACACACACACACACAGAGAGAGAGAGAGAGAGGCTGTGCTATTCTAAATAGATTTAGGATGGCTGGTTGAAAGGCGCGTTTATATTTGGAACTTGGAAGGTCTTATTTGTACATGAAGTCTGGTATTAAGATGCTGTCTGAAGGCAAGATCGCGAGGCTGGGGAAGCCAATCTGCTAGTCTCTTTAACAGTTCAGAAACTCCATGAACTAGCTAGCACAGGCTGTCTTAGTGCCTTTTGAACAGCACAGAAAATGTGCTGTTGCTGCAGCAGAGAAACCCCTGGGTGAAAGGCTGCTGAATAAAATGGATTATTTCCATGTAAGCGATTAGCATTCAGAAAAATTGAATATGGAAAAGGTAGGTGTGCTTGACACCTTCCAGATGTGTTGGACAAATCTTATAAAATTAACCATGCTAGCTTGGGCTGATGAGAGTTGATCCAAAGTACCTGGGGGAGGAGAGCACGTCTGGTGGCCGGGCTTGGATTTAGGACCTCTGTAGCCAAGAGAGATGAGGGTCTTGAGTGTGAAAATCCTATTTAAGCCAGAGGGTGGATATTCGTTTGGGAAGCAGGTATTTCTCCTGCCTCCTGCACTCTGCTTTGATGTACTGATTAACCAGACAGAGTTACATGTCAGTGTTGATGAACAAACATTAAGAGGACTTTGTCAGTGGGGAAATGTGATCTCTTCACTGGAGGTGCTCAAGCAGAAGCTAGACTGCTGTTTGTTGGGGGTGCTTTCATCTGGATTCCTGCACTGAACAGAGGATCGGTCTCTTCAGTTCTTTTTTTTTTTATATATTTTTATTCAACATTCACTTCTTTAAAAACAAACTTTGTTACATTTTTACAGCTTTCCGATACTGGCATCTTTAGTAATATCCATTTTATCTTTTGACCCATTTATATACATATACATTTTGTTTGTTACTTATTCATTCTTATTAATCACTACATTATACACATATCTACTATACTTTTAAGTATTATTTTCACTATAATACCTTATACTATACATTATACATTAATTTTAGATTTCTTTTCCAGCCAATTGTACCATCTATTCCATATTTCATAATAAATCATTTCCTCTCTATCTTTTAAGTTCCATCGTTAACGTATCTGATTCTGCACACTCTAGCGCCTTTTTTATAATCATCATGTTTGATGGAGCATATTTTTGTTTCCAATTTTGGGCAAATGAAATTCTGGCAGCTGTAATTATGTGAATTATGAGGTATTGAATTTCTTTACTCATTTTTTCTTGTATATTCCCCAAATGAAATAGTTCAGGTTTCATATCAATTTTTCCCCCCTGTCATTTCCTCTGACCATTTTTAAATTTTTAACCAATAATCTCTTGCTGTGGGACATGTCCACCCCTGTCTCTTCAGTTCTATGTCAGACCATGTGTTTTCTTTTGTCCTGGAGTGCAAAATATAAAGATCCTTAGTTCCAGGGAGGCAGATTCTGAGGGTCTGTGAAGAAAAGGGATGTCTCCAAACAGTAGGAACAGTTTGACAACAGAATCCACGGCCAGAGTGAGCGGGCTCTCCTTTGTTGAATGAGTCCAGGCAGAGGCTAGACAGCCATCTGTTGGGAATGCTTTAGCTTGGCTTCCTGCACTGAGCAGGAATTCTCTGGTTTGAAGGCTGCCTGCTTCCAGCTCTCAGATGTGCTTTACAGACTCGGTTTGGGCTTCTTGACACTGAAGAAGCCTTCGTACTTTTATTCCTTGGCAGCACAAAAGCCCCTCCATTTACTTCCAGTACTTGCCAATTGCTGGTTCTGAACAGCTGCTAGTTAGGAGAGGGAATATCATAGCAATATGGGCTTCTGCAGAAAGCATTTTGAAGGGGAACGATCACAGCAGCATGGGTTCTGCAGAAGGCATTCCGGTTGACCTGTAGCTTCTTTGTGGAGAGAAGGACAGTTTATTTATTTATCTTATTTGTCAACAAATACAAGAAAACAAGTAACAGTAGACACAGACATGGACACATGAAAAGTTTTTGGCACACAAAAAAAAGCATATAACTAGGCAAAACATAGCCATAAACACATAGAACTGTTAAGGGTAATCTGGCCTCACAACCAAGGTTGTGGATTATTGAGCAGAGTACTCTACGCATGAAAACGACCGAGATTGGTTGTGGACAATAACAGTTACTACACAGACAAACTGGGGTTTGATATTACTTTACTTTTAGGGAAAAAGCAAAATCATAGTCCAAAACAATCTAGGTCATACACATATAAAGCCAGTCCAGGGATATTATTAAGTCTTCTTACCAAACGTAGACTTGCACAACAAACCAGATCTTCTTTAGGAACACAGTTCAATACACAACAGTCAGTAAATACTGAGGAATCAGTAAATAGCCATGATCAAGCAATGATCATGCATAGAGCTCAAATATACAGTTGCAGCATATCAGCAGGTAACAATGCTGTAGAATTCTCACAAGCCATCATTTAGCTTTCCTTATGTACATTGGCTACAGAGCTCTGCCAATCAGGATGCATGATTATGCAGCACAGCTTTAAAGCAATATAATACCTTTCCTACTGCAAACATACATAGTTGGTTTATATATTGCCTGGCCAACTAGTTAGACAAATAACAATTTCCTAACATACTACCCTTTGGACAGGACAATATAAAATGGCTTACAATCTTAGCCCATAACTTTCACAACATGTTCTATGTCTAATCGCACCCTGAGGTTTAGTAAAATTATCAGTAATATTATTCTCTGACATACAATACTCCAATTGTATCATCTTACTCTGTATACATTGCCTTACATTTAAGTATCTAATATCAGTATATTTAGATCTCGTTTTCACAGCCAAATTGGTTGCCATTTTAATAGCAGCTTGATTATCCTCAAATACTACAATTGGATCATTTACACTTAAACCAATATCTATCATTAATTGTCTATAATATATTAATTCTGTGCACATTAAAGACAGACAGGAAAATTCAGCTTCCATTGTTGATAAACTTATGTGCTTTTGCCTGATTGATTTCCATCCAATTAATGAATTCCCTAACATTAATGCAATACCTGATGTTGATTTTCTTATAGATAAATCAGTAGCAAAACTAGCATCAGCATATGCAGTTAATACAAGATCACAGGTAGGTTCTAAATATAACACATAATGCATTATTAGTTTCAAATATCTCAGATTTCGCTTTGCAGCTTGCCAATGCCTCTCAGTTGGTTCTGCATTATACCTAGCTACTTGGTTAACACAATAGGAAATATCTGGCCTAGACCAATTACTAATATAAGATAGACTACCAATCAAGGATTGATAAATCTCCTTGCTGAATACAGGACTTTGTATATCTCCATGTTTAAAATCCTGACTCATAGGTGTTTTTGCTGGCTTACATAGTTCCATATTGTAGCGTTTCAACAATTGGCTAATTTTACTAGATTGTGACAATTTATATCCTCTAGTTGTTTTCACAATATCAAGACGTAAATACTGTTTGATTTTACCAAGATTCCTTATTTTAATTTTTTTCTGTAACATAGAAATAAGTCCTATTGCTTCCTTTTCATTTTTTGTTATAATAGCAATATCGTCTGTAAACAAGGGTAAAAATGAAATCAAACCATCTTTCTCCCGTTTAGAGAGACATTTATTTAGATTACATATAATTGGGAACAGTAGGACAGGGACCGTAGGCACGCTGGTGTGTTTATGCACGCCCCCTTAGGCACCTTTTAAGAAACGTGAAAGGTCTGCGGTAGACAGTTTAGGGTAAAAAGTATGGGGATTAGAGAACTAACAACAGGATCAGGTAGGTTGTTCCAGACATTTACTACTCTATTGCAAAAGTCATATTTCCTATACTTAAGATTAGAGCGAATTACATTGAGTTTAAATCTATTGATGGCCCTTGTATTGTTATGGTTGAAATTAAAGTATTCATTTAGAGGTAGAACATTTTGGTAAATAATCTTATGAACTAACCCTAGGTCAAAACGTAGACGATGTAGTTCGAGGCTTTCTAGACGTAAGATTTCAAGCCTGGTGGTATAGGGAATTTTATTTCAAGCAGAAGATTTGAGAACTCTCCTAGTAAAATATCTCTGGACTTTCTCTAATGTAATGAGGTCTGAAATACAGTGAGGGTTCCAGGCAGGTGAACAATAACAGTAGTTGCGCCCCCCCCTCCCCCAGCTAACTCCATGTTTTTTCTACACCTACAGCTAAATGTAGAAGCAAACAGCATCTCTGATAGTATGTGGAACAGTCCCACATACAAGTATCTGTAGTAGTCAAGCTTATATCAGAAGATCAAACATGGCATCGATGAAGCTGTGCCATCCAGGTAAAGTCTGGCTCATACAATCCAACTCTTTTTGTAAAGCTCCAGACAGATTTCTGTTGGCACACATATTAAAGAGCCCTTGTTGTTGCTTTAAAGGCAACAGCGATGGGGCTTGCAAATTCATATCTGCATGAAGGAGATACCACTCGGCTTACCATTTTCAAAAAAGAACAAGTGATCGATATGTTTGTTCAAGCTTGAACAGAGAAGAAAAACAAGGTGGGAAAGTAAAGGAGGTGGGAAGCCCCTTTGCATATTAGCCTGGTATGTTATTGTGCGGATTTATCTTTCTGCCTTCCTTCTTCAGAGATTCTTTGTGCTGATGTGGGCAGACCAGTGGTGGAATTAAACTAATTTAACAACCGGTTCTCTGCCCTAATAACCGGCTGGGTGGGCGGGGTCATGGTGGGCGTGACCAGGGGATGTTACAGGCAGCACTCGGCCTCCTGCACCCCCCTGGGAGAAAAAACGGGTCGCAGGGGGCCGCACTGCCCACCCTGTGCCCTGTTTTGGGCCTAGTAGGCATCCCTGCACTTACCTGGGAGCTAAAACTGGACGTGTGGGGAGTCCTGGCTTTCCAGGTGGGAGGGGAAGGGCCAGCCCGTAATTTAACAACCAGTTTGCGTGAAATAGCTCAAACCAGCCGAATCCCACCACTGGAGGTAGCAGTGTGGATTTCTCCCAAGTGTGTAGAAGATAGGGGAGATCTTAATTTATACCCCTACAGTATTTGGATTTAGAAAGAGAATAAAGCAGATTTTCATGATCTTGATTATTTTTCCCAGGCAGGGCTATACATTTCCATACAAACACTTTGGCCGTAGCCATAACCCTTCCCTCCACCCCACCAAGTATGTGAATGAGTCCCTTGTTGTGGGTCCCATTCTTGCAAATAAAATTGATGTTGGAATCAGGCACTTGCCTTGCTGACATACTGTTTTCCCATCACATTTTTATTATTAAAAGAAAATAATAAAACCTGAGAAGCAGGAAGCTTGAAGGTACCAAGAGAAGTGTCTTTGCATATGAGTACAATATTACACCATTTTCCCCCTGCCCTGTCTGGTTCTTTTCCCAGCTCCTTTCCCTAAGGAATAATGCATTGGGGAAAACAAATTGTAAACCAAAATTAGAGAACTGCTTTCTGGGAAATAAATGTATGTATGTGGTGTATTTATCTACCTGCTAAAAATATACACCAAAAAGGACAATAAATAGAGTTAATGACTACAAAGTCAAAACGATTGCTTGTAAAACTAGCCATCCCATTTGCAAAACAAATTGATTGGTGTTTGCATATGGTAGCCATTTGGTCATAACCTAGAAGCCCCTCTGACATACAGAAATCTTTAGAATCTATCTTCCCTCCCTCTCTCACACACACACTCCAGGTCTTCCATTTGAACCATTAAAGAATGACAGGTAATCCTCCACTTACAACCATTCATTTACTGACTGTTCAAAGTCACAATGGCACTGAAAAAAGTGACTTAGGACCAGTTTTCACATTTATGACAACTGTAGCATTTTTATGGTCATGCGATCAAAATCTGACTGTTTAGCAACCGGCATGTATTTATGAAGGTTGCACTGTCCCTGGGTCATGTGATCACCATTTGTAACCTTCCCAGCAGGCTTCTGACAAGGATAGTTGGTGGGGGAAGCCAGATTCACTTAATGACCACCTGGTTCACTTAACACCTCCAGTGATTCATGAAGGTACCTTCATGTTACATGAATCATAACATCTGCGGTAGACAAAGATCATAATGGGCCAAGACTCACGTAAGAATTGCCTTGCTTAGCAACAGAAATTTTGAGCTCAGTTGTGGTGGTAAGGCAAGGACTAGCTGTACTGTAGATCAGTGGTCCACGAATTTTCTGGTGGATATGAGGAGAAGGAAGAAGTAACTGGAAAAGGAAGGCGAGGGAGGGGAGAGCAGAACTTCGAACATCTGCCTCACAGGGTTAAATTCACCAGCCGTGCTTCATAGCATTAATATGCAGCTATTTGCACATTCTCAGCAAATATAAAATGATTTTCCAGCTCCTTAATTCAGAGCTACAATTTTTTTTTTGCCCGGGGATCCTCTAGTTTATATTTGGAAACATCCAGGAGCTGGTCTTTTTTTTTTAGTGGGTACTTGGAAAAAGGACAATTGGCTAAGAGCCCTTTCGTTGTGTGGACTTTTGCAAAGCTCTTTAGGGCCAGTGGTATGGAATTCAGTGATGATCTGCTTTATTTGCCTTCTCCCCCCCGCCCCCTTAGGTTAACAGCTTATATCTCATTTTGATCAGGATAGAAACACTCTTCATTCCAGTGTTGCATTGCAGCTTTTCAAAACCTGAAGAGATTTTGAACATATCAGTAGAGTGAAGCGCCTGATTTAGTAGCTTTTCGTCCATGTTTGAAGAGCATTTTGTTTGGACAGCACTCATGTGAAACCCCTTCGTGAGGATGCTTACAGAAACGATGCATCACATCCGCTAGGAAGATCAGAAGCAAAATAGCAGTGTTGTTCAGATTGTCATCGCCCGGACATGACTTCCAGCTTTTGGAACTGCAGGTAGAGACTTGGAAATAAATCCCAGGCTGTTCTCATGAGGTCCATTGGCTAAATCCAAAATCTCTACATATTCCAGTTGGAATAAATAAAAGCCAGTTCTGATTTGGGAGTGGAATTAGCCACCCAGAACATTCAAGCAATAATAGTTTCCCTGGGGTCTTTTTCACACAACACATAATTAACCCAGAGCATTGCAATTATCATCAGACATGTACATTGCAACAGTAAGAAGGGAGATGGCAAAATAGCAGGATACAACAGCATAATAATCTCTTCTAAATAATATAAACATAACTGCATATGTCTGAGAGCCAGTGTGATGCATTGCTTAAGCAGTTGGACTGGGAGTCAGGAGATCCTGGTTTTAATTCTATCTAATGCACAAAAGCTGAGTGGGTCATTTGCCCTTTCTGGACCCTTGGTTGGACAGTTGGAAAACATTTATCTAGCAACCTGCACTGGACCAACATATGTCAAAAAATCAGGAACCAGGATGGAGTTCAAAAGCAATACGAATTCATTCCATAGCACTTAGCACTTATATACTGCTTCATAGTGCTTTTACAGCTCTCTCTAAACAGTTTACAGAGTTAGCATATTGCCCCCAACATTCTGGATCCTCATTTTACCCACCTCAAAAAGATGAAAGGCTGAGTCAACCTTGAGCCGGTGAGATTTGAACTGCCGGAGCTATCAGTCAACGGAAGTAGCCTGCAGTACTGCACTCTAACTGCTGCGCCACCTCGGCTCTATTCCGTGCTACTGATACACGAGAATCTGATCTACTAAGGGTGATTTGGGACTAGGTAAGAGTCAATGGACTTCAAGAGGGGCTGGACTTAGGTCTCTTATGGGGGCACAGAGACTCCAAATTGATGATGCATTTGACCCCACCCTCAGGCCCAGCCTGGTCATCTATAGTACGTAGCTTTCTGTGAAGAGGCCGTCATCCTCTAGTAGCCTAACTCAGGTTGATAAGAGTAATAGTCATTGAGTAATGGTAATAGTAATAGTAATAATCTGTCAATTGCAAAAGGCAGCTTTACTTGGAACAGCTTACATCCTGCAATGATACTTTTAATGCCATTGAAACAATAGCTTCTGTCTATCCCAGATGATAAAAATAAATCTAGTCTAAAATAAAAATGCCCAATCCAGTCTAAATATTTGGCTGAGTGTGGGGCAAACCATAACCGTGTTAGCTTATATCCTGCAACAATATCTTTAATACCATAAAACAAACTACTTAACAACTGTTAGAAGTTACAACATGCACCCTACCAAAAGCTACTTATGATCTTTTTTCAAGGTTACAATAGTTGTAATTCCCCTGCGGTCATATTATTGCATTTTGGCCACTTACCAAATGCAGTGTCCCACGATCATTTGACCATGATGGTTTGTGATGATTAGTTCTGGTTTCTGGCCAAAAAAAAAATGTCCATTGGGAAAAATTGATTCACTTAATGACCATGGTATATACTTAACTGCCACAAAAGATGCCGAAAAATCAGGTCCAGCCATGTGATGCCAAAATTCGGAGCTCAGTTAGGGTTGTAAGTCTACCTGTAGTTGTAGATTCAGTATATTGTGAAACCTGCTAATGTTTGTGTACTGGGTGATTTGATTCTTTGTATAACTGGTACTGGAAACAAGTCAGAGGGGTCTGTGTGTGTGATGTGTGTGTGTTTCTGTGTATGTGTGGTGAGTTCAAAACAAAAGAATGCCTAAATCATTCTTTGATCAGATAGTAATGGCTGCCCGCTTAACCCTTTCGCCCACCCAACAGTTAGGAAATGCAGTTGTGGATTACTTTTAAGCAGATGTTTTCTAAATAGAAAGACTTAAACTGGGCATATTTTCCATTTATATTTCCTGATGCTTACAAACTTATTTGAATCCACCAACAAGATCTTCGTTAGTAACTCTCCAAATCCCTTTTGAGTGAAGTGTGATTTACCAGTGTGCAGTTTAACTATTATTGATGCTATAATGTTTCTTTCCATCCAATTTACACTCTGCCTTTCTGCTTAGTCAAATATTAACTCAAGACATTCAAGGTGCCTAATAAAAAGCTTCAAAATGCTGAATTGATAAGGAAAATGATTTCTTTGGTTGTTTCTTATACAGTTAGAAATTCCATGAAAGTGGAAGGCATTCATTTAATTTAAAACGATTCTACCCCGCTTACAATTTCAGGTACCGTACGGTATGAAAATACCATTGATGCTGTTTCATATAAAGGTTATAAAACAATTTCTAAAAAAGAAAACATATTATAATATATAAAATATGAAACTTGGGCAGAACAGAGGTCCTGGACTTAGTGCAGGGCTGTCAAACTCCTGGCCCACAGGCCGGGTGTGTCACATGCTGGCCACACCCATGCCCGGTTTAGCAAAAGGGGAAAAAAGTCCCAATATGACATGTCACACCGCTGTGACGATGTGAGTTTGACAACCCTGACTTAGTGACTGTTCAAAGTTACAAGAGATCCCCCAAAACTACTCAAGACCAGGTTCCGAAGTTCCAACAACTGCTCCCCCCTGAATTTCAGGTGTGTGGCAACTGATGCACATTTACACCCAATTGCAATTTACAATATTCTTCTTTTTAAAAACAACAACAACAACCAAAACCAGGCCTTTACTTCTGGATTTTGGCAGAAATGCCCCATAGCAAACAGTTGGTTCACTTAACAACTGACACATAAAAAGTTGTAAAATCAGGTTGTTTATGTGATGACCTGTTTTACGACCATAATAACTTACAGTCGTAATGGGCAGGCTCCATTAGTAAGAAATGGGGAAAAAATAGTTATTCTGTACAGCGGATTTTCTTACCAATTGGCGATGTGATCACAGGACTCCATTTTAGATCATCATAAAGAAAATGAGCTTGATTCGTGTGCATTTTTTTGTCTGGTACTTGCTGGTTATCTTTTCAGTTTTAATTAAAGATCTATCCTTATCTGAAACTGCAAAAAGCTGGAATAATACTTTTGGGAAATATTTTACTGCATTTTTATTCATTGTTGTGAATTTAAGGCAAATGGGTAACTGCTGTAGTTTGAATTAATTATGTGTCAAGTGGAAAAATTCTCCCTTTTCTGTGCTCAATTTTTCTTCAATGTGCTGTTGTTGATGGCTATTTTGGAAGGTGAGAGGACTAAATAAGGGTAGTAAGTTTTATTTATGACTGATGGGCATTCATTTCATCAGTCCTGGGACTATATGGACAATATGATGGATAGGCAACATAAAATCAGCCTGAGAACTTTATTTAGAAGGAAGTAATTTGGACAGTGGGGGTATTCAGCAGGTTCTGACCAGTTCTGGAGAACCAGTAGCAGACATTTTGAGGAGTTTGGAGAACTGGTAAATACCACCTCTGACTGGCCCCGCCCCCACCTATTCTCTGCCTCCCGAGTCCCAGCTGATCGAGAGGCAATGGGGATTTTGCATAACCTTCCCTTGGAGTGGGGAGGAAATGGAGATTTTACAGTATCCTTCCCCTGCCGTGCCCACCAAGCCACACCCACCAAGCAATGCCACGCCCACCAAGCCACGCCACGCCCACCAAGCCACGCCCACAGAACCGGTAGTAAAATTTTTTGAATCCCACCACTGAATCTATAGCAGAGGTCTCCAACCTTGGCAACTTTAAGACTTGTGGACTTCAACTCCCAGAATTCCTCAGCCAGCTTTGCTGACTGAAGAACTCTAGGTGTTGAAATCCACAAGTCCACAAGTCTTAAACTTGCCAAGATTGGAGACCCCTGATCTGGAGGACATACCAGATAGGGCAGGGAGAGGCAACATGG
Source organism: Ahaetulla prasina (assembly GCF_028640845.1). Taxonomy (NCBI): domain Eukaryota; kingdom Metazoa; phylum Chordata; class Lepidosauria; order Squamata; family Colubridae; genus Ahaetulla; species Ahaetulla prasina. The sequence continues at coordinate 25,975,109 of NC_080539.1, read as the reverse complement.
TAAAAATCTGAGTTCCAGCTAGAATCTAGGAATATTATAAAATAGAGCAGGTACTTAGGAAAGCCTTTTGTTAAAAATTGGCCATTGATATAGATAAAATACTTAGTTCTCGTAAAAATTAATTTCATCAGTTATTATTATAAATTAAAATTATAACTATAGGAATAATTTTCAAGATCATAATCTCCTTTTCAACTGCTCAATTTTGTAATTTTTCCATTTTTTTCCTCAGTTTTGCTGTCTGGTTATCAATTTGTGTGTGAAAATCCAATAAAATTTTATCAGACACTCGACAATTGACTCATATTTATGACAGTCACGGTGTCCTGGGATTATATGATACCTTTTTGCGACCTTCTGATAAGCAATCTCGATGGGAAAGCTGGATTCACTTAACAACTGTGTTACTAGCTTAACAACGGCAGTGATTCACTTAACAACTGTGGTGAGAAAGATTGTAAAATGGTGCAAAATCCACTTGAATGTCTCTCTTAGCAACGTAAATTTTGGGCTCAGTTCTGTTCGTAAGTCAAGGACTAACTATCTCTCTTTAACAGAGATGGAAGATTTGACATCACCTCTTTCCTATCTACAACGTACAGGTAGTTCTCGACTTATGACCACAATTGAGCCAAAAATTTATGTTGCTAAGTGAAACATTTGGTAAGTGAGTTTACAACTTTCCTTGCTGCAGTTGTTAAATGAATCATTGCAGTTATTCAGTTAGCTACACGGTTCTTAAGTGAATCTGGATTCCTCATTGACATTGCTTGTCAGAAGGTTGCACAAGAGGATCACGTGACCCGGGGACACTACAATGGTCATAAATATGAACCACTTGTCAAGTATCTGAATTTTGATCATGTGACCACAGGGATGCTGCAATGGTCCTAAGTGTGAAAAACAGTCATAAGTTACGTTTTTCAATGCCGCTGTAACTTTCAATGGTCTGTTGTGGTCCGTCAGCAGCCTACGGAGCTGGCAACAGAGTTGGACAGCAATGAGGCTGAAGTGAGGACAGGGCCATCAGGAAATGAGGTGGGGTTCCAAAGCCTCCAGAAACTGATACTAGTGAGGCAGAGGAACAGGAGGAGCCTGTTCCTAATGCACACATGAGAAGAGCTGCCAGAAGGCAAGAGCAGCTCAAGCAGAGAGGACAACTTGGGAGTAGGGCCAAGAGATGATTGGCCCCTCCCATAAGGCTTAAAACAGACCAGCACCAGCGTTTGAACAACGTTGTAGCTGTGTCTTCTGCTTCATCTTCTGCTTCGTGTACGTCTTGCCTTTATTTTTGTGACTTGTGAACGTTTGCCAAGAAAGGTGTTTGGCAGTTTGCCTAATTGGACCAAGGTTTGCGATAGAACTGAGGAATTTGTGTTGGGAGGAATTTGTTTTAATTTGAGTTGAATGATGCTGGGAATGAAGTAATTCTCAGCTGTTCGAATAAAGTTTGTGTTCTGTCCCACTTTCGCCTCCGTCTGAGTGATGGCTTAATTAGCCGGCACTATCAGCTCTGGCAGCAGAATAGTGAGTGTCTGCCAAGTGTCTCTGTTATCTCCTTCGACACTGTGGGGTGTGGCTCCATGACTCAGCACTTCCTAGGCCTGCCCCACCCCTGCTTCTGTTGTTCCCTCCTCTCCTGCCTACGAAACCTAGGGTCCAACTAAGCCTGATTGCCATCAGCTGGGTCTGAAGGCGTGGCCTTGGGGGAAAGAGTCAGGGGACGGAGGCCTCGTTATCTCTTCCACCTGGCCTATCTCTGGCTCCTGGAGCCAGGGAAGGGCCGTCAGGACTTACCTCGGGAGTACCGGCTTCCCTGGCCCACCAGTCAGAACCGAAGAAGCTTCTTGGATGAGAAGTGAAACATTTTCAAGAAAAAAAACAAACAAAAGCCCTGTTGCCTTTTGAAAAGCATCTTTGGGATCTTATCCCATAGTTGTATATTTTTACTGCTTCAGTTTTTCTTTATTTTAAATCCAAATTTCATTTTGACATCGCCACAATATACCTTTCAAGTATTAGATAAGGATTCTATTTTATTTTTTAAATTTTCCATTTGAGTTTTCTTTATCATCCATGTACAATAAATAAGACATTTTTCTCTCTTCTTTTGACAGTTCACATGTAAGCCTTTTTTAAAAAAGATTCAGGATATTTCTGAGGCATGTCTCTGAGATGGTAAAGAGGAAGCAGGGCAAAAACCTCCCTTCCTCTCCTTATGTTTATTTTTCCAGTTTCTTCACTAACTTCAAAGTTGTTTTACATTTTTCATAGATTCTTTTGCAACATTCTAGATGTTTGCAATGATATTTCAACAACCAGTTATTGCATGTGAAAGAATTAAATTCATTTTATTTTGCTTGTTTTTTGATGGCATCACTTTTATCTGTAAGCAGTTGATCTTTTGTTCCTCATGAATTGTGGCAATTAGCTTTTTGTTCAGGTGGGCAGAATGGTGTTTTGAATATTGAATTGCAGTATTGAAATTTGAAAATTGCAATTGCTAATACACCAATTAACATTATTGGCTAATGCAATTTGAACATTGTTGGGCAAGCAATAATTGGTCTGTAGCTGCCTGCAATTAGACCCTTGTCTTTGCCTTTCATTATTAAAAATATTGCACCAGTTATCATCCATTCTTCAATTTTTCCAACCTGTAATTGACTAGCAAATATTTTAATGAGAGACAGTTAAGTCCAAATCTGTGTACTTTATCTGTTTCTAATGCACTCTAGTTCTTTGCCTTCTTTGTTTCTATTCTAATCATTTCTGAACTTTTATTGTACCCTCCATTTTGACTGAGACAATTTTCCTTTCTGTCTCTTATATCTATTTTGTAACTTTATGTTCTTTAAATGTTTCCCATCTTTATCATGGCAAACATCTGTGCTTCTGGTATTTCTCAGCAAAGCTTTATAAATCAAATGCTACTTTGTTTGAAATTGTTGGTTTTGTTTATGTTCAATTTGCCTTGAAATAACTATAACTTAATTCATTCTATGGAGACGTCTTTAACCAATTTAGTGCCAAGATTATATATTTCTTTCAGCTTTCCTTGTTTTTGTTATTTTTCAATTTTCTTAAGTTCAGATTCTTTAGATTGCTATTACCTTGTAATTTATTGATCTTTCTTCAAAATCTAATTTTCCATTTGGATGATTGATTGTTGCTTTTGTTTTACAGCACAGTTTCTAAAAGTCTGATGTTGTCATGCTGTTTTCAGTTAAAACCGGTGGTGGGATTCAGCCAGTTCGCACCACTTTGGGAGAACCAGTTGTTAACTTTCTGAGCAGTTTGGCAAACTGGTTGTTGGAAGAAATCATTAGGGCAGAGAATTGGTTGTTAAATTACGTGAATCCCACTGGTTAAAACCAGTGTGTTTGTTTTAGAATAGAATAGAATAGAATAACAGAGTTGGAAGGGACCTTTGAGGTGGTCTGGTCCAAACCCCTGCTTACGCAGGAAACCCTATACCACTGGTTATCCAACATCTTCTTAAAAACTTCCAGTGTTGGAGCACTTATAACTTCTGGAGGCAAGTTGTTCCACTGATTAATTAATTATTTTTTACTACCAAATTAATATTTTGCAGAATTTTTGATAATTCTTTCCTACTTGTGTTTTTCAATCGAGGGAGACTGTTCTTGTGTTTTGAGTTTTTTGATATGTTCAATAATTTTTCTTATCAGTTCAGTCTGTCTGTCAGGGAGCTGACTTTAAACATTCTCTTGCTCATTGTTTTTATATATTTGATCAACACCATAATCTGTCTTAAAAATGATAAAATTTAATATTGTTTCAATTTTTTTTTATTTTTTCACTTTTAATTTCATTTGTGCTGTTATTAGCATTCTTAGCTAGTTTTTCTAAATCTAGTGGTTTGCCATTCATAAAAGCTTTCGTTCTAAGTATAAATCTTTGTCAATTTCTGATTTTTGGGATTCATTTTCCAAATATTGAACATTCTCTTTTGAAAACTTCTGGTTGAGGATTGGATTCAAAACAGCATTTCATAATTGCTTATTTTAATTTTTCTGGGTCTCCCAGGCACTAGCTGCCTCTTAGAACCAGCTATACCCTGTATTAATTTATTGACTTAACACCCTGGAGCTATAACACCAGATTCATTCCTTGTTGACTTAAGCAAAGAGTAATCAATAGGCATTCATCACTGATAGTAATTTTGAACCATGTTTCATCTGACTTCTTCACAAAGACCTGTCTGGCCAGCAGCATAGCTGCTAGTTCTATTGAGGTACATAAGCCCCCGTTCCCCCAAACTTAATTTGGGAAGAGATTATTAGTTACTGCTTTTATTAAATGCATATCCATTTTTTCCTTATGCAAGCTGTTGAGTCAGCTTACAACAATAAAATAAAATTACAGTAAAATCAAGACAATTCAAATTCCTGTAAAGGAGAACAAACATTGAAAAGATCTTAAAACAGAATAAGATGTACTTGGGAATATGGGGAGATTATTGGTAAGCTTTAGCCACATGGTTAAATGGACCCATATCTGGAACAGTCTGTTTCTTAATAGTAGCTATAGGGGCAGCACAGAGAAACCTTTATAGTACATATTTTTATTGGGATTCCTAGAAGCAAAATCAATTTGCATACCTTAAAGCTCTAAATATAATGTAAGATCCACAACAAAGCAGTAAAATAAAATTGGACATGAAAAGCTGAATCCTTAAACACCAACAGCTTGCAGAAATCAAAGTATATGTACCATCTTTCCAGGAGTTTTTAGAATTCTGGGGCTCTGGCTGAGAAGTCTTCCCTATCTAAGGCGACCTCCCCCAGCATTGACATATCTTCTAAGTCATGGTAACATTACCTGTGTCATGCATCATGGCATCACTGATACAAATTACGTACTTGAGATGCAAAATGTACAGGTAGTCCTCAATTTTATGACCACAACGGAGCCCAACATTTCTCTTGCTAAGTGAGACATTTGTTAAGTGAGTCTTGCCCCATTTTACGATCTTTCTTGCTGTGGTTGTTCAGTGAATCACTGCTGTCATTAAATTAGAAACATGATTCTTAAGTGAATCTGGCTTCCCCATTGACATTGCTTGTCAGAAGATTAAAAATATCACAAGACCCTGGCACACTGCAACCGTCATAAATATGAGTCAGTTGCCAAGCATCCAAATTTTGACCGCGTGACCATGGGGATGTGCAATAGTCGTAAGTGTGAAAAACAGTTGTAAGTCACTTTTTTCAGTGCCATTGTAACTTCGAACGGTCACTATTTGAACTGTTGTAAGTCGAGGACTACCTGCTCTTTATGTTGTTTGCAGAGTAAAATCCAAAGGGGATCCAGAGCCCCTTTGACTCTGCTCTAATTCTTATTTTCAGAAACCAGTCTTGTGTGATTTGGAGAGAAGTAACCTGGCTACTGTAAGACATGAGATGTCAGAGATCACACCTGAACATCCCCTCTGCCCAAACAAATGATATATCTGTCTACAAGATAAAGTTGCTCCATTCTCCCATCTTCCCAAGGCAAATGATTTCATCACACACACCTGAAAAAACTCAGATAAGTAGCTTCCCACTGGGAGAAAATAAAAACAGGCTAAGAGATAATACATACAAAGTTGTCAAAGCAAAACAGGCAAAAAAGTACGCTGGCTGTGTTTGCATGACATGTGTTCTATGTATCAAGCAGCCAGTTTTTTGATTTCTCACAATATGCTGAACCATCAAGCAACTAGGAGATGTTTGCATAGCATGCCGAACTACAAAGAAACCCTGGCAAAGGTTAATGTTTTGAACTAATAGAAAATACTTGTAGGTTTTAGATTTTGGCAGTGGTTTGCTCTCCAAGGTTATTTCAATTTAGTTTCTGAATGTTTTGTTACCAGTCTAGGTAACACAATCAACAGGATTTTCTTGTCCTATTCTCCTTAGCTTATAAATGTTGTGTGTGCCAGTTTGGTCTGTTGGTTGTGTGATTAATTGTTCGTTTGAAGCTATATTTAAATTCTGATCAGCTGATTGGTTCTCTTGTTTTATTGGTCATTCAAATGGTCTGGTTTCTTACGTATGCTGGATCTAGATCAATATGCTTGTTAATTGCTCCTTTGGTAGAATACGAAACTTCAATAAATTCACACGTGTGGCAAGTGCTGGAATGGCCAATGATTTTTGTTCCTTCCTTCATTAAAGATTAATGCTGGCCAAAGTTTACATTTTGTTTAAATGAAGCTGCTAAATCTTTATCTGACCCGCTTAAGTATCATAAATGCTCATGAGAGTCCCAAAGAAATTTAAGCCCCAAAGTATATTTCCAAAATTGGATTTGGTTTATTCACAAATGGTATTATGTGTGGATAATACAGTTAAATTCACAATATAAGGCCAATGGAAACTTCTTAGTTCTGATCAAGAACTAAGAATTATTAAGAAAATAGGCAGTTCCAAGTAGGGTACTGTTTTGTAAAATTGGGGTGTTCAGGTGTGATAAATTCAATATCTCCAGATAGTGAGGAAGTCCTTTAGGAATTGTTGCAAGGGCTCCAATCATGATTAATATAACAACGGATTTGTGAGTCCCAGTATTTTGTAATTATTTTCCAATTTTTTGTCAATCCTATTATCATCCAGAATAGGAACATCAATGAACCAGACTTTATTCTTTTCAGTAACTATTATATTAGGCATGTTATGAGTCTTGATGGCACAGTGGTTAGAATGCAATACTGCTGGCTGCCAGTTGCCTGCGATTTGGCAGTTCAACTCTTACCAGGCTCAAGGTTGACTCAGCCTTCCATCCTTCCAAGGTGGGTAAAATGAGGACCCAGATTGTTGGGGGCAATATGCTGACTCTGTAAATTGCTTAGAGAGGGCTGTAAAGCACTGGGAAATGGTGTATAAGTCTAAGTGCTATTGCTATGAACAAGATGCTTATCTGTTTGGATTTTAAATCAGGTAAGATTTTAGCAGGCTTATTTTCCAAAATGAGGATTATTATTATTATGGTTGGTTGTACAATCAGACTGGATTTGGTTTTTTTATCCATCTATTGACAAAGCATCTGTCCCAAGGATTTGTTGATAGGCAGATGTTGTTGTTTGATGGTGTTAAAGGTGTCGTTGCAGGATGTAAGCTGTTCTAAATAAAGTTGCCTTTTGCAATTGACTGATGGTGATTTTGTCAATGCCATGGTTATTTAAGTGACACTCCTGATGTTTTGGGATTGCATCCAAGGCACCTATTTCTATTATTATCATTGACTTCTTTTGCCACAGTCATCCACTTCTATTTGCAGGTCTCTGCAGTTTGTGATTTTTCTCTAATTCTTTCTCTTCTGTTCTGCTGTCTCCAGGTACTTCCACATCCACTAGCTAGACTTTTCTCACTTTTTTTATCAACAGTTATTAAGTCTGGGATGTTATGTGGCAGATTGTTTGTCTGTCTGAATTCTAGAGTCCCAGAGTTCTTTAGTTATTTCATTTTCTATTATTTTCTCTATTTTGGGTTCCATCAGTTCTTGCTTGCAGGCAAATGATATTTCTTGCAGATATTCCAGTGCACTGTTGCTTATACTTTGTCATGCTGTTGTTTGTAGCCAGTCTGTGCAATCTGCTTGCAGCAGCTATCTAGATGGTGCACTGTTGTTGTTGTTTTTAGTTTCTTTGTAAATGTGGCATTTGCTATCTATTGCTATCTTCTCCAGTCTAGCTTGATATGCATTTGTTTTTAAGGCTTGATCTTGTGCAGCCAGAATTAGTTCCTGTTTCTTTCTTCAATTTTCTCTTTTTAGCCATTGCCAAGTCTTGTCTTCTGGTAGGCCTGCTATTTTTTTTTAATATACTGGCTGTGTAATACTTTGCCGTACCATGTCTCTTTTTTATTCTTTGTTTAGTAGGTCAGTTTCGTCTCTCCAGTTCTCATAAACCTGTTATGGTGAACCTATGGCACACGTGTCACAGGTGACACACAATGCCCTCTCTGTGGGCACACGAGCCGTCACCCCAGATCAGCTCCATCACGCATGTGCACACGCCTCCCACTGGCCAGCTCATTGGGTCTCTGCTGTGCATGCGGGCCGGGGGGGTAACTGCGCACACATGCGTGAGGCGCACATGGGATGAGTTCATGAGTGGGGAGGCGGGATGTGTGAGGGGGGTGCACATGCATTGCATTTTGGGGGTTCAGGCATGTGCGCCTTTGGGCACTCAGTCCAGAAAAGCTTAGCCCTCACTGTCATAAACTTTCCTGATATACTAGCATCAGTGCATTTCTTCACTATCCTTCAGCTATTCTTCCCATTTTTCTTCTTCAACCATCTTATGTACTTGCAGTATTCCACACCCATCTATTTTCCTTGGTAAGTAGAGTCTGTCAAGGGCATGATTTATTCTCATTATTTTTCTGGTCTGCCTATTCAAGCCTGTTGGAGTCCAGTCCACCAATTCAGCTGTGTATTTAATGATTGGAATTGCCCAGGTGTTCATTGTTTTGATGATATTTCCTCTATTGAGTTTGGATTTTTAGATCTTTAGTCTCATGATGTATTCACTTCTAACCTTCCTCTTGAATTCAGTGTGTTTGAAGTTGTCAGCTTGAGGGTACCCAAGTATTTTTAGTCACCCTCTTCATCAGACTTTTGATTTCCATTGGGGATCTTGGGTCCTTCAGTTTTCACCATTTCCCCCCTGTTAATGATGAGGGTGGTACATTTGTCTAGTCCCAAGATGGCAAACCTATGGCGCATGTGCCAGAGATGGCATGCAGCGCCCTCTCTGTGGGCACACGAGCTGGTGCCCTAGTTCAGCTTTGTTGCACAGCTGGTCTTCGGGTCTCTGCCATGCATGCATGGAGAGGCAGTGCATATGGGGGGGCCACGCGCGCAAGTGTTGTGGTGCATGTCCAGGGGGTGGGGTACATGCACGGGGGGCACATGGGCATTGCATTTTGGGGGTTTGGGCACTCGGTCCGGAAAAGCTTAGCCATCACTGGTCTAGTCCATATTCTATTGCAGTTTCTTTGTCTGTGTATACAGACAGTGTTGAGCAGCAATTCTCAGATGGTTTTTTTCCGTACAACTTTAGATTGTCCATGTAAAAGAGGTAAGATAGCTCAGCAGATGTTTTAATGCTTCATAACCATGGCCTGATTTGCTTAGTATTATCTAGAGAGGAATCTGCAATGACAAACAGTAGTGGAGATAATAAGTCTCCTTGGAAGATTCCTGCCTTGATGTTAACCTCACCCAATCTATCATCATTGAGCAGCAACTATGTCTCTCATTGTACCATTGATCTTTACACAAAGCTTCTGATAACTTCTAATGACTCTTGTTATTTCTAGGCATTTAATCATGTGGCAGGGAATCAAAGGTCTTTTTGAAACCAGTCCAAGCTATGTTCAAGTTGGTCTTTCTTCTCTTGCAGTTTTACAAAATCACCTTGTCAATTAGGAGCTGATTTTTTGGTCCTCTGCTGTTTGGGCAGTTTCCTTTTTGCTCAGGCGGAAAGAGCTTGTTTTCAATTAGATGCTCTTGGACGGCATCTGTTGCCATATTGTTGATAAGCAGGTAATTGGCCTGTAGTTGCCTAGTGCTACCCCCTCCTTTTTTTTAAATCTTTCATTATCAGGTTGGTTTTGCCAGATGGTTAACCAACCTTCATTTCCCCCTCCTTGCAGTATGATAAACTGCTTGGCAATTGAATCGTGTACAACTAGCCAGACATAAAAATTTAATACATAAATACAATTAACAAATAAAATATTTTAACCAAAACCCATTCAGGTCATCTTCACCTGGTATTGACCGATTCTTGATCTTCCTTACCCTTTTCTTCACCATTGCTGCTGTTGTTACACGTTTGTTGATTTCATCTTCCTTTTTATTCTTATCCACCTCCTTCATCCAAGCTGCATTCTTGTTGTATTTGTTTGAGTTGCCCCATAGTTGTGGCCAGAACTGCACTGTTTTTTCTTTGTCAGATGTTGATTGGTTCACTTCATTGATGGATTGGTAAAAAAACGATTCTGATACCACTGAAATTGGAGATTCTGCCTATGGTGTGCAATTCGAGCTTTGTATCTGCTGATTTTCTTGGCTGTAGTTATTATTTGCTGCTTTATTATTTCCAGTGCTTCCTTAAACTTCCTTGTATCTATGCGATATTTATTGATCAGGTATTCTTTGGTTTTCTTGTTCTTCAGTTTATTTTCTTTCATTTGTTCTAGCATGCTTGCATCTGATCTTAGCTTGTTGATCTTATTTTCCAGCCTGATCTTTCATTTTGGTGGTGCACTTTGCTTTTTTTCACTTCTTTGTTGATTTTGCATCCAAGATATTCAGTTATAGCTTCAGTCATGCTGTACATTAGTTGGTTTGTTTCTTGCAGGAGGCTGATGCTTATATTTGATATTACAGTATTGGCATCATTTAATGTTGCTTCTTTGGGATCCACTTCAATGCAGGCAACCTTATTCTGTCATTTTTGTGCCATTCTCGATACTCAGTTTTTTCTTTGTTTCAATTCTTCTTTCTTTAATTAGAAGCTTTGTTAGTTCTGAAGAAATGACAGAAGAGAAAGTGCCTGGTTTGGGAATGAACACAATTCAATAGATGTGCAGATTGCCTCTACTGCCAACTGTTCCCCCTGGTTTGCTTCTATAGTCTGAACTACTTCTGGCAAGGCTTTGAATTCTTTGCCCTGGGTAGACTTTTGCCTTTCTTCCTATTCTATTTCTGTGAATACTTTATTTTGTATTATAAATCATTGTTGATCTGCTAGCCTTTGTCTTGTTGTTTTTGATTCTGGATATTGTTATTTCCTGAATAGTCAGTAGTGGCACATTCTTTTCAGATATCCTCTTCTCATTGAATTGGATTTGTAATAACTGATCATTTCTTTGTTTTCAATTTTTGTACATTTGCAATGGGTAAACAATTTTTTTTCCAGTTAGGCTTGCAGCTGCTGGTCATGGTTGCTCAGCCAATAGTCCTGAGTCCTGTAGCCCATTTGTCATCACATATCTATGAACTCTTACACTCAGTGCAGTCATTGTTGACCCAGGCGAAAACTGATCCAATGTGGGTTCTGTAAATTACATTTCACCGTATTGCTTATGGGAACAATACTTCTATTATTATTAGGATTAAATTTTTATCTGGCCATACATACATACATGATCAACTCAAGATGACTAACATACCTAATACCTTCGGCCTCCTATTTTCCCCATAACAGCAACCTTATTTTGTTGATGGACTGAGAGAAGAATGGCTTACCCAAAATCTCCCAACCAGCTTTCATGCCTAAGGCGGGACTAGAACTCACAGTCTCCTTGTTTTTAGCCCAGCACCTTGACCACTACAGTAACGAGCTCTTATAAAGTATTCATATATATAAGCCATTCATGGGTAAACCAACTCTTGAAGTTTTAACCAAAATAACAGTAAAAAAACATGCCACCTGCGAATAAGCCATTTATGAAAATTAAAACATAGGAACATTATAGAATAGAATAACAGAGTTGGAAGGAACCTTGGAGGTCTTCTAGTCCAACCCCCTGCTTTAAGCAGGAAACCCTATACCACTTCAGACAAATGCTTATTCAACATCTTCTTAAAAACTTCCAGTGTTGGAGCATTCACAACTCTGGAGGCAAGGATTGGCTTTTTGAGGATTTTGAGGACTGGCTTATCCATGGATAGACTTCTTTGTAAGTATATATGGTATGTTTTGTGAACATTGCCACTGACCAAAAAACCCTCATTCTGGACCACTTCTCTTAATTCCTTACTTGGGATAAACTCCGCTACACCCTGAAGGTAATTGGGATGTCCCTACTAATTTTTACTGCCTTTTCTCTGTATGGTTGTCTCACTCTGGAACAAAAATAGTCTTTAAAAACCACTTTTTAAACTCTTCTGAAGTATGTACCTGAGCTCAGTGGAGCTGAAAAGCATTCTTGTAAATGAAATTAACAATGGACTTTGCTAGTTTGCTTTGCAGCATGTTATCTTTCGTATTAGTGTTGTTATTAAATTTTCTGTTTTCAATTGGAGAGAGAGGCTGCTGAGTGTCAAGGCAAGTGTCCACTTGTACCTTGTTGTCACCACTTTGGAAATTTAAGCTGCAAAAATAATTCAGAATTGGCAAGTGGAACAAACATATTCAACCTGCTTTGTTCTCTGTATTTTAATTTTTATGAACGAACAAGAAAGAATCATGCAGAGTATTGAAAATGACCTTTTAAAAAAACAGTGGTTACCGATTATCAGTGCATTGTAAGTGCTAGGAATTTTATAAAAAAGAAAAGTGAAATTTGCCAAAGAAGTATTTCTTCCCCTTGAAAATCTACTTGATGCCCAGCTGTCAAATGACGTTTGAAATTTATTAAGCAGAGGTTTTTGTTGTTTAAAATTTGCTTAATAGTTACATTGATCATTTATTTATTAGATTTTTTTTATCCAACCTTTACTGTATTTCTTCATAAGCAGCTCAAGGCAGCACATATATCTATTATTTCTTTCTGTTCCTCTCTATTCCCCATAACAACAACCCTGTCAGGTGGGTTAACTGAGAAACAGTGACAGTCCATCACCCAATCAGCATTTAAGCCTGAGGCAGGACTAGAACTCACAGTCTTCTGGTTTCTAGGCCAGCATCTTAATCACTGCACCAAATTGGCTCTTGCACCAAGGATAGGGGAAATGCAAAAGATACAAATAGTTATTGGGTCAGTTAATCTCTGCCTTTTAGAAGGTGATCTCAATTTAAATATTTGTGCATTTTGTCAAAGTTTAATAGAGGTCTTGAAGGAAGTAGGAGAGAGATTTTAAGAGAGAAAAGTCAGCTGTTATTAATAGAAAGATAAATTCTCTTTTCTAAGGGTAATTTCTAGGTGTTGGGTCTCCCTTAAATCAATCAATTTTATTTACAACCAGAAGGCCAGAAGCTTGGTAATACTCTACCTGGTTTAGATTTTAAAATAGGCCAGAGGACTTCCTGATATTCACAATATAATAAAATATGACCCACTGTTTCGGGATCAGTGCTGGAAGGATCAAGACAAAATCTTTGAGAGACGAGAATTTTTTGAAATTCACCATACAGCATACTTGATGGTAACATATTTAATCTGGCTTTCAAAAATGCTATGATGGATTTATAAAAGTATAATGTGTTCAAATATTTAAGGAATTGAAAAAATATATCTATAATTCCAAATGTTACAGGTGACACCATATTTTGGTTTTAACCATTAATTTCTGTACTGAATTATCACAGTATAGTCTTTGTTTGATAAAATTAATTCATGATAACATAACCCCCGGAGAAATAATCAAAATCGGAGTGGGATTCTACTTTTACATGGAGCTCCAATTTGGATCATATTTGCTAATAACCACGCAGCACAACTTGTAAAATGAAGTTTTATAGAACTGTTTTAAGTGTTTCAAGCTGTGTTGCAAATTATATTATTCTCTTGGATCTCCCTTAAAGGGATGACTGCTGGCCTGCATGCCAGAAGTGGCATGCGAAACCATCCCGCAAGGTATGCGCAACCCCACTGGCCTTCGCACGTGCGGGAGCAGCGATACCCGAAAGAGCGGCGGTCCATCGCGCATGCGTGAGGCGGCACCCAAACTCCCGAATACCAGCATGCAAGCATGCCCAATGAACAGCTGGCCATCGCGCATGCGCGTGACATCAACCTGGAAGGTCGGGTGCCGACCTGTGCATGTGTGCTAGAACGCCACTCTTCCAGGTTCCACCGCTCCCACATGCGTGACGGCCAGCTAACTGGCACACGTTTGATCACAGGAATGTGAAAGAGGCCGCACATTCTTTATGGGATGGTTTTGCGTGTCACTTCCGGGACGCCTGCCATAGGTTCGCCGACACTAGTCTAGATGTTCAGAGCTCTTCCCGAGCTCATCTCCTTGGTTTTTGTACTCTTTACTGAATAAAGAAAAAAAAGGAGAGGACTCTTTGTAACTTCAAAACTTTTTCCATTGTGAAAGTCTCAGACTTTCAGTTCATATGTGTGTGAAGAAGGCACAGAAGAACATTCCTGAGAATGTTCAGAAAGATAAATCTTTCTCAACATCTACTTCTGTCCTACTATCGCAGCACCGTTGAGAGTGTCCTGACCTACGGCATTCTTGCATGATATGGGAGCAGCTCTGCAGCAGACAAAAAAGCTCTCTAGAGAATCATTAAAACTGCCCAGAATATCATCGGGCTCCAGCTACAAGCCCCGGATGACATCTTCGCATCTCACTGTTTGAGGAAGTTGCACAACATTCTCAGAGACTCTTCCCATCCTGCTTATAATCTTTTTGAACTGTTGCCTTCTGGCAGAAGATACAGAACAATTAGAACTTGGACCACACGTTTTCTAAATAGTTTTTTTTATCCTAGAGCTATAATTGCACTCAACAATGAACTAAAGGGCCACCATCAGTGAGCTGTTGGACAGCATTACTTGGTCTGTTGTGTGGATGTTTGGGTGGTTCAGGGGTGGGGAATTTGTGGTGGGTGGGAGTGTGTTTGGGGATTGTTATGTGTGTTGGGCCTGGTCTTTGGGTGTTATGTGAATTTCGTTGTATGGGTATACTGTGTATTATTATTATTATTATTATTATTATTATTATTATTATTATTATTATTATTATTATTATTATTATTATTATTATTATTATTATTATTATTATTATTTTTATACCACCCTTCTCGCGAAGGACTCAGGGCGGTTTATAGCCAAGATAAAAACGACAACAATATACACATAAAACAATGAATTAAAAAACGTATTAAACAAATGGCCGAATTAAAACATTAAAATAATAGAACCCCATAAAATTATAAAATTAAAACAAATATTAAAATTTTAAAACTATTAAAATCCTATGCCAGTCCTGCGCGAATAAACAAATAGGTCTTCAGCTCGCGGCAGAAGGTTCGAAGGTCCGGCAGTTGACGAAGTCCAGGAGGAAGTTCGTTCCAAAGGGTGGGAGCCCCCACCGAGAAGGCCCTTCCCCTGGGGGCCGCCCGCCGACATTGCTTGGCGGACGGCACCCTAAGGAGTCCCTCTCTGTGCGAGCGTACAGGTCGGTGGGAGGCATTCGGTAACAGCAGGCGGTCCCGTAAGTACCCTGGCCCTAAGCCATGGAGCGCTTTAAAGGTAGTCACCAAAACCTTGAAGTGCACCCGAAAGACCACAGGCAGCCGGTGCAGTCTGCGCAGGAGTGGTGTTACATGGGAGCCACGTGCGGCTCCCTCTATCACCCGCGCAGCTGCATTCTGAACCAACTGGAGCCTCCGGGTGCTCTTCAAGGGGAGCCCCATGTAGAGAGCATTGCAGTAATCCAAGCGAGAGGTAACCAGAGCATGAGTGACTGTGCATAAGGCATCCCGGTCCAGGAAGGGGCGCAACTGACGAACCAGGCGAACCTGGTGAAAAGCTCTCCTGGAGACGGTCGTCAAATGATCTTCGAAAGACAACCGCCCATCCAGGAGGACGCCCAAGTTGCGCACCCTTTCCACTGGGGCCAGTGATTCGCCCCCAACAGTCAGCCGCAGCTGCAGCTGACTGTACCGGGGTGCCGGCATCCACAGCCACTCCGTCTTGGAGGGATTGAGCTTGAGCCTGTTTCTCCCCATCCAGACCCGTACGGCTTCCAGACACTGGGACAGCACTTCGATAGCTTCGTTGGGATGGCCTGGGGTGGAAAAGTACAGCTGCATGTCGTCAGCGTACAATTGGTACCTCACCCCAAAGCTATTGATGATCTCACCCAGCAGCTTCATATAGATGTTGAACAGGAGAGACGAGAGAATCGACCCCTGCGGCACCCCACATGTGAGGGGCCTCGCGGTCGATCTCTGCCCCCCTGGTCTGGACCGATCAGAGAGATAGGAGGAGATCCACCGATAAACGGTGCCTCCCACTCCCAAACTCCCTAACCGGTGCAGCAGGATGCCATGGTCGATGGTATCAAAAGCCGCTGAGAGACCAAAGCCGTCTCCATATTGTACCCGGGCTGGAAGCCGGACTGGAACGGGTCTAGATAGACAGATTCATCCAGGTATTGGGGTAATTGACGTGCCACCACACTCTCAACAACCTTCGCCACAAAGCGAAGGTTAGAGACCGGAGGATATATACGTACAATGACAATAAAGTTATATTTATATCCCAGACTCGTGTTCCAACCAGTCAAGATCAGGCAATGCAGTCTTCTGACCACAGCAGGGCCGTGAAGTCATGGTGCCAGGTTTTGATAAAAACTGTGGGGTTGTTGTTATTGGTTGGACGCTTCTTCATAGAAACCTAGCATTAGATACTGTGGAAACTCATGAGGTATCTCTTCTGCCAAGGAGTTCTTGGCAGCTTATAACCGATTTGGGTGTTGTCTTGCTTGGGATGTACACTTTTTATGATATGTTTTTAATTCTGTTTGCTTGAGCTAATAATAAAGCTTAAAATCTCTTTATTTACTGGAGTGTTTATTGTCTCTGGATCAGTGATGGGAGTCAAAAAGTTTACTACTGGTTCTGTGGGCGTGACTTGGTGGGCGTGGCAGGGGAAGGATGCTGTAAAATCTCCATTCCCACCCCATTCCAGGGGAAGGATATTACAAAATCCCCGTCCCCAACCTCCGATCAGCTGGGACTCGGGAGGCAGAGAATAGATGGGGGTGGAGCCAGTCAGAGGTAGTATTTACCGGTTCTCCGAACTACTCAAAATTTCCACTACTGGTTCTCCAGAACTGGTCAGAACCTGCTGTAACCCACCTCTGCTCTGGATCCAAAAGAACCAATTGCCTGATCACTGCCTTGACACTTGGCAAAACACTTATCCACGATTATTACACATGAAAACTCCAAATTTTAAAGACTCTTTATTTTTTCCAACCAGAAAATCTTGGCTAGATGTCCCAGTATTTTGCTACATGCATCACAATCCTACATATACAGAAAGGTGCCTCTGGTAAATCAGACATAAGAGTATAAAAGCAACAGCGGTTTCCATTCTTCCCTCCTTCAGCTTCTCTTTTTGCCTCTGAGCATCTGTATTCCAAGAGCTGAACACGAATGCTCCATTTAGATAGGACTAAAATATAAAGATTTATGTTTCTTTAATTTCTTTCAAAAGCCATTTTGAGAAAAGGACTTCTGTAAACCAATTAACCCCACTTTGCACTGATCGGGTACATTGCTTCTATTATTTCTGTGGGGCAGGAAAAAGACTAAATTTTTCTTTTTGCCTGCAAGTGTATGGCAATTTCATTTTCCTTGCTTTTTTTGCGGGGGTGGGGAAACCTCTTCAGGCCCCTGCAGTTTTGATGTCTGCCTCTTTTTTAAAAAAAGTGTTGCTAAGAATAACTGAAATGCTAGTTCCACTCCAGGTGGGGGAATCTGGATTTCAACACCTAAGGCAAAATGCCTGGTGATGCCAGCCCATTTAGTAGGAACCTCTACAAACAGGCTGACTTACAGACATGCTGTGCAGCTCCTGATGGAGTGAAACGAATTGCAAAGCAACCCTGTTGGCTGATGAAGAGCCTCTGGAGGTTTCAGCTTCACTGAAAAATGCTGGGATGTATGAGTGAGACCCCAAAGAACGGCAGCTGAGTCAGCTAAAGGATGGTTGCCCTGAATTAATTGGTGTTCTGCAGCCCCGTTCAAATGATGGGAGAAGGGATCGCTTGCTTGCCTGCTAGCTGTAGATATCGCTGACTTGGGACCTAATAAAATTTTGGGTATTAAAACAGGGGTCTTCAACCTTGGCAACTCTAAGCCTGACGGACTTCAACTCCCAGAATTCAGTAAAGCTTAAAGTTGTCAAGGTTGGAGCCCCCTGTATTAAAAGAATAAAAAAATCTATATCCTCTCCCCATCTGAATTTTGCCTGCTCTGTAAATAATGACAAATTGCAAGCTCCTTATTGTTCACTTAGTGTTGGGTTTCCCCCCCCCCCCAGATCTTGTCCCAAAGGTGCTTTTTCAAGAGGCAACTAGACGTTCTGGTTTTTCTTTGGAGATGTTTCATTTCTCATCCACAAGAGCTGAAAAAGCTTCTTGGATGAGAAGCGAAACATCTTCAAAGAAAAACCAGAACATCCAGTTGCCTCTTGAAAAAGGCACCTTTGGGACAACCACAGACCTGGATGACCAAGAATCTCCATAGACATTTTCCAGATCTTGTTTTGACTCTTTTGTTTCATGAGAACAGCTTTTTTTCCTGTGAAAATGTTCCACAGAACGAGCAAGAGTCTGTGACAAAGATACTTGTGTTTTGTTTTCAAAAGCTGAACTCCTTAGGCACAATTCGGGGGGGAGCTGTGTGGCCTTTATTGGTGGTCCTTGACTTAGCAACCATTTGAAGTTATGACTACCCAGAAGCCACTTACGACCCCATTTTGAAGTTGCGATTCACACACACACACACACACACACACGATTGGATTTCGGGTGCTTGGCATATGATTAACCTTTATGGCTGTTTGTAATATCAGGCAGCCATGTGACCACGAATTTTGCCTATTTTTGTGGGTTTCTGGTATTTATTTCTAGTTTCTCGCAAAAAAATAAAATGTCTGTTGGGTAAAATGAACAACTGTGGTGTTTGCTTAGCAACCGCCGCAAAAACAAAACAAAACCACACACACAAAAAAAGGCTGAAGAATTGGATCTGCTTATGTGATACCTCTACTTAGGACCACAACAACTTACGACCATAATTCTGGGCTCAATTACAGTGGTAAATCGAGGGCTGAGGTTCAGTAGAAGAAACCTAAAGGCATACTTGGTGTTCATCACTCTTTGCAATGCCCCATCTGCTTTTCTTCATATCGTTCTGCCTGCGTGGCTGCTCCTTCCTTCCATTTAGTTTTTCTCTGTTATTGATTTTAATCAGCAAGGTCTTGAATAGGTCTATTTAAAATGTACTATTTTGGGAAGTGAATGCTCTGAAGAAACGCAGAACGTTTTATTGTTTTCTTCTGAATCATGCTACTCTGGCTAGTCCAGGGTAGTCTGATAGTTTTTTAGAAGTTAATCCTCTGAATCTTAAAAGAGAAGAAGAGATTGGACAACCGTATGTCTGAAATGTTATAGGGTTTCCGCCTTCCAGGGGGTTGGACTAGAAGATCTCCAAAGCGCCTTCCAACTCTGTTAATCTGTGGTGCTTGAGTCATGGTCTGCTCTTGAATCATCTGGAGTCCCACATCTGAAATTTTATACATTGTTTCTGGTTTGGAGGAATCATTCTTCTCAGTGGGGTTTGGGGGAAGAAATGGAACATTTGTGCAGTACGTTTTCCACATCTCTGTGGTTTAAGATTAGAAACAGTCTGTGTGTGTATCTATATCTGGGGTTAGTCTCCTACTATCAGCAACCGGTCCCAACCGGAGATTGTGGTAAGTGACCAACCGAGGCTGCTGCCCCATCCACGGACATCCTGACCCATTGCTCAGGGCAACCGTTTCCTGATGGGTGGCCTTATGCCAGCTACAAAATGCATTTGCCCCGATTCCTTTTCAGTGCATTTGATCTGAAATTTGGCTCCGTTGCGCGCTGTGTGCATTAGCAAGCTGCTTTAATGGGCTCACTGTTGTCAGTTGCACTCACTCTGGATTGATAGAGAGTTGGGATATTGATTATTTCGTTGCACCAGGAGGAAAGGGTCATGAGGAACTCTTCCTGAAAGCTCTTGAGGGCAGTGGATAAAACAAACTTGCTCCTGAGAGACAGGTGGAAATACGAGTAGTCCTTGACTTAACAACAGTGACCATTCGACGTTACAATGGCACTGAAAAAAAACGACTTATGGCCGTTTTTCACACTTATAATCATTGCAGCATCCCTGTGACCATGTGATCAAAATTCAGATGCTTGGCAACTGATTTATATTTATGACGGTTGCAGTATCCTGGGGCTGGGTGATCATCCTTTGCGACCTTCTGACAAATGAAGCCAATGGGGAAGCCAGATTCACTTAACAACCATATTACTAATTTAAGAACGTCAATGATTCACTTGAAAACTGCTGTAAGAAAAGTGTGGCAAAACTCGCTTAACAAATGTCTCGCGTGTCTGACCAGTACTGGAGCCAGAAAGCACCAGAAGACATTACAGGTATTCCTCGAGTTGCAACCATAATGGAGCCTGCCTGTCATGGTTGTAATTTGTGAAAGTTGTAAATCAGGTCAGCCATGTAAATGACCTGATTGTTAATGATCTTTAATTTTTTTTACAGCAATTGGTAAGCAACTGCCATGGTCGTTAAACAGACCAAGGAAATGCTGGTTTTCAGCAAAACTGTCATACAATGTAGTCCTATAACCATGGGATGCAGTAAACAGCTGTAAATGTGGTCCTGTTGCCAAACGCTTGATGTGCAGTCATGTAAGTGTGGGAAAGGGGAAATGAGCAACCCTCGGAACTTTGAAACTCAGTTGTCATTAGCCCAGGAAGATGCATTGTAACTTTGATTGGTCGCTAAGCAACCAATCAGAAGTCAAGGACTACCTGTTCTGGATCAGACCAACATGTGTCTTAGAGCAGGGGTCTCCAACCTTGGTCCCTTTAATAGAATAGAATAGAATAGAATTTTTATTGGCCAAGTGTGATTGGACACACAAGGAATTTGTCTTGGTGCATATGCTCTCAGTGTACATAAAAGAAAAGATACGTTCATCAAGGTACAACATTTACAACACAATTGATGATCAATATATCAATATAAATCATAAGGATTGCCAGCAACAAGTTATAGTCATAAGACTTGTGGACTTCAACTCCCAGAGTTCCTCAGCCAGCTTTGGAGGTTGGAGACCCCTGTCTTAGAGCAATGTTTCTCAACCTTGCCCTCTTTGAGAAGAGGACTTCTGGGAGTTGAAGTCCATGCCAAAATTGAGAAAGATTGGTTGACCTCTGTTCTAGTCAGAGACCCTGATATAGGATATGAGATCGTCTCTGGTTGACTGTGACCAGCATTTGAGCCTTTGGAATAAACTGCCTTTGTGCAGATTTCTGCTCAGATACTACTTGTTTACTAGTCATAATTATTTATGCAAATATTTAAGCTGCTTTCCATTAACAGTAATCCCAAAGGGGAGCAACATGTAATGAGTGGACTTGCTAAAATCAGAGTTTACCCTCCTCCTCATTTGGCATTCTGCATCTCAAAAATGGTCAGACAGAGACCTCTGCTTAAGCTGTAAATGGTGTAAGGACAAAACCGGTCTCCCATATTTATTTTACTTTTGCCAGGGGACTCTGATTGATAGGTATGGTGGTTCTTCACCTATGACCCCAAGAAATAGAAAGCTGAGAGACAGGATGACTCACTCAGACTCTCAAAGTCAGCCTTTTAGGTGAGTTGTGGTGTAAAATCATTTCATTTACTGATGCCCACTGGGCTGAGATGGAGTCTCTTATATTGTAATGAGGTGGGCCAGGCCACTGATTCGTGTATTGTAAAACGATGATGTATATTAAGTCTTATAAGAGATCCTCCAGTGGCCTGCTGCACTAGAGACTTCTAGATTTCCTAGATCAGGGGTCTCCAACCTTGGCCACTTTAAGACTTGTGGACTTCAACTCCTAGATTTGAAGTCTGGGAGTTGAAGTCCACAAGTCTTAAAGTGACCCAGGTTGGAGAATGGAGACCCCTGTCCTAGATGACTAAGGAAGGATGAATTATAAGTAAACCCATGCATAAATGAATGAAAATCTGTGGGAGATCATCTGGATGGAATATGAATTCCCTTCTAGTTTGCTGAGGCATGTCAATCTCTCAGTGGTTCAGGTTTTGAACACATTAGGTGCCCATGCTACATTGGGATGATATTGAATTGATTTCGTTCCCTTTTCTGCTGCTATTACTAGGTTTACCAGGGTGAATCAGTTACACATCCTCCCATGTTCAGCTTATGGTGATCAATCCACATGCAGACAGTCTGTTGAAGCATGTTAATCTTGCAGCCAGCCATGTGCTCTATCTCAGCCGTCCCCAACTATTTCAGGCTCTGCTGATTGGTAGTGGTGGTGCCCAGTGGGGAGAGGGGGGGAAAGGGAATCGTTTTGCATGCTTGCCCACTGCTTGTGCAAATGGAGCCGTGCACAGTCAACCACCACTTGTGCAGCCCCCAACAGACCGTGGACAGGGCTGCGGACCAGGGGTTGGTGACCCCCTGTTGTACCAGGCTTTTCCAGATAAGTGTGCCCAGGGAAAACCCAGGAAAAGCATAAGGGAGCTGCAAGATACGTGCCTATGAAGCCTACAGGCCTGGTCAACAGCTGAGAAATAATTACGTTCATATGCAAATAACTTCACATGCAAATCATTTTCAGCTGAACATGAGGCACATCAGGTTCTGATGAGACACACAGACTTGATGTATCCTAAGTGGCAGCAACACTTATTGATTACCATATACATTGGTCTCCTTCACACATGCTCATCCCCTCTTGTCGATGTCCTTTTCAACTAGGTTGCCAGGCATTAGCTAGAGGAATGGAAACCGCCAAGTCCACATCCAGGATGATCAAAGTGTGGGCGGATCTCAGGGTGCCTTTTATCCCTTAAAGTGCTTGCCTTGTAGATTTACAAATCTGGAAGGGAGGTTCTGTGTGCTCAGCACTTAAGCCTCCTTTGTCTGCCTCTTGATGACATTTCTCTTTTGATCCTTAATGACTTGGTTCCTTCCTTATCTGCCTCCTGAAGGGATCTTTTTGAAAAAAAATCCTAGCTTTCCCCTCTCTGCATACAAGGCTGCTCCATTTTTAAGATTATGGCAGTCAGCTGAGTCTCACGTGAATGAAGGAGAATATGCAAACAAAGTAATAACCAAAAGCCAACATGGGTTTGTCAAAAATAGATCATGCCAGACTAATCTTATCGCATTCTTTGACAAAATGACAAAATTAGTAGACCAGAGGAATGCTGTCGATATAATTTACTTGGACTTCAGTAAAGCATTTGATAAAGTAGACCATAACCTACTACTAGATAAAGTAGAAAAATGTGGGTTAGACAGCACCACCACCAGATGGATTCGTAAGTGGCTGACCAACCGCACTCAACGTGTAGTCCTCAACGGAACTACATCCACATGGAGGGAAGTATGCAGCGGAGTACCCCAAGGCTCTGTTTTAGGCCCAGTACTCTTCAACATCTTCATCAATGACTTGGACGAGGGGATAGATGGGGAACTCATCAAATTTGCAGATGACACCAAGCTGGCAGGAATAGCCAACACTCCAGAAGATAGGCTCAAGTTACAGAAAGATCTTGACAGACTTGAACATTGGGCGCTATCTAACAAAATGAAATTCAACAGTGAAAAAGTAAGGTTCTACATTTAGGCCAAAAACAAAATGCACCAGTACCGTATATGTGGTACCTTGCTCAATAGTAGTACCTGTGAGAGGGATCTTGGAGTCCTAGTGGATAACCATTTAGATATGAGCCAGCAGTGTGCAGCAGCTGTTAAAAAGCCAACACAGTTCTGGGCTGCATAAACAGAGGATAGAATCAAGATCACGTGAAGTGTTAGTACCACTTTATAATGCCTTGGTAAGGCCACACTTGGAATATTGCATCCAGTTTTGGTCGCCACGATGTAAAAGATGTTGAGACTCTAGAAAGAGTGCAGAGAAGAGCAACAAAGATGATTAGGGACTGGAGGATAAAACATATGAAGAACGGTTGCAGGAACTGGGTATGTCTAGTTTAACAAAAAGAAGGACTAGGGGAGACATGATAGCTGTGTTCCAATATCTCAGGGGCTGCCACAAAGAAGAGGGAGTCGGGCTGTTCTCCAAAGCACCTGAGGGTAGAACAAGAAGCAATGGGTGGAAACTGATCAAAGAAAGAAGCAACTTAGAACTAAGGAGAAATTTCCTGACAGTTAGAACAATTAATAAGTGGAACGACTTGCCTTCAGAAGTTGTGAATGCTCCAACACTGGAAATTTTTAAGAAAATGTTGGATAACCATCTGACTGAGATGGTGTAGGGTTTCCTGCCTGGGCAGGGGGTTGGACTAGAAGGCCTCCAAGGTCCCTTCCAACTCTGATGTTATGTTATGTTATGAGTGTCCCAGGATAATGCTGCAGGATCCAATCTGGGTCTTCTGAGTTTTTGGATTTGTGCTGGAGCCCATCCTCAGGGAACTTCTCTCTGACAGAGTGTGAGTCTCACATTTTCACAAGGACCGATCTCATGTGTTGTGACCCAGGCCCAAGTAAGTAGTAATAAACTTAGTCTGTGGAAAAACAAACAAACTTTATTCGAACAGCTGGGAATTACTTCATTCCCAGCGTTGTTCAACTCAAAGTAAAACAAATGCCTCCCAACACAAATTCCTCAGTTATCTCACAAACCTTGGTCCAATTAGGCAAACTGCCAAAGGCCCTTCCTGGCAAAAACAGTAGAAGCCACAAAAACAAAGATGTAGACAAAGCAGAAGACTACAACATTGTTTTCCGGCAAAGCTCAAATGCTGGTGCTGGTCTGTTTTTTTTTTATTCAAAAAGTTTTACAAATTTTTTTTTCCCCCTTCTTACAAATCTGGGGCCAGATTTGGCCCTCATCTCTCTTGCAAATCAGATGCTACTCCGAGGTGAAGGGCTTAATGGTGTCAACCAGGGGTGAAATGCTCCTGGTTCGAACTGGCTTGCCCGATCCGGTAGTGATGGCAGCTGCTGGTTCGGAGGACTGGTAGCAAAAATCCCTGGCCCCGCCCCCTGCCTCTGCTGAGCCGGATCATCAGCAGAGGTGTTTTTTTTTAGTTTTAAAAGCAGTTTTTCTTCAGCCAAAAATATGCCTTTAAAAGTTAAAAAAAAAAGCCTTTGAGGATCCCGCAGCTCAGCTGAGATCGGCAGAGCCTTTAAACTCTTTTTTAAAAAAAGAAATTTTAAAAAAGTTTTAAAAGGCTCCTCTGGTGATCTCACCTGAGTTCCTCATCACCAGAACCTTTGAAAACATGTTTTCTACAAGCTTTTCAGTCGAAAAGCTTGTTAAAACAATTATTTTAAGAGGTTCTAGGCTGCTATGAGGGAACTTCAGCTGAGATCGTCAGAGGAGCTTTTAAAATCTTTTTTTCTTCTGGCAATTCCAGATGACTTGCCTGATCCTCACAGTCTTTTAAAATCATTTTTTAACAGCCCCCACTTATAAGAGCCGCCACCCATGCCCACCCAATGCCCCCTCCTCACTTACCTATAATTACTGCTCCTTTCGGGCTGGCAACACCATGCTTTACTTCAGCTACTGATTACAGCCTGCTTTGACTGCCTGCTTTGTTGAATGAGGAACTCTGGGAGTTGAAGTCCACAAACCTTAAAGTTACTAAGGTTGGAGACCCCGATCTAAATAAAAATAAAAATAAAATAAAATAAAATATTTGTGCAGCTTTCTGAGATTTGGTGTGTTTCTGTAGTGTTTCACTCTAACTACATAAACACACAGAATCTCACAAAGCAGTATGTGGCATTTTATGTGTGTGTGTGTGAGTCAGTTGTGTTGTGTGTGTGTAAAATGTGAAAGTGAGATTCCTGCTTGTTGCAGAGGCCAGTTTGGATGAAGTGCAGCTGCTTTTCCATTGTGCGTGAGTCAGTTGTGTTTTATTGTGTGTGTGTAAAGTGTGAAAGTTGGTTTTTGGTACCTCTTATTGTTTTGTATACTTTGTTTATTATTTTTATTATTTATTGTTATTGGCCATGCCCACCCAGTCATCTGACCACCAAGCCACGCCCACCAATTAAGCCACGCCCACCCAGTCATCCGACCACCAAGCCACGCCCACCAATTAAGCCACGCCCACAGAACTGGTAGGGAAAATTTTTAGATTTCACCCCTGGTGTCAACCCTCCTCCCCTATTTTTACCTCTTGACACAGAAGTTATTCCTCTCTCTATTGGCCCTTTGTTTTCTCAAGAGAGAATTACCTAGTTTGCCGGACTAGAACTAGGTAGAAAAGTTACCTAGTTTGCCGGACTAGAACTCACTCGCTCTTGGTTTCTGGTGATTTTCACCCATGCACCAAATTGTCTCTGTTATGTGATGAACAGCCTCCCTTTTTATGCTTTCATACCAACGTCACGGTATGATTTAGATCAGGGGTCTCCAACCTTGGTCACTTTAAGACTTGTGGACTTCAACTCCCAGAATTCCTCAGCCAGCTCAGTAGCTTTGCTGGCTGAGGAACTCTGGGAGTTGAAGTCCACAAGTCTTAAACTGACCAAGGTTGGAGACCCCTGATTTAGATAATTCTTGGCTGACCCAGAGAAGCCTCAATTTGTATGGCAGAAGAGCAGGGATGGCGCAGTGGTTAGAATGCAATATTGCAGGCTAATTCTGCAGACTGCCAGCTGCCAGCAGTTTCAGTCTCTCACTGGTTCAAGGTTGACTCAGCCTTCCATCCTTCCGAGGTTGGTAAAATGAGGACCCAGATTGTTGGGGGCAATAGGCTGACTCTGTAAATCACTTAGAGAGGGCACTAGGAAGCGGTATATAAGTCCAAGTGCTATTGCTATCCCACAAATACCCACCTTGGATTCTTGTATTCTCTAATGGATTCTGAAAAGCACTGATTTTCAAACTACCCCCTCTCCCCTCCAACAGCTGGCCCCTCTTGGAAGAAGTTGTAAAAGTTGTCTATAAAGCAATTACTGTGTTAAGTTCGGGAAGTAACGAGGCTGGAGACCAGGGTAGTGACAACAGCTCTTTAATATAGGGTGAACCCAGCAACAGGCTGGGGCAAAAACCTCTCCTTTTATACAGTTCTGCTGGAGGCTTCGTCCAATCAGCAACGTGCTGATTTCCCGCTCAAATATTTAAAGGCACAACTGTTAATACATAACACTCCTCCCCTCCCAGAAAACACTTGGTCTTATTTACATATTTATTCACATGTTATTTTTCGACGTAGTCACGCAAATAACCTGGGCGTCTCCTAGTTCTTTCTGACCTGCGCGGTTCAGTTCTGGGTGGTGTTTTGAGCTGGTCGGAGGGGCTGTTTTCTCCTCCCAGCTCTTTCTCTAGGCCATCGGGCTCTGGATTATTGGCCGACTCTTTTTCTTGGCCATTCGCTCTTGGATTAATTTTGGAATTTTCCTTGCTGTTTCCCTCGGGGACCTGATGGCGTCGCTGGAACTCTGGAACCTCAGCTAAGTCTTGCGCCTCCCCCGGGTCATTGTCAGCTGTGGATTCAAAGTGGTATTGGTCATTACCTGTCTCTGTTGGTTTGGTTTGGTCAGTTATTCGTTTCCTTAACTGATCTATGTGGCGCCGCCACACTCGGTTGTCTGGTAGCTCTACCACGTACGATTTTGGCCCTGTTACTTTTGTTACTTGTCCGGCGACCCAACTCGGGCCGTCCCCATAGTTTCGGGCCCACACCCGTCGCCTATGCTCATTTCTCTTGTTTTTCTAGCTCCCCTTGTAACCCTCGGGTGTGTAATGGGGTTCAAGCGATCAAGTGGGCACGGAGTTTCGTCCCATTAGCAATTCGGCTGGGCTTTTCCCGTGGCTGTGCTTGGGGTTCTGTGCTGGACGGCTAGGAAAAAGTCTATTTTGTTTGCCAGTCACCTGGCTTGAGCCTGGACAATGCCTCCTTAGCGCTCGGACGGAACGCTCTGCAAGGCCATTCGACGCAGGGTGGAAAGGTGCAGAGAGGGCATGTCGGATGCCTTCCTCTGCCAGGTACTCTTCAAACTGGGCTGCCGTGAATTGGGGCCCATTGTCGGACACCAGAGTGTCCGGCAACCCGTGAGTTGCGAATAGGTGGCGCAGGGTTGCGATTACTGCTTCGGCTGTGGTGGACTTCATAAGTATGATCTCTAACCATTTGGAAAATGCGTCCACCACCACTAGGAACGTTTGGCCGTGAAAGGGGCCAGCAAAGTCAATGTGGATTCTTGACCAAGGCCCTTGGGGCTTTTCCCATTCTCTGACTGGGGCCGTTGGGGGTAGCGGTCTGGACTCTTGGCAAGCTTGGCATTTCCCTACCCTCTCGGCAATCTCTGCGTCCATGAGTGGCCACCATACATAGCTTCTAGCTAACCCCTTCATCCTTACGATGCCTGGGTGACCCTCGTGGAGGAGGTCCAATACCTTGCCCCTTAACTTAGCAGGAATTATCACACGATCACCCCATAACAGGCACCCCCCTTGAGCCGAGAGCTCATCACGTTTCTTAACAAATTCTTTGAACCGTTCGCCCGGCGCAGCGGGCCACCCTCTCTGTACCCAACCGAGTACAGTCCTTAACACAATGTCCCGGTATGATGCCCGAGCCACTTCCTTTGATGTGACTGGGCCAGAGTCCAACGAGTCAATAAGGAGGATGGGTGTCCCGGAGTGGGGTCTTCGGTCGCCCTGGCAGTGGGCATCGGCTCAATGCGCCTGCATGCCCCACTTCTTTCCCGGTCGATGCTGCAGCTTGTATGAGTAAGCGGCTAATAATATAGTCCATCGAGTCAAACGTGGCGAAAGTGCCACAGGCGTTGGACGGTCGCCAGCCAGTAATCCCAGTAACGGTCTGTGGTCAGTCACGATTTCAAAATTCCGCCCAAAGACATACTCATGGAATTTTTTGACCCCTGATACAATGGCTAATGCTTCTTTGTCTAATTGGCTGTAGTTCCTCTCTGGGGAGGACATCGTTCTAGAGTAGAACGCTATAGGGGCTTCTGTGCCGTTTGGAAGTCTATGGCTGAGTACAGCCCCCACCCCATAAGGGGACGCATCGCAAACCAGCACTAGGGGTAGTGAGTCGTGATATTGGATGAGCAGGCTATCACTTGAGAGCAGGTTCTTTACTGCTTCAAAAGCCCTATTTTCTGACTTTCCCCAAGACCAAACAGTATTTTTCCTAAGAGCCTATGCAGCGGTTCCATAGCAGTTGCTTTGTTCTTTAAAAGACCGCGTAAAATTAACCAATCCCAGGAATGCCTGCAGCTCTGCTTTGTTTTTGGGCGCTGGAGCCTTCCTAATTGCCTTAACCTTGCTCTCAGTAGGGTGAATTCCTTTCTTGTCTATCCGTAGCCCAAGAAATCGACCGATTCGACCCCTATCTGACATTTATTTGTCTTGACTTTTAATCCGCTGTCCGGAAAATGCTCAAGACCTTTCTTAACCGCTCCCCAATTCCTCCATGTTTTCCCTGAAATTAGGACATCATCAGTAGGGAACTACCCTGGGAGCCCTTGCAGTAGTCGTTCCATCAGGTTTTGGAACAGCCCTGGTGCCACACTAACCCCAAATTGCAATCGGTGCACTTGAATGCCCCCTGTGCGTCTGTCGTTTGGGCTTGGCTGTGCGGGCGTCTACTGGCAGTTGTTGGTAGGCTTGGGCCAAGTCTAACTTTGCAAAGACTTGCCCTTGCCCCAAGGAGTGCAATAAATGTTGCACCACGGAACCGGTACGCTTTTCTGTAAGGCTTTGTTAAGCGTCGCCTTGTAGTCAGCGCAAATTCTAATTGACCCGTCCGATTTGATGGGGGTGACGATTGGCGTCTCCCACTTTGCGTGATCGACTGGCACCAGAACTCCCTGATTTATGAGCTTGTCCAGCTCCTTATCAATTTTTGGTTTTAGGGCAAAAGGGACTCTCCTCGCCTTAAGCCTAATGGGGGCTACCTGGGGGTCTAAGTTGAAGGAAATAGGGGTCCCCTTGTACTTGCCCAGGCAGTCCTTGAAGACATCTTCGAACTCGTTAAAGAGAATGTCTTTCAAATTGCAGTCACTTCTGTAGATGCCAGTCACTCCCATGCCCAGGGCACGAAACCAGTCTAGTCCCAACAGACTGGGCAGAGTTCCTTCGACGATCGTGATGGGCAGGGTCTTTTTATGAGGGCCGTACTCGACTCGGACGGAGGTGGTCGCACGTCCAGGGATGCGATTCCCTGGTAGTCGTGGCACTCGTAGCCGCTGTGCTTGCAGATGGCGCTTGACGGACGGCAGCGACTTCGCCAGGGTGTCCCAGGACATGATGGTGATCGCTGATCCCGTGTCCACTTCAAGCCTGCACCGTACTCCCTCGATCTTGGGCTTTGTGAAAATCTTCTTTTCCACTTTGGTTGAGGCGCGGCCTATAATGACAGTCGTTTGGTTAGACTTCGCGCCTTTCTTGTTAGAACCAATCGCGGGCCGCCTTTCCGGTTCCGCGTTTTGATTGGCCGATTTGAATTTTCGGCGGGAAGGTTGGGCCGCTCTGCAACCCTGAGCTAGTGTCCTTTCTTCCCACACCGCCGGCATGTTGCGTCTTTAAACCTGCAGCGTTGGCGCTGATGCTGCCCTCCACAGCTTCCGCTTTTCGTCACGGTCCTCCGTGTCGCGTTTCTCGGTCCGGCAGACCCTTCCTCATCCTCGCCTCACCTTCGGATTCTGACTGAATCTCCTCCTGGTGTACTGGCGTTGGCTTTGCGCCGCCTTGGATTGAAGAGGCTTTTGCAGAGTCTCTGCTGCTTTAGTAGACATTTCGTGTGCTCTGGCCTCGTCCAGAGCGGTGGCTAGTGTCAGGTTGCTCCTGGCTAGCAGTCGTCGCCGTAGGCGGATGTCCTTGACCCCTCGGATGAGTTGCTCAAGTAGCACTTCGTCTAAGTCTCGGTATCCGCAGTCCTTGGGCGCTCTTCTTAAAGCGGCCATGTAGTCACCGATGGACTCGCCCTCCATCTGTCTACGTTCTCCGAATTCAAACCGCTGCACGTATTTGGACGGCGTCGGTGCGAAATGGTTCTTCAGCAAAGTCTGCAGAGTCGGCCACGATACCGATTGTATCGGCGTTGGCTCTGCCAGGGCTTCCGCAATCTCGATTACCTCCGGCCCGCAATGGCTTAGGAAGTAAGCCCGCTTGCGGTTATCAGGGATCCCCTGTAGTTCGTTGGCTTCTAGAAAGCTTTCGAAACGGGTCATATATGTTCCCCATTTCTCCTTGCCCGGGTTGTACGGTGCGGGTGGCGTGTTTGCCATTTCCGCGTTTCTGCCCTGAGTTTGCTGGGTTCGGAGCTAGCGTGCTTCAGCTCGGTTCTGGTTCTCCTTTAGCCTCGAGATCCCATCCTCGTCGCCAATGTTAAGTTCGGGAAGTAACGAGGCTGGAGACCAGGGTAGTGACAACAGCTCTTTAATATAGGGTGAACCCAGCAACAGGCTGGGGCTAAAACCTCTCCTTTTATACAGTTCTGCTGGAGGCTTCGTCCAATCAGCAACGTGCTGATTTCCCGCTCAAATATTTAAAGGCACAACTGTTAATACATAACATACTGGAACTGACATAATGATGAAAATCCCCAATAAATTCATCAGGAAGGGAGAGCTAAGAGACAAAGCTGCAGCAAGTGTGGGAGAGAGTTACTTTATTATTCATCCCTTGTGAGCAGCTGGTTCCTGACTGATTTAGGGGCTCTGCTGGAGACACTTCCATTCCACACTGCAATCTGAAAAGGGAAAAGGCTGGGCTTGTTGGGGGAACAAGGTGGGCAAGTAATATTGCCTAGACCTGGCAGCACAGTAGCCAATCAGAAAAACCCTGGCAGTATGTGACAGCCACAAATCCCTCCAAGCATCTGGGGCTCAAATAAGCTTTCTCTCTCTCTCTCTCCCTCCCTCTCTCTCCCCCCTGTCTCTCCCCCTCCAATTTATATGTCTCCCTTCTTAAAAAATTACTCAGATCAGGAGTCTCCAACCTTGTCAACTTTAAGACTTGTGGACTTCAATTCCCAGAGTTCCTCAGCCAGCTTTGCTGGCTGAGGGACTCTGGGGGTTGAAGTCCACAAGTCTTAAAGTTGACAAGGTTGGAGACCCCTGACTCAGATGGCACAAGTTGGTAGCCCAACAGGGTAGATCAGACTAAGAAACTAATGGATTATAGGTGCTCACTAGGAAAGGATTTTTCGAAATGATCATCAGAGCATTAGTATTTCCTATATTATGATTAACAGGCTCTGATGCTAACAAGTTCTACTCCCCCTCCCCACCTGAAAAGAAATCTGTTTCAAATGCAAAACACAAGCAGACGAGAGGAGTTTCAGTTTCAGTTTTACTTTCACAGCAGCAAGCAGGGGGTAGGATAGGGGAGGCTTCTGTGGGGCAAGGCTGAGAGAGAGAAGGGGGAATAGGATATGATAGGCTTCTGTGGGGCAAAGCTGAGGGAGGGAAAGGAAGAGGAGAGGCCGATCGTAACTACTTATTAATTTTCAAGCTTTAACTGTCAATTTATCAAGCCCCATCACATAGTTTCATAGCGAAGCACAGGTGTCCAGCTTGTAGTTAACTAAAAGAATGATTGTGGGTTGAGGACTACCTGTATTGCATTTCTCCCTTTTCTAGACTTTGATCAACCAAATATTCCATAGATGTTGTTTCATTCCCTCAGGTTAGCATATAGAGGTGGCCATCAGTAGGATAGGTGACAAAACAGCTCTGAACTGTTGTGATGCAAACCTGACACTTTTTTGTGTATGTGTCATGATGTCTCTGTATGTGACACATACAGAGCTTGTCTGGTGCTGTCCTGAAGCCATTGTCATCATTTAGATGAAAGGTTCTGATCCTGCAGAGATCCCAGTTGGTCCAGTAAAAGTATCTGCTTCATGCAGATTTGGTAATATGATGTGCCCATATGTCAGCCATATAAATGCAAAAACTTCATTTGCACACTGTGGTTTCTAGCCATTAATGATCCTATGAATACGTAGAACCTGTTTAATAAGAACTTGTTTAATAAGAACTTGTTAAATCAGTTAAACAGGTTTATTCAGTCCAAGATCCCATTTATTGTAGTATATTTATTGAAAAGGAATTGCTTTGGAGTAGTTGCAAGAAATCTCTTCCCCCCCC
Source organism: Ahaetulla prasina (assembly GCF_028640845.1). Taxonomy (NCBI): domain Eukaryota; kingdom Metazoa; phylum Chordata; class Lepidosauria; order Squamata; family Colubridae; genus Ahaetulla; species Ahaetulla prasina. Next base: position 25,942,269 of record NC_080539.1, on the reverse strand, counting down.
ACACACACAACCCATAGAAATAAATATGAAGCAATTTGACTGATTAGCAGTCCAGCTGACAGCATATAAGGTACGGTCTACCCAGTCATCATTTGAATGTCATTTCAGTGACCACAAGTCATTAAGCGGTCGCTAAGTGAAACTGTGACGGAATTTGTGAGTTGACCACAACTTTCCTTTCCATTACAGACCTGCAAAGATCATAATTTTTTTTTAATCATTGTAACTGTAAATGGTCCCCATATGAGGCAGTCACTAAATGAGTCCACCTGTACATAAATGCACAAATAAGCCAGAAAAAAATGGATTTTTCTACATGCTGTTGAGTTGATGTGAGTTGAGCCCTAATCAGTCTTTTGACAGGATGAGATCTTTTGGGATATCATATGACAGGAGTCAGGCATCAAATAAAAGCTGTGGTGCATTGATTGGGACTTTCTTAAGTGCCAATCTTTCTGGGAAACGGCCTTGCCTGCCTCTAAAGATGCCAAGCAATTCATTACTGAAATCCATATTCTTATTTGAGAGTGTAAGGCTGGGCTGGGAGTGAATAAAATATCTCTATGACAGCCCTCTAGAACAGGGGTCTCCAACCTTGGCAACTTTAAGACTTGTGGACTTCAACTCCCAGAGTTCCTCAGCCAGAAAAGCTGAAGTTGAAGTCCACAAGTCTTAAAGTTGCCAAGGTTGGAGCCCCATGCTCTAGAATGGTACAGTCCTACATTGCAACTACAGGCAATCCTTGAGTTACGACCACAATTGAGCTCACAATTTCCGTTGTTAAGTGAGAGGTTTGTTAAGTTTTGCGACCTTTCTTGCCTCAATTGTTAAATGAATTACTACAGTTGTTAAGTTGGTAACCTGTTCGTTAAGCGAATCTGGCTTCCCCATTGACTTTGCTCATCAGAAGGTCGCAAAAGGGGTTCACATGACTCCAGGACACTGCAACCGTCAGAAATAGGAACCAGTTGCCAAGCATCTGAATTTTGATCATGTGATCACGGGGATGCTTCAAAGGTCATTAACTGTGAAAAGTGGTCATAAGTCACTGTTTTCAGTGTAACTTTGAACGGTCACTAAATGATCTGTTGTAAGTTGAGGACTACCTGTACTCTGCACTTGTCTCAATGGGAAAGATTTTCCAAGTATGCTCGAGGTTTCTATGTGATCGTTCAGATGTGACCTGCAGAAGCTTTGTCACATGCCTCCCTTGACTTCCTTACGTGATTCTGTGGAACACCTCCAGGTAGTGATCTGGCTGGTTCCCTTTAGTGGGTTTATTCCCTCCAGGAAAAAAAATGCAGACTGATCTGTTTTGGAAACTTCTTCCAGTTTGATGTCTGTATTTTTATTTTTTATTTTTAGGGTTTTGCTCTTCTGCTGTTCAATTATTGCTGTGTTTTTCTATTTTTGTACCGTGGATATTTTAAATTGTATTTTTTTCTGTCCCAAGAACACCTCAGTCAGGATAGAAGCCTGAAAGATATATATTTATGTATCTTATGTATGTATGTATGTATGTGTATGTAATTTATGTATGTATATATGTTTGTGTGGATATATATATATACCATGTTTCCCTGAAAATAAGACCTCCTCCGAAAATATTTAAATGCATGTGCAGCTGGTCCCGGCCATTTCCTCTGGTTAGGGTTAGGGAGACAGAACTGGAAATCAGGTAAGACGGCAAGAGGATCCCCTTTTTGCTCCAAACGCCCCAAAATAATGAGATCTCCCCGAAAATTCCGGGGTTCAAAAAAATATAAGACAGGGTCTTATTTTCAGGGAAACACGGTATGTGTGTGTGTGTGTATATGTATATACTGTATATGTGTAAGTATGTATATGTATATGTACACATATGTCACACATTCACACACACACACACACATTTTCTCCATATCCGTTACAGGCTGTATAATATCTATTCTAACCATGTGACCACATGCTGGGTTACTACCCAGAACAGATTCACCTCCTAACAGCAATAATGAGGAGACACCAAATTAATGTGGGGATGAAGACTTATAAGATGTGGCAGAGGGACAGATGGATCATCTCAATCTGTATAAATCTGACATATGGTCACTTGTAAAATCTGTTCCATCACATTTCTTCTTTAATCTCCGAATTAGAAAGATTATCTCTACAAAGCTCTACATGTAAATGTATATATGTGCAATATTTTGTGTGCAAAGAATGCATTTCTGAATTTATTTCCTCTCAAAATCCACATTTTTGAGCGAGCGCAGGTTTTTGATAAAAGGGAAGGCAGTGATTTGCTAGCAAAGTCCTCTCTCCTTTTAGCATGTTTAGTTTTTAACCTTTGTGTGTGTTTCTCTTGCTGTGTCGTGCAAACTGAGTTCATTTTGTTAATTTTTGGTTCAATTTATTGTTCATGGGTTAATGCTGAAATTAGTTATGTGCAAGCTGATTGACTTATACCCACAAGTTTGTGACAAGGGTCTGCCAGATGCAGCTAAACTATCTCCAGGCGTTTCTAATTATTGATCATGGTGGCTGAGGCTGCTGGTCTTTGTAGCTCACCAATATTTGGAAGGCCACATGTTGTTTAGACTTTATTATGTGGTCATTATGTGCGAGATACACTTTCCCTCTCTTTCTAGCTCTGGAATGTATAATTTTTTCCTCTGAAATACTTGTTGTTGTTTTTAAAAAGAGAAGAAAATGAAATAGAACAGCCCCAAACATTGTAAAATATTGGATTTACTGGCATCATGTTGAAGGTTCAATGAGAAACCGAACTGTAAGGTTACTTGTAATGCTGACAGCAAAAGTTATGGACAAGAATTGCAGGTGTTTGGATGTGGTGTGATTAAAGATTGTTCTAATCCCGTGATGGCGAACCTATGGCATGCGTGCCAGAGGTGGCACACAGTGCCCTCTCTGTGGGCACGTGAGCCATCGCTCCAGTTCAGCTCTCCCATGCATGCGTGCATGCCTCCCGCCGGTCAGCTGGTCTTCGGGTCTTTGTGTCGTGTCCCACTCCTCCGCTGACGGCCGGGTCAGGGAAATCCGAATCAGGCTTGCCTCTGCAGCTCTGCCCAAAGTCCTAGCAAAGTCCTCAGAGCAGGCAGGAGACCAGTAAGTGACTTCAGCAAGATAAGTTCGACTTTTCCTGACTCAGAGACTGCCAGAAAGCAGATCCTTTATATAGGCCATGGGGTGTGGCTCCATGACTCAGCACTCATTAAGGCCTGTCCCTCCCTTCCTTCTGTTGCCTCCGCCTATCCAATCTTCTGATGCGAGGGTCACTCCAATCAGCTGTTGTTGGAAGTAAACTTTCCTCAGGCTCACATGCTGTGGAGGAGGGGGAGGGGTCTAGCTGCTCCGTTTGCCTGGGCATGGAGCCAGAACTGGGGCCGGGAGGCATACATTCCTCCGTGTTCGGGAGCAGATAAGCAGACCCCGGCTGCGGTGAGAGCGGACAAGACACAACACTTTGCCACGCACGTGTGGAAGGTGGGGCACGTGTGGGAGGCTGTGTGCGCATGTGTGTGGGAGTGTGCGCATGTGTGGGGGTGGGGTGCTTGCAGGGGCCCCACAGGCATGCACGGGTGGGTGGCCGCATGTGGGGATGCACATGCACGCGTGGGGGTGCACACACATGCGTGGGGTGAACATGCATGCACATGCTGGGCACATGCGTGAGAGCCACTCATGCATTGCATTTTGGGGGTTCAGGCACGCACGCACTTTGGGCACTTGGTCCAGAAAAGGTTAGCCATCACTGTTCTAATCTATATGAAATATATTTCCAGCTATATGCAGTATTGTAATAAGTATGAGTATTAGTATTGTATTATATTGTATACACTCATGCCTAAACCTATGCATACATAAATACAAAATGGTGGAGCAGGGGGAGAGCAAGATGGAAGCAAGGTATTTATTGCCACAATGCTCAGAGATTGACAAAAGCATGACTTGATGGTTGCCTGTGAGGGACAAAAAAAAAGAAAAGAAATACTAATCATGTGAAGTTGTCTTGGCAGAATCCAGGATATATCCATCAAACACATTTACTTTGGAAGAAAAGAAGAAATGGAGACTATCCATCAGTCCAAGTTGCCTTGCTGATAATTTCTCCTTTACAGGCTATGAAATTTATAGGCAGGAAAGTTTTTATCTTTGAAATCTCCACAGACACTTAATGCTCTTAAGTCGAGAGGAATTTGGAAAGTGACAGATCTCACCACTAATAGCTCTAAATCTGGGCTTTATGTCAACCAAAGGTGGTTCAGGAGTTAATTCAGATCCTGGGAAGACCACTGTGAGAAGCCAGTCCTGTCTGGTTTATTTATTTATTTTAAAGGTCACTTTTTGTGTGAATGCTGAGATAAATCATCCTGTTTAATTTTGGTGCCCCTTTGAATTGTGCAGTGAACTTTTAAGAGCTAACTTTTACAAGCATGGTGAGAAAAAAAATGGCATGTCCTAGTTTAAAAGAAATCAGTCTGGAATAAAGGAAAAACCACAGTGGGCAGCAAGGCAGAGAACTAAATACAAGGCAGGTGGTCAGATTTCACTATTTGAGAGCTCCTAGGGAAAATATATGTTATTTTGCAAAACTCCAGGGCTTTATTGCATTTTTATTTCCCAAGTCAAATTACCTGGCTATGTTGACATAACACACTAAACTAAGTGAGGTAAGTAAATATCTGGTGGCTACATTTGCACAACTTGCTAAAATTTAATTTTGATGTTTCTTTTCTGGCACAGCATATGCGATCCCAGAAAATGGGTCAAACCAGTATTCAGATTAAATACGTTGCGTGAAAGTAGCTGCTTGTCTTACAACAAAACATCTACTCAGTTGTTTATTTCCTTCCAACTTTATTAGGTAGGAAATTTATAATGTCAACTTTACGCAATCTAATGCCCTCCAGATGGCTAGGACTACAGTTGCCGGAACTCCTAGCTACAATGAGCAAAAAATTGTAGTCCTAACACAGCCCTAACTTCTGAGCCTTAAGCATCATATTCTTATATTTAAACCAGGGGTGAAATGCTCCCGGTTCTGACCAGATTGCCTGATCCGGTAGCGATGGCGGCAGGTGGTTCAGAGAACCAGTAGCAAAAATCCCTGCCCCCCCCCAATGCCCAGCTGAACCACGCGATCATCAGAGCTTTTTTTTTTTTTACTTTTAAAAGCATTTTTTCTTCAGCCGAAAATATTCTTTTAAAAGTAAAAAAAAAAAGCTTCTGATGATTGCGCAGCTCAGCTGGGATCGTCAGAGCCTTTTTAAAGCATTTTTTTACACCTCTTCAGCTGAAGAGGTTTTAGAATGCTTTTAAAAATAAAAATAAAAAGTTGGCCACACCCACCCAGTCACATTCCCCCCACAACCAAGCCACGCCCACAGAGCTGGTAGTAACAAATTTTACATTTCACGACTGATTTAAACCTACTGACATGAAAACACAAAAGATCTGCAGGGAAGTTGCACTAAAAACCGTGAGCATTCATTTGTCTCATTCATTTGTCTTCAGTAAGTTGCAAAGATCTTTCTAGGGTGTGCTTAATCTTTGGAATCCTTCAATGAGAAAATGGGCAGGCATAATTTCTCTGTTTCAGAAAAGAATAAAACCAGATTTTCCCTCAATTTTATTTCTACTATATTGAATGGGTTGGTCCTCAATTTAGGTCCGTTCATTTAGCAACTATTCAAAGTTCCAGTGCTAAAAAAAATTGATTTATAACCAACCGGTCCTTGCACTTATGACCATCACAATCTGCCTGTGGTTGTATGGCCAAAATTCAGACACTTAGTAGCTGACATGTATTTATGATGGTTCTGAAATCCTGGGATCACGTGATTAACAAGAAAAGTCAATGGGGAAAGTTGGATTCACTTAAAATGTGATTCACTTAACAACCAACACAAAAATATCTTAAAATTGGGTACAACACACTTAACACCACCTGTGCTTTGCAGTGGAAGTTCTGATTCCAATTATGGTTGCAAGTTGAGGATGATCTGTACATAATTCTACCCCCAAATCAGAAAATCTTGAGTTGGTGTTTTGGGATAGGTTTTGCCTGAAAGGAAGGACCAGAGCTCAGCTACATGTGTGCAATATAAGCATTTCCAGTTCTTTGCCTGTTTAATCTGGTTGGCATTCCTTATAGCCAGTTAATACTGAACAGTACAGATCGACTTTGAATTCTCTTCTTTAATCTTAAGTCTTCGTTAGGTCTTCTTCACTACTACCCATCAAAGTATTATGATTGACATTATCTGAGGTTGTTGCTAGTTCTCCTGGTTAATTTCATTCATATGGTCTCTTCTAGTCTAGCATTTCTCATATTCTGCTTAAAAAATACATAAATAAGGGATAGTGTGCAACCTTAGTGCAAACATTTCTCAATTCTGAATAATTTATTTGCTCTTCATTCCATCTCTTGGTTCCCAGACTTCATAACTCTTTACAATAAGTAGATAAGGTAACCCTGTAGGCCCATGTTTTAAGGACTATTCACAATCGGTTGCAGTCCAGCCAGTCAAAAACCTAACACAAAAATGGAGGACTTTTGGGAATTTCCTTAATTTTTCTGCTACCCATTCATAACATTAGCAAGGCGAACTTGAATATTGTACTTCTTTCTGTTCCGAATCCAGTTTATATATCTAGAAGTTCTCATTCCATATGTTGTTGAAAATTGAATCACAAATTCTTGAGCATTATCTTCCAGTATGTCATATAAATGCAACTGTTCAGTAGTTTGGACATTGCTTAGCATTTCCCTTTTCCCCAGTATTGGAATATAAATTGATACCCTCCTCCAGTCTTTTGGCCATTGCTGTGCTTTTCATATTTACCTAGAAATCTCCTGTTGCCCTTTAATGGCATTATCGTATAAGATTTTAAACAGTTCTGCTGGTATTTCATCAACTCCTGCAGCCTTGTTGTTAGCAGTATTTTCTAGGGTCCACTTAACTTCACATTTCAGAATGTCTGGCTCTTGTTCAGTGATCAAATACTTTCTGCCAATATTTGGGCCTGTGCTTGCTTGGGAACAGGAGTGATGTATGTCTATATATATTAGTTGCGTTTGCACAACACATTTAGTTATGCCAGTTAAGAGACCTAGTAGCCTCATTTGCAGAGGAAGCCAAGTTTTCTTAATTTTAATCACAATTAGTTTTTTTTTATGATTTAGCGTGTTGTGCAGACTCAGCCTATTTGATTAGTTTATGAATCACTATCCTTTATAATGGTGCTATGCTGCCTCACCATGGTGGGAGGTGTTCCTGGGAGGGATGAATAAAGTTGTGTACCCCAAAACCATATGCTCTAAGTAGGGTCATGCACAGTATGAAGATCATTCTACTTGCCCAGCTTAAGTAATCAGCCACCTATATCCCACCTATATATCCCACCTATATCCCACTATATCCTAAGGGATGTGGTGGCTCAGTGGCTAAGATGCTGAGCTTGTTGACGAAAGGTCGGCAGTTCAGCAGTTTGAATCCCTAGTGCCGTGTAATGGGGTGAGCTCCCATTTCTTGTCCCAGCTTCTGCCAACCTAGCAGTTCGAAAGCACGTAAAAAATGCAAGTAGAAAAATAGGGAGCAGCTTTGGTGGGAAGGTAACAGCGTTTCGTGCGTCTTTGGCATTTAGTCATGCCAGCCACATGACCATGGAGAGGGTCATGAAATTTCAGGAGAAATTTTCTGACAGTTAGAACAATTAATAAGTGGAACAATTTTCCTGCAGAAGTTGTGAATGCTCCAACACTGGAATTTTTTAAGAAAATGTTAGATAACCATTTGTCTGAAATGGTGTAGGGTCTCCTGCCTGGGCAGGGGGTTGGACTAGAAGGCCTCCAAGTCCCTTCCAACTCTGTTGTTGTTGTTGTTGTTGTTGTTGTCCCTTCCAACTCTGTTGTTGTTGTTGTTGTGATGATGATGATGATGTTGATGATGTCTTTGGACAGCACTGGCTCTTTGGCTTTGAAACGGAGATGAACACCGCCCCCTAGAGTCAGGAACTCTAGCACATATGTACGAGGGGAACCTTTAACTATATCCCACAGCAGCAATATAGGAAGGTTCGGGAGGCAATCATTTTAGTGATGACAAAGATACTCTGTAGGACAAGAGTAAGCCACTCTTATATTTTCTCAAGTAAACCACATGGATAGACGAGACAGAATGTTTATTGCTGTAATCCCAGATGACAGGCCCTTCAGATTAGAGCTGAAGAACTTTCATCCGAGCATTGATGGTATTTATGATCTGTATTTATATTAAAGCTTTCTTTAGTGTCTGCTATTGCTATGCAAGAAATAGTTCTGAAACTGCAGAATTATAGTGGAAATATGGAATGTACAAAGTATGAACATGGGAAAGATCAATACAGGCAGTCCTTGACTTATGACTGTCCTTGACTTATGATGGTCTTAAGAGCAGACAGGTTGTTAAGGGCCTGAATTTTGTTCATGTGACCATGGGAATGCTGCAACAGCCATGGTTTTGGGCAGGTGTCACAAGGTGTCATAAATCAAGGACTACCCATATAATAAAAGATGAAATAAATCAATTGCAAATTGCCATTTTGGCATCAGCTAGTTGAAATTGGATTGGATCTGGACACTTTCAGTCATAAGATCATACTGTTTACTATTCAAGACATACACAAAAAAACAAGGGATGGCAAGAAAGGAAGATTCGTTAGAAACTTACTGGCTGCATTTGTATAACTGTCAACTTGGGTTAGTTGCTTTCATTGTGTGACTTAAGTGTTATCTACACCCAACCTGTTTGATTAGTTTATGATTGAATACATGGTAGACCCGGAAAGTGGGTTAATTGAGTAACCAGGTGAAACATATTGTATAATGGTGGCATAGTACAATTTTTCAATTGAAATTTATGTAAATATTTATTATATTTGTAAGGCTGCCTGATTCCATAGCAACTCTGGGCTATTGTGTTCATGATCACCACCCATTTGGTGGTGTTTAAAGGAGGCACTTTTTTACCTGTGCTCATTTTGTGGGACTCTTAATCAGCAAGTGACAGCTGGTAACCGTTGTTTACCCCATCTTCGGTAGAGAAGCTGCTACGGTAACAGCTATTAAGCAATGATATATGCACCATTGGCAAAGGTGGACCATATCCTTCCCCATCAACCCAAATTGTCAAAAATGCTGCCTTCTTTTCTTAACGAAAAAAGGGTAAGAAATAGGGCTTGATTTAAAAACATAGATTTAAGTCCTGCAATAACTTATTATAAAATGGAAGCATTTCTTCTTCTACATTCTAGCTAGCTGGTCATAGCTTGTTTCACTGTTCCATTCTAGTTTCACTAATAAACATGTGGGGTTTTTAATGGTCTTTGAGCACATGCAATACTCTGAATTCTTCTTTTTCTTCCTTAGCTTTTTTCTTTATTTTTCTTTATTTTTTCTTCTACCAACCTTGGGTCCCCAATGGATGTCTAACCTACTTGTTTTCCTCTGGGTAGCCCTATTTGTCTACATAGTTCTTTAGCATCTGAGTGTTCTGTTAGTCCAGTGACTCCCAACTTTTTGGACACCAACAAACAGTTCCGTGGGGAGAAGTTTTTCTGTGGACCGGAGGGGACAGCATGGTTTTGTGTGCTGCCCACATGTGCGAATGGAGCTTCTCTTGTTTGCGTGGCCCGATTACTGGCATGCTGCAAATCGATGCTGGTCCATGGACCAGGGGTTGGGGACCCCTGTGTTAGTCCATAGAAGGGAAACTACAACAAAATATTGCCGCATGACAATTCCGGTCAGTTGGTCTTTCCCAGAGGAGTTGAAGTACCATATTTTTCAGAGTATAAGATGCACCTTTCCCCCCCAAAAAAGAGGGTGAAAATCTGGGTGCGTCTTATACACTGAATGTAGCCCCGCCCAGCTTCTCAAATGGAGGTTTTGGGAAAACCATCAGAAACGAAGCTTCAGAAAAGAAGCCCCCAAACAGAACTTCAGAAGCTTTTTTTTCTGAAACTGTTTTGGAGGCTTTCAGAGGCAGAAATAAAAGTTTCAGAAGATTCAGAGTTTCAGAAGATTCAGAGGCAGAAAAAAAAGCAAAAAAAAAAAAAAAAAAAGGCAAGGCGCAGAGCTCACAACCAAAAGCTGTTGCTAAAATTCACCTCTGGGAACAGCTGATTGGGGGTATTCCAGGAGGATGATCCACTTGCCAATCAGCTTTTTTCTTATTTTCCTCCCCAAAAACTAAGTGCGTCTCATATTCTGAAAAATACAGTAACCAGTTTCCACCTGGAATACTGGGTCTGGTTTTGCTCACTGCAGTAGAAGGAGGATGCTGAGGAAATGAAAAGAATGCAGGAAAGAGTAACGAAGATGATGAGGGGTGAGGAGGCGAAGTCCTATGAAGACGTTAAAAGAACTGGGTATGTTTAGCCTAAAGAAGAGCAAGCTGAGGGGAGAAATGATAGCAATCTTCCAATTCTTGAAAGGGAAGAGGCTGTGGATTTATTCTCAGTAATACCTGAGATTAAGACAGTAATTGGGATTTGTACAGAAAAAGATCCAAACTGAAATAAAGAGCAGTTTTCTGACTCTTAAGGAGTAGTTCTCAATCTGTGGTCTGTGGACCCCTGGGGAGCTGTGATGTTGCCACAGGGGATCTGCGAAGGCGTGAAGAAATGTTCTGATTTAAATCTTGAGTTAAATCTTAGTAGTCCATGGCCACAAAAGGTAGTTAAAGGGGATCTGTGGTGAAGAAAAGGTTGAGAACCACTGTCTCACAACATTTTTCTTACTCTTGACCACTAGGCATGGTACCATTCACATCTTTGGAAATGTTTTTTAACTTTAGTTGAGTTTGTACAACATATTTAAGGCCAGGTGAAGACTTGGTGGCTGTATATCCACTCTGCTAAATTTTTTATGGCTTGGCACGATTGTGTCAAGAAACGTAGTGCAGCTGCTCCTAAAGAAGAATCTCTTTACTTGTCCCAAAGGTGCTTTTCCAAGAGACAACTGGACTTTCTGGTTTTTCTTTGAAGACGTTTTGCCTCTCATCCAAGAAGCTTCTAGGATGACTGGGAATCTCCATAGACACACTTTACTCATATATGATTCTACCAATTTCTCTCTACAATATAAATTTCTGCCAATCAAAAACTTGTTTCCTAAACTAACAAGTCCAAGACACATCTGTTTTTATATAGAAGAAGAATTATTTGATTGTGTCTTAATCATTTCATTTGTATAATTTGATACAATTATTATCCTATTAATATTATGAATGATGGAATACTTTTATAAAGCTGTTATGATGGAAAAAGTATCTTTTTTACTTTGTGGGCATAAATTGCTTCAGGGCAACTAAGTGACTGCACACATACACCATGATTAACCAGGTCAGATAAAGATTCAGCAGTTGTATTTGTATAGCAGGCTATGCTTGGTTAATGTAATCTTGAATAGATTAGCTTTTTATGTTTTTCCTTTGTTATATGAGTTCAGTCTGCTTATGGTGCAGTGTACTTGTGTGAATCCAAAACATGTTTTAATTTTAAACATGTCTTATGTAAATGCAGTACCTTATATCACTAAATTTGTGTTTCAGATTATATATTAAACAATGACTTTCTTAAGTGGGATTTTCCCTACAAGAATCCTTACTTCTGGTGATTGAAAAGGTGAAATTCAATTCAACTGGAGGTCACTAACTCTGGAATTACTGTGACAGTCCATCAAGAGTGTAAATTTATTTGAATATTTAATTTAGATCAATCTTGTTCAACACTAGAATGCTTACTTGAATTGCGTAACACTCAGTATACACCATGAAAGATGCATCACCTGCTTTGATGTGGAGACTACCAGATTCTACCCTAGAATATTCAGATATGGCTGCAAACTTTTGGCTGAGAACCTAGAAAGCCATAACAGTAATGCAAAACAACCTGTCCCCAACTTAATGTCTTCCATATGTCTCAATATTAACACTCATCTTTACCACCCAGTATGAAGAGAATTATGATTCATCCACCCATCTGGAAGTGCCGCACTAGGAAGATCCAACAACTGCATTGGCAAAATTGGCTGGGCTTGGCTCATTTTAAACTTGTTTAGCTTTATTTGTGTTTTAGCATTCTTGTGCAAAATATCTATTTGGATGGATGTCAGTGTTGTGTGAACCTGAAAAATGAATTAAACTCATTATCAGGCTAATTATAAGTTTGTTATGGTATAAATGGATCTATTATTTGACTTGTGATAAAAAGAACGGAATGGGCTACAGGACTTTTGTAGAGATGTACAATATTGCTTCCCAGGAGCTCTCCGTGGTACTGAAATATGACCCCCTTTTATGGAGTTATGCACTGTCTCAGATATCTACCTTGTCAATAAAGGGTCCTCCATCATTCCAAATCGATTCTGTTAAAACTAGAGATGAACATCCCTTTTTATTCCTTACAAATAGCACATTTCTGTAAGGGTAAGTTGTCTGGAGTCTTGTTGCATGCAAATGTTGGACAGCACTGAGGCATTAAAGCCAAAGATGTCTGGTGCTATTCTTTCTTTCTTTCTGGCATCCTTTCCCCACCTCCCTCCCCCATACATCTCTTGCTCTCTCGTGCTAATACCTTTCTTGTTCTAGCCTTCTTTGCACTGCCAGGAAAAGAGCCAGTCATTTCCCCATAGATCGGAATTGATTGGCTGAAAAGTGTTTTTGAAACTAGGCTGAGGGCCATGTGACCCTAGGGCAGCCTGTCGCTCACCCCTGCTTTAAACTTCCTACCAAAAGCTTCCTGCCAATGTTCAGTTCAGCTAGAACTTCATCAGCTTATTTTCCCCTAGAATGGATCCTGAACCAAAATGTTTAGCTTGCCAGAGAAAATAACACATGCTGGCTGGGGATAAAGGGAGTTGTAACCCTACACAGAGGACACCCAGTTGAATAAGCCTGGGGTAGAAAAAAAAACCTGGGCTTTAACTAGACAGTGATTTAATTCTGTGTAAGACAGCTGGAATCACATGCATAGAAAGAAATGTTGGCAGTAAGAGGCATCATACCAAGCTGGGATGGTTTTATATACAGAAAAAGTTGATTGAAAAGTTTTAATAAAACTGGGAAGTTGTCCTTGGATACTTCTGGATGATAAGTTTGGTAACAGCATATAAAAAGACAAAACTTTTAAAATGCACATGACTTACCGCTTTAACATAACATAACATAACATCAGAGTTGGAAGGGACCTTGGAGGCCTTCTAGTCCAACCTCCTGCCCAGGCAGGAAACCCTACACCATCTCAGTCAGATGGTTATCCAACATTTTCTTAAAAATTTCCAGTGTTGGAGCATTCACAACTTCTGAAGGCAAGTCGTTCCACTTATTAATTGTTCTAACTGTCAGGAAATTTCTCCTTAGTTCTAAGTTGCTTCTTTCTTTGATCAGTTTCCACCCATTGCTTCTTGTTCTACCCTCAGGTGCTTTGGAGAACAGCCCGACTCCCTCTTCTTTGTGGCAGCCCCTGAGATATTGGAACACAGCTATCATGTCTCCCCTAGTCCTTCTTTTTGTTAAACTAGACATAGCCAGTTCTTGCAACCGTTCTTCATATGTTTTATCCTCCAGTCCCCTAATCATCTTTGTTGCTCTTCTCTGCACTCTTTCTAGAGTCTCAACATCTTTTTTACATCGTGGCGACCAAAACTGGATGCAATATTCCAAGTGTGGCCTTACCAAGGCATTATAAAGTGGTACTAACACTTCACGTGATCTTGATTCTATCCCTCTGTTTATGCAGCCCAGAACTGTGTTGGCTTTTTTAACAGCTGCTGCACACTGCTGGCTCATATCTAAATGGTTATCCACTAGGACTCCAAGATCCCTCTCACAGGTACTACTATTGAGCAAGGTACCACATATACGGTACTGGTGCATTTTGTTTTTGGCCTAAATGTAGAACCTTACTTTTTCACTGTTGAATTTCATTTTGTTAGATAGCGCCCAATGTTCAAGTCTGTCAAGATCTTTCTGAAACTTGAGCCTATCTTCTGGAGTGTTGGCTATTCCTGCCAGCTTGGTGTCATCTGCAAATTTGATGAGTTCCCCATCTATCCCTCGTCCAAGTCATTGATGAAGATGTTGAAGAGTACTGGGCCTAAAACAGAGCCTTGGGGTACTCCACTGCATACTTCCCTCCATGTGGATGTAGTTCCGTTGAGGACTACACGTTGAGTGCGGTTGGTCAGCCAGTTACGAATCCATCTGGTGGTGGTGCTGTCTAACCCACATTTTCTACTTTATCTAGTAGTAGGTTATGGTCTACTTTATCAAATGCTTTACTGAAGTCCAAGTAAATTATATCAACAGCATTCCTCTGGTCTACTAATTTTGTCATTTTGTCAAAGAATGCGATAAGATTAGTCTGGCATGATCTGTTTTGACAAACCCATGTTGGCTTTTGGTTATTACTTTGTTTGCTTCTAGGTGTTCGGTGATTCGTTGCTTGATTATCTTTTCCAGAATCTTCCCGGTATTGAGGTCAGACTGATAGGTCTGTAGTTTCCTGGATCTGTTTTTCCTTTTTGAAGATGGGAACTACATCAGCTCTTTTCCAGTCCTCTGGCAGCTCCCTGTGCTCCAGGATCTTTGAAAGATATAGTTCAGTGGTTCTGAGATCACGTCTGCCAGTTCCTTCAGAACCTTGGGGTGTAATCCATCCGGTCCTGGTGATTTGAACTCGTCTAGGGTAGACAGGTGTTCACTTACCATTTTCTTCCCTATTTTAACTTGTGTTTCTAATCTGTTTTTGTAGTGCTGTTTTGATAGGTTGGATTGTTTTTCCTTTTGTGTAAGACAGATGCAAAATATGAGTTAAGTAGATCTGCTTTCTCCCTGTTGCTTGTCATCTTCTTGCCACTTTCTCCCAGCAATGGGCCAATTGTTTCCTTGACTTTTTTCTTGTTTTTAACATGTTGGAAGAAGCTTTTTTTGTTATTTTTTACTTTTGTCGCTAGCCTTTGTTCATTGTGAGCCTTAGCTTTCCTCACTTCATCTTTACAGGCTCGGGCTGTTGCTGATATTCTGCCTTAGTTATTTGCCCCTCTTTCCACTTTTTATATTTGTCCTTTTTGTCTTTCAATTTGTCAGATAGTTCTTTATGCATCCATGCTGGTTTCTTTTGAGATCTACTATTTTTCTTCTTCATTGGTATTGTGTTAGACTGTGCTTTTATAATCTCACTTTTCAAAATTTCCCAAGCTTCTTGAGTTGTTTTCCCCCTGAGGATTCTCATCCATTGAATCCTTCTCAAGCTCTCTCTAAGTTTATTGAAATTAGCTCTCTTAAAGTCCAAGACTCTAGTTTGACTTTGTTCTACTACTTGTATTTGCTTAATGTCCAGTGCTGTGATTTATAAGAGCGATGCAGGGTAGAATGCATATGCTGAATGTCTATTATTCTGTCTGTCTGTTTGGTACTGTGATTAACAAACTGTTTCCAGTTTGAACAGCTACTCGGTTCAAATCTCTCATATATTTTGACTTGTTAGGACTGGGAAGATTGTGCTACGTGACCCTAGGTAAGTGAATTCTTCTTTACCGTAACAATTTATTTTCTGTGCAGGTAGAAATTGAAAAATTGACCTACCAGATAATGTAGAATAATTATTGAACATTCGCAATACTCTGAGTACTTAATGCCTTTCAGTAATAAATGGAAGATATTTATGTCACATGCCTGTAGAGGTTGAGCTATTCATAAATGATGACGGGGCAAATTTGGATTTTTCAGTGGTACAATAAAGTAAGCACTCTTCACACAATGAAGGACATGATTTTCTTGTTAGTACCTTATATTTTGCCAGGAAATATACAGTATCTTTTGAAGTTACTTGAAAGTAACCCAATAAATGTAGAAACATTAGAACTTAAATTTATAGAACTTAAAATTTTGTGCAGGACTGGAAAACAAAAATTATTCTCAGGTCATAGATTATAGCCTAAAGAGTTTTATAAAAGTGACCATTGGCAGAGATACCAGCTGTCTTTAAACATTGTGCTTAGAGATTTAAACCAAAATCGGCTGAGTCCACAACAGATTGGACCTGGCAAGTATTATCCAAGCTGTAGTTTCATCCTGACCTGACCAGAGTGGATCATGATTTAAATCTCTGGTAAAAAGGCTTGATTTAAATCAACTTGATTTAAATCATAATTTTTAAAGAACAACTGTCATCCGTCCCACAGTGGCTCCTCCTCTGACCCGTTCTTGACTCACCCAATATTGCTGAATATACAATGCTCATGCTACATAACTAAGCTCCATTTCATGCTGAATAAACTACATTAGTAATGTATCTTAAATAGAAACTGTCTTTAAATAGATTTTTACTCCAAAAGCATTTTATTAAAATGAATTTGATAAAAATAAAAAAAATATTTTTTTTAAAAAAAATTTATTAAAAAATCATCGATTTTTATCCACCCTGGACCTGATTATTGTAAAGCATTTCTTTTGGACCTATCTTTAAGGATTGTCTAGAACAGGGGTAGTCAACCTTTTATGCCTATCGCCCACTTTTGTATCTCTGTTAGTAGTAAAATTTTCTAATCGCCCACTGGTTCCACAGTAATGCGCCATGTATCGTTATCTGCGCATGCCTCTCGTGCATCGTGAATTGGGTTTGGGAGGGGCGCTGGCTACCAGCTCTGCTTGTCTGTTACAGCTAGGTGGTGTGGGGGAGATGCGCAAGCTATTCTGGGATGAGGCTCTTTTGTTTGCGGTCGCACTGTAGTGCCATTTAGTTTCACTTACGTAACGTGAACTAAACTTATGCGCAGGCAATATAAATAGTATATTTTCAGAAATTTAAATTGTCACAGGGAATTTTATGAAAACCTGATGAAAATGTTTTTAAATAATGCTATGAAAATTTTTTAAAAAGTCAAATTAAAAAAAAGAAAATTGCTTCAGTATCGGAAAAAATCCCTACTGCCCACCATGAAAGCTGGAACACCCACTAGTGGGTGGTAGGGACTAGGTTGACTACCACTGGTCTAGAAGCTCTAGTTGACACAACAGTGGCAACTAGACTAACTGATCACACAAACTAAGCAAATAATAAAAATTGAGAAAGTGATTATCGGCACATTGACTGCCCTACCCAGAAATCTTGGATGGCCCTTGGAAAATCTGCTCATTGATAACATTTCCATCTGTCAATTATGAAAGGCCACACTGCTTTGACTCATACACATGTTATATACATTACAGTATCCTAGAGTTTGGAGAAGACCCTGGTGTAAATAAAAGTCAACAGAAGCTAAAGGACTGGCAGCTGTGATTTCATGTTGTTGTATATGTAATAATAATGAAATCATTAATGAAACCATTAATAATATCTCCCTTACCAAGATCCTAATATCTCCCTTAGCAGGCTCCCTTACCAAGGATTCTAGGTGGATAAAAATGCCACATCTGACTGATTTTGCAATCAACCATAATACATAAACATAAATATAGACTTTCTGGTTTTTCTTTGAACATGTTTCACTTCTCATCCAAGAAGCAAAATGTCTTCAAAGAAAAACCAGAAAGTTCAGTTGCCTCTTGAAAAAAAAACAATTTTGGGATAACCATGATCTAGATGACTGAGAATCTCCATAGATGTAAATAAATATACTACTATTATTCTGATATGTACATCATAATAACAGTATATCTATTTTGCAAGACATCCTTGAGTTTGCAATTCTAGATACAATCAATAATGATAATTTATTAAATTTATATTTGCTTATATTGAAAGATGAAAGACAAGCACTAGTCTGCAAATATACATACAATTTAAGGTCTTATTTTCATTTTTAAAGCCATAAATAGTTTGGGCTTGGCAATATAATGGACAACATATCTCAGTTGGAATCAGTCTATTAGAATAGAATGGAATAACAGAGTTGGAAGGGACCGTGGAGGTCTTCTAGTCCCACCCTCTGCTTAAGCAAGAAACCCTACATCACATCAGACAAATGGTTATCCAAAATCTTCTCAAACTTTCCAGTGTTGGAGCATTCACAACTTCTGGACACAAGTTGCTCCACTGATTAATTGCTCTAACCTTCAGGAAATTTCTCCTTAGTTCTAAGTTGCTTCTCTCCTTGATTAGTTTCTTCCCGTTACTTCTTGTCCTACCCTCAGGTGCTTTTGGAGAATAGCTTGACTTCCTCTTCTTTGTGGCAGCCCCTGAGACATTGGAACACTGCTATCATGTCTCCACTAGTCCTTCTTTTCATTAAACTAGACATACCCAGTTCCTGCAACTATTCTTCACATGTTTTAGCCTCCAGTCCCCTAAGCATCTTCGTTGCTGTTCTCTGCACTCTTTCTAGTGTCTCCACATCTTTTTTTACATTGTGGCGACCAAAACTGGATGCAGTATTCCAAGTGTGGCCTTATCAAGGCATTATAAAGTGGTATTAACACTTCATGTGATCTTGATTCTATCCCTCTGGTTATGCAGCCTAGAATTGTGTTGGCTTTTTTGGCAGCTGCTGCACACTGCTGGCTCATAGTCCACCAGGACTCTAAGATCCCTCTCACAGTTACTGCTATGGAGCAAGGTACCACATATACTGTACCTGTGCATTTTGTTTTTCTTGCCTAAATGTAGAACCTTCCTTTTTTCACCATTGAATTTCATTTTGTTAGTTAGCGCCCATGTTCAAGTCTGTCAAGATCCTTCTGCATCTTAAGCCTATCTTCTGGAGCGTTGGCTATTCCTGCCAGATTGGTGTCATCTGGCACCAATCGAGATGTTAAGGTCAGGCATATAAAGGTCAGGCCATATAAAGATGTCAATGTTTTTGGAGACTCAGGCAAAGACGAAGAATCTTCATCTCTGTTGTTTCTTTTGTTATGGCATGAATTCCCTCAGGGCTTCTGCTCGGAGACCTTTTTCTTTAGCCAGGCTTTTCAATTTGGGCAATTACAGTGGAATAAAGTGGGATAAAATCAAATCAACAATACTAATACAATAATAATGTAAAAATAGCAACAGTCAAGAAGATGCCAAGCCATATGCCTTGTTTTCTTAAGCCACA
Source organism: Ahaetulla prasina (assembly GCF_028640845.1). NCBI lineage: Eukaryota > Metazoa > Chordata > Lepidosauria > Squamata > Colubridae > Ahaetulla > Ahaetulla prasina. Next base: position 25,923,188 of record NC_080539.1, on the reverse strand, counting down.
AAGTCTGAGGTCTTATCTCACATTAAAGCATAAACCAAACAAAGCGTTTTAGAGCTTAGTACAAAGCATGAACTTGGTTGTATATTTTCACTGATCAAAGAGAAAGAGCTAAGCTGCTCTGACATAATGGAGGGACAGTGAGATGGGAGGTTTGCCAATGTGTGAGCTGCGTATATCCTGCAGGACATGAATAAGGGTTTCAAAAGGAAGGCTGGGGTATCCCGGGGATGGGGGAGGTATTGGGGGTGAAAAAAGAGGCTTAGAAGGAGGTATTGAAAGAGAGAAAAAAGGAGAGGAGGAAAAAGGAACCTGAGGTGAAAATGCAAAAGATTTTTGAAATTTGAAATTACCAAACAAACCTATTATTTAACATTTAGTAAATGCAACAGAAAATTCCTGTCTATATTCTGTATGCCTTTGCTTACACACAAAATTCTGTCTGCCATTTTAAGTTGTGGTTGGGTTGGTGATTTTGTTTGATTTCTGAATTTTTGTTTTGATACTGCTTTCGTTGACTCTGCTCTTGCTTAGTTGTGAACAAAGCACAGCGTCCTTTGAGATAGAGGCAGTCCATAAATATTGTAAAGGAAATAAATAAATAATATCTACGCCTAAAATGCATAAAACATGCATAGCATCTCTTTCCCCTGCTAGGTATACATAACGTTCATTTGAATTGGACATTCTGCTTTATTGGGTACCCTTTCTTCATCGTTAATTTGTTAATAATTATAAATAATTTATTTGGATGTATAGGTCACTAATTCAGGAGATTCTAGGCAGGGTACAGGATAAAAGCAGCAGTATAAATTACATAGACAAATATAGTGCATTGAGGGAAAGTCATACTTAAATACCAACAACCTGTCCACTGGTTGGTATCACAAATCAGTGTGGCTTATTTAACGAAATCAGGTTTTAGAACTTCTCTAAAATATAGCAAACTCCCAGGGCTACAGCATTCCGGAGGATGGGAGAAGCAACAAAGAAAGCAGGTTTGAGATCCTGCAAGAGGACCCTGGTGAGACCCAGACCATGCCTACCCTTCATGATGTAGGGCTTTATAGGAGACAACCATTTAGTCCAACCTCCCGCCCAAGCAGACCATACACCATTCTTGACAGATGACAGTTCAGTCTTTTCTTGAAAGCTTCCAGTGATGAAGCTCCCACCACTTCCGAAGGCAAGCTGTTCCATTGGTTGATTGCCCTCACTGTAAGAAAACTTTTCCTTATTTCCAGGTTGAATCTCTCCTTGTTCAGTTTCGATCCATTATTCCTTGTCTGGCCTTTGGTGCTTTGGAAAATAGCTTGACTCCTTCCTCTCTGTGGCAGCCTGTCAGATATTGGAACACTGCTATCTTGTCTCCCCTGGTCCTTCTCTTCACTAGACTAGCCATGCCCAGTTCCTGCAACCGTTCATCATATGTTTTAGCCTACAATCCCCTAGATTTGTGCAAAAGGTTTCTTGGTCATATCTGCCATCTGCTCTTCTATCAAAGCCAAGTGTCCAATTATATTCTGGTTTTGCCTGGGGAACTGTAACCCCATCAAGAATTAAAATGGTTGATCACAGTTGATCCATGAACCCAGAGCCACATGCTCTTGCTAGGATTGAACCTATCCTGCTCCTACCCATCCAGATCTTCAGGATTCATATTCACAGCATCACTTGGTGGGCAAGCATTCCAGATATACAACTGAATATAATCAGTGTACTGGTGATACCTGATTCCCCAGCAGTCTAATACAGATGTTAAATAGAAGAGGCAAGACCTAAGGAAGCCACAAGCCCTACGGTTTGATTCTTTTGCCCCAACCACACCAATTGGATTTGCCCTCAGAAAAAGGAGAACAACTGCAAAATAATGCCTTATCTTGCCCAACCCTGAAGTCAGTCCAAAAGGGTACCATGATTGAGGGTACAGAAAACCATATAAAGGTCAAAGAGGATCAAGAGAGTTGCATCATCCTTATGCCATGCCTATCAGAGGGTCATTCTCAAGCAACATCAATGTTATCTTGGAAGTATATCCCAACCTGAATGAAAAGCTTGAAATAATTTCTAGGGCCTTTAAAGCTTCCCAAAAGGGGATATTGGAAAAGGAACACACATTATCTAGTAACATTAGGTCCAGCAAGGGTTTCCTGAAGAAGAGGTGTACCATCGCCTCTTTTAAGGCAGGAGGGACAACAGCCTTAAAGATGAAGTCACCACTGCCTTGACTCAACCATATTTCTTACGGGCAGCCTTAAGAGGACAAAAGGGACATTGATCTAGCCTTCAGATCAGGGGTGAAATGCTACCGGTTCGGACCAGATCGCCCGATCCGGTAGAGATGGCGGCAGGGGGTTCGGAGAACTGGTAGCAAAAATCCCTGCCCCTCTCCCCACCATGCCCAGTTGAGCTGTGCAATCATTAGAGGCTTTTTTTAAAACTTTTAAAAGCAGTTTTTCTTCGGCCGAAAAGATGCTTTTCAAAGTAAAAAATAAAAAGCCTCTGATAATCGCGTGGCTCAGCTGGGATTGTCAGAACCCTTTCAAAACATATTTTCTACAAGCTGTTCGGCCAAAGAGGCTGTAAAAAAATGGCTTTTAAAGGATTCTGGCGATCAGGCAACTCACTTGGGATCGTCAGAATCCTTTCAAAGCATTTTTTTTTACAAGCTCTTCGGCCGAAGAGGTTGTAGAAAAAATACTTTTAAAAGTTAAAAAAAAAGTTGGCCACGCCTACCTACTCCCCCAAGCCACGCCCACAGAACTGGTAGTAACAAATTTTACATTTCACCCTTACTTCAGATGGCTACACTTCACATCTCAGAGGACCTTGTTCTCATCATCAAGATTCATAGGCTTAAACACCTCCCAGATGACAGAGGAAGACCCTGTCTCAGTCACTTTAATAGGGCCTGCCTACTCAGAATCTAACTTGAAGTACGTACATATGAGTGATTGTATCCAAATGCCTAGCATAATCTTCACAGCAAACCTTATGATATTCATCGGACTCCTCTGTTCTTAAAAACGTGAGGGTTACCCTAAATAGCTGGACAGCATTCTGCAAATAGTTGAGTGGTGCGGTGGCCTAATGGTGGAGCTCTCACCTCAAAATCAGGAGGCTGTGAGTTCGGTCCTAGGTACAGGTGGATAGTTCTTTTTCTGGGCACACATATCTGCTGAAAAAAACTCCACATTGGCAACAGGAAGGGCATCTGGCCAGTAAACACTCAGGTCCATTCAGTTGCCCAGACTCTACCCCGCAAAGAATTATGCGGTCATTAAAAGAGGATGATTCTGCAAATAGTTACCTTTTGTTACTCTTACTGCCCCCATTTAGTCCTTAATGGAGACTCATACACATAACCATTTAAGCTCACTCACAGCTGTTTTCCCATGATCTGTTGGTTCATTTTACAGAGCTCCTAGTAAACCAAAGAATGCCCCAGAATTGGGGATTAGGAGCAATCTGATGCTAGGCTGTGATGATTAATGGTCAAACTGCTCACCAAATCTCTGAAAACCAACAGGATCCATAAGGTCCCTGGGACAGATTCAGAGGTGGGCTGCTGCTGGTTTGGACCAGTTCAAGCAAACCGATAGTTTCAACCACCAGCTGGGCCCACCTACCCGCTCCGGTGCTTTCCTGTCCTATATATCTCACTCTCTGGCTTGCTCGCCCCATCCATGCAGCCCAGCTGATTTCTGCACCTCGCCCGCTTTACTCACCCAAGAAGATGTGCTGGAAGCCGTGCGCATAAAATCACCAGGTGTTTAAAGCCGCACGCAAGCACGGAAGGCGCACGTGAGATTGAACCGCGCATGCCTGCACACACTCACATTTTCGGTTCTGCACTAGGTGAACCAGTTGTTAACTTACGTGACGCCCACCTCTGGGCACATTGCTTGAATCTGGAGGAATGCCATACTAGAAACCTCTAGTACAACCAGAGACTGATCTGATCATGACAAAGGGTCAATATTAATATTCCTCAATTCATATCACAGTTGATATGAAACAAAAAACAAATTACCTGGTGGTCACTGGAGTGATTTGGACCCTTAATGATCTGGGTCATGTTCAGGGTTGTTACATCAAAGATTTCCTTGTAAGACCTTCACACTAATGATTCAAGAAATAGTTTAAGGCCCTAGAAGGCAAAGTCAAATCACAGGCAAATATACTGCTATTTTATCAAGTTTTGCTTGCGAATGTCTTACAATGATTGCTTAGAGTGAATTGATCAAATATAATTTTCCTGATTGCAGAATATGGCTGTAACCAAAATGTCTCCCATTTATCGCTCCAATTATGGTTGCTTTAGAGAAAATACAATTTCCGTGATTGTGGGACATGTCTGCTTTTATTTATTTGATTAGAGTTAGACGCCACCCAACTCCAAAGCTTCTCTGTAGCCAAAAAGTCTCCTTCAAGAAGAGGGTTGGATGTGAAATAATCTCTCTCATAACTTACTGTTATCTACAACAGATGGAACACAACTTATCGATGGTCTGGGCTTTTTATTTTCCTCTCGGGGAGGACAAAACTCTCCGGAATGATGCTGTGTTATGATATAGCTTCATGTTGAGAATTCTGGAGTCTCCTGGCACTGCCAGCTGCTGGGAGAATCTACTCTCCCCTTTGCTGAGAAGTGAGAGAGACTGGAAAATGTTCCCCTCAGCTGTCAGAAATTCAGCCAGTGTTCCCTTCTGATACGACTTAAAAAACGAAGTGCTTAAACTGGCAGCTTCTGTATTTAGAGAAAAGAGAGGTCTGCTGGGCCGATGCAGAATGCCTCTCTCTCTGACTGTTATTTGCTCCTGAGTTTTACTATTCACTTGAATTAAATAGCATATTTGGGAGCAGAAAAGCCTCAAGGATGTTTCCTTGCTAGAAATGTATTCTGCTCCCCACCCCACTCCCCCAGCATATTCCAAAGTAGGAGTGTCCTGTGGCAGCTTTTTCTTCCTATTTATGGAACGATTTTTGTTTTTTGAAGGTGCATTTAATATAATGTGAAGTTTGGCTCTTATAGTTCTCTTTCCCTTTTACTCTGCTGGATTTTATGCTGCCCTGCAGAATAGACCAGTAGCTGTTGTTTTGCATTGCCCAGCTGTGTTCTCATTAGCCTTCAAGTACACTGTCAATAATTTGCTTTGTTTTTAATGCTTTCCTTTAGCTATTCCAGCTTGGCCTCTTTTTTTTTTTCCTTTCTTTCTCCGAGGCTGCAATCAGATGTAGAAGTAAAGGATGACTGAGCACAGGGGGAAAAGCACCAGCTGTATGACCAGAGGCCCAGGCAGGTGACTCCATAACCACTGTGCAGGAGACTCAGGTCTGGGTCTAATTAGTGGCTTTTGGAGGGGAAAAAGGAAACCTTTGGCAGGAAGCAAGATGCTCTGCTATCTTTGCTTTGACTTGAAAAAGGAGTCCTCACTATGGTGTGAAGGGGTTGGAGAGCGTGTGCGCAGCGCGCATAGTCTGGGTGGGTGGACTGGAGAAATGGAGACTGACAATTTCAGCTATTGGCCACCCTAAATCCCAGTAACTTGGGCCTATAGAACCCCATGTAAATTCTTGTGTTTAATCATAATGCTGGGAAAGACTGAAGGGTTGGGTTCCCTCACCATATTTCAATCCTAAAGCAGAGTAACAAACCTCAGTGGCTGGGTTCACATGAAGACCAAAGGAGTAAACTGTATGATGGCTTGGGTCACACAATAATATCAGGCTTCTCTTGACAATGCTAGAACTGGAATCAAGGCATTCAGAGATGCAAATCTTTGATAATTAATATTGCTGTCAAAAGAAAACTGGTACAGTCACTGCAAAAGAATTCCAATGACTTTGCTCTTTTTTTCTCCTCACCGCTTCTTAGTGGAATAAACTTGAAACCACTCTGTTTTGAGAGAGGGAGAGCTCGCTGTTCGGGGTAACGGATCTATCTGGCTGTGTGGGAATGGGGTCTCACATATTAAAGCATTTGATTGAGTTCCTTCAAAAGGGCTGGGAAGTGGCTCAACAGGCTAATGCAGCCTGTTATTAACACACAGCTGCCTGCAATTACAATTACTGCAGGCTTGAGTCCCACCAGGCCCAAGGTTGACTCAGCCTTCCATCCTTTATAAGGTAGGTAAAATGAGGACCCAGATTGTTGGGGGGGCAATAAGTTGACTTTGTATATAAATATACAAATAGAATGAGACTATTGCCTTACACAATGTAAGCCGCCCTGAGTCTTTGGAGAAGGGCGGGATATAAATTAAAAAAAAAACCAAAAAACATAGTGGTTTACAAACTACCTGACCTTTGCTTAGATTACCAAACTCATTAATGATGTCTAATCCAAGCATCTTTTCCCTCTCTGACTTGTCATAGTAGATTCTCCAGAATTAGAATTAGAATAACAGAGTTGGAAGGGACCTTGGAGGTCTTCTAGTCCAAGCCCTTGCTTAGGCAGGAAACCCTATACCATCTTCTTGTCCTGCCCTCAGGTGCTTTGGAGAATAGTTTGACTCCCTCTTCTTTGTGGCAGCCCCTAAGATACTGAAACACTGCTATCATGTCTCCCGTAGTCCTTCTTTTCATCAGATTAGACATACCTATTTCCAGCAACTGTTCTTTATGTTTTAGCCTCCAGTCCCCTAATCAGTGATGGGTTTCAAAATTTTTTACTACTGGTTCTGTGGGTGTGGCTTGGTGGGCGTGACTTGGTGGGTGTGGCATGGCTTGGTGGGCATGGCTTGGTGGGCATGGCAGGGGAAGGATACTGTAAAATCACCATTCCCACCCCACTCCAGGGGAAGGTTACTGCGAAATCCCCATTTCCTCCCGATCAGCTGGGACTTGGGAGGCAGAGAATAGATGGGGGCGGGGCCAGTCAGAATTTTTACTATCAGTTCTCCAAACTACTCAAAATTTCCGCTAGTGGTTCTCCAGAACTGGTCAGAACCTGCTGAAACCCACCTCTGCCCCTAATCATCTTTGTTGCTCTTCTCTGCAGTCTTTCTAGAGGCTCAACATCTTTTTTACATTGTGATGACCAAAACTGGATGCAGTATTCCAAGTGTGGCCTTACCAACGCATTATAAAGTGGCATTAACACTTCACGTGGTCTTGATTCTATCCCTCTGTTTATGCAGCCTAGAACTGTGTTGGCTTTTTTAGCAGCTGCAGCACACGTTTGGCTCATATTTAAATGATTGTCCACTCGGACTCCAAGATCCCTCTCACAGTTACTACTATTGAGCAAGATACCACATATACTGTACCTGTGCATTTTGTTTTTCTTGCCTAAATGTAGAACTGTATGAAATATAGAATTGATCCACAGAGGCAGCAGGACAGTTACAACTCGAAGTCCCAATAGAAGAGAATTTATGTAGCTCAAGGTTGAACTGTGGAGTCCATTTTGCTCTTTGAGCTTGGTGGTTTGCCTCCAGATGGTTTCATTACTTGAATAGGTAACATCATCGGTGCTTACTAGAAGTATTTCTATATTACTGGTCCTCTTAAAGTGTTAAAACCTAAAATAGGTCCACCAAACCATTAAATCCTAAAGCAAATCCACCAAATGTTTAACACACGGCATTTCAAAAATATCAGTTAAAAACAACCTACCAGCTAACATGAAAAATCCAATGAGCATCAACTCAAAAAAAAAAAGGTGAGATATTGTCTTACAAACACTCAGGAAAACAGATTTGTTCTTTATCGTTGTCTCAAAACCTGGTATTGTTGGAAACTCGATTTATGCCATAATCCGTATCAACCTTGAGAAGCTCTTTCTTAGTGACCCCATGGCAGTCAACTGATAACAAGGAAAAAATACAGCTCACAATGACTGACACCTAAGTCATGTAGGGATCTCATTCGGACAGCACGCTTGGCGTTCCGCTTGGGAATTGTATTTTTGCAGAAATGACATGTCTATTTTCCTTAAGATATCCTTTTTGTAAAATCGTGGAGCTGATAGAGTTTGAATTCTGAAGTATTCCAGGAAGAGTTGAGCTGAGCAAAGTTGGTTCTAGGTGCAGTTTGCCACTAAAACAAATGTACAAGTTTTAAATTGAGGAGAACAATTCTACCTCATTTCAGAAAGAAGATAGCCTTGTCTAAAAAAAAAATAACACCCTTAACTTTCCTGATGCCTGAGCCTGAGAATTTACTATCTATTGCCCCTCTTGTGTTATCGGAACTCAAAATTCTTACATCATCCATTAAGAACAGATTCTTGGATAGTATATAAAACTACGCAACAAACAAACAAAAATCGCAACAAGATTGTTTTAAGCTCTGAACTGCATTAAATCAGTATGTATCCAATTGGGTGTTTTTCAGATAAGTTGGGCTACAGGCTCCATTGTTCCCGGCCAACCTAGTCAAGTTTGGGCAGTATGCATTAGGCATGCTTTTAAAATGGGAAACCTTGCTGTGAACAAAGTGTAAGATCCATACCTAAATATATCACATTTTCTGTTTCTTGAAAGAGAGTAAAGATAAAATGGTAATGGAAGGAGCTGGAGGATATTAACAGTAATCTCAGGCTTTGTGATTGACAGGTAATATCCTACCTGTGGATTGACCGAACAAGGTATAAATACTAAGAAGTTTGAGACGTGATGCATCTCTCCCACTGTCAAAATAGTTGCTTCTCCATCACTGTTTTCCACTGGGAAAAGATAGCTGGAGTCAAGAATTTCCTTACTGAGATGGATTTTGATTTTGGAGTTTTTTCCGGAGTGCGGAATTAGTTTTGAGAGACCTTGCTCTTTGTCTGAGTTCCAGGAAGGAATTTAGATTTCAGAAAGCCTTTGTAGCCAGTAGTGTTTGTCAGTTTTTGTGTTTCCTATGTCTTTTGGACCAGGAGTCTCCAACCTTGGCAACTTTAAGATTTGTGGACTTCAACTCCCAGAATTCCTCAGCCAGCTTTGCTGGCTGAGGAATTCTGGGAGTTGAGGTCCTCAGGTCTTAAAGTTGCCAAGGTTGGAGACCCATGTTTTGGACAATTCACCTAGAAACCAGGAGTCTTTAGTTGTAGTCCTGCCTTAAGCATAAAAGCCAACGAGGTGACCTTGGGCCAGTCATTCTCTCTCAGCCCAAACCACCTCACAGGATTATTGTGGAGAAAGTAGGAGGAAGAAAGAGTATTATGTATGTTTGTTGCCTTGAGTTATTTAAAAAATAATAAAGGGAAAATAAAAATCTAATGAACAAACAAAAACATCTATCAGACCACAGGAGCTTTTATGTTAGACATAGCAGGATATGCTGCCGTGTTTTTTTTTAAATCAAGATGATGGTTTTGGCAGTACAAACAAAGCCCTGCTTGTTTGTGCACATGTGGACACATGGAAAAAGGTCAAAAGACAAATATTTCCTCTGTCCAGTTGTGTCTGACTCTAGGAGATGATACTCATCTCCGCTTCTTAGCCAAGGGATTGTCCAAAGATGCTTCTGTGGTAATATGGCTGGCATGACTATACATCAAGGTGCACGGAATGCTGTTACCTTCCCACGGAAGTGGTACCCATTTATATACTTGCATTTGCATGCTTTTGAACTGTTATGTTGGCAGGAGCTGGGGCAAGAATGGGAGCTCACCCTGCCATGCAGTACATGGGTCTTGAACAGCCAACCTTTTGGTCCACACACCCAATGTCTTAACCACTAGGCCACTGTTTTAATTGCATTTCTGCAACTGCCATCTTGACTTTTTGACATACTGTCTGGGCAAACCACTAGCAAGGCCAATGGAAGACTTCAGACCAGAAAAGCTTCTAGGTTAGAAAGGAGCATTGAAGGCACTCTTGGTTATTTACAGCTACCCAGAGCAGCAGACTCTGATTTTTTTGAGACCAGAACGTCTTTGGTGATGTGAAGCATAACTGCAAAGAATGCTCCTCCCCTCCCCCCTTTCTCTCTGATTCCATCCCATCGAGGGGTGAAGTCCAGCAGGTTCTGACAGGTTCTGGAGAACCAGTAGCGGAAAATTTGAATAATTTGGAGAACCAGCAAATACCACCTCTGGCTGGCCCCAGAGTGGGGTGGGAATGGAGATTTTGAAATATCATTCCCCCAGGAGTGGGGAGGGAATGGGGATTTTGCAGTATCCTTGCCCTGGAGTGGGGTGGAAATGGAGATTTTGCAGTATCCTTCTCCTGCCACACCCACCAAGCCACACCACGCCCTCCAAGCCACGCCCACAGAACTGATAGTAAAAAAAATGAATTTCACCACTGATCCCATCTCCTTCTTGGGGAAAGAGGGTGTCCCCTTTTGGCATGACAAAGCTGCCCTTTTGGTCTGTTTAAAGCACCGGGGAAAATTTACAGAACCATATCACTAGCAATGAACAAATGAATTAAAAGGAGGGTAAAGGAGCAGTAGTAGTGCTGGAAATGGGCATTTAAGCAAGAGGCAACAGCTATACGGTGGCTTGGAGTGAAACAGGAACTGGGTGCAGCTGACTAGGATTCATCTTTAAACGTCTATGAAGATTCTCATCCAGCTCAGGGGTCTCCAACCATGGCAACTTTAAGATTTCTGGACTTCAACTCCCAGAGTTCCTCAGTCAAATCCCTCTCAGATGGCTGCTTGGAGCCATTAACCAATTCCCCTCCAGATGTGCCTGAAACTGCTTCATCTTCCTTTCTTTCAAATTTTAGCAATTAACTGTTTATCATTGGTATATAATTATACCTCAAATCCTGTCATATTATGCTCAACCACAAGTCTTTTTTTTATCCATTTTATATCTTCCTGATAACTGTAAATGGGAAAAAAATTGACAACTGTATTGTTGTGCTATTAGTTGCTCTCTTGATTTAATCTTGCATTCCCCCTTGATGATTTTCCAATAATTCCTGGTACGTTAACTTTGCCTGCTGTTTCTCTTCTATAAAATGCTTCTAGTGCTGGGACTCACAGAATTTTTTTCAGGCACATCTGGGATTTATGTCGATTTTTTTTTTTTTTGTTTACATTTATACCCCGCCCTTCTCCGAAGACTCAGGGCGGCTTACAGTGTATAAGGCAATAGTCTCATTCTATTTGTATATTTTTACAAAGTCAACTTATTGCCCCCCCAACAATCTGGGTCCTCATTTTACCTACCTTATAAAGGATGGAAGGCTGAGTCAACCTTGGGCCGGGCTCGAACCTGCAATAATTGCAGGCTTCGGTGTTCTTAATAACAGGCTATTACCAGCTTGAGCTATCCGGCCATACCATATTCTCAATATGGTATGTCCAATAAAATGATTTTTTAAAATCCACATTAATTTTAATTTTATCATACCATAAGTATCCATGCCACCCAAGCATCAGGCTGTGGCTTTTTAATGCCAAAGGTCTCTTATTTCTCAGCCAGACCAAATAACAAGCTGCAAAATGCAGTTTCAAATCTGGTAAACTCAGGCTTCCTCTTTCCTTTGCATCTTGCAACAGTTTATATTTAACTCATGTTTTTTATTCCTTGCCATACAAATGTAGATATATATCCTTTTGCCATTGTTTGAATGATATGTTAGTTGTCAAAACAGGCATTGTCTCAAACTAAAACATTATTCTAGGTGACAGATTTTTATCACAGAGAATTTGTCACCCTGTAACAATTTTAATTTCTCCCATCTGGACAGAATAGAATAGAATAGAATAGAATAGAATAGAATAGAATAGAATAGAATAGAATTTTTATTGGCCAAGTGTGATTGGACACACAACGAATTTGTCTTTGGTGCATATGCTCTCGGAGTACATAAAAGAAAAGATACGTTCATCAAGAATCATAAGGTACAACACAATGATAGTCCTAGGGTACAAATAAGCAATCAGGAAACAATATCAATATAAATCGTAAGGATACAAGCAACAAAGTTAACATGTCCTTAATGTCCTTCTGTGTCTTAACATAGTTATTTTAAAACAACATACAATTCATATTTGTCACAGTAATATCCAAGCATTTTACTTTTTTCTCAAATCTTAAAACTAGGTTTCGCCATTGGTTCCAATCTTCTGATTACATATTGTTTGTTAACAACAGGCCTTTCTGTTTTTTTGATCCTGGTCTTTTCCCTTTTTGAATCCGACAAGGTTTTGATAGTTTTCCGTTAATAATTATTTGTGCTTTCTATGAAATATAAATAAATCTTAATTTAATAAAATCATCTCCAAGATCCATGTGTTCCAGAGCTCTAAACAAAAAATCCAATTTAAATTATCAAAGGTCTTCTTTATACTTAAGAATATTGATTTATTCTTATGCAGTTTATTTTTCATTATGTTCTTCCAAATATTCCATATCCAAAATATTTCTAATACTAACTTGTAATTGTCTTTTAGGTTAAAACACAGACATTGATCTTCATGAGGGCATGTGGCCCTCCCGAGCTCAGTTTTCGCTGGCAGAAGGTTGCAGGAGGCTGTCATAGCTGAAAACTGAGTTTGAGAACCTGTTTTCTCTGGCCACCACAGACACCCCCAACACAAGTGACATCGAGCTGGCCACACCCACCCTGGCCATGACCACTCTGCTGCCCCCCCCAGGTCAAACACAACCCTGATACGTTCCTCAATGAAGTCAAGTTTAACACCCATGATCTATATAGTTACTTCTGTAAAAGCTTGATTTGCTGGGCAATACAGTACATAGTCTTGTGTAGACTGATGAGAGATTTCTTATTGGAAAATGTTGCTTTTGTCTTTCTGAGCACATCACTCTCTCCCTTTCCTCTCTTCCTCTTCCTCTCCATTCCCCTCCTCTCTCCCCTTCTCCCTCCTCTTTCTCCTCTCTCCCTCTTCCTTCTCTCTCTCTCCCTGCTTTTCTCTCTCCTCCCCCACTTCCTCTCCCTCTCCCCCCTCACACACAAGCACACACATCCCACCACATACCCACCTCTTTGGCTGCTGGGTACAAATGTGTTGGTTGTGTCTGGGGTGACATAGCAGGGTTGATGAGAAATGTTCTAGCTGTAGCAGTGTGTGTGACCTCTAGAGCATCTGTTAAGCATCATGGAAGTGAAAGCTGATGGTACTGAAATGTGATAGGTCAGAGGTGGAGACAGTATGGATTGAAAGGAAAATAGGGCTTGTGTCAACAGCTACAAAACCATTACTGAAGTGGCAGTCATCAAAAGAATGAATTTGTCATAGTGAGATTTATATATTCACATCAAAGTTGTTCATACATAGCTCAGAAATCCAGTACAACTCCACAGAGTGCCACTTCTAAGACCCTAGCAATGCCCCATCACCTGCCAATCTGAAATGAACTTTGCAGTTGTTACAATAGTGTAAGGTCCAATAATAATATCTTTAAGCTCATAAATGCCAAACAAGAAACTTTAACGGAGGCTTGAGTAAAATAGCCTTTAATCTTGATCAAGCTTAAATGGTTAGCTGTTCCAAACATATACAAGATACATGCAAGGAAGAACTACAAACAAGAGTGGGAATCCGAATCCCTTTTATATTCTTTAGGAACATCATAAACCTCCAATTCTGGCATCTTTGATTTGTGTATCTCTGGAATTTGGTTTGTATATCCCCTGAAACAGGGTAGAGCCTCTTAATAAGCATCATCAGCGTTATCTCTTCCTGATCACCTTCTGCTGGAGTGGAGGGAACTCAAAAGATCAAAGATGAGATACGTTCTTAGGCAGGATGGGGAGAGATAAGGCTCTGATCAAAAGGTGGGACATATAGTTTGACAAATGCCAGATACTTTACAACACACCCCAATAACAGTCCAGGAAGTTAGTCAATGTGGCATGTTTGTGTTATAACTACAAAGGGCATAACATATATGTCTGTGTCATAGGAAACAAATATTTACAGCATGCAGGTATACAAAGACATCATATATCATACATATATGTTTCAAGAAACAATTAGCAAGTTTCTACTAATTCTAGTATTTCAGTATATCTATTTCCTTACAGTAGGAAATACGTAGATATTGGAGAAAAGGTCTGTTGTCGAGCCATTCATGTCCTAGATCAGCTAATCCAGTCCAGATGGAATGGCTGGGGAAGGCTTAGCAGATTTCCTGTATATTTAAACGAGAAGAATGATCGGCAATCTGGTGCTTTGGAGAATAAGTTAGCTGATGGAAGTGCTGGTGTGTTGAGAGTTGATTCAGGGAAGAACAGCTGTATCATAGAGATAAAGTGTTTGGAACTGACTGGAAGTTTTCAAGCTGGGTTATGTTATGACAGAATCTTCATATCATATCTCAAAGAGGCGGGGTGGAATTTGGTAATTTCTTAATGGACTGTCCAGCCCATACCCTGGTGTGGTAATAGTTAAATAAAAGGAGAGTGCTGCTTCAAAACTATACATCGGTGAATAGCTTCCTGAGGACAGACTGAACACACACTTTCTGACTAGTTTTGCAGATAACCTGATGACTGAAATGAGTCATTGGTGGTGGGGTGGTTTGCATTTTATTCTAAACTAACGAAGAGAGCTAGTTTGATGTGGTGGTTAAGGCAGGGGTGTCAAACTCTATTTCATTGACGGCCGCATCAGGGTTGTGTTTGACTTCCTGTTAGGGGGGCCTGTGGTGGCCCAAGCAATCTGCCAGGGAAAATGGCCTCCCAAACTCCGTTTTTGGCTGCCATGGCCTCCTGCAACCCTCTGCCAGTGAAAACGGCATGCGGCCCTCCTGAGCTCCATTTTCACTGGCAGAGGGTTGCAAGAGGCTGTGGCAGCCGAAAATGGAGCTCGGGAGGCTGTTTTCTTGGCCAGAAGCACCGCAAGCTGGTCCTTCGCTTTTTCCAGGGCGGCCCCATGGGCCAGAACTAAGTACCCCATGGGCCAGATCCAGCCCCCGGGCCTTGAGTTTGAAACCCCTGGGTTAAGGCATCAGACTAGAAACCGGGAGACTATAAGTTCCCGGTCCTGCCTGAAACACAAAAGCCGGCTGAGAGACCTTGGGCCAGTCACTCTCTCTCAGCTTTAGGAAGAAGAAAAGGACAAAATGCTTCTGGAAAACCGAAACAAGAAAATTTCAGGGATTAGTCAGGAATCAGGGAGTCGACACTGACTTGAAGATACCAAAAAAAAAAACACCCCAAAACAACCACCACCACCACCCAACCTATCTAAACCAAGCGGGCTTTTCTGACACATTAAGCCTTAAAAAATAAACACGTTTAATATTAACCAAGCTTAGCATGCTGTGAAAATGTTTGCATTACATCTAACCGATCTAGTTAAAGCGTGTTGGATGAAATAACCCACTTGGTTACATTCCATGTTTTCTTCCCAGGTTGATTTATAAGCATTAAACAGTGTCTTAAATATGTTGGACCACAGTGATTAGTTTGCTAAACGAGCCTATTTCCTGCCTTTATATGCAATCAACTGAATTATAAACTGAACAAATGAACTTGGTTTATTAAGTTAGGAAAATCCCCAAATTGGCCAAGGTTAGCCTGTTGCGGATATGCAACTGCTAGATTTTTATACTATTTTAAATAAGCTTGCTATGCTGACATGGCTAAGTGTGACTTGAACCAGGATCTCCCCAGCCTTCTATGCATTGGTTGTAAAAAGGCTGATAAATTGGTGCAGCATTATGCTCTGCCCTGTCTATTTCTAACTTCAAAGCTTCATTCCATTCAATGAGCAGCTGAAACTAAATGTTCAATCAGCAAAAGGTTATGCTTGTGCCAGAGACTACAGTAAATAGCTGCTTTTATCAGTGCAGCAAGATACTGTATATTTATACCAGTGGTGGGATTCAAGTAATTTAACAACCGGTTCTCTGCCCTAATGATTTCTTCCAACAACCAGTTTACCAAACTGCTCAGAAAGTTAACAACCGGTTCTCCCGAAGTAGTGCGAACTGGCTGAATCCCACCACTGATTTATACTACTTGAGTTTTCAAACAAGGTTCCCCTGATATTTTTCTATGCTGATTGTCCAATCAAAATAGTTATTTGGTAGGGCAAACATGTTTCTCAACCCATCTCTGGTTCATTGGTTAATTTTTTCTTCTCATTCCAGTCTCTGCTCTAGTTCCACTTTATAGTTTTGGCAGTTTCCCCCTCTTCTGAGTTATATTTCTTCATGGGTTGCTTCATGGATCAGTCATCCAGAGCTGGGGTCTCCAACCTTGGCACTTCAACTCTCAGAATTCTCCAGCCAGCTTTGCTTGGAGATCTCCAGGCTTAAAGTTGTCAAGGTTGGAGTCCCCTGATTCAGAGAATAGTGTGAACAAATGCAGTGTACTGCACAGCCAGTCAAGGGATGCCACTGAGGGCAAATCAAGTCCATGCAGAAAGATGGCAAGGTTCCCTCCAAATTTCTGAATAGCGGAACGGTTGGTGAAGATGACGAAACTTGCAGAGGTCACAAAATTAGCTTCTTTAATTAGAGAAAAGGCAATATCTACATTTATGGCTGGCTGGAAATTCATCCGAGACTTCTTGCGTTAAAAAAAAAGTACACTTATGATTTGTGGTTTTGATGATTAGAAAAAAAACGGACAGTAGAAAAAAGTGTGGGTTGGTTTTTTTTTCCTGGTAGTCCTAGGGTAAGAGATAATTTTGTAGTTATACTTTTATTTGCTGCAGAGAAAACTGGAAGCTTCTTTCTGTTTCTTTTTATCTTTTCTTTCTGCCCTTTTGTCATTTACTTCTCTCAGTTTTCTTTATTCCGCGTTAGTTATTCCCTTAGCTTTTATGTTCTCTTTAAATTTTTGAATCCAATTTACATAAGAAAATACAAAAATGGATGTTTTGGAAGCAGACAGTAAAAAACCTTTGCAATCTCTCCTTTCCTCCCTCCCTCTCTCTCTCTCTCCCCCTCTCTCTCCCTCCCTCCGTGTGTTTGTGGGTATGTGTGCATGTGTAGTTTTGCATGCTGTTGAAAACAATGAGTGTTTTTTTTCATATTCCCTTGAGTTCAGCTGTGTTTTTGTGTATTTTTTCTTGAAAAAAAAATACCCACCTAGCAGTTTGGCTGTGCAAGACAACTGGAAGCCGATTGCAAATTGAGATGGCAATGCAAAGGAAGAAGGAAGGCAAAGCTGGGAGGTGCCTTTGCATAGAAGAATCCCCTTGTCTGCCTGGATTTGATCCAGCAGCATTAGTATTCAGGCAGAGGAGGCTAAGGCTGTCACTTAGGCAGGCAAGTGCTGAAAAAGGCTGTTTGGAAGGAAACTGGTACACCCTGTACATTATGGAGTTGGCTGATATTGCAGAAGATGGTCAGGCTAAGCAGCGGAGAAAAGAGGCACAGTTTTACCGCAGCAGGAAAGATGGAGGCAGTACTTTGCCATAAACAGAACTTGAAGGTTCAAGTGTGAGCAGACCCTGAAAAGAATTTATCTCCAGTTTTCAGATGATACCCCTAGTCTTTGCATCTTACTCATTTGTTTATGCTTTACGCCCAGCCTTTTATTTGATGTATCCTTCAAGCTAGGTTCCTTCCTATTTTTAGAATAGAATAGAATAGAATAGAATAGAATAGAATAGAATAGAGCTGGAAGGGACCGTGGAGGTCTTCTAGTCCAGCCCCCTGCTCAAGCAGGAGAATCTATACTATTTCAGATAAGTGGCTGTCTAGTTTCCTTTTAAAAATCTCCAGTGATGGAGCACCCACGATTTCTGAAGGCAAGCTATTCCACTGGTTAATTGTCCTCACTGTTAGGAAGTTTCTCCTTAATTCCAGGTTGCTTCTCTCTTTGGTTAGTTTCCAACCATTGTTTCTGGTGCTTTGTAGAATAATTTGACCCCCTCTTCTTTGTGAGAATCCCTCAAATACTGGAATACTGCTATCATGTCGCCCCTAATTATTCTTTTCTTTAGACCAGTGGTCTCCAACCTTGGCAACTTTAAGCCTGGAGGACTTCAACTCCCAGAATTCCCCAGCCAGCTTTGCTGGCTGGGGATTTCTGGGAGTTGAAGTCTGCCAGGCTTAAAGTTACCAAGGTTGGAGCCCTCTGCTTTAGACTAGCCAAACCCAAATCCTGCAGCCGTTCTTCATGTGTTTTAGTCACCAGCCCTTTAATCATCTTAGTTGCTCGTCTCTGAACTTTTTCCAAGGTCTCAACATCTTTTTTGTAGTATGGCGACCAAAATTGGTTGCAGCATTCCAGATTTTCTTGTGGGCTTTCTCTCCTTAATTCATATATTGCAAGCCCAATTTTTTTTTAGGATGTAAATATTTTTCTACATAGACCAGAACTGCACAACCAGAGGTCCAGGACTATCTGTTTAAAGCAGCATTTCTCAGCTTTGGCAACCTGAAGTTGTCTGGACATCAGCTTGCTGACTGAGGAATTCTGGGAGTTGAAGTCCAGACATCCATGTTCCAAAGGTGCTTTACAAAAGATAATCAGACTTCCTTGGTCTCTGTCCCATCCCCTCCCAAAAAACATTTTGCTTCTCTCTGTTAGTCTTTTGCAAGGAACTGAAGACCTGGTTGTTCCTTCAGACATTTGGATCAGGGGAGAAATGAAATTTATTATTATTGGTGGTTGTTCATCCCTGGACACTTGAGGGATTTGTTTTTAACCTTGTAAGCTACCCAGAGTGTGAAAAGGATGGCTAAAATATGTAAATGATATAATTAAAATAAATAAGTGGGATCCATTCTATGATTGCATTGGTCCATCTGCGATCAGTTCTTCTTGCTATGTGACCAGCCCATTTCCATTTCAATTTGATAAAAAGCATCCACTTTAGGAAAGAGACCTAAAACATCAAAAAGTATTGGCAAAATACCAATTGACAAAAGAAAGCTATAGGTTGGAAACTTGCAGAAGACGCCTTCCTCCTGCAGAGGATAGACAATGACTAAAATGATGAGGATAATGAAAATAAATAAATTCCCTGCCTGCCTGCACAAAGTCCTCATTTTAAATTCTGCCATTCCTAGCTAGAACTGAGAAAGTTCCCTGTCTGTGCCTCAAATAGGAACAAGAAGACAATGAACATTAAGTGTACTAAATGCAACCCAAGGTACCCTGCTAGATTCAGGCTGTCATATACTCTGTGCTTGGAATTGGAAGAAAATGATTATGGCAAAAGAAAGCAAAGATAGCACTAATAGTAAAAGGCATCTTGGGTGCAGTCCCAAAACAACTGGACCACCACTTGAACATCAACAAAATTATCAATTACAAAAGGCAGCTTTGCTTGGAACAGAATGATACTTTTAACATTATTGAACAACAACATATACCTGACCTGGGTCCTTGGGAAAGTCTTGATAGGTGGATAAAAATGCCAAATCCAGTTTAAATATGTAGCTGATTGTGTCACCAACCGTAAAAATAATAAAACATAGAGTGAAATCAAATTCAACAGAATTGTTTATTGCTATTCAAGTTTTTCCACTTATTAATTGTGCTTAAGCAAGGATTGATATGCTTTCCAGTTCAATTGAAAAACACCCCCCTCCCAAACGTTCCTGCTTACTAATGTGAATGAACATACTGCATATTGTTTTCAGTGTTATGTAGCAAGGAATCCTAATGAGTCTGTTATTTTTCTTTTCTTTCTTCCATTCAGTTGTGTGTGATTGTCAGAGACTGCTTGGAGAAGTCCCTTTAGTTTTCTTGGCAAGGTTTTTCGGAAGTGGTTTGCCATTGCCTCCTTTTTAGGTCTGAGAGAAAGGACTGGCCCAAAGCTCTGCAGCTGGTTTTGTTTCTCACGCAAGGCATTTCATTTAATTCATAAAAATTATCTCATTTTTACCACCACTCTGTGTTTGTAGACTCAGGTCTATTACAGGCAGTCCTCAATTTACGATCACAACTGAACCCCAAATTTTCATTGCTAAGTAAGACAGTTGTTAAGTGAATTTTGCCTCATTTTGCGACCTTTCTTGATACAATTGTAAATGAATCACTGCAGTTGTTAAGTTAGTAACACAGTGAATCTGGCTTCCCCATCGACTTTGCTTCTCAGGAGGTTGCAAAAGGTGATTCCATGACCCAGGGACACTACAAGCATCATAAATACATGACAGTTATCAAGTGCCTGAATTTTGATCACACAGCCATGGGGATGCTGCAGTGATTTTAAGTATGAAAAATAGGCATAAGTCACCTTTTTCAGTGCTGTTGTAACTTCAAATGGTCACTAAATGGATGGTTGTAAGTACCTATATTTGTAATTTGCACCAAAGGAAACATATGACAGATTGGCTGGTTCATACAGCATTCTGACAAAATATTCTCCACATGTTCACATAGTATGGTAGACCAAACAAGCTAGATCATGTCTCAACATCATGGCATGAGTAAGATAGAGTTTTAAAATCTTACACAAGTCACAAAATGGCTGGCCCTGTGTGGTACCATTCCACAGTCATGTCTATGAACTACTTGGCGAGAGGCAGGATTTTCACCAAATTTGAAGGTTTCAAATTCACCTTTTGAAACTTTCCCAGAGGACATCAGGCAAGCAAAGATTTGCTTAATGACGGTATGATTCACTGAGCAAGAAAAGTTGTAAAATTGGATGTGACTCACTTAATGAACACATCATTTAGCAACGGGAGTTTCAGTCCCAATTGTGGTTTTAAATTGAGGATTAACTCTAGTAAGGATTGAAAGAGCATATTTCTGAATTATTACAATTACAAAGTGTGCTTCTCCTTGTAATCCGAAGAATACTTAGCTGATGTTCATTTTGAGACTCTGCTTTTCTGCCCACTGGGAATTCAAGGCAACTAACAGTAAAGTAAAGTAAATAAACCAATAGTTACATCCTGATAAAACTAATTAAAATCACGATTGAACTGAAAAGTTAGAAAAGCCTTAGGACATGAAAACATAAAGACAGAGTTTGCACAACAATTTCTACTAAACTAAATTGGGATTAGGTAGCTAGTGATTCATTGTGTTGTAGGAAATTTAACAGGCCTTTACCTTAAGCTAGAATATGGTTTGGGTATTTGAACATAACATTTTATGTAAATACAATGATTGTATTTTATTTGGTTTAGGGTTTAATGTGAGCAAGATTGTTTGAAAGCTACATAAAATTGAGAGAACTGTCTCTGAGTTATACTCAATTTTATTCTGTATCAAGTTAGCAATGTGTGTCTTTGGACCTGCCAGATTAAATAAACATAAATGGTTTTAAAATCACCAAAGTCTTGTGAAACCAAAGGGAGACTGAATGATGTTGTCTAATTTGTAAGTTCTTCTGCAACAATGAAATTTCATAAGCTCTCGATGCAAAATCACCCACGGCCATTGTGCATGATATGCCGAGCTCCTTCCAAGTGTGTAAGCTAACATGACAACTCCCTCAACTGTGTATCACAGGATGCTGTATGCAAGTTTCTTTTAAAGGCCAAAGGCTAATCAGATTCATGTCCATCCCACAGGTGAACCTCTGTAGTTGAGAACTGAGGTTGAGAATATGCAACTGAGAAAATAGTTGGAATTTGGCTACCAATTTTGGTGGAGATTCTCTCTTGCAATAATCAAGTCGGTGCATGTGACATCTGTGTTCATTAAACTTTGCCTTTGTAATTGGGCTGTAGTAAAGAAAACACCTCTGAACATGTTCAGAACATGAAGGGCCCTTGGTGCTCTCTGAGCTTGCTTGTTTTCTTGCAGACATTTCATTACCCATACTAGGTAACATCATCAGTACCAGTCTGCAAGAAAGCGAGCACCAAGGACTCCTCATGTCCAGGGGTGAAATACTCCCGGTTCGGACCGGATTGGCTGATCCTGTAGCGATGGCGGTGGGTGGTTCAGAGAACCGGTAGCAAAAATCCGTGGCCCCCTCACCTGTGACCACCCAATGCCTGGTTGCCAACTTCCCCACTTGCCGCTTCTTTTAAAAAATGCTTTTAAAAGGTAAAAAAGAGGTTCTGATGATCACAGCTGAGCCGCATGATTGTCAGAGCCTTTTTTTACTTTTAAAAGCATTTTTTACGACCTATTTGGCCGAATAGGTTGTAAAAAATGCTTTTTAAAGGTAAAAAATGGCTCTCATGATCCCACCTGAGCTGCCTGATTGTCAGAGCCTTTTTTTACTTTTAAAAGCATTTTTTTACAATCTATTCAGCCAATTTCCTCCCCCCCCCGCCCCCGCATGCTGTTCTACTGTATTCCATGCCTCCTTTTGGCATGCATTGCGCATGCGTGCACCTTGCCTTTGGCGTGTGGTGTGCATTGTGCATGTGCGCACAGCGGTAGTAAACCAGTTCAGATTTCACCACTGCTCATGTCAGTCCTGAACGACAAATATTATCCTTTATTGGTATGTTTAGAACACTTCTCTTTAAAGACTGCAGAACCAAACAAGAGCAATGCTGGTAGTTGCTACAGTGAAAAAGAAGCTAGATAAAGAATAAGAGCAGCAATGGGTAAATAAGTCAATAAGTCAGCTACAAGTTTGGTTTGATATTTGAGATTGGTAAACAAAGCTGTTTCTGCAAATATATATCTCAGGCTCAAGATTAGGAAGGTTGTGGATCTTCCAGCAATTTTATAATGCATTTCATAATGTGATACTCTTTGGATATGTGAATATCGTATTTGGGCTGTCGAATTCCAGGAGAAAGTAAAAGGGTTGCAGTTATGTGGATTTTACTGTCCAATTATGCTATGCCTTAGAAATTAAGAATAGCCCTGCTGTAAGAGGTCGGGACCCATTTGGTTACTCACAGTGGCTATTCGGATGCTTCTGGGGTGCTTGCAAGCAGGAGGTGGAGACATCGTGTAATTCCATTGTTTGCCTGCTGCTTCATGTTTGTCCATCTCCCTTTGTTTATTGTTAAATATAGTCTTGCTTACAGAGGCAATGAATATAACAAAGATGCTCAGGGAAAAAGTTTGCAGATTCCTCTCAGAAAATCAAGGAGATGTGTATGTCTGATTCTCAAAGATTGCCCAGATAAATCCCTGCAGTTTTCTTGGCAAAAATTTTCAGAAGTGGTTTTTTGTTGCCTCTTTCCTAGGGCCAAGAGAAAACGACTGGCCTAAGATTACCTAACTGGCTTTGTGTCTAAGGTGGGACTAGAACTCACAGTCTCCCAGTTTCTAGCCTGTTGCCTTAACCACCTAAAGCTATATTGTGTTTAAGTATAGAGGCTCTGTCTAGTCATTGTGCCTGCAAACTGCTGCTCAGTCTGTTCTCACTATATCCTCATCAGAGGTGGGTTTCAGCAGGTTCTGACCAGTTCTGGAGAACCAGTAGCAGAAATTTGGAGTAGTTTGGAGAACTGGTAGTAAAAATTCTGACTGGCCCCACTCCCATCTATTCTCTGCCTCCCAAGTCCCAGCTGATCAGGAGGAAATGGAGATTTTGCAGTAACCTTTCCCCAGAGTGGGGTGGGAATGGAGATTTTGCAGTATCCTTCCCCTGCCATGCCCACCAAGCCACACCCACCAAGCCACACCACGCCCACCAAGCCACGCCCACAGAACCGGTAGTAAAAATTTTTGAAACCCACCACTGATCCTCATGATCCTAATCTCTTTCAGATGCCCCAGAATTAGGATGGGTAACATTGAGGAGCTTCAGTGCCAGCCAGTATGGTCAATGGGGAGGGGGCAGGTGTGTATTCCTTATGGTGAGGATGGTTGATGGGAGAGAAAGAATGTGGTAAGAGCGGAGAAGTTGATACTAAGCTGCAGAGGATTCTCTGAGGGTTCCTGTGAATATCGTTTGCAGTCCGTTAGCTCTCAGGAAATAAAAACACATGGCGGCTTCTAATTAATGCTTTTGATTGATGGTGTTTCCCAGAGCAATCATTTTCTTTAAATGCTGACTTCACAGAAGTGCCAATGAGCCATGTTTATTTGGAAACTGGATAATGGGCCAGATCGTAAATAGACTTCAGGCCTTCTCTAATTTAATACCTGGAAGATGCTGATGGGGTGGGGTGGGATGGGTGAACGCAACCTAATGTTTGCTATCTTTTCGGTCATTCCTTTCCTTCCCTGAACATCTATCTATCTATTGATAGATCGATTTAAAACCAAGATATGAAACCTTTCTGTAGCCAGAGTCTGTAGCTAGAAATGTGGGATCATATTTAAAAAGAGACCTGAGAAATTACACTTGAAATTTGGCAGGGACTACAAAGGGCCACAGAAAGAGGCTCATTCTGCCCACTTACATTGTACTACTTCTACTTGGTCCCCCCACCCCCAGGTTGGATTTCAACTCCTCTAATCCCCAGCCAGCATGGCCAAAAACTGGATGTTGAGCTGAAAGGCAACATGACCTCCAGACAATGCTGGTGAAGGAAAGGCAAGAATGAGCTAGCAATCTAGGCTGTCAGGACTGCATTGTGTCTAGCCTTCGTAGATTTCCCTGACATTGTATGCCATATGCTAAAGAAATAAAGGAAAACAGATTTGTCATTTGGATAACCAACTGACCGAGATGACAATGATGAAAATGTAATGCCATAAAAAAAAGGTAGGAAAGAATATTTAAAACATGGTTTCTGGAGTTGTTTCTAATCCCTTTACGAACAGTGGCCATAGGGGGTGTCTGCCAAGATCCATGGTAGCACAGTGGTTAGAATGCAGGATTGCAGGCTGACTCTGCCCACTGCCAGGAGTTCAATTCTGATCGACTCAAGGTTGACTCAGCCTTCCATCCTCAGGTCAGTAAAATGAGGACCCAACAAAATGAGATTTTGGGGGGGCAATATGCTGATTCTATAAACCGCTTAGAGAGGGCTGTAAAGCACTATGATAAGTCTATCAAGGAGAGAAGCAATCTAGAACTAAGGAGAAATTTCTTGACAGAACAATTAATCAGTGGAACAACTTGCCTCCAGAAGCTGTAACTGATCCAACACTGGAAGTTTTTAAGAAGAGATGGGATAACCATTTGTTTGAAATGGTATAGGTTATCCTGCCTGAGCAGGGGGCTGGACTAGAAGACCTCCAAGGTCCCTTCCAACTTTGTTATTCTATTCTATTCTATTCTATTCTATTCTATTCTATTCTATTCTATTCTATTCTATTCTATTCTATGTGCTATTGCTATTTTCCTCTTACAGTACAGACTGTATACCATCTGCTCTGAGTCATATGTCCAAGGACAGGGAGAGGGCTTAGACTGGAACAATCGGCAACATTTGGAGCGACTGCCTGATGCATCCTGCAGTGATGCACTGAGGCACGTCTTTCTGATTCTTTTTTCCCCTCTCCGCCACCTCAAGCTGGATCCGATCCATTTTTGAATTTCATCTTTATTTTGCTGGCTTCTCCCTCTACTCCATATTTGGTCTCATTATGTTCAGGCAGACCGAGAGCCAAAACTCTTTATTTCCAACATTCCATTGGGTTGCAAAAAAATAATGAGCGAGGGAAAGGCAGCAAAACATGGTTTCTGATTTTTTCCCCCTCCCCATTAATAGTGGCAGGGAGGAGGGAGAGGGATGTAAGAAGGGAGCAGTTTGGCAGCAGCCTAAGCCGCTCTCCAACTCTTGCTCCTTTGACTGCCTTTTGTTTTTCCTTTATTTGGTTTGGCCTCATTTTTGAACGTGGGTCTTTTCTTTTGCCAGTTTTCCCTCCCATCTTAAATTTGTTTCTGTTCTACTCAGAGTTGTTATGCTGAGGAACGGCAGACAGAGCCAGTTTGGCCTAGTGCAGGGATGTCAAACTCGATTTCATTGAGGGCCGCATCAGGGTTGTGTTTCACTCATGTTGGGGGCTCCTGTGGTGGCCTGAATACTCTGCCAGCAAAAATGGGCTCCTGAATTCCGTTTTTGGCTGCCACGGCCTCCTGCAACCCTCTGCCAATGAAAATGGAGTTTGGGAGGACCGCAGGCGGCCCTCCCGAGTTCCTTTTTCATTGGCAGAGGCACCGCAGGCCTGCATGTGGTACAGTCCTTTGCTGTTTCCAGGGCAACCCCGTGGGCCAGATCCCATGGCCTAGTGGTTAAAGTAACAGCCTGGAAACCAGGAGACCACGAGTTCTAGTCCTGCCTTAGGCATGAAAGCTGACTGGGTGATCCTGGGCCAGATGCTCTCTCTCAGCCCAACTCACTCTCACTCTCTCTCAGCCCAACTCACTTCACAGGGTTCTTGTTGTGGGGAAAATAGGAGGAAGGAATATTATATATATATGCTTGCTGCCTTGAGTTATTTATAAAAAAAACAATATAGGCTAGATAAAACAAATCTAGACAAAAACAAAATGAAAACGAGAGTCCCTGGCAGTTTTATTTATTTCCAACATTTTGTTGGGTAGCAAAGAATAAAACACCCGGAGTGCTGCGTGAGCTTTCATATCCTTTTCTAAATGCCATCGCTGAGGTTAAACAGCTGGCCATAAGAAGGAAATGGGCATTTTGCTTTGTGTCATGTGAGTTGTGAGTGTTGTGTCTGCTTTCTTGTTATCACCCAGGCAGAAGATGCCTCCCCCTTGCAGTTGTTTTAATGATTGTAAAGGGCGAGGAAACTGGTATTTTAAACACTTGGGTTGGAATGTGTTTTATTGTTGGATTATGTTTTGTTGCTTGAATTGTTTGGAGCTAATGGTTGAAGGATTGTTTGTTTTATTCATTTAATGTTTATTCATTGATTCATTTTAATTCAAACTGCTTCTGAAGCTGTCTTTATGGGTAAAAGCCCTTTCAAGGAGGACTGGCATAATCAATTAAAAACCCCAAAACCTCCAGTTACACAAAATTCAAAAACCAAATTAGCAACTTGTTTTTAAGCCAGTGATTTGTGGAAGAAGCCACAGTGGCTGCATTTCTCCCCTCTCCAACTTGCTAAACTGCAACTTCACTTTAGCTTAATTTCATGCGTTATGTAGACTCATCCATGATACTAGAGCTTGCTATGCCCTCAAGCCACTCCATCAAAATGTAATGGACATAGTGGCCAAATTTGGAAATCAGATGTGTGGGGTTTTTTATGTGTGTATATTTGATGTTAGTATTGTGACAGGTTGAAAACATTGATTGTACTTCATATCACCAAAATCCCTTGAAAGGTTCTACCAAAATCAAGATCAAAAATCAAGAGGAAAGTTTTATCTCTCTCCTATTTGGTGACACCAAGCCACCTATGGCTACATCTGTAGCCCTAAGTCCTAAGAATCTGAATAAAGAGGACAATGATCCTTTCTGATCCACATGTCCAGACATAAACTGTCATTTTTGTACCACCTGCAGTTAAGTCAAGAAAAGATTTGGTGGTTGCATATGTACAACATGTTCGTGCATGTATATATGTACCGCATATATCACTCTGTTTGCCAGTTATTAAGAGAATCACTGCAGTTATTAAATGAATCATGTGGTCATTAAGCAAATCTGGCTTTCCCCCATTGGCCTTATGGGAAGGTCGTAAACGAAGATCACATGACACAGATGCTATAACAGACAGAAATACATGCTGGCTGCTGAGCACCAGAATTTTAATCATGTGAACATGGAAATGCTGCAATGGTTATAAGTGTGAGGACTTAAAAGGACGTAAATCAGTGCTGTTGTAACTTCAGTCACTAAACAAATGGTTGTAAATCACGGACTACCTGTTAAAACCCTGTTATTCATAAAACATATGCACACAAAACAGACATTCTAAGTAGATGCCCTCTATCCATTCACATCAACCATTGGAATAATATTTTCCCCAAATTCCATCAATTCTGAATATTGCACAGCTTTCCCTGAATGAATCCTGGGTTCTTCCATTATAACTGTTTATTGAAGTGTGACATGCAACTATCACCAACCTCTAAAGGTAAAGGTAAAGGTTCCTCTCGCATATATGTGTTAGTTGTTCCCGACTCTAGGGGGCGGTGCTCATCTCTGTTTCAAAGCCGAAGAGCCAGCGCTGTCCGAAGACGTCTCTGTGGTCATGTGGCCTGCATGACTCAACGCCAAAGGCACACAGAACGCTGTTATCTTCCCACCAAAGGTGGTCCCTGTTTTTCTACTTGCATTTTTTACATGCTTTCAAACTGCTAGGTTGGCAGAAGCTGGGACAAGTAACAGGAACTCACCCCGTTACCCGGCAGCACTAGGGATTTGAACTGCTGAACTGCCGACCTTTCGATCAACAAGCTCAGCATCTTAGCCCCTGGGCCACCAACCTCTATCTACTTTCATATCTACAGCAATTTATTGATTTGTAAAAATAGGATCCCCCAATTCATTATTTCTGACACATATTTTAACCTTTTAATTTATCAGTGGTTTAGCGTGTTGTATGAACCCAGTCCTGGGGAGGAAAAATATATTCCTATAGTGTTAGATCACTAATGGTTCCTAAGTGGTCATATGATCCCTTTCTTTTTGTTGCAGACATCAGGTGTTACTTGCTGATGGAAGAATCAGATTTCACTTTATATTAAATAGTAGTCTGGTGTGCGTGAACTGGCTGTCTTTTTAAATTGCTTTGGGATCTTTAGTTGGCTTGAGAGAGATGCACTTAAACAGTAGGGTAGCGGTCTCTGAAATAGTTATGCACTTAGCAATTTTAATTGGATTTGAGTTTAAATTTACTGAGATATGTTATCTGCACTTTTTAATCTGTTAAACCATTTGCTTTATACTCGGGGCAGGCTGCAGATTCCAGTTAATGGATAAATGAATATGCAAAAGATTTTTCCCCTCTTCTACTATATGTCAGTTCTATTGTTGCTTATTCACTGGTTATATTTAATGTACCAGCTATTTGTTGAACAGTATTAGCCAGATTCAGTTGATGTAGTTATGGAATAAAGCGTGTTTTTTTTAAAAATTGCTTGAAGTTCTCTTCCTTCTGAATTATTGGATGCTGCAATTAGGTTGCTCATGTCATGTGCCAGAATTATGGAAAATGTGGTTTCCTGTCAGCCAAGTCCAATGTTAAATATTTGGCTAAGATAATATATACTTCTCAATGTCCAATATGTTCTTTGATTCAAATATTCCTCCCACCATATTTACATCTGTGATATTGGAATGTCATAATAGTCCAAGTGCCAGAACTATGGAAATGAGATTTCCAGGGTACCTAAATTCCCACCAAATACTTGATTGTCAAAGTAAATCCCACTCTGTTAACTGTGGATTATGATATTTGCCCAAGAAATAAAATCAAAGGCTGATGTGAAGATTTTCATTCAAGATGGAAGATCTTTTGAGTTTTAAAAGTATGTTTATCAGCAAGATTACTTGAGCCAACTAACACAGCTCTATACTGGTGACAGATCTAACTTAAATTGATGTTTGAGCTATATTCTGAAGAGTATTTAGTATTTAGAGTATTTAAAAACAACTGCCTGAATTTGGGAAGGAACTCAGAATTCATTTGAATAATATAAAGATACATTTACAGGAGTTCCATACTTAATCAGAACTTAATTCAGAGTTTAATTTGGAATGCATGTTAGGAGTTTAATATTATGCCCTTGTACTGAGATTCTCCTTTGAACAAGTTGGAAGTAACAATACAATTTTGATCTGAGTGAATGCAAAGTGTCATCTTTTTTTATTAACATTTAGAGATTGTTCCTACATAGATGGTTACGACTCTACGTATATGTTCCCTGCATCCATATAAATCTGGGATTTGATGATGGTCAGCATCCTAAGGAATCTGGTGCCTCAAGGTTTATTTAAATGATTTTTTTAAAAACTGGCACTTTTTCTGAAAAGAGATTCTAAATCTAAACGAATTGATCTTTTAGTGGATGACAGCAGAGTTCTGTAATAGATCTTTCAATGGATGACAGCAGAGTTACTGTATATTCCCATAGTTTTTAATGAATGCTTTAATGTTTTTAAATCTCAATTTAGTAGATCACCAATTAGCAGATGCAGCAGTGGATGCTTTGGTTGCCTTGAAATAATGGATGAGTTCATTCCCTCTGAAGTAGTCCAGGTTACTGTATTTAAAAATACTAAAAGACAAGTTAAAATTCCTTAGCCACACAATTATACAATTTACATTATGCAGATTAATGCAAAGTACATATTTGGTATAATTTGTGTAATCATAAATATTGCCACAGGGATATATTTTGTGATTTAATGGACATTTGGGAAGAACGTTTTTGAACAGTTCATTAAATGAAGATTGCACTGCAAAAGATTTAAAAATTATCTTTTTTGCCTCTTCTACTAAAAGTTGGTTAGCTGGTAATCAGTATGAAAATCACCCCACCTAGTCTTGTTGCCCTGGAATAAAAAAATAAAACAACAGTCTTCCAAATATTGTTTCCTTTTTTTAAAATTATTTTTTTATTTTTATTCATAAACATTTTGAATACAGTGTATCGTCAGGGTATATCATTTACAAAAGAAAAACAAAGAAGAGACAGTAAAAATATTAACACATATACTGGCAACAATAGTAATAACGTAACAGAATAGTTTAGCTAAATTTCTTATTATATTAACTTATTTGTAATTCTGTTAAATATATTGGCATATTTATAGTTGTAAACCATCTTTATAGCGTTCATACATAGCAATAATCTTTCTTCATCTAATTTCTACCTCTTATCTCTCTCTAACCACTCATAAAATCTGTTTCATATCAAGTAATATTCTGTGTCTTCTTTATCTTTTATTTTTAAAGTCAGTCAATCTAACATTTTCCGAATCACATCCTCATCTGGTGGAGTATTCTCATTTTTCCAGTATTTCGCAGTATTTTGTTTCCTATAACTGGAACATAGCCAAATATTCAGAAAATATTCAGTGAGGTCCTGAAAGGAAAAGATCAGAATCTTAGGGCCTGGGAATAGATAATATTTGATACAGTAACATTTTATAATTGTCATCAGCTCCTCCAATTGAAAATCAACCAGTCTCAAACATTAAGATGCACAAGTATGAGGAAGAAATGTAAGCGTAATACAATTCTAGTTAGTGCGTAAATTTGGATAAAGCCCAGCGAATTTATCAGAAGCTTTCAAATTGGCTGTTTTTCAAAACTTGAATAAAACATATTGTCTGATTCATTGAAATTCTTAAGTGTTGATTAATCATCTTAATGTGTAAAGCCAAAAAGAGGAATTAATTAGCCAAGTTAACTGTACTGTATAATCCCAGATTAACGGTGTTTAACCTATCAGACATTTGGAAGGCAAGATTAGGCTGAAATGATACTGTAATATATCATACCCATGCTTATGATTTTTGAATGTCTGAATAGGGATGGAGTCATGGCTAGATAATCTACATATTTATTTGTATCTCCCTTTACCCCCCAGAGAGCTCAAGGCAGAGCATGTGGGAGTCTTAATTTTATTCTTTTAATAAGAGGCCTATAAGGTAGGTCAGGCAGAGCAAATAACTGGCCAAAAGTAACTTAGTGAACTCCATATTCCACAAGGTTCTGAATTTGCAGCCTTCTGAAAAAGCTGTGCTGGTTGTTTGTTTGTTAGTTAGTTTGTTTGTTTGTTTGTTTGAAATAGGAAATTATACATGTATGTAAGGCTTAACAGTCTTCCAAAGGTATTAGAAATTCAAATTACTTTTAAGGAAAACCGTTTTGGAATATTGAGACTTTTTTCCTATTGAGCCTGATTTTGGCTAGCAAATCACCTGCATTGTTGGATGGCTTTCTGTGTGTCCCCAATAGATTCTTTGCTCATAAATCACAGTGGTGATTGTGATGATGATGATAATGATGATTATAACAATAATAAAAATAAATCGAGGGCTTGTCTGAAATCAGTACAAGTCCAGAATCATCTTCCTATTTGGTGAAGAAGGATGCCCTTAACTATTACTGTATATTGACATGTTTTTATTACTAATTCTGAATGAACTAGTGCAGGGGTGTCAAACTCGAGGTCCACAGGTCAGATCTGGCCTGCAGGGTGCTTAAATCTGGTCCGTGGGGCAGGCCTGGAAATAGCAAAGGACTGACTCACAGTGCCTCTGGCAACCAAAATGGGGCATTAGGGCGGGCGCACTTGACCCCCACGTAACCCATTTTCTGCCTGGACAGGGTGCTACAGGAGGAGTCCATCCCGTCTCCCCCCTCCAGTCAGCCCGCAGAGGAGAACTACAATGCTGATCTGGCCCTCGAAGAAAACCAGTTTGACACCACTGAACTAGTTTTACCCTGGGCATACCAAGGTGCAATGTTAGGATCACATAGATAAAAATACAGTCAGATTCTTTTGGTGCAACATTTTGAATGATTCCCTATGGCAGAGGCCCAGGGGTGAAATGCTCCCAGTTCGGACCGGATCGCCTGCTCCGATAGCAATTGTGGTGGTGGTTCGGAGAACTGGTAACAAAAATCCCTGCCCCACCCATGCCCAGCTGAGCCACGCGATCATCAGAGGATTTTTTTTTACTTTTAAAAGCATTTTTTCTACAACCAGCTGAGTTGCATGATCGTCAGAGGCTTTTTTTTTTCTTTTAAAGGCCAAAAAAATATATGCTTCAGCTGAAGAGGTTGTAGAAAAAATGCTTTTAAAAGTAAAAAAAAAAAAGTTGGCTACGCCCACCTAGTCACATTACCCCCCACACACCAAGCCATGCCCACAGAACTGGTAGTAACAAATTTTACATTTCACCACTGCAGAGACCCCCAACTTTTTGGGCACCAGGGACCACTTCTGTAGAGAAAGTTTTTTCCGTGGACCGGAGGGGATATGGTTTTGTGTGCTGCCTGCATCCTGCGGATGGGGCTTCGCTTGTTTGCATGACCCAGTTACTGGCATGCCACGGACCAGTGCAGGTCCACGAACCGGGAGTTGGGGACCCCTGTCCTATGGAGTACAGACAATCCTCATCTTATAACCATTCATTTAGTCATCATTCAAAGTTACAACAGCATTGCAAAAAGTGACTTACAGCTGATCCTTGCACGTACAACCATCACAGCTTCCCCCTATCATCATTTGGGAACTTGGCAACCAGCAAGTGTCTATGATGGTTGCAGCATCCCAGAGTCATTGCCATTTCTGACCTTCCCAGCCATCTTCCCATAAGCAAGATCAATGTTGGAAGTTGGATTAGCTTAACAACTATGTGGTTCACTTATCAACTGCAGTGATTTTCTTAACAACTGGCAAGGTTGTAAAGTCAGACACGGCTCACTTAACAACCACTTAGCTTAGCAACAGAAATTCCGATCCCAATTATTGTCATAAGTCAAGAACTACTTTTTCTGCCAAAAAAGGGGGCAAAAATGCGAAGTTTGAGTAGAACCAGCTTCTCCCTGTGTCTCTTCTGCCGCTGCCAAACAGGATCATCTTCTGATCTTGTTCCTCAGGTAACGTAGCGGCTGCTTTAGTCACTAAGAGACTCTTCTGCAGTGCCAGATGGATGCAACGCCATTCTACTCACCTGAACAGCTTTGTGTGGAGAAAAATGCAGAACTGATTAACTACAAAAGAGTTGGCTGGCAATGTTGGGCAGATGAGGCTGTTTCACAGTCCAGGAGCCTGAGCTTGAGAGAGAAAACGGGGCCAAAACTATACCTGAGTTGTCATGGTGATTCCACAGAAGGAGTCATCATGGACCTGAGTGGCTATCTGGTGGCATGATCCATGATTCCCTGGAGTACATAACCAACAGTAAGAGCCTTATCGGAGATCTACAACGAAGATCTAGTTTCTGGCTGTGCAATTCAAGCAACATATTTCCTTTTGAAGTGTAATTAAGATGAACTCATGAAATGAGTGCGCAAGTAAGGCCAAGTAATTAAAAGCCTGAGATTAAAAAAAAAAAAGGAAATATAACTAAAATTTGTTCTCCCTTCCCTATATATCCTCATGTCTTCCTATGCTTACTTCTACTGCATTCAGGCATTACTTCATATATTTTTCTTCAAATGTTCACCTCTGTCTTTTGGAAGATCTTTTCAATTCCATCCAGTCACAATCTTTAGCCTTCCCGTGACATAATTGCCTTATAGATCATTTTTCATTCACTTTGTTCCTGCGAACTAACTGCAATATACAGCACTTCCTTTATTGGTCATTCACTTTGGTATTCACTCCCCATTCATTAATCAGACATTCATTCTTGATCCTACCTCTTCTTGTTTTATAACACCCACTTCTTAAATACCAGATTCTCCCATATTCAACTTTTATGTTGTTGTAAGCAAAATGCTTTATTAGCCTGGGATCAACCAAAAGAACTCCAGGGTGGGTAGTAAAGTAATATGAAATGATGTGAAAGATACGTATTTTGGAGTCTATTTCAGGCAACTCTCTAATTTACATGCAAACAATATACCACGAACATTCATTTTATTCCTATTTTTTAAAATTTATATAGTACCTAGGCTTCTCTTTAACATAAAACTCCCAGGGCACCATTCAGTTGGTGATAAAATTAGTATAAAATTACAATAAAGCAGTAGAAGAATGAAAAAAGAAAAAAATAATCACAAAAGAAGCAGCTATAAAAATTTTAATCCAGCTAACTATAATTAGTTAAAGTGCCTGGGGAAATGTGATGATGATGATGAACAGCAAATATAGCTCTAGATCAGTGTTTTACAGGAGCATATTTCAAATACTGGATCTGGAGAATAGTTTCATTTTTTTTTAATAGGGGCTATATCTTACATCTAAGGAGTTCTTAAGTTTGTCATCATAATGCAAATGCAAATAAAATTAGGCTAAGCACTACTAAGTAATCCAAAGCCACCTGTTGAACTTCATGAGTCAGTATGTCCCTCCAACTTATTTATTTGTTCTTAGATTTTTATCCCATCTTTCTTACATTATAAGTAACTCAAGGTGGTGAGGGCTGAGCCAGAGTGAGTGGCCCAAAGTCATCCAGACAGCTTTCACATCTAAGACACAAGTAGAACATGCAGTCTCCTGGTTTCTAAGCCAGCACCTTAACACTACACCAAACACAGGGACCAACACCTATCCCTCCTCCCTCCCTTCCTCTCCCTCCCCCTCTCTCTCCTTCTTCCTCCCTCCCTCCCTCTTCTATGTGTTTCTTCCTTTGTGGTCTTCTGTATACACAGCAGTTCTATCTCTGCTAAGTTCTTCAATTGGTCAATTTTGGCTCAATGCTCTTATCGCTACTGGATGATGTCAGTACCACCTCAGCAATTGAAATGAAAAAGGAAGAGTTGTGATGTCTTCCCTGTTAATGAAGAGGCCTTGGCATGTGCTGGAGGGCAGCATTGTGCTTGTACCACAAAGGATTCTCACATATTGCCCCGAGTCCAGCATCTAACGGGCTTATTATCCAACCTTAAATACTCAGCAAAGCAACTCCAGCTGTCCATGCAAACAGAGAGCTGAGGGGATGAAACTCTTGGATGGCTATTCCCCCCCTCCCCCTTGCCCCAAATTGACTTTCAGGCTTTGCTTGACTGGTTCCAAGCTGGCTTGCAGGGAAAAACAAAAATTGCCCTCAGAGAGTTAAGGACCATGCTTTCTGTTCCCCATGAATGATTCTCAACCAGTTCCACAATTAATGGGGCGTCTCTCTCTCTCTTTTCGTGGCCTCCACAAGTACCTGTATCTCACTTACAAGCTGTCAAGGGAATTCCAATGATTTCCCTCATCGAATAGAAAGCTGAGCAGGACATGAGTGTGTAACTCTGTCTGCGGCAAGGAGTAGATCCTAGTTCGCAAAGGCACTTTTTAATCTGTGAGGTGCAAACATTCTTGAGTCATGTTGTAATGGGGATAAATAATTCACACCCCCAGTGCATACAGGAGCTGCGATGAGCATCTCAACATTGACCAGGCCAGAAGAGGAGACCAGTGATTGGATCTCTGCCTGCTGCAGTCTTTGGGGGCTGCGTAATGCAGGAGTGGGAAGGCCTAGAGTGTCAGTCCGGTCCTCTGGATCAGGCTGTTCATCTGCTGAGTTTAGGGGGAAAAAAGAGTAGCCCTTGGTGTCACTGGAGTGATTGAGCACATATTTCCTATGCAAAGGAAGTCACTCCTGGAGTCACTCCTCAGCATCTCCCTTCAAAAAACATTTAGCTAAGTAAGGTCACCTTGCTGGATTCTTAGGAGGGCTGAAGCCAAACAGAATTAAAGGGCCTAAATTTGATGGATTGCTGTCAGAGAATGGGAGGAGGGTGCCACCATATATCAGACAGTGGGAAAAGGGATAGGAACTTTAGACATACAGACATTCTTGTAGAGATATTCATTTTTTACACTGATTTTTCAGAGGGAAGAGAGGTATGTGCGGAGTGGCCTTAGTTTAAATATCAGTTTTTACACAAAGCTTTTTACAGTTTCCCAAATAATTTGTTCCTGGATTCCTTATCACACTTTGGATATGCTCCATCCCTTAGACAGTGTTTTTGTTGTCACTTCTCAGACTTGTTTTAGCCTAGAGAGGAGGTCAAAAGAAAAGAAAATTAATTCTTTCAGGGGCTTCTTGGAATTTCAGTTCCTTGGTGAAACTTTCTTTACTGACGCCACTCTCTCCTTCCCAAGTATAGTAACCTTTTCCATCAGTCAGTTCACTTTTCAGATCTCTCTGTTGGTCCTCAGCCACAGATTCTTCCTCCAACTGTGTCTGGATGCAGATTGCATTTGGACACAAATGCAACATCATCTATGCCCAACAAGAACCAACAACCTATTTATTCTATAGAAATGGATGTAAATAAATAAAAGGAATTGCACCTTGGGAGCTTGTAGCTTGCGAATAGAATAGAATAGAATAGAATAGAATAGAATAGAATAGAATAGAATAGAATAGAATAGAATAGAATAGAATAGAAAAATTCTTTATTGGCCAAGTGAGATTAGACACACAAGGAATTTGTCTTTGGTGCATATGCTCTCAGTGTACATAAAAGAAGAGATAAATTCATCAAGAATCATAAAGTACAACACACAATGATAGTCTTAGGGTATAAACAAGCAATCAAATCATAGAACAGTTTAGAACAGTTACAGTTATATTGGCTTCCAGTATGTTTCCAGATACCAGTCAGAATTCTACTGTTGTTGAGTTCTGAATGGGATATTTAAAATATTGTTAACTCTTCTATAAATTAACCTGTCCATTTTATTATTTATTTATTTATTGCATTTGTATACCGCCCTTCTCCCAAAGGACTCAGGGCGGTTAACAGCCAATTTAAAAGATACAATAAATACACATTAAAAACAGACTAAAAATTATATAAATAATGGCCAAAATATTTAAAAAACTAACTAATACAAAAAACTAAAACCCCATTTAAAATTACTTAATCAGGCTAGCCCAGCTCGATGGAATAAAAGAGTCTTCAACTCACGGCGGAAGGTCCGAAGGTCGGGGAGTTAGCGGAGCCCTGGAGGCAGCTCGTTCCAGAGGGCAGGAGCCCCCACAGAGAAGGCCCTACCCCTGGGGGTCGCCAGTCGACATTGTTTCAGCGACGGCACCCCAAAGAGGCCCTCCCTGTGGGAGCGCACAGGTCGATGGGAGGCTGTTTGTGGCAGTAGGCGGTCCCGTAAATAGCCCGGTCCATTGAGATGATCAAAATGGCCCTTGAGATCCAATTGGTTGGGACTAGAGAGGAAAATAAAAATCCACATCGATTTGGATTTGTAACTTTTTTTCTGAGACAGGGTCATCATACTTTATTTCCTTATTGTCAATCTTCCAGCAGTTATTGAAGTTATTCTTTAAAGGAAGATTGTCAGTGTTTGATTGATTGTTGGCTTTCCTAAATTGTTTTTTTCAAGTATTTATGACAGTTATGGAGCTGCTCAGTGTTTCTCCGTGATTTTATTCCCTTATACTGTTGTGTTTCATAAATGCTATGAACCATCTAGAACTCTTAGAACATAAGATAAGATAACCGTTATTGTCATTTTTATTGTGGGCATATTGGCACACATTAAAAATGAAATTCTGTTTTCTGCTCTCAAAAGTGTACAAATACATAACACATGTATAGACCTGCTATATACATAAATTCATAGATACCTACACCCTTACATATAAATACATATAGATATTAATCACATGAGTTCCCGAAGTAAGGTTGGGGGGAGGGAAATGGTATTTTCTCACACATTCCTTGATGTTTGTGAAGTTCCCTGATCTAACTATCTTTTAATTTAAAACATAAGTGGGAAACAGTCATGCTGCAAAGCAAGGATTCTTTGGATGCAAAACTGAAAAAGATGCTTTGGAGGGAATGCAGGTGCAGTTAGCAGTTGAGGAGGTAGCAAGAGAATGCAGATTTGAGTTAAGGAACTTGGGAGGTATCAATAGAACAGAACAGGTCACCATGCTGGTGTCCTTGATGCCTGAAATGTATCATATTCTGTGAGCAAAGGAAAAGATAAAAGGTAAAGGTAAAGGTTCCCCTCGCACACATGTGCTAGTTGTTCCTGACTCTAGGGGGCAGTGATCATCTCTGTTTCAAAGCCAAAGAGTCAACACTGTCCGAAGACATCTCCATGGTCATGTGGCCAGCATGACTAAATGCCAAAGGTGCACGGAATGCTGTTACCTTCCTACTAAAGGTGGTCCCTATTTTTCTACTTGCATGTTTTACATGCTTTCCAACTGCTAGGTTGGCAGAAGCTGGGACAAATAACGGGAGCTCACCCTGTTATGCGGCACTAGGGATTCAAACCGCTGAACTGCCGACCTTTCGATCAACAAGCTCACCATCTTAACTACTGAGCCACCACGTATATGGCTTCTTTAAAAAGATGCTGAGGGATGTAGATTGTTTCACAGGTAAAATTGGGAGGGTGTAATTCAAGGGAAGGATAGTTTTTTTTTTGTCTACTGGATGATTTTTGGAATCCAGTTTAAGCATCTCCAAGTAACAGGCATGGGAACAATTTGTCTAAATCCAAGGAGATTTCCTGCCAGCCAAAGATGGCAGTTCCTGGGCTGCAGAATGAAGGAGGGGGACAAACTCATTAGTAGGCAAGTGCATATATTCAAATTGTAGTGAAAGCTTTTTGCTGGGCTGTATGTCATGGTTATAAATTTCAAGTGTATTCAAATGGTTTATTGAGAATTCCCAGCCTCTTGCTGTGAAATAAACAGGTAGTGTTGAGGGCTTCTTTCTTTTGAAGCTTGTTAATTGAATTACTAGCTGGCTCCTGGGAATTACCAAACGCTGGCACACTGCAAGGGATTTAACAAACTTGATTGAAGACGGCTTTGAATCTCCCTCGTAGATGAACGATTGTACCCATTTGCAGCAAGGTGTGTGTGTGTGTGTGTGTGTGTGTGTATGAATGGTGTATATGGATAT
This sequence comes from Ahaetulla prasina, assembly GCF_028640845.1. Taxonomy (NCBI): domain Eukaryota; kingdom Metazoa; phylum Chordata; class Lepidosauria; order Squamata; family Colubridae; genus Ahaetulla; species Ahaetulla prasina. Next base: position 25,884,063 of record NC_080539.1, on the reverse strand, counting down.
GGGTGAGACTCAAGTCAAAACCAGAAGTCCAACAAAGAGGATATTTATTTAAAACTTTTCCATACAGCTTCCTATTAGAAGAGAAATAGACATGATTAACAATTAAAAATTAGATTTTAAATGAAAGTTTAATAATAGATAAAAGCAATTAATAACAACCTGGAATTTCTTTCTAAGAAGCTAATGTTTAGGGACATACCCTGTTTCCCCCAAAATAAGACATCCCCTGATAATAAGCCCAATTGGGCTTTTGAGCGCATGGCAATAAGGCAAAGCTCTTATTTCAGGGTTCAAAAAAACATAAGACAGGGTCTTTATTTTCGGGAAAACACAGTACATACTTCATATAGAAAAAATTAAAATATCAGCATTTTATACCCAATTGATCCATATTGTCAAAATAGATTAGGTGCACCTGTGGCTTTGATGATTTGCACAGTTTTGCCTTGGAAAACAGCTAATTTACTGTCATAGTTTTTGTTTTTAATACTGTAGCATGCCTGGATGCTTTTGATTTGTACAGGCTATACAATAGTAATCCCTCTCCTTCCCCTCTTTTACTGGATTTCTATTCGTTATCAGTGAAGACAAATGTTACTCTATTAATTTTCAGCTAAGGCAAATAGCTCAGCAAAACTTATGACTTTTGAGACTCCATCAAACAAGAATCTCAGCACCACCTCTGAATCATAAAGATGGACTTTTGATTTATTCAGCATTTAAAATGAAAGTGCAGGAGACAAGTAGTCATTTCCCACATATTAGATTTAAAAAAGTAAACAGGAGACTCAAAATATGAGCCAATGTGGAAGAAGTCATTTAAGAGAGGGAGCCATTGATCTGGAATGCAATCAGAATGAAAAAAAAGGGATGATTTCGTTATTTTTTTAAAACTTCTTTTATTAAATTAATATTTTTTAAAAAAGAAGAGGAATGATTTTGCTCAAGTATGGAGAGCCACTACCGACTCAGGATGAAAAGGATGCACAATCTGAATAAGGAATAGCATTTTTTACATATACAATTTGTCTACCAAGCCATTTCCTAATGCAAATCAATACTCGCATCCAGATCCTGCTGTGATCTCCATAAAGAAAGCCTTCTTAAAAATGGTATTTGCCAAAGATTAGGCCAGTTGGAACAAGGAATGTTCTGGCCCTTGTAGGGCAGATTTGTAGACACTGCAGTTGTTGCACTGACAGCTCTAGACTTACGTTGTGTTTTTGTGATGTACCTTACTTCGTAAACTTGACAATATTTATGGATGAGGCCACCCCAGGTAGAGCAATTGGTTGTGTCCATGTCAAGTGACTTCAGGGAGAACTTTAATGTACCTTTCTAATTTTATTCTATTTATTTTTATCTTGCCTTTATTACTTCATAGGTAACGCAAGGTAGTAAACATACATAATACCTGTTCCTTCTCCTTTCCCTAGAACAATAACCCTGTGAGGTGGATGGGGCTCAGAAAGAGTGACTGGTCACCCATCTGGCTTTCATGGTTAAGGTGGGACTAGAACTCACATTTCCTGATTTCTAAGCCAGCAACTTAACCACTTTGTAATGCTGAGAATCTGCAGCAGATCTGCAATTCCTTGCCATACGGTTTAGATGATCTCTGCTGGAACTGGTAAAAATGAGCAACCCCCCACCCCACCCAAATTTCCAATCCCGAGAAGCCAACTCTCTTTTTAACTGGTGACCCTCTCAGCCTGGGCAGTTGATCCTCAAGTTGGGTAAGAAGGAGAATAAAGCATGATACTATGATCACCTAATCCATGGAATTGAAGTCAATTCGGCCCCTCTGCTTGTTATGTCTCCAAATCTGGGAGGAAGGCAGTGTGCAAATCTCCAGCAACTGTAAGCTGATAAGAACCTCTTGAAGGCTAAACCCATGATCAAAATGAGCCTGGTTAACACATGATGGATACATGGGAGAGTCATTATTGCCCTGTCAAAGCACCTGAGGGCGGGACAAGAAGCAATGGATGGAAACTAATCAAGGAGAGAAGCAACCTAGAACTAAGAAGAAATTTCCTGACAGAACAATTAAACAACAACTTGCCTCCAGAAGTTGTGAATTCTCCAACACTGGAAGTTTTTAAGAAGAGATTGGACAACCATTTATCTGAAATGGTATAGGTATGCCTGAGCAGGGGGTTGGACTAGAAGACTTCCAAGGTCCCTTCCAACTCTGTTATTCTAGTCTAGTCTAGTCTAGTCTAGTCTAGTCCTAGTCTAGTCTAGTCTAGTCTAGTCTAGTCTAGTCTAGTCTAGTCTAGTCTAGTCTAGTCTAGTCTAGTCCAGTCCAGTCCAGTCCAGTCCAGTCCAGTCCAGTCCTGTTGTGACTCCAGCTCCTGAACCTGGCCCCATGCCCGAAAATGACTCCGAGAGTGAGGGGAAGGGCCGGTAAGGCTTACCTTGGGAGCACCGATGCCTTTGGCCTGGCTCCAGGAGCCAGAACCAGGCCAGTCGGAGGATGTAATGAGGCCGTCATCCCCTGATTCCTGCCTTCCTCAGGCTACGCCTTCAGACCCAGCTGATAATAATAATAATAATAATCAAGCTTGGATTAACCCACACTTCAGAAGATTAGAGAGGTGGTGTCACCAAAGGGAAGGGTGGGGCAGGAGCCCCACCCCACAGGATATATAAGGAGCTTTGGGACTGCTCGCACTCCATGGGGAGCAAAAGATTAGCTGAACCGTTTCAAAGAGAGCTGAAGTCTTACTCTGCGTGAATCCACTGGCTGAAGGCCAGCTCGTTACTCTGAAGTGGGGAAGGAGACAGAACAAGTCCAGTCCAGTCTTCCAACACAATTCAATTATTGTTCATGCTCCTTTTGGGGCCATCCACACAAAGTAATTGTACAAAGTCAGTCAGTGAGTTTTGACAAATGGCCAAACCACAGTTTAGCCATTTGTCAAAACTTGCCTGCAGCCCAATTCCTCCTGTTAGTAAGAGAGTGACCGGTCGAGAGGATCGATCGGTGTTTCCCCATTGACATTTGCTGAAAAGGGAAGTAAGTGAGTCCATTGGTGATGGGCAAACAATAAATTTAAATAAATGCATGCATGAATAAATAAAATAAAATAAATATAAATCCAGGGAATACCATTAGTTCCATTCCATAACATGCTCTGCACACAGTAAAGAAAGACATCACCATTATCAGGAATTGATAACTGTGACAGGAAAGAGATTGAGGGCAGCCATTATTATGCCAATAGAATTTTGTGCTAGTGTAAGATCTTAATGGATGTTATTTACAGCTGAGATAGAGATCCATAGAAGAGACCTTCCACTCTGTGTGTAAAGGAGGAGTTCCTCATTTCAGGAATAAATATGATCACTGCAGTGTTTATAAGTAATTATATTTGTTGTTGTTAGTTGCAAAGTCATGTCCGACCCATTGCAACCCCATGGACAGTGTTCCTCCAGTCCTTCCTATCCTTTACCATCCTCTGGAGTCCATTTAAACTCATGCCTACTGCTTCAGTGATTCCACTCAGCCACCTCATGCTCTGTCGTCCCATTCTTCTTTTACCCTTCGTTCCCAGCATTAGGCTCTTCTCCGCTGAGTCCTTCCTTCTCATTAGGTGGCCAGAGTATTTGAGTTTCATCTTCAGGATCTGGCCTTCTAAAGAGCAGTCAGGGTTGATCTCCTCTAGGATCTCCTCTTTGATCGTCTAGCAGTCCAAGGGACTCGCAGGTGTCTTCTCCAACACCATAGTTCAAAGGCCTCAATTCTTTGGCGTTCAGCCTTTCTTATGGTCCAGCTTTCACAGCCATACATTGCAACTGGGAAAACCATAGCCTTGATTATATGCATTTTTATTGGCAGTAATTACATTACAGTAATTACATATGAATTGACAAATTTTAAATAATCAAAAGGAGCTTTTGCACTAACTTCAGTAGCAGTTGTAACAAGGGAAGTTATTGATTTAACTCAATTTTTTTTAAGGACTAATAAAATGGGTTTTTTTAAAAAGATTTTTAAAATTCTGCTTATTTTTTTAATAAATAATTCAAGATGGTGAACATACCTAATTTTTCTTCCTCCTGCTATTTTCCTCACAATAACCCTGTGAGGTGGGCTAGGTTGAAAGAGAATGATAGGCCCGAGGTCACCCAGATAGCTTTCATCCCAAAGGCAGGACAGAACTTAAAGTTTCCTGGTTTTTAGGTCAACCATCATACCAAATTTTAAAGCAAAATATGACAACTTCTGCTTGTTTTTGATGTCCTGATGCTATTCACAGGAAAACATCTAAAGAAGGCATACGGTAGAACATTTTTTCTTTAAGATACTAAAATTTGTGTTTTGATAGTTACCATAAGGAACTGTTTGTGTGTATATGCCCTATCTTCTCTTGCTGTCTCTAAAATATACAGTTAGAGTTATATGTGTATTTAGTATTATTCTGTCCTAGTCAAAATGTGTAAGATGTATAACAGTAAATTAATAAGGCCCAAAGGAAATGGAATTTGTTCTTTGTACAGAAGCTTATCTGCACAATGCCCTTAAGCTGTATTTAAGTTTAGGTATACATTTAGAAAGGGATGTGGTGGCTCAGTGGCTAAGATGGTGAGCTTGTTGACCGAAAGGTCGGCAGTTCAGCGGTTCGAATCCCTAGTGCCGCATAATGGGGTGAGTTCCCCTTACTTGTCCCAGCTTCTGCCAACCTAGCAGTTCGAAAGCACATAAAAAATGCAAGTAGAAAAATAGGGACCATCTTTGGTGGGAAGGTAAAAGCATTCCGTGCACTTTTGGCATTTAGTCATGCCGGCCACATGACCATGGAGACATCTCCTAACAAGGCTGGCTCTTCGGCTTTGAAACGGAGATGAGCACCGCCCCCTAGAGTTGGGAACGACTAGCACATATGTGCGAGGGGAACCTTTATCTTTACCTATACGTTTAAAATACTTGTGAATAAAATATGATTTTGGAAGATAACATCCACCTCCAAAAGGCCATCTCAGTGTGCCCCTGCCTATTAGAAGGTCGGTGCACACTTGGGGCGTTGCAAGGTAATCTCAATTAAAAGGTCAGGAAAGTGGCAAATTGCAGACATTAATGGACAAGGGGAAAAAAATCCAGTGATGTCTGCCTGTAGTCAGTGAAGCTTTTTGAAGCAGTTAGTGAGGCCCAGCTTGCTTTGTCAAAAGGTTTTGAGAATAGCACAAAGGATGGGATAGTTTTGAAACTGACTCTGTATCATTGCAGAAAGGTGGAAAGGCAAAGAGACGTTTTTTCTATGCCTAGTGTTATGTCAGAAGTGGAGACCTGTCTCGGCAAGGAATGAGGATGTTTGAGATGAAAGTTGGGTCAGCAAATACATTTCTTGCTAGGAATAGCTTAGTAAGTTTAGAGTAAGCACAAGGCAGAATTTTTTGAGTGCCTGTTTTGGCTAGTCTAGAGAAAAGAAGGACTAGGGCGGTTGTGAGATTCAAAATTTTTTACTACCATTTCTGTGGGCGTGGCTTGGTGGGCATGGCATGGCAGGGGAAGGATACTGTAAAATCTCCATTCCCACCCCACTCCAGGGGAAGGATACTGTAAAATCCCCATTTCCTCTTGATCAGCTGGGACTCGGGAGGCAGAGAATAGATGGGGGCGGGGGCAGTCAGGTGGTGTTTACCGGTTCTCTGAACCACTCAAAATTTCTGCTACCGGTTCTCCAGAACTGGTCAGAATCCATTGAATACCACCTCTGGACTAGGGTAACATGATAGCAATATTCCAATGGTTGAGGGGCTGCCACAAAGATGAGAGGGTCCTTTTCCAAAGCACCAGAGGGCAGGACAAGAAACAATGGATAGAAACTAATTAAGGAAAGGAGAAGAGGAACCTGGAATTCAGGAGAAACTTCCTAATGGTGAGAACAATTAACCACTGGAACAGCTTGCATTTGAAATCTCTGGGTGCTTCATCACTAAAAGATTTTAAAAAGAGACTGGACAGCCACTTGTCTCAAATTGTATAGGGTCTCCTGGACAAGAAGATCTCCAAGGTCCCTTCCAGCTCTATTCTGATTGATTGACTGATTGATTGATTGATTGACTACTAAGAAACTTATGGTTGGCTTTGGAAGCCAAGATTTTGAAGTTGATAATTTTGCTGCCATATATACTGGGAAAATTATAATTTTCTGTCTGGCTCAGTTTTGATCCTAATCAAAGAAAATCAGTTTGCCCGCTTTCCTTCTCCTAACCCAGCTGACTCATTTCTTTCCCCACCCCCTCCTACATCTTCAGAACCTGATCAGGAGGGGTCACATCTAAGAGTCACAAGCTCTTTAATTCCCCGTAGTGACTTAAAATGTATAATATCATGAATCACACAGGGCAAGATACCTAATTTGTATTCCAATCTGCATGCTCTGTATTCATGTTATCTAATAAGCAGGAGGAACCAAAGACTTTTGCTATTTAAGTTGGATTCAGTATAGTGTGCTGATTTCAAGCTTGTTCTGATTATTGCGTTCCTAGAATAGGAGGCCTTGTTTTGAATGTATTTTGTCTACTCTATTTCTGGACCACATAATTTGCTAAGCTCTTTATTTACCAAGCTTCAGTTTGCTTATTCAGATCTTGACTAACATTTTGCATCTACTTTCCTCTTATTCCAAGGATTGTGTTGTGATATGTAGAGTTCAAATCAACTCAGAATTGATGCACGCTCAGCTGAGATATTTCCTGCCTTGAAGAAAGAAATGGCTTTAAATAATCTTAGTTGAGCTGACTGTTACTTGACTGTTACTGTTAGTAAGACTGTTACTCTTACTTGACTGTTCAGAGTGCTGTGGGAAGATAGCTGTTGTGTTAACACATTGTGTCAACTTGATCACATCATTATTTGGTTTATTTCTTTGGGTTTATTTCTTTGGACACTGCATCTTATGTGAACAGAGTAAAATTTAGTGCATTGGGTTAACTCAGTGAAGTCGATAAAAAAAAAGCTAGTAACTGCATCCACACAACATACAAATGTGAACCTTGGAGATATAGTACAAATCCAGCCTGTTCATTTGATTTATGGTTCAGTGTATTATAGTGACCCAGAAAATTGATTAATTCAATAAGCACATTAAGTGTGTTACATGAAAAACTCACCAAGTTGGAGAAGAACATGTCGATTATCTAATCTAGGAGCAGGCTGCCTTCTAAAGGACTGTATGTCAGACTGATTATATGGACAACAGATTCAGTTTGTAACTTGCTTTTTTGGCTTTACCCTAAATGCTAAATCCGTACACATAGTCCTTGTCTTATGACCACAATTGAGCCCAGATCTTACATTGCTAATTTAGACAGTTGAACCCAAAATGTATGTTGCTAAGCGAGAAATTTGCTAAGTGAGTTTTGCCCCATTTTACAACCTTTCTTGCCACATTTATTAAGTGAACCGCTGCATTTGTTAAGTTAATAACACGTTTGTTAAGTCAATCTGGCTTTCCCATTGACTTTGCTTGTCAGAAGGTCACAAAATATGGTCACGTGATCCTGGGACACTGCAACCATCATAAATATGAGTCAGTTGCTAAGCACCTGAAGTTTGATCAGTGACCATGGGGATGCTGCAATGGTTGTAAGTGTGAAAAACAGAATTTTGTTTTGTAGGATGTGTTTCAGACTTGTCTTTTAGGATCCAGCATCAACTTGAAGTCGCCACAATGTAAAAAAGATGTGGAGACTCTAGAAAGAATGTAGAGAAGAGCAACAAAGATGATTAGAGGACTGGAGGCTAAAACATATAACTGGAATTGGGTATGTCTAGTTTGGGTATGGGTATGCTGGATGGGTATGTTGGATATTGGGTATGACTATGTTGGAATTGGGTATGTCTAGTTTAATGAAAATAAGGACTAGGGGAGATATGATAGCAGTGTTCCATATCTCAGGGGTTGCCACAAAGAAGAGGAGTCCAGCTATTCTCCAAAGCACCTGAGGGCAATGGATGAAAGCTAATCAAGGAGAGAAGCAACCAGTAGTGGGTTCCACTTAACTTCACTACCAGTTCAGAACTGTGAGCATGCGTGTGTGTGCGCTTGCTTTGCTTGCGTGCGGCACTTCTGTGCATGCTCAGAACCTTCTGCGCAGGCGCAGAGCATCTGTGTTGACATCCAGGCAGGTGGGCAGAGCTTCCCGCCACCACCACTACTGGTTCGCCCGAACCGGGGCAAACAGGTAGAAAGAAACCCACCAGTGGAAGCAACCTATAACTTCGGATAATTTTCCTGACAGTTAGAACAATTAATCCAGGGATAGTCAACCTTTTTATACCTACCGCCCACTTTTGTATCTCTGTTAGTAGTAAAATTTTCTAACCACCCACTGGTTCCATAGTAATGGTGATTTATAAAGTGTATCGTCATCTGTGCCTGCCTCTCATGCATCGTGGATTGGGTTTGGGGGGGGGGGGAGCTCCAGCTACAAGCTCTGCTTGTCTGTTACAGCTGGGTGGTGTGGGGGGAGATGCGCGAGCTATTCTGGGATGAGGCTCTTTTGTTTGCAGTCGCATTATAGCGCCATTTAGTTTCACTTGCGTAACGTGAACTAAACTTATGTGCGGGCGATACAAATAGTATATTTTCAGAAATTTAAATTGTCATGGGGAATTTTATGAAAACCTAATGAAAATGTTTTTAAATAATGCTATGATTTTTTTTAAAAAAAGTCAATTAAATTAAAAAAAAGGAAAGTGCTTCAGTATCGGACAAAACCCTACCGCCCACCATGAAAGCTGGAATGCCCACTAGTGGGCGGTAGGGACCAGATTGACTACCACTGAATTAATCAGTGGAACAACTTTCCTCCAGAAGTTGTAAATGCTCCAACACTGGAAGTTTTTAAGAAGAGACTGAACAACTATTTGTCTGAAATGGTATAGGGTTTTCTGCCTTAGCAGCGGGTTGGACTAGAAGACCTCCAAGGTCCTTTCAACGCTGTTATTCCATTCCATTCCATTCTAATACCGAAGGCAAAGAATAATCACGGCTTGCAAGGCTAACAATGGCATTCTGGGGCTTGTTCAATCACTTTTGCTGAAGATCCACTGATCTTCTGGTTTAATTAACTTCTTCATCGTAAACACACACACCCCAACGCTGGCACATCATCTCCAATTTATAAGCCTCCAGTGCCATGTGAAATGAGCCAGCTTCTGTCCTTGTTATGCAGGGGGATTTTGCCAAAAGTGCTGCTAGGGCCAAGAATATCAGGATATTAGTAATGATATCTGCTAAGAGATCAGGCCGGGGGCTGGAGTTGGGATCTGAATGCACAGCTGATATTAATGTAGGACAAATCAAGCAGAAGGGAGGAGAAGAAAAAGATTGCTTGGGAGGGATGCCTTTAATATGAGGCTGGAGATGGAACAGGGAAGAGGACAGGCCACAGGGTTGAAGGTTTCCTTACATTCATGCCCTGTTTTCTTGCTACACATTACAGGTAGCCCTTAACTTAAAACAATTTGTTTAGTGACCATTCGAAGTTATGACAGCACTGAAAAAAGTGACTGATGACCATTTTTCACACTTATGACCATTGCAGATCCTGGCAACTGAGTCGTATTTATGACCATTGCTGTGTCCCAAGGTCACGTGATCCTCTTTTGCAATCTTCTGACTAGCAAAGGCAACAGGGTCAGATAGATTCACTTAACAACTGTGTTGCCAACTGAACAGCAGTGGTGATTCATGTAACAACGGTGGCAAGAATGGCCATAAAATGGGTCAAAATTCACTCAAAGAGGCGGTCTCGCTTAGCAACAGAAATGTTGGGCTCAATTGTGGTCGTATGTTGAGGACTCCCTGGTACAGCAGCTACCAGCATTTAGGTAGCTATGATTAATGTGAAAGACACTCAGCATGGTTATATCTACTTTGTTTGAAGACTGACAGAAAAGTCCTTGACTAGGCTGAGAAGCTGAAAGCACATCTTAGGAGAAGACAATTGCAAATCAATTCCATATTGATAACTGAAAGGAATTATGGTATTTTTTTGGAGTATAAGACGCACCTTTTCCCCCCCAAAAAAGAGGGTGAAAATCTGGATGCATCTTATACTCCAAATGTAGCCCCCCCCAGCTTCTCAAAAGGAGTTTCAGAGGCTGAAAGAAGCTTCAGAAAAAAGAAGCCCTCAAACAGAGCTTCAGAAAAAAAGCTCCCAAACAGAGCTTCAGAGGCTTTTTTTCTGAAGTTCTGTTTTGGAGGCTTTCAGAGGCAGGAAAAAGTTTTTTTCTGAAACAGAGTTTCAGAGGCAGAAAAAAAAGAAAGGCACAGAACTCACAACCAAGGAACCTGTTGCTAAAATCCACCTCTTGGAATAGCTGATTAGGTGTATTCCAGGAGGCCAATCCACCTGCCAATCAGCTTTTTTCCTATTTTCCTCCCCAAAAACTACTCCAGTGCATCTTATACTCTGAAAAATACGGTAAGCTCAGTTCAAAGGATCTTGGCCCATAGGTGTCAGCTAGAAGCCACAATGAGGTCAAAACTACTGTATACAATTTGCATCAGCCACATAATAACACCATGACACATATGGTGTTACCCATGGTTTACCTATATGAGCCTAAGTACAGAAACTGAATAATTTCTGGCTGGTTACAATTCTGTTGGCTTATTTATTACTGCTGTTTGCCTCCAAGCCGCCAGCAGTGACAAATTTAGAATCAGACTTAGCACAGACATATTTTAATTCTTGAAATCTGTAGGAGGTAGTGGGAATCCAATTTTGTATGCTATGCAAATTATTTCCTAATAATGCAAATCTATTTCCCTCTCTCTGTTTGAAATTATTACTTATAAAGCATTTAAAGACACAGGTCATCCGCAGACAAGTCAATGAAATTAATTGTAGTAAAATTAACTGAATGTTTAATAACTTGATTAGTCACAGTTGAGGTATACTGACCATCTTGTAATTTGGAAGGTTATTTTCTCTCAGGAGATTTTGGCTGGAAAATGAAAGCAACTTTCGTTCCATCTGCAATTATACAGTCTACATTGCACACTTGATGTAATTCAGTCATACATCCTCTGTGGGTTAATTTACTTCCTTCTACCTGCCATATAGGAATAACGCCCTTGACCGACACTGTATTGGCACTGCATTTTTAAATGAGAGACAAGCCACAGGTTTTAAAATCCTCTTCCAAACCATCGGTTTTTCTTTGGATATACTGCCTGGGAACCTTTAATCCAGATGTGCACAATTACCAGTACTTCATCTTTGACTATCGTATAAGGCAATTTAAATCAAATAATAATTAAAATTAAGGAGGTGAAATATAGTTAACATAGTTACTCCCTGTAGATTTACTGGGGTTTCTCCCGTCATTGCATTAAAAATGACTGTGATGGCAGCTTTAAGAATTTTTGTGGACCTTATATAGCTCTGGGGTTGCAGATTGTATACACCAACATAGGGAAGGCAAGGGAATTTCACTAAGCACCAGAGACGTCTCTCAGTTCTCTGGAGCAGAGGTCCCAGGTTTCCCATGGAAATAAGTTTAATTTATTTATTTTTCATTTGTATTTGTTAGTTTTACAAATCACTCCAGCCAGCGAACATATCCCACTTACCAGTGGTAGGTTTCAATTTTTTTTTACTACCAGTTCTGTGGGCATGGCATGGCTTGGCTTGGTGGGCGTGGCTTGGAGGGTGTGGCAAGGGAAAGATACTGCAAAATCTCCATTCCCACCTCACTCCAGGGAAGGATACTGCAAAATCTCCATTCCCACCCCACTCCAGGAAAGGATACTGCAAAATCTCCATTCCCACCCCACTCCAGGGGAAGGATACTGCAAAATCTCCATTCCCACTCCACTCCAAGGGAAGGATACTGCAAAATCTCCATTCCCACCTCACTCCAGGAGAAGGATACTGCAAAATCTCCATTCCCACCCCACTCCAGGGGAAGGATACTGCAAAATCTCCATTCCCACCCCACTCCAGGGGAAGGATACTGCAAAATCTCCATTCCCACCCCACTCCAGGGGAAGGATACTGCAAAATCTCCATTCCCACTCCAAGGGAAGGATACTGCAAAATTTCCATTCCCACCCCACTCCAGGGGAAGGATATTGCAAGATCTCCATTCCCACCCCACTCCAGGGGAAGAATGCTGCAAGATCCCCATTTCCTCCCAATCAGCTGGGACTCAGGAGGCAGAGAATAGATGGGGGTGGGGCCAGTCAGAATTTTAACTACCGGTTCCCCGAACTACTCAAAATTTCTGCTACCGGTTCTCCAGAACTGGTCAGAAACTGCTGAAACCCACCTCTACCACATACTGTATTTTCCTCCTCCTATTTTCTCCACAACAACAACTCTGTAAGGTGAATTGGGCTGAGAGAGAGAGTGACTGGCCTAAGGTCACCCAGTTGGCTTTCATGGCAAAGGCAGGACTAGAACATATAGTCTCTAGTCTGGGGCCTTAACCGCTAGATCAGTCTGACTTATTCCTGAAATATCCTGAAAATATCATGAAATATTCTGAAAAAATATACTTCTTCTTGCTTGATCGGGTTTAACCGCCGCTAGATTTGTCATTATTAATATTTTGTTGGTTGTTTGGTTAGTTTATGATCAAAGATTACGCAAATCCAGAAAATGAGTTACTTCATTTACTAAATTAAGCAGACTACAAGTAGTCAATCAGAATAAAGTTGGAAACGAGCTTGGAGGTCTTCTAGCAAAGCTGGCTGAGGAATCCTGGGAGTTGAAGTCCACAAGTCTTAAAGTTGCCAAGGTTGGAGACCCCTGTTCTAGTCCAACCCCCTGCTCAAACAGTATACCCGTGATATGGCAATGGCAAACCTATGGCACATGTGGCACGCAGAGCCATCTCTCCGGGCACACGAGCTGCTGTCCGTTGCCAGCCAGCTGGTCTTCACAAGTGTGGGAGTACCAAAAACTGGAAGAGCAGCCGTCCAGTGCACATGTGCGCTGCTCTTCCAGTTTCCCATATGTGCATGAACTACCTGGTCTTCCTGTTTCCAATGCGCATGAACACACGAAGACCAGTTGGCTGGTGCGCATGCGTGCACTAGAAACCAGAGCAACAGCTTTCCTGCACATGTATGCGCACCAGGTGCCTGCTCTTCCAGTTTCTGGTGTGCTTGCCCACACGCATATTCCCGTTCTGACACTCGGTGTCAAAAAGATTCGCCAACACTGCTCTATGCCATTTCAGATACCGTAGGTGGCTATCCAGTCTTTTCTTGAAAAACTCCAGTGATGAAGCACCTACAGCTGTGAAGGCAAGTTGTTCCACTGGTTAATTGTCCTCACTGCTAGGAAGTCCTCGTGTCATGGTTCCAAGTAATGAACTCCGGGAAGTCAGGACTCTGAAGCTTGGCTCAGGTTTGAGAATCCCTTTATTGAGTAAATCATATCGGCACTTAGAAAGATGAAGCTAGTTCTAAATTATTCCTGTGCATAGGGATAGTTAAAAGAATAGTATTTCCCAACCCCCCTAGGTCTCTCAGGTCACATTTCCGCCTGGCTGTGACAGGTGTCCGATGACATGACCTTGGTTCACACGGCTGGTAGATGTTATGACTAGCCAGCTGAGGCACCACATTCCCAAGTTCCTCCTCCCCCTCCACGAATGGCAACCAAGAAACGAAGCAGAAGGAAGCATGGTTGCAATTGAAGTCGTTTTGCAGGTTGACACCGCGACTTATGACCAAACTTGAAACCAAAATCTTCTGGTTGTTAAATGAATTATGCCCCACTTTACGACTTTCTTGCTTTAGTTATTAGGTGAAGGACTGCAGTTGTTAAGTGAGTAACAGGGTTGTTACATGAATCTGGCTTCCCCGTTGACTTTGCTCATCAGAAGGTCGCAAACGATGATCACATGATCCTGGATCACTGCAACCATCATAAATATGACCCAGTTGCCAACCGTCTGAATTTTGATCACGAGACCATGGGGAAGTTGCAACGGTCGTAAGTGTGGAAAATGGTCATAAATCACTATTTTGCAGTGCCGTTGTGACTTCGAACGGTCACCAAATGAACTGTTGTAAGTCGAGTATATGAATGGTTCCAAAAATATAACTTTGGTGGAGTAGAAGAATTATCCTCGGTTGACATCCATGTAGGTAGACATGCAATGTTAATGCTTGATTTCACAATTCACGGTAGTTTTCTCACATGCTCAGTTCTCCTTTTCCCTGGTGAGGCATCCTTCACTGAGAAGCATGGGCTGTTAGACGTTTCTCTGTTCATCCGTGGCTGGCTAGCAGACAGACAACCCTTTGGGGATTTGGCTTTGGATATGTACCACCCTTCCTGCCGCAGAACCCTCTTCCAATGAGCACCAGGCAAAAGCATGCAATTTGCTTTCCTTTCCAGATGTTGATGGCTTGACAGATTGCAAGTAGCTTGGCTGGCTGCTTTGAATCTAGCTGGGGCCAGATTGCCTGGGAGGACAACAAGGGAGAGAATAGGAATGCTGGGCCATTTCTGCAGCTCTAGTTTGCATAGCCATTAACGGCTTGTCAGTTAGTCCTTGCAAAGTCACAGGTAGTCCTTGACTTATAACAGTTCATTTAGTGACTGTTCAAAGTTACAACGGCATTGAAAAATGTGGCTTACGACCGTTTTTCACAGTTACAACCTTTGCGGCATCCCCATGGTCACGTGATCAAAATTCGGACGCTTGGCAACTGACTCATTTTTAGGACCATTGCTGTGTCCCAGGGTTATGTGATCAATTTTGCGACCTTCTGACAAAGTCCATGGGGAAGCCAGATTCACTTACAGAACCATGTTATTAACTTAAGAAATGCAGTGATTCACTTAACAACTATGACAAGAAAAGTCGTAAAATGGGGCAAACTCATTTAACAAATGTTTCATTTAGCAACATAAATTTGGGACTAAGTTGTGGTCGTAACTTGAGGACTACCTGTACTATCAGCTTAGATACATTTGAACCATCAGCAAATCAAAACACAATTTAAGTGTATCTAATGCAGGCCTTATCTTGCAAGGCAATACACAATTACCAGCATTCCATGACCTTGGAGATACATGGAGTATAGATTTGGGATCCATTAACAGGACTGTCAAACAAAGACACACACCACACACACATGTGTGTATATTCAAGGTGTTGGTTATCATCTTTAAAGCGCTCCATGGCACAGGACCGGGTTACTTACGGGACCATCTACTGCCACCTATAGCCTCCCATCGGCCTGTGCACTCCCATAGGGAGGGCCTCCTCAGGGTGCCGTCAGTCAAACAATGTCGACTGGCGGCCCCCTGGGGGAGGGCGTTCTCTGTGGGGGCTCCTGCCCTTTGGAATGAGTTGCCTCCGGGGTTGCGTCAACTCACCAACCTCCGGTCTTTTAAACGCGAGCTCAAGACCTTTTTATTTCACCATGAGGGGCTAGCCTGATGTAATTTTTAAGTGGGGGTTTCATGATGGTTTTATCTTAGTTTTAATTCTATTTGGCCATTTTATAATTAGTTTTTAATATGTTTTTAACTTTTGTTTATGTTTATGTTGTTTTATTGGCTGTAAACCGCCCTGAGTCCTTTGGGAGAAGGGTGGTATAAAAATCAAACAAACAAACAAACAAACAAACAAACAAACAAACAAACAAACAAACAAACAAATAAATAAATAAATAAATGTAATATATAAATGTATATATAAATCATAATGCATAATCAATGGGGAAATAAAATTCACTTAACAACCAACTTAGTAGCTTATGAATTGCCGTGATTCATTTAACAACTGTGGTAAGAAAGGTCATAAAATGGAGCAAAACCGATTTAACAACTGCCTCACTTAGCAGCAGAAATTTTGGACTCAATTGTGGTGGTAAGTTAAGGACAACCTGTATAGCTTCTGGTGATGGATCTGTTGTGTCTGCGCCCCCCGAGCCAGCCCTCCTGCCAGAAAGTGACTTGGAGCCGGGCCTGCTGCCAGAAAGTGACTTGGACAGTGAGGGGGAAGGGCCATCAGGACTTACCTCGGGAGCACCGGCTTCCCTGGCTCAGCTCCAGGAGCCAGAAGCAGGCCAGGTGGAAGAAATAATGAGGCCTCCATCCCCTGACTCTTCCCCCCACCAGGCCATGCCTGCAGACCCAGCTGACAGCAATCAGGCTTGGTTGAAACCTAGGTTTCGTAGGCAGGAGAGGAGGGAACAACAGAAGCAAGGGTGGGGCAGGCCTAGGAAGTGCTGAGTCATGGAGCCACACCCCACAGGATATAAAAGGCAACGAGAGCTGGTGTGTCTCTTTGTAACAGGCAAATCCACTGATTGACTAGAGCTGAAGTTTGTGACTCACCAGCGTCGTGGAAGATAACGAGGGCTCTTGGCAGACGCTGGCTCTTTTGCTGCCAGAGCTGATAGTGCCAGCTAATTAAGCCATCATTCGGACGGAGGCGGAGGAGGACAGAACAGGATCCCATAATACTTGCCTCCTGTCACCATAAATATTCCTGAGAAAGGAAGAGCTTTAGCCCTTAGCTTAGCCATGATTCAGAGTCTGATTCTGATCTAGAATCTGACCATGCTGCTCCAGGTGAGCCTGTGCTTCAAGATGCACAGCCTCAGAAACCAGGAGTCCAGGATTCATTGGAAGCTGATCAAGCACAGGTATCTCCTGTTCAGCTGGAGCAGTCAAGTGATGAGGAACAATTCCCTAGTTCCATGTCTAGGCAAATCCAGAAGCGAACAGAACAATGATCCTCTGTGGGGCTTCTCACTAAACAAAGGGTGAGGCCAGGGGTGGGCTTCACAAATTTTACCAAGGGGTTGTCTGCCCGGTTGCTGGGTGGGCGCCATGGTGGGCATGGCCTAGTTGGCTTCCTGCACCATGGCGAAGGGGGGCATTTTTGCCCTCCCCAGGCTCTGGAGGCTTTCATTGAACCTCTGGGAAGGCAAAAACGGCCTCCCCAGGCTCTGGAGGTCCTCTGGAGGCCAGAAACGGGGCCCTTTCTGGCATTCCTGAACTTCCGGTAGGCCCGTTTTTTGTCCTCCCTGAGCCTCCGTGCGTGCCCTACACTTACCTGCATCCAAAGCAGGCTGCGTTGGAACTCCTGAGAGGGGCGGGATGGGCAGAGCCAACCAGGAGTGGGATTTGGGGGTTCTCCGAACTGCACAGAATCTTAGCTAGAGGTTCTCCTGAGCCCCTGCGAACCCCCAACAGTCCACCCGTGGGTGAGGCAAATTTAATTGCAGCCAGTTGGCTACAGAGATTTTAGTTGATTCCTTCGCTTGCAGTCTTTGTTGGAGATGGTGTTTTGACTTCCTAGCTCTTGCATCTTGATCCTGTATCTTGTTTGTGACTTTTGACCATTGAACCCACTGACTACCCAATTTAGCATCCTGTGACTCTTGGAATGTATCTGGACTACATTATTGTTTCTTGGACTGTGTTCGTCTCACTTCAGGCAAGCTCCCTTGTTAGGAATTTGACTCACATCGGCTGTCTGTTGTTATCTGCCTAAAACTGTAGTAAATCTGTCAGCTCTGAATACCGTGTTTGTGTTTGTGCATATCAGCAACCTTGGAAGTAGACTATTATCAGCTTGAGAGAGAGAGATGGGACTCTTAGAATACGAGCAATTTACTTTTAACTGGTAAATAATACGGTGATGATAATAAAGAGGATACCAGCCCTCTAGAAAAGTATCCCCACAGAGATCCATCTGGTTCCCACCTTAATTATATTCAAAAAGTCTCTGAAAAACTTGCTGCTTTCAGGGTCTGGGATAGTGTTGCTCCTGACCCCTTGTGGGGTGCTTATTGTTGCTACGTTTGGTTTTCCTCTTCTGGATATCTGTGATCTGTTTCTTAATTGGTTCTTGCTTTTAAAGTGTAAGTTGCCCATCTGTAGTGAGGCAGCCTCTAAATTATATAAAGAAATAAAATAAATGAATCACCAACTCTGCTTCATCACCTCTCGGCCTTAGTAGCTTTTTGAAAGGGTGAAAAAAAGTCTTAGAATTTAAAAATAAATCTTTTTTTTCTAGTTCTTATAACCAAATTCCTAAACAAATGCATTTGGTGCTGAGAATATCATAAACAGAGCTTGTACAGAGATCTGTGGACAGAGTGGACACAAACCCACTCTATAACAGGGTCATGTAGGAGATGACCAGGCTGAGCCCAAGGGAGTGGAGGGGGGTCAAATGCATCCCTTTGCGCCCACAAGAAATCTAAATCTAGCCCGACTTGAATTCCATTAAGTTCTCTACCACCAATTTGCTTGGGCTGTTAGTAGTTCAGATTCTTGTAGAGAGCATAAGCTTGCAATAAATCTTTATACCCATCTGAACTGCCTGGATCTCCTGATTTCCCTGCACTTGAGGTCTGAGGTAGCCGAGAGGAAAGATTTCTCCTGTTCTCTGCTCCAGTCCGCTGGTCCTGGGTGTAACCTGCAATCAAGGTTTTGCGACTCTCTCTCTTAACACCTGTTGACTTTCTAGAGGTTTTTGGACCACTTTTACTACCCGTCCAGAGACACTTAGCTCTGCTCTTGTCATGAGCTTCAAATAATCCACTCCTCTTGCTAGAGTTCCTATTTCCTTTCCTCTCAAGCAGGCATTACTCTCTGCTCCCTGAGGATTACTTTGGTCCTGTTCAACACCCTTCATTACCTTCTGTTCCAGAGAAGGTTTATTTATTTTATTTATTTTATTTATTTTTCATATTTTTATACCGCCCTATCTCCCTAGGGACTCAGGGCGGTTAACAACCAGATAAAAATATACATATAAATACAAATAAAAACATCCATTAAAAAACTTATTATAATTGGCCAAATAATTAAAATGATGATAATAAAAATAATAAAATCCCCATTAAAACCAATTCGAATTTAAAATCTAGTCCAGTCCTGCGCAAATAAATAGATGTGTCTTAAGGTTAAATATATATATGGAGATTCTCAGTCATCCAGGTCATGGTTGTCCCAAAGGTGCTGTCAACTTCGAACCGAACCTGGCAGCAGCCATTTTTCTCTTCCTCAGTTGCCACACAGAGGGGGAAGGGGGGGAAAGAGGTTGGAATGCCTTACTAGACATGACAGAGAGCTTTCTCATGAGAACCAAGGTCATCTCTATTGGCAACGGATAAGGTTGGGGAAGGAATGTCTGGCGAGCCCGCCAATTAACCCAACTGGCCAATGTGATCTGTGACACTTGGGGGTGGGGTTATTTCCTATTTTAATTATACTGAAAATGTGGAAAAGATTTAGAGTTGGTTTTCCTTTGAACCTGTACAGATATGATGTACTCAATAAAGAAGATCTTTGAGAAGGATCCTAGTCTCAGAGTTCCGATTTGTTTGGGTTCATTAGTCTGGACCTTGACAGGTGCTTTTTCAAGAGGCAACTGTACTTTCTGGTTTTTCTTTGAAGATGTTTTGCTTCTCATCCAAGAAGTTTCTTCAGAGCTGCAGAACGTTTTTTCTGATTACTGTTCTCCTCCCGCTCCCCACTCCCATCCCAATGTAACTGTCACCTAGTTGTCTGTCTCTCCTGGAAACTCGTATGGTTTTTCCAATCTCCATTTTTCAATAATCTTTCCCTTCTCTTTCCAGTATTTTTCTCCTTTATCCCTTTCCAGATGATTTACTTCATGTCACGTGTCTCAGTTATCTTTGTCCTCCTTGTGTCAAGACAAAAGGTTTTTAAAATAGAAGAGGAGAGACTGGGAAATTCACCTGGCAGTTGAAGCTTGTGTAGATTCTCCCTTCTGGAAAGCCAGACTTCCAAAAACACCAAAACTTTTGTTTTCTATACTGCAAGGAAGAGATTATGGGGCATTTCTGAGGCCACACAGCTTGCATTTGAAGTCACTCTAAATTAGCTTCCTGGTCTGTTCATGTGTCTAGACCAGGGGTCTCCAACCTTGGCAACTTTAAGCCTGGCAGACTTCAACTCCCAGAATTCCCTAGCCAGCTTTGCTGAAAATGTGGAAAAGATTTAAAATTTAAATGTGGAAAAGCTTTTCTGGCTGGGGAATTCTGGGAGTTGAAGTCCTCCAGGCTTAAAATTGCCAAGGTTGGAGACCCCTGGTTTAGGTTATATGTATATTGTCTCTCTAGTTGAGTGCTTCTGAACCTCAGTAACTTTAACCTATGTGGACTCCAATTCCCCAAATTCTCCAGCCAGCATAACAGAGTTGGAAGGGACCTTGGAGATCTTCTAGTCCAACCTCCTACCACTTCAGACAAATGGCTGTCCAATCTCTTCTTTAAAAACTCCAATGATGGATGACCCACAACTTTTGAAGGCAAACTGAGTCACTGTTCTAACTGTCAGGAAATTTCTCCTTATTTCCAGGTCAGTTCTCTCCTTGATTGGTTCCATCCATTGCTTCTTGTCTTGCCTTCAGGTGCTTTGGAGATCAGCACTGTTTTGGGAGAAAAGAGCTGTTGCTTTCTTTTGCATGTACATCAAGAGCTTCTGCACTGGAGACACATTCCTTGTGTGTCTAATCACCCTTGGCCAAATAAAATATTATGTTCTACTCCAAATAAATTGTACTAGGTTGACCTCCCCCTTCTTTGTGGCAGCCCCTCAAATATTGGAACCTGCTATCATGTCACTCCCTGGTCCTTCTTTTCAGTGGTGGGTTGCTCCCGGTTCTGTCTGGTTCTTGCGAACTTGTAGTAAAAGCCGTGGGAGGCTCTGTCCACTCGCCCAGACGTCATCATAGATGGTCTGCGCATGCACAGAAATGTGTGCGCTCCCGTTGCGAACCGGTAGTAAAAGTAAGTAGAATCCACCCCTGCTTCTTTTCATTAAACTAGACATACCCATACCTACCATGTTTCCCCGAAAATAAGACCTTGTCTTATTTTTTTTGAACCCCGAAATAAGCACTTGGTCTTATTTTCGGGAAGGGTTTATTATTTTGGGGCACATGGAGCAAGATGGGGCTCCTCTTGCCATCTTACCTGATTTCCAGCTCTGAGTTTAAACATTTTCGGGGAGGGCTTATTTTTGGGGGAAGGTTTATTTTAGTGCATCCGCTCAAAAGCCCGATTGAGCTTATTATCAGGGGATATCTTATTTTTGGAGAAATAGGGTAGCAGGTAGATGTGGATACAACATGTGAAGGCACCATGCCAAAGGCGATTATTTTATCCCCAGTAGCTTTTATGATGCTCACAAATAAAATAAAAGGTTCAAATAGCACAAGACTGCTGACATTTAAACCTTTCCCATTTCATCCAAGGGTAGCTAGTGCCAATTGTGTGCCATCTTGAACTTCTCTTTGGAGCCTCAACTTGATAGGTTATGTTTACACAGTCAGGTCAGTTGAAGGCTTAACAATTACTTCTGCGCAGCTGCTAAACCCTATTTCTGATAATCTTGCTTAAATTTTTTCTAATGGTTCTGTGTATTTTGCAAATTCATCCTATTTGGCTTACAATTCAATCTATGGTGGAAACCCAAGAAAACTGCGTTAATTCAGTAACCAGATTGAAACTCTGTTGCGTGTGAATCCAACAGCTAGAAGCAATCGAAGGCAGGTTTTTAGAAGCCTAAGGGAAATAATTGCCAAAGAATTGCTGTTAATTAAAAATTTATTTCAGACAAGTCTAAGAAACCGTATGTGTTGTTCACCAGGCATGAAATGGCACGTCTTTTAATGTAATCATCTAGCCTTCTGTGACACTGCGGTCTGAGGAAATGGAAATTTAAAAATCTGACATGACTGCCAAAATCATTACATCTCAGCTTTTTTAAACCTGAAATAAAGTGCCTGGTTTTAATTTTTTTCAGCACTTGACAGAACACAATTGTGCAGATTTCATTAGCATGGTAAGCTCCACATACCTTTGGACATCACAATTAAATTCAAGGAATTTGGGAGATTGAACAGACAGGACATGTGAGGGAAATATTTCAAATGTTTTAGCTCTTGGATGCTTTGTAGATTCTCTTGATATGGGATATTCTTCTCAGAATAGCACTGAAAAGGTAAAGATGTTCCCAAGTCATACTTAATCTTACTGACTATATAGACAGAAGATATCCATATTGTTTTTCCCCAGCATCAGTATAGATCTAGCTTGCCACAGCTGTCTTCCAGCATGTTTTTCAATTTCCTATTCCTGATGGTGTTCCATCCACTTTTAGTTCTAGGTCTGCTTAGTTTCTTTCAAGATCAGTCAAGGTTGTCTAAATGCTGGCATGTGCAGTGACTAATAAAAACGTTTAGAATTATAGAAGCTGTATTTTTCATTAGCTTCTGATGCATGTAGATGCTTCTATTTTTGCACATTAAAAATATTCCTATTTAAGGACCATAAAGGCAAATTTAATTGAGGATTTCTAGAGATACAAGTATTTGTGTGTTTATTTTTCTGAAGCTTTGATAGAAGCTAAATTAACAAGGGGGACTAGGTAAAACCCAACAATCACAAAGCACATGGGTAAAAATGGCATAAAATTGTGAAAATCTTTATTTTTCTCTCAGCTGCTTCTGATCTGAATGTTTCTACATTTGGCCATCCAGTTATTCTCCCAACATAAATCTTTCTGTGCATGAATCCATACAAAGAATTATAAAGGCTTCATATGTTAAAAATATTTTAAAGTTGTGATAAATAGGTTGTTTAAAAATGATGGTAGAGAAGTCCAGAATTTACCTGATTCGCTTGGTTTAAATTTAGACCGTAATGTAAGCAAAACGTGAAGGCAGAAGTGTTGTGTTAGCCTGATAAGTCAGGTACCTTCACTTCTTTGTTTTGCTTCTAAAAGTGTTTATAATAAAATGCGATCTCCCATTATTCTATATAATTTATAACAGGAGCAGCCTTGACTGCAGAACTGTTTTCATAAGGAAGTGAATGCAGTAAGAATTATTCCTTCTTGTCTCATAATACTAGAATTCAAGGTCAATGTATGAAACCAACACTTAGCACAAACCAAGCCAAACAATAAAACTAAAAAAGAAAGAAAAGCATTTTTTCACAGTACTAATTAGCATATGTTGCTATCTGCCACAAGCTATAGGGCTATCTACTGATAGAGAAGGGTTTTAATTGGAAGGAACAAAATACATGGAGGATAAAAGAGACTATTAGTTGGGCCCTCTGTGCTAAATTCTGTGCCAAAAATATTGAATGTGTCTAGTTATATAAAAGTTTTCTTTTTTTACATAATTAATCCATTGAAAGCCCTTTGATGATGATGCATGTAGTAATCACTCTCAAAAAACTAGTGTTGCCTTGTGCACGTCCACTTAAGTGTTGTACCTTATGATTCTTGATGAACGTAGCTTTTCTTTTATGTACGCTGAGAGCATATGCACCAAAGACAAATTCCTTGTGTGTCCAATCACACTTGGCCAATAAAAAATTCTATTCTATTCTATTCTATTCTATTCTATTCTATTCTATTCTATTCTATTCTATTCTATTCTATTCTATTCTATTCTATTCTATTCTATTCTATTCTATTCTTACAGAACCCTTGGAGAAGTAAATTGGTGAGCAGGGATATCAGTAAGGTCTGATTAAAAAAGAAGTCAGGATGATAAACACAATGGTGCAATCAAAATTCTGCCTGTTTTTTATGTGCAGTACATTTTTTTTTAAATGAAGAGAGTTCAATTACATCATTAGAACCATGATTTTGACTTGTTGGATCATACAAAGAGAGCCCTACTGGTAAGGCTACTCCTTCTGCATTCTGCATCCACCACTGGAGGTTTTTAAGAAGAGATTGGACAATGATTTGTTGGAAATGGTGTAGGGTTTCCTGCTTGAGCATGAGGTTGGACTGGAAGATCTCCAAGATCCCTTCTAACTCTGTTATTCTGCTTAGCTCACTCATCTCTCTGGCAGGCACAATTTTCCTTTATCTCATTTTTTGAGAAGTTGGGGTCCGAAGCAGTGGTAGAATTCAGGGGTTTTTTTTGCTACAGGTTCTGTGGGCGTGGCTTGGTGGGTGTGGCTTGGTGGCTGTGGCATGGCTTGATTGGCGTGGCTTGGTGGCTGTGGCAGGGGAAGGATACTGCAAAATCTCCATTCCCATCCCACTCCAGAGGAAGGATACTGCAAAATCTCCATTCCCACACCACTCTGGGGCCAGCCAGAGGTGGTATTTGCCGGTTCTCCGAACTACTCAAAATGTCCGCTACCGGTTCTCCAGAACCTACTGAATTTCACCCCTGGTCCAAAGAGTTGCTTTGGATAGTGAGATGGGCGACATATAAATTTAATAAATAAATAAGATAGAAATCATGGTAAAGACTGAACTTTAGTTATCATTATGTTATCCTATAAGAGCTGTGATGGCACAGTAGTTAGAATGCAGTATTGCAGGCTTATTTTATTTTATTTTATTTATTTATTTTATTTATTTTTTTGTCACACAGTATATATAAGCATAAGCATGAAATAATTATACAATATATAAGCATATATATGTGTATGAGTATGTAATAACTATATTAATTGGATATAATGAAGGAAAACAATAGGACAGGCACGGTAGGCACGTTTGTGCTCTTATTCACGCCCCTTGCACCCCCTTAGGAATGGGGTGAGGTCAGTGGTAGATAGTTTTTGGTTGAAGCTTTTGGGATTTTGGGAAGAGACCACAGAGTCAGGTAGTGTATTCCAAGCATTAACAACTCTGTTACTGAAGTCATATTTTCTGCAATCAAGATTGGAGCGGTTAACATTAAGCTTAAATCTATTGTGTGCTCGTGTATATTTTGTCCACTCCCAGAAGTTCGATCCTGACTGGCTCAAGGTTGACTCAGCCTTCCATCCTTCTGAGGTCGGTAAAATGAGAACCCAGATTTTTGGGGTCAATAGGCTGACTCTGTAAATTGCTTAGAGGGGTTGTAAAGCACTACGAAGCAGTATATAAGTCTAAGTGCTATTGTTAAGTGCTATACTCTCAATTTTATTTTTTTACCACTCAAGGTAGCATATATAATGTTCTCTCTTTCCATATCAGCCCTGTGAAATGGGGTGGAATGAGAAAGACTGTTGGGTCCCAATTCACCCTGCTGACTCCCATATCTAAGAGATGATGACTACAACTTATGATCTCCTGTTTTTAGTCCAGCACCTTAAGCACTACACCAAGCAGTGAATCCTATTAATATTAGCAATGAAGAGAAAGTGGATGAAGTGATAAATGCTGTCAGAAAGTGTGTAAATGGTAAAGCTGTTAAGATAGATGGTGTAAAATGTGGATATAGTTTGCTTATAGAGTGGCTGTGTAACTTATTTAATACATCACATAACTGGCTATTTGAAGGATCACCTCTCTCCTATTACATTCATTCGGTCCATCAGAATGGGAGGCAGGATATTTTGTGGGTTCTATCTAGGTTGTACATTTGGTGGGACCACAAAAAAGGGCCTTCTTGATGGCAGCCCCTTGTTGTGACCAAGGCCCAAGTAGCGATTACTAAACACAATTCAGTCCTCAAAAAACTTATTTTATTAAAACAGCTGAGAATTAATTCATTCTCAGCTTAGTCCAAAACAAAATTCTTAACCAGTCTGTTGGCCTTATCACCAACCTTTGATGCCTTTGGCAACCTGCCAAAGGCTTTTCGTGGCAAAACCCCCACAAAGTTCAAGAGACGCTGACAAGAAGTATGGAAATCAAAGTTGCTTTTCTACAAAGAACCCAATGGCTTATTGCTGTTCTTTTAAGCCTTATGGGAGTGGCCAATCATCTTCTGGCCTTACTCCCGAGTTGTCCCTTTTTCTTCAGCTGCTCTTGCCTTCTGGCACCTCTTTGCATGTGTGCACTAGGAACAGGCTCCTTTTGTTCCTCTGCCTCTCTGCTGTCCACCTTTGGAGGCTCTGGAGTCCGCGCATAGCTCCCAGATGGCCCTGACCCCATCTTTGCCCCTGATGCAGAGTCCTCGTCCGGACCTTCTCCTGACTCCAGGACTGGCCCATTGTCTTCCCCAGCCTCTTCACTGTCTGACCCTGTTGCCAGGTCTGTGGGCTGCAGGTGGACCACAACACACCTTTTCTATGGAACATCATTCTCCCCAAGGTGCGATTGGCCCCTACTTTGTTGCTTTTCAGAAAGACCATGAAGACATAGTTCTGTCATTGGGCCTGTGCCCCATGAATGGAGATGGGAGCTGATCAAGTATTTGATTTGATTGTGTTGTTGCTGCCATTAGTGGAGAAGGGTGGGATTCCATGGGTTTTTAATCTTGTGGATTTTTAATGTTGTAAACTGCCTAGAGTCACCTGTGTGTGAGTTGGTTGGCCATATAAATCTGTATAATAAATAAATATCTAAAGATTGCATCAGTGCCTGACAATAAGAGAAAAAGATTATTGATTCTCTGCCCGAAATCCAGACTAGCAAGAATAAATGCAAGTACTACAGCAGTGATGTCTAACCTTTTTGCCGTCATGTGCCAAAAGCCGGGGGAGCGTGGGGGGGAGGTTGCCCCCATGCATGCCCACACCAATAATGCAATGTTCCCGTACACGTCCTGCTCCCCCACGCATATGTGCACGACCCCTCACGCTCCCCTCCACGCATGTCTGCGTGATCCCCATGTCCCATTTTGGGCCTAGTAGGCCTCCCTGAAGCCTCCTGGGACCAAAAATGGGCCACGGGGGGGGCAGTGTACCGCACCCCTCATGCATGCATGCACGTCTCCTGCATGCACCCCACCCCGTGCCAGAGACCAGAAAATCAGCTAGCTGATGGGAGGCGCGCAGGCAGGCGCAGTGGAGCTGAGCTCGGCGACAGCTCACGTGCCCTCAGAGAGGGCTTGCGTGTCACCTGTGGCACAAGTGCCATAGGTTCGCCATCACGGCACTATAGGGAGATACAGTATTCCAAAGCAGAATAACAAAATTATAGAGTTGGAAGGGACTTTGGAGGTCTTCTAGTCCAGCCCCCTCGTTTGAGAGAATTCTGATTGAAAAGGTACAAGAGGTGATAATGAGCAAGATTTCCAAGTACAGTGTGGTTTTATGCCAAGGAGTGGGTTTAGTGTAGATATTTTTTGCCCTTCAGCATGCTATTGAAGTGCATGGCTGTGGGAAAGAAAGTTTATTGTACATTTCTTGAAGTCAAGCAAGAACAGGAAAAGTTGAAGGTTAGTTATTGAAAGCTGTAAGAGATGTTTACGAAGGAAGAAAAACATACAAGATTAAATTGAACGCTTCAGTAAATGTTCCACAATGAGCTGGAAGTAAAGCGAAGATATGTAATAGCCTTTTGGTTGTTTAATGTATAAGAAATGCTGGTGGTGATATTGGAGATGTATTGGTTGGAAATGAGAATGCATTTGTATTTTCCTATGCAGATGGTGCTGTGTTACTGGCAGGAAACCGAAATCATTTGGAGGGAATGTTAGATAGATTGCATGATGGCAACAGGGAGTACAGATTTGAACATTAACGTGTCAAGGACTAAAATAGTTTGACATGGAAAATGGACTGATTATTTATACCTTATACAAAAAAGAACAAAAAAATAGAGCCAGCGGATGGATTTGTGTTCCTTAATGGAATGTTTACTAAAGATGAGAAAATGTATGGGGAAATGGTAAGAAATGCAAATATTCTTGGAAAAGTACTCCTTCATTTGTTAGTGGTGACAAGTAATGAATATCTGTAAAAAGGAATGAAAATTCTGGGTATAATACATTTCTTCTGTCCACTTTATTATAGGGGAGTGAGCATTGGGTGTGGCAGGAAGAACATAATAGTATATTGAATGCTTTTGGAATGGAATCCTTAACAAAGTAGTTGCACTAAAGCTAGAGTGTGGTTAAGAGTGTGGATTTAATACAAAAGTGCATAAACAAGTACAAACTGAATATGCTGGGGTAGTTTAGCTGCACAAAGAAAGTGAATGAAAATTGAATCACAAAATAAATAAAGTTACTCAAGAAATTGCTCTTCTGTGGAATATGAAAAGAAGGGAAAAATGCTTGGATACATGGAAACTGAACCAATTAACATTATTCGGTTATCTTTTTTTTTTAATGGGTTTACGAGTAAAATTGACCTCATAAAATTGACTTCATGAGCTGCGGTAGCACAGTGGTTAGAATGCAGTACTGCAGGCTAACTGCCCATTTCCCGGAGTTTGATCCCAACAAGCTCACCGTTGACTTGGCCTTCCATCCTTCCAAAGTTGGTAAAATGAGGACACAGGTTGTTGGGGGGCAATATGCTGACTCTGTAAACCGCTTAGAGCAGAGGTCTTCAAATTTGGCAGCTTTAAGACTTGTGGAGAATTCTGGGAGTTGAAGTCCACAAATCTTAAAGCTGCCAAGTTTGAAGACCTCTGGCTTAGAGAGTACTTAAAATATTATGAAGTAGTATATAGGTCTAAGTGCTATTGCTATTTTCATCCCTGGTGCCACGTATCTTGTTCTAGGCTTGCCTTCTGGAAATGTAGGTTTCCTTCTTGCTGTTTTACTACTCAAAAGTGGCCCTTGAGGTCAAGCTGCATTTATTCATTTATCTGATTTTTATCCCGCTTTTGTTACTTTATAAGTAACTCAAGGCAGTGAACAAAATAGTTCTTTTTCTTCCTCCTATTATCCCCACAACAACAAATCTGTAAGATACATTGGACTGAGAGAGAATGATTGGCCCAAAGTCACTCTACTCTGTTGGCTTGCATGGCAAAGGTGGGACTAGAACTCATGGTCTCCTTGTTTCTAGCCTGGTGCCTTAACCACTAGACCAAACTGGCTGGCTCTCAAATTAACTAAGTGGCTCTGATCAAAGCCACAGTGTGACTATGCTGATAAGAGTTGAAATGTAACACTGTCTGGATAGTTTGCAGATGCTCCATTCCTCATTAAAAATGCCACTAATTTTTAACAGCATGGAAAACCTTTTAAAAAAGATTTTGGCTTCCAGCACCAAAATATTTTACTTTCCTATCTGTGGACTGGAATCCTTCCGTGCCAGTATTGGATTCAGGGGTAGGAATCCCTGAGTTCTGTTCAAATACAAATACTTGTTTCCTCTTGACAGATGTTTTATTAGGAGCTATAAATATGCAGCCACCATCTCTGTTGTACCAAGAGCGGCTGATTGAAGGACACAATCTGCATGCATTTAGGAGGGTTAATGAAGGTGTTTGCGTATTAATAGCTCTAATTTTTCCTCTGAGGCTGGAGTTCAGGGAGGGCAAACAATGTCCTCCCTTGTGCAGCTGCTTCCAGCACTTGAGTGGTGAAAGGTGCCAGTTAGTGGACCATTCTCCATGGCTTCTTCTAGCCCCAGGGATAATCTGAGCCTCCTATGAACGCACAGTTGTGTTGATGATCAAATGAGGCCCCCGGTGCTGGGAGAGAGAGGAGGAGGCTGTGTGGCCAATAATGCTTTGATAATAAGGTAGCAAAAAATGTTTAGAGTGGCGTTTCCACAGGCCAGATTCTTTCAGACTGGAGGACTCTTTTGGACAAGAGAATAGATAACCAGGGACCTCAGGGCTAGATGTACATGTTCTCCCATGTGCTCCTCCATTTTGTGACTTCTTGAAGACCCGTTTGATCCCAGTTGTCCAAAATCAATGATGAAGTTGTCTGACATTCTGAAGCGAGCAAAGGGTCCCTGTGGATTTTACTCTGCTAGTTATTGCTGACTTAGGGGGGAGGTGCTTATCTCCATCTCAAGGCTATTGAGCCAGTGCTGTCTGAAGATATTTTTGCGGCCATGAAGCCAACATGATGTCACAGAGTGCTGTTACCTTCCACCGAAGTGGTACCTATTTATCTACTTGCATTTGTATGCTTTTGAACTGCTAGGTTGGCAAGAACTGGGGTAAGGATGGGAGCTCACCCCATCATGTGGAGCTCGGGTCTCAAACCCGGGATGACAGCTTTCCAGCTGACAATCCCAGGTTCTTAACCACTGAGCCGCCAGCCTGCCCTGATTTTCAGAAGTGGGAAACCTACCAAATTTCAGAGTAAACCGCTGAAACCCAATTGTCCTAATTTTAAAAAGATCCAACACTTACCTTTAACCAGGGCGGGGGCAGGGGGGTGAGGGGAACAACAAGAAAATCCTTTCTCCCCTCTGCTTCAGCCCCAAACAGTATGATGAACTTCACCCTTTTGGAGGGCATTCACGATTGGGGAACACTATATTGAAATATCCAATATCTAATATCTTCTTAAAAACTTCCAGTGTTGGAGCATTCACAGCTTCTGGAGGCAATTTGTTCCACTGATTAATTGTTGTAACTGTCAGGAAATTTCTCCTTCGTTCTAAGTTGCTTCTCTCCTTGATTAGTTTCCACCCATTGCTTCTTTTTCCTGCCTTCAGATGCTTTGGAGAATAGCTTGATTCCCTCTTCTTTGTGACAGCCCGAGATATTGGAACCCTGCTATCATGTCTCCCCTAGTCCTTCTTTTCATTAAACTAGACATATCCAGTTCCTGCAACCATTCTTCATACGTTTTAGCCTCCAATCAAGTTGCCACAAACCACAAGTAAATGCCAGTTTCTGGCAAAAACAGGGTACTGCAAACGGCCATATATTTGCCAAGTGCCTAAAATGCAGTGATGGAGGGGCAGACATCATAAGTCCCATTTTGGGGTGTGTTCTAACTTGGAACATTAACTAAATGGCTAGCTGTACGTCAAGGACTACTGTATACAGCCACCCATCTTAAATATGTGACTGGAGTCGCTATAAAATAAATAAAATACATGTAAAAATGAAAACATACAGTGGCCAAGCACCATAAAAACTACCATCAGCAAGGCCAAGAGACTGGTTCCCACATACCTTTGGGGCTCCAGGCCCAGGCACGAATTTTCACTCTGCTAAACAAATAATTCCCCCAACACTGTCAAGCTATTTACTAAGTCTGCACTACTATTAATCTTCTCATTGTTCCCATCTCCCATCTCCTTCCACTTATGACTGTATGACTGTAACTTTGTTGCTTGTATCCTTACAATTTATATTGATATTGATTGGTTCCTGATTGCTTATTTGTACCCTATGACTATCATTAAGTGATGTACCTTGTGATTCTTGATGAGCGTATCTTTTCTTTTATGTACGCTGAGAACATATGCACCAAGACAAATTCCTTGTGTGTCCAATCACACTTGGCCAATAGAAAAATTCTATTCTATTCTATTCTATTCTATTCTATTCTATTCTATTCTATTCTATTCTATTCTATTCTATTCTATTTAAGGCTTACAAAAGGCCAACAGGATTCTGGCCATTCTAATTTCAGACAAAATGATGTCCAAGAGGATGGATGCCAAGGCAGAAAAGACTCCCCTTCTTGACCTTGCCAATCAACACTATTTAGCTCAGGGGTGTCAAACTGGCGGCCCAGGGACCAGATGCATCACGCGTAGGTCACGCCCACCCCAGCTCCACGAAGGGAAAAACCATTGCAATACGTCATGTGATGGCAACTTAACCCACGAGTTTGACACCCATGATTTAGCTGATGAGACCCAGAACACAGCCCTCCTGTCAGCCCCAGTAGGACAGATAGGAAACATAGGGAAGATTAATTGTGGGTGTCTGCCCATGAAGTAGACTTCAATGTCAAAATAGTTGGCATTCACTCTCAAATAACAGTCAAGGCCAACTGTTTCCAAAACAACCTGAGCAATTGGTATAATTTACGTCAGTAATATTAATTTGCATTATTTGCATCATTACATAATTGACTTCACTTGTATACACTCAAGTAAATCATGTAATTAAACTGTATGCTATTGATATGAATAGATGCAAATGAAGTTATATCAAATTGGATATAAAGCACATTTAGGTGTAACAGATATTCCTTCTTTCAACTGATCCATAAAATTGAGGTTTTTCTGTGTACAGGAAATGAGTTTTGTTGTTCAGAACATCCAGATTGGCCTGGGAAATTTGCGACTTGTGGTCTTAAGATACTTGATGAGTGCTACTTTAATCAGAGGGTGTTGTAATGAAAGGTTAAGAGTATGAAGGTAGAAGTAAACGGATTAGCCTTTCCCTGTAACAGGAAGAGTTTGGAATGGAACAATAGTAAACAAGAGCATGTGTGGGATAAAGTTAGGGTGTTGGATTTGGACTGAAGAAATAGACTAGACTAGACTAGACTAGACTAGAATAGAATAGAATAGAATTTGTTTTTATTGGCCAAGTGTAATTGGACACAGAAGGAATTTGTCTTGGTGCATATGCTGTCAGCGTACATAAATGAAAAGATATGTTCATCAAGAATCATAAGGTACAATACTTAATGATAGTCATAGAGTACAAATAAGCAATCGAGAAACAATCAATATCAATATAAATTGTAGGGATACAAGCAACAAAGTTACAGTCATACAGTCATAAATGGAAGGAGATGGGAGATGGGAACAATGAGAAGATTAATAGTAGTGCAGATTTAGTAAATTGTTTGACAGTATTGAGGGAATTATTTGTTTAGCAGAGTGATGGCATTCAGGAAGAAACTGTTCTTGTGTCTAGTAGTTCTGGTGTGCAGTGCTCTATAGTGTCGTTTTGAGGATAGGAGTTGAAACAGTTTATGTCCAGGATGTGAGGGGTCTGTAAATATTTTCCCAGCCCTCTTTTTGACTCGTGCAGTATACAGGTCCTCAATGGAAGGCAGGTTGGTAGCAATTGTTTTTATGTAATGTAATGTTTGTTCTGCCTTAGTCAAAGGAGTTTATTGGTTGACTTTGGGCCCATCACTTTCTCTCAGCCTATCCCACAGCATTGTTGTCTTAAGATAAATCAGAGAATAGCAAGTACTGACTTCCTTGGACTCTTATCCAAAGAGGCCAAGAAAGTCAGCACCCGCTTATTCTCTGATATTTCTTAAGACAACAATGTCTTAAGAGCAATATTTTTCGTTTTTCTTAAGACAACAATGGCTTAAGACAACAAGGGCTTAAGAACAATAAGTTCTTAAGACAACTTATTTAAGTCTAAATAAATTCCCTTTCCTCTCTTCTTTTTTAAAAAAAGATATAACATTCAATATTCTTTCAACCTTGGCAACTGTAAGATGTGTGGACTTTAATTCCCAGCGTGCCAGCTGGGGAATTTGGGGAGTTGAAATCCACACATCTTAAATTTGCCAAAGTTGCGAAACACTGTCCTGTTCTAACACATGGTGCTTGTAGGCTATAATGTGAAGATTACATCAGATTGTACAGTAACCAACTGTGAAGTATCACTTAAGGACTGGAGGGAATTCTTCAATTGATGTAAAGGATTGAAACAATTCCAGGATTAGATTTCCCTTTTTACGGTACTTTATAGGACAGAGGTGGGGAACTATGGCCCCTTTATGACTTGTGGACTTCAACTCCCAGAATTCCTGAGCCAGCATGGCTGGCTCAGGAATTCTGGGAGTTGAAGTCCTCAAGTCATAAAAGGGCCATAGTTCCCCACCCCAGTTCTAGAGAATAGGGAGTATATAAGTGATGGTCAATACTAACAAACAATGACGTCATGTTATTTTTTTTATCCCTTGTTTTCCAGCTCAGGCCAAAGTCCCCCCTACAAGCTCAGAAGCTCCAGAGTCCTCCCAGCCTCCTGTCGCTGCTGTTCTTCCAGTCAGTTACAATCTTTCCAACACCCGCTTGGCATTCTTCCTGAGAGAGACACGGCCCGTACCAAGAGGAAACAATATCCTTGGCTTGACTCGGTCGGAGCCTTTTGTCGTGTTCCAGACCAAGAAACTACCTGTGCTCAACGTCTCTTTGGGACCGTTCAACTCAGGCCTGGTGCTACCCAAGGAGCTGCTGCAGCCCTCAAGCACTCTGGAAATACCAGAACGCCTGACAGTGAACTGGAAAGTACGGGCTTTCATCGTTGGCACACGGGTGCCAGCCAACCAACCCACAGCCCAAGTGCTATTCTATGTGGCTGGGCGTGACTGGGATGATTTTGACGTGACTGAGCGGCTGCCCTGCGTGCGACTTCATGCCTTCCGTGAGGCCCGTGAGGTCCGGGCCTCTTGCCGCCTTCGGGGCAGCCTGGCCACCTGCCTAGCCCAAGCTGAGCTGCCTCAAGCTTGGTTTGGACCCGCTGCCGTCCCCCTGGGGCGGAGGAAAGTGGTGGAGGACATTGAACCAGCTGCAGATGTACAGCAAGCAGAACTCTATTACACGCTTCACACCCCTGATGCAACAGGGGAGTGTGGGAGCGAACCAATGGGACGGAGAGGCGGGGCCGGAGCGCGAATCGAAGGTCCCACCCAGCATCCTCTCCTGCGCATTGGCAGTCTGAGGCTGGTTCAGCCGCCGGCCACCCAGCCCTTGCAAGAGCAGCGTCTGGATGACAGCATCTTCATCCGTCTACCTGAGAAACCTCTCAAACCAGGCGAGGTGCTCAGTGTCACCCTGTACCTGATGGGCAACTCAACGGTTGAGCACTTCATGCTTAGGTAAGCACTGCCTGCAGGGACTGGGGTTCTTAAAGGATCCGGAACAAGAACAGCTCCCCATCGCTGGTGGCATCAAGCCCTGAACACAGAAACAAGATTACCTAGGCTTTAGTAAGGAGCTTCAGTGAAACAATTCATTTTGGAATCGATAGAATTGAATATTCATAGCTCAGGATTGATATGAGGGGTCCTTGGTGCTCTCTCAGGTGCTAGCACCGATGATATTACCTAGCTTGGTAATGAAACGCCTGCAGAAAAACCACCAGGCTTAGACAGCGCTAAGGACCCCTCATTTCGAAATCTTGGAAAACCGCTGTAGGAAGCTCCAGCCTTCTTTTATTAGTGAATTCATTAAAGCAGAATCTCTTTGAGTATTTGAATCTGTTTTTCCGATGCTTTTTGCAAGCTGTCGTTTATACATTACTATCAAAGCCGTTTCCCATCTGTTGCTTGTTTATGTCTAGTTCCTGCCTTTTCTTTCTGAGTCTGCCTTGTAGCCTCTCACAGGAGCATTGTGGAAAAGTATGGAAGGTTCTTATATGTAGACTTCTAACAAAGTCCACAGCAGTCACTTATCTTGTAGACCAAAAATGAACAATCTGGAGCCTGGATGTTTTAGGCAGCAGATGGGAGGAGGGAAGTACCAAAAATTTGCAGCTTTGCTGTGCAAATTCTGCTCTTTGTCTTTTGTTACTTTTGTTTAACAAGTCAATTTTCTTCAGTACCTAATATAGTTTCTGTGACGTTTAGGCATTCACTTAGGCCAACACAGAAGACAGAGTAGGCCAAGAACAACAAAAACAATTCATATTCCAAACACAGAAATACAGAGGCTGATAAGTAGATGCAGATAGATTATATTATTCATTCATGTTTACTCCTGTGACAGGGTTGGGCTTTCGGCAAGAATTTATCTTCAAGTTTTCCCCATCAGGATACTCAAATGTTGTTGGGGTCTGTTTTTGTTTAATTCATGGGTTAGTTTATATAAATCCCAGTTTTTCCATCAAATAAAGCGTGAAGAAGTTTGTTACTAAAAATTCTAAACAAATAAATTACAAGGCACTATAAGCTGTGAAGTTAACAGTGGACATGAACATCCGAAATGATGCTGTAATTATAACTTTTTCAACTCCTGAAAAAAGCTAAATCTGATGCCTAAGAAGTAGGAGGGCTTTCCAATAATTGGGTACCATATGCAGGGTTGAAGAAATCCATTTGAGGACAGCAAAGGCATGTAGCTGTCCTCAAATGGACAAAAAGACAGCAAATCCTTGACTTAAGACCAGTGGCTTAGCTTATAACTTGGTTCCAAAGTTCTGATGGCCACCCCCAACTCCCGTGATCATATGACTCATGTCCTTTTGCAGCATCCCACAATCACGTGACCACATTTTACAAAAGTTTTGCTGAAAATTGGTCTTTATTTCTGGTTTTTGGCCATACCAACCCATAGTAAATCATTGGTTCTCTTAATGACCATGAGGTTCATTTAATGATCACTACAAAAAAATTATAAAGTCGGTCAGATGGGTGACCCAATTTATGGCCATCATAACTTATGACCGTGATGGGCAGGCTCTATTATGGTCATAAGCTGAGGACTACTTGTAGATTGCCATTTTGTGTCCATCCTGAAATGTCAGCTCTTTCCAAGAATTCAGGTGCTGTAATAACAACGGCCCTACCTCTTATAGAAGTATAGCCAGGCACCCACTCCGAATGTGGTTTTCTTTTCAGTTTAATAAGGGGATGCAGTTGAGTGTTACGCCCAAGGAAATGCAGAGGGAGAGAATGGAGGGACCTAACTTGAGGGTCCTTGAGAAAAAGATGTTGCTCTCTCTTTCTTGTTGCTTGGCAGGGTGAAGGCCAAAAAAGGGGTGAACCTGCTCAAAACCAGATCCAGTCACCATGAGTGGCTTGTGAATTCAGAATTTCAGACAGGCAGCAAACACTCCACTTCAACTGTTGAAGTCGCATGGATTGGTGGAATTTTGCCCAGGTAAGTCTCTGGATTTTAATATTCTGCTCCGTTTACCCATTTTTCTGAGTTGCAAAATCTTAGAAAACGTGCCCCTCTTCCCCCCCCCCCCGAAATGTAAGCATATTTGTAATTCAGGATGAAAAAGATTTCAAGGAGTCTTTGGGGATTCGAAGTCCCCAGCAGCTCCTGTGAGCTGAAGTTCAGTATGTCGGGAAGTTGTTGATTTGGGGAAGGGGCAAAATTCAGCACTTCCCCTGAGATGAAGGCAAGGCTGATGCAAGTCGGGGGGGGGCTTTCTCTGAGTTTTGCGGAAACTAGGACAAGCCCCACCCCGCAGCCCAAGCAGATCTTAAAAAAAAAAATAAAGCTATCTCTGATGGAATGTGAAACCTAAGGCATGGATCAAAAGCCGAGTTTCTCTGTAAGAAAAAATCTTCTTGGAGATGACGGAAAAGTCTTTGTAGTGGGCTTGTTTCATGCTGAGTTCCTCAAGGAGGAAAGAGCCCAGATGAATAGCGTCAATTTCTCTGACTCTGAGATATATGGAAATGAAAGCTGGGAGGCTGGTAGGGAGGAGACAGACAGCGTTGATGCTAAGCAGACCTCAAATACGCCCAGCCTAGAATTAGAATCTGGTTTTCAAGCACCAGAGTTAAAATGTAGGCTATTTGTGGAGGGAGATGAGTAGTTACACGGTACTTAAGTCAGATGCAGAAATAATCTGGCCCTGTTGTTTGTCACATCTATTTTTGAGACTAAACGGGAGCCATATGTGTGTGTGTGTGTGTGTGGGTGTGGGTGTGTGTAGGTCTTGGCATATTCGGGTCTTTTCCCATGTAAGGTTGAGAGTATTTTGGCGACGTTTCGACGAGGTCTCACTCATCATCTTCAGGCTGGTGCTTTCGGCTTCGTGCTTGTGCGAGCAAAGCGTGGTCGGAGCTGCCGTCTCTCTATAAATACTGGTGGGGAGGTGGGGAGTGTTGCTGTGAGCGGGTTGGTTGGCTGTGTGGTTGCATCTTGATTGGTAGATGGAGTGGGTGTTTGCAGATTGGTTGGCTGTTTCGTAGCATCCTGTGTGGGTGTGGTCCTAGTCTTTTGTTCCTGAGCTTTGGTGTTGTGGCCTCTGGAGTTTTGTGATGTGATGTCTTGAGCAGATGGCTGTGATGCAGCATCCCGGGTTTTAGTTTGGCTCCGAGTCCGAGGTCTTGTCATGTTTTCCTGGAGTGTGTCAGCTTGCTTTGTGTGGGGAGCGGAGGGGGCGCAGCAGCCAATGGTGCCAGCATGGTCTGGCTTCTGGATGGTGGTTGTGTTTCATCTGTGGGAAGGGTTTGGGTTTGAATCTGGTGAGGATGATTGGTGGTGGTGTTGTGTGTTATTCTGGGTCCGGTGTCAATTTTCATGGCTGGGACTCGTTTGTTGACTCAGGCTAGTTTCCACATGTCTGGTAGGTGGTAGGTGTCGTCCCGTTCGTTCATGTTGTGGGGGTGTTTCTCTATGTGTGCTTGCATCTTGATTGGTAAGTGGAGTGGGTGTTTGCAGATTAGTTGGCTGTTTCGTAGCATCCTGTGTGGGTGTGGTCCACATAACTTAAGCTGAGGACTGGGCACACATCTAGGACCATACCCACACAGGATGCTACGAAAAGGTGACTAATCTGCAAACATTCACTCCACCTACCAATCAAGATGCAACCACACAGCCAACCAACCCGTTTACAGCAACACTCCCCACCTCCCCACCAGTATTTATAGAGAGACGGCAGCTCCAACCACGCTTTGCTCGCACAAGCACGAAGCCGTAAGCACCAGCCTGAAGATGACGAGTGAGGCCTTGTCGAAATGTGCCAACCTTACACGGGAAAAGACCCGAATACGCCAAGACCTACATAGATGTATGTATGTATGTATGTATGTGTGTGTGTATGTATGTATGTATGTATGTATGTATGTATGTATGTATGTATGTATAAAAGTATATAAAATGGATCTTCTCATCAACATGAATTCTTTGAGCCAAAACCGTGAGGACTAGAAACTTAGTTTTTGTTTTAAGTAAATGCAGTGACATAGCCAGGGATCCACTCAGCTGCTACAGTGAATAGATTTTAGGGATGGGTTTTGGGGTGGATTTGGGAATATGCAGAGAGATCTCGGCTTGAATCGCTGATGTATTGAATGGTGAGGATAGTAGGGTATAGAGGAGTTTCAAACTCGCGTCATCACATATCATCACGTGACTATTGTCTTCACTAAACCGCGGTGGGTGTGGCTAATGTGTGATGCATCCGGGCCCGCGGGTCGCAAGTTTCACACCCCTGGCATAGAGTTTTCTCTATTGGTTTGGACTGGGCTCTTCTCCCTCTAGCCCAGCTTCCTGAATAACGCTTGGCAAATTACTGTTTCTCAGTTCAGCCTACTCCACCAAATAATGGTGAAGAAAAAGTGGCCACAGAACCAGATATACGATCTTGGGTCTTAAGAGAAAAGGTAGATTATAAATGGAAATAACAGTAATAGGTGTAAGCATAATAGTAATAATCACAATAACAAAACTACCAGCGAGGAGGAGAGAAGGAGGAGGAGGACTCAAATTGCACTCAATGTGTAGACCTCAATGGAAATACATCTATAAGGAGGGAAGTAAGCAGTGGAATACGCCAAGGTTGCATTTAGGCCCAGGATTATTCAACAACTTCAAAAACAATTTAGATGCAGAAATAACCAACACCCCAGAAGATAGGCTCGAGATCCAGGAGGATCTTGACAGACTTGAACACTGAGTCCTATCTAATAAAATGAAATTCAGTGTAGAGAAAAGTAAGTTTTACACTTAGGCAAGAAAAACCAAATGTACAGGTACAGATTAGGTAAAATCTGGCTCAATAGCAGTAACTGTGAGAGGGATCTCAGAGTCCTAGTGGACAGTTACATAAATATGAGCCAGCAGTGTGTGGCAGCAGCCA
Organism: Ahaetulla prasina; assembly: GCF_028640845.1. Classification (NCBI taxonomy): domain Eukaryota; kingdom Metazoa; phylum Chordata; class Lepidosauria; order Squamata; family Colubridae; genus Ahaetulla; species Ahaetulla prasina. The sequence goes on along the minus strand of NC_080539.1, from coordinate 25,844,712 downwards.
AAAAAGCCAATGCAATCCTAGGTTGCATTAACAGAGGGATAGAATCAAGATCACGTGAAGTATTAGTACCACTTTATAAAGCCTTAAGAGATCGCACTGCATCCAATTTTGGTCACCATATTTTTTTTTAAAATGTAGAGACTTTAGAAAGAGTGCGGAAAAGCGCAACAAAGATGATTAGAAGGCTAGAGAGTAAAACATATAAAGAACAGTTGCAGGAATTGGGTTTGGCTAGTCTAAAGAAAGGAAGAATTAGGTGTGACATGATAGCAGTATTCCAGTATTTGAGGGGCTGCCACAAAGAAGAGGGGGGTCAACCTATTTTCCAAAGCACCAGAAGGCAAGACAAGAAACTAATCAAGGAGAGAAACAATCTAAGGAGAAACAGTGCGAACAATTAACCAGTGGAATAGCTTACCTTCGGTTGTGGATGCTCTTATCACTGGAGGTTTTTAAGAAGAGATTGGGCAGCCATTTGTTTGAAATGGTATAAGGTCTCCTATTTGAGCAGAAGGTTGGATTAGAAGACCTCCAAGGTCCCTTTCCAACTCTGTTATTTTGTAAAGAAGGAGAGAATTTTTATTTCCTTGTGTTATTTATTTATTTATTTATTTTTTCGCATTTTTATACCGTCCTATCTCCCTAAGGACTCAGGGCGGTTTACAGCCAAATAAAACATACATATAAATACAAAATAAAACCACAATTAAAAAACTTATTAAATAAGGCCGAATATTTAAAATAGAAATACAAATACTAAAACCCCATTAAAAACCAAATTCAAAATTTAAAAATTCTAGTCCAGTCCTGCACAAATACATAGATGTGTCTTAAGCTCGCGGCGGAAGGTTCGAAGGTCGGGAAGTTGGCGAAGTCCTGGGGGAAGTTCGTTCCAGAGGGTGGGAGCCCCCACAGAAAAGGCCCTTCCCCTGGGTGTCGCCAGTCGGCACTGCCTGGCCGATGGCACCCTGAGGAGTCCCTCTCTGTGAGAGCGCACAGGTCGGTGAGAGGCAATCGGTGGCAGCAGACGGTCCCGTAAGTAACCTGGGACTTTAAAGTGTTGTGACTTTAGGGTCTGTGAAACTGAAACTATGGTGGGTTGTAATTGACTAGATGAAGCATTTTCTTGTTGCTGCTATTCTACAAGACCTGGGAGATTTGCCGTGCTACAGGTCCAGCACATGCCACGATTTATGTTCATTAGGTATTTTTATCTGTAAAGAGATGAAGAGGTTGGCCATGAACCAGCAGGAATCTGGCTGGCTGGCTCACTCTCGGGCTGCAGATTAAATTCAGCCTTGAAAGGTTAAAGTGGGCGATGAATTTAAAGCGATTACCATCACCTTTTAAGAAAACACCCTGATCAAATCTTACAGCAGTGGGCAAGGGAAAATGACTTTGGAGCACTGGTTTTCAAATCCCTTAGCCTTGCTCCTTTTTAGAAGTTTGAACATCAACGCATTTGATTGTCGTGACATTTCAATTCTCAGCATCAGTTCCACTGCTGAGAGCAGGTGACGCTTTCTAAGGAGAGGCTGAACAGAGAAGTGGAGGGAGTGAGGCGTGATGGGACAAACAGGAGTCCTGTTCCTAAGAGGAATCAGGACATAACATGTAATTTTTTTCGGATTGTAAAATGTTATAAAGGTTATAAAGGACACCCCGTACAGAAGATTTAAGTGAGCAGCACGTTCCTCTTCTCATTCTATGTGAAACCTAGTTTCTAAATCTACGGTATTTGTTTTCTGAGTCCATAGAATACTGACCAAGCAGGCTGGATTTGCACAGAACAAGGTTGACTTCAGGCCGACTTAGCATGAAGTGCAAATACAGCCAGAAGGTCTTTTAATCTGAGCTGATTAACCTTGTCTGGACACAGCTTAGGTTTTGTCTGCATTTGGCCCCACTTTTTCTCTCCGGCTTTCCCTGGTTCTAGAGGGAAAATGGAAAAGAGCCTGCTGGATTACACCAAAGTTGTAATCATACATTGCCTTATTTTCCACAAAGGAGAACTGGATATCTCCACTAACAAAGTCGGGAGGCAATGCAGACTTTCTGTGGCTTCCCCAAGCCGAGATCTGTTTGAAGATAATATGGCAGAGATAGAGAGTCTCTGGACAGAGAAATTGATTCTTTACCATCATGGTTAATAAAATGAGCCCATCTGAATCAAATCAAAAGTCCATTTTATCCAATTCCTTCTTTGTTGGCTTTGATTAATCTGCATCCTGGAAGCTCAAACAGAGGGCATGAAGGCAATGACCAACCTCTATTGTATCTATGTGATTCAGATGTGTGGACTTCCAACTCCCAGAATTCATCAGCCAGCATGCTGGCTAGGGCATTCTGAGAATTGAAAACCACATTTTAAAATTGCTAAGACAGATAAACACCGGTCTAGTGTCTAATATTTAATTATACATGTATCTTCTATAAGGGAGATAGGTGGTTTCTAAATACGATAAATAAATATCAATATTTTTATTTCCACGTGAAGGTTTGATTGCTAGGTATTACAACAGGAAGCACTATAAGAGGAGGAGAATACAATGGTGGGATGTTGCCGGTTCAACAACTGGTTTGGTTATCGCGCTTTGCGCACGTGCTTCATGCGCATACAAAGTTTTACAAATACTTACCTTCTGTGTTACCACTTGGGAGTAAAACGGCTGAGGCCCAGCAATCCGCTCTGCTGCGCCAATCAGCTAAGAAGATAAAGGTAAGTAAAGTGCAGGGATCGTCCAAGTGATCGTTGGAGCTACAGGTTCGCTTGAACTGGTCCGAACCTGTAGAATCCCACCCCGGGAGAGTATTATGTGTAGAGAAGCTGATGAGGAAAGGTTGGACCATCTTCATCAAGCTATAACATTCATTGGATAAATTTAGGCTTTCTTTCCCCACCTAATGGTTTTCAATCATGCTGAGTTACAACTCTCCCACCCAGCAGGTGAATGAGGGCAGTTAAGGAAGAAATTACTTTCTCTGTGAGGAAGCTCAATGCCCGTGAATGGTAGAAACAGGACATGAAAGTAAATTATATGCAGAGAATATGGAATTCCATTTAGCTGTTAAGGGATTAACAGAGCTCCCCTCTTCTCATAGATTTTGATCTAATCCTTCTTTAAAGCCAGCTGAAACACAGGCTGCAAACACCTCTCAGAATGCTTAGCAGAGAACCCTTCTGCTGCTTCATCCTTTATTCTGTCATTTTCTAGTGTGACATTTTATTCTCTGCAGCAATATAGGGACACCTGCAGTGTTGTGTGATTTGCCGATACGGTGGATGTTACATTCACTTGTAAATCTTTTGTCTTTCTGGGTTGGCAGAGAGCATTCCTCATAAACCTGGCACCTGCCAGGTAGGACTTGAGATGGCTGGATGTTTTGGGGGCGAGAGAGCACCAGCTTGGAGAAGACTGATGCAAAGAATAACGCCTTTAGGGAAAAAAATCACTTTTTGTGTAGGCAGAGCAAAGTGCTGATTAAGGGACTGGAGGCTGAAACATATAAAGAATGATGGCTGGAATTGGGTATGTCTAGTTTAATGAAAAGAAGGACTAGGGAGGGACATGATAGCAGTGTTCCATTATTTGAGGGGCTGCCACAGAGAAGAGGGGGTCAACCTATTCTACAAAGCACCAGAAGGCAGGACAAGAAGCCATGGATGGAAACTGATCAATGAGAGAAGCAACCTAGAACTAAGGAGAAATTTCCTGACAGTTAGAACAATTATAGGCAGTCCTTGACTTACGACCACAATTGAGCCCAACGTTTATGTTGCTAAGCGAGAAATTTGCTAAGTGACTTTTGTCCCATTTTACGACATTTCTTGCCGCATTTGTTAAGTGAATCACTGCAGTTGTTAAGTTAGTAACACAGCTGTTAAGTGAATCTGGCTTCCTCATTGACTTTGCTTGTCAGAAGGTCGCAAAAGCTGATCACAGGAACCCAAGACACTGCAATGTCGTAACTACATGCTTGTTGCCATGCATCCAAATTTTGATCATGTGACCACAGGGATGCTGGAATGGTTGTATGTGTGAAAAACGGTCATGTCACTTTTTTCAATGACATTGTAACTTCAAACGATCACTAAATGAACTCTGTTGTAAGTCGAGGACTACCTGTAATCAATGGAACAAGTTGCCTGCAGAAGCTGTGGGTGCTCCAACACTGGAGATTTTTAAGAAGAGGTTGGACAACCATTTGTCCAAAAAGATACCGGGTTTCCTGAGCAGGGGGTTGGACTAGAAGACCTCCAAGGCCTCTTCCAACTCTGTTATTTTGCTATTAAAGTCTGTGTAGGTTAAAATAATAGTCTGACTCAAACAATAAATAGCCATTTGAGCAAATTACAAGAATAGAAAGCAAATGCTTCTCATTCTCTCCCCTCCCCCAGCCGCTGCCTCATTTATGGCAGTGATAATGGCTGTGTGCAACACTTTCCTATCAGTGCGATATCCTTGGTGAATAGCTTTCCCACATCGATTGCACCCTTACATGGGACAGATTCATTACTTTGGCACTGTGGGGAAGGGGGCACTGCTGGGTTGTGAATCTGTAGTTTCCATAAAGCATAAATTGTGTGGTACTGAGCTATAAACAGCTGGGCTATTTGGATGTGCCCCCTTTCTCCCATTAATTAACTAATTGCCTAACCAATCCAGGATGCTTCCTCTTGTAAGCAATTTATTTTATTTTGTAAGCTACGTAAAGCCATTTATCTTGGCTCTTCTCATCCCTGGAATTCTCTACTTCTAACGTGCTGCCATTTCTCTCGTCTAAAATGTGTCCTCAGAATTTGAATTATCCCTGAGTCTTTTGACTTAAATTTTTTGGGTCCCTTTTGCATGTTTAGTTCAAATGATAAATCAATACTTGGTGTTCCCCAAAACTTCTGGTTGACTTGTTGCCATTAATAGCTTGCTTCGTTCATTCATTCATTCATTCATTCATTCATTCATTCATTCATTCATTCATTCATTCATTCATTCTATTTATAAGCTTCCTACTTCACATACGTGACCCTATGCAGCTTACTTCTTCATCTTAGTGTTATTCTAGAGATTCAAGGTCCATTTTTTTGATCAACAAAGTCCACTTCCAGGGATGAAATGCACCCGGTTCGGACCGGATCGCCCGATCCGATAGCAATGGTGGCAGGTTGTTCGGAGAACCGGTAGCAAAAATCTCTGCCCACCCCCCATGCCCAGCTGAGACGCGCAATCATCAGAGGTGTTTTTTTTCTTTTAAAAGCATTTTTTACAACCTCTTTGGCCAAAGAGATTGTAGAAAAAGTGCTTTTAAAAGTTTAAAAAAAAAGTTGGCCACGCCCACCCAGTCACGTTACACCCCCCCACCAAGCCACGCCCACAGAACTGGTAGTAACAAATTTTACATTTCACCACTGTCCACTTCTCATGATCAAAGGCAGCAACCAGGATTATTTTCATGTCTGTGTTAAATGTATCCTGCCACTTTTGATTCAGTTTGCAATAAAATAAACACAATAGGTAAAATACAAAATGAAACACATAGCAGCTAGGCATCCTCCTAACAATTATCTCATCCCACCCTGCCGGCAGAAGAGGCATGCTGCGGACCCCATCAATCAAGGAATTCTGGCTGGTGGGATCCGGGAGAAGTTCCATTTCTGCTGTGGTTCCTGCTTGTGGAATATCATACCCCACCCCTCCCCTGTGAGGGGTGTGGGATCCGCAACTCACCCTAATGACCTTCCATAAGGGCCTAAAAACCTGGTTCTGCCAGTTGGCCCGGGGCCCCAATGGGGAGTGCACCATTTTGGAGGTGGCTCTTGGATTAAGAAAGGATCTCATCTCCCTCTGTGTACTTCGTGCTCCCCTCCTCCCCATCTTTTAACTGTACATACTATTACCCATGCTCCATACAATCCCCCCTCCTAGTTTCCCACAGTAGGAAATGTGGCAGGCCTGAAGACCCAATGCAAACGATGGCTTCCAGGCCTGACATAAGTAAGTAAGTAAGTAAGTAAGTAAGTAAGTAAGCTAGCAAGCAACCAAGCAACCAAACAAGCAACCAAACAACCAACCAAGCAGGAGCAATGAGTCCAAGAGGACTATCACATTGTGTACCAGTCTCTCTGGGGCAATGCCATCCCATCCTATTCTTTATCTATAGATTTGTCTAATCCCATTTTATTATCATTTTAAATTTGAGGATGTTGTATCTTGTGGTGATGGGTCCCATATCTTTGAATAATTTTCTTTCCTCAGATCTGATAGTTTCCTTTTTTTAACTTCATGGGATGATCCAAGATTGTAATATTCTGGAAAGTATACACCTGCAGAATGGCCAACGTAACAGGTGCATGGAGGATAAATTCCACTTGCATTCTGTTGTACACAGGGAGACAGTCCTTTTAGATCTTGCTGCTCAGCGCAACAAGATCTAAAACAGAAAGGGTATTATAAGGGTTGCTTCCCAGCTGATAAAAGATTCAAGAGATCTGTCAACAGCCAACAGCAAGCTCCTTCATTATCATTGAAAAAGCCTGCTGTCTAGCTATTCCACAAGAAGGCATTTAAGTAAGGAAATAAAGAATATTTCACCTTAATGGATGTTGTATTGACATTAGGTGGGACATTAGGTTGCTGGAATTTTTATATCCTGATCTCTTTCTTTTTTTAAACAAATCTTGTTAAAGAGCTTCCATGAGAAAGCTTGAAAAAGCAATTCTTTTTTGGTTTTAGGCAGATGCCTACGGCTGGACCAGAGGTTAATAAAACACAATTGCTATGGTTACCCAGTAAGTTATCCCTGAACAAGCAAACTGCATGATGGCATAACATGATGGTCTGGTTCATAAAACATATATATTTATTTAATTCTGTTTTACTGCTGCCCAGTTCCAGAATTGTTAAGACAATGGTGGGGTTTCCCCATCATGTTAAATCACAATTATATAACCTATATTAGCTTATAACACCATATAACTATTACTTCATTGTTCAGCCTGAGTATAGTTCTTGCTTACCAAGTAGTCCTTATAATTAAGCCTGGAATTATGGTCATAAATTGTCCCAGTCCTTAAGTGAGTCACCATGTGATCATATCTGATAGTATGGCCTTTTTTGCGGAAGTCATTAAGTTAATTGCCATGGTTGTTAAGTGAATGCCGCAGTTGCTAAGCAAATCCATTGTCCATAAGGGGTGCTTTTTTGCCAGAAACCAGAAGTAAATGTCAGTTTTAGTTTCCACAAAAAATTGTAAATTGTAGTCACATAATTGTGGGACACCGCAGTCATAAATGCAGGCTAGTTTCCGAGACCTAAAATTATAGAATTGTAATTCTTGGTTGAATTGAGTAGCTATGGAAATTGAATAAATAAAATAAATAAATAAAAATAGTAATGTTAATAGCACATAAACTTATATACCACTTCATAGTGCTTTATAGCCCTCTCTAAGCAGTTTATAGAGTCAGCGTATTGCGCCCAACAATCTAGGTCTTCATTTTATTGACCTTGGAAGGATGGAAAGCTGAGTCATCCTTGAGCCTGGTGAGATTTGAACTGCTTGCAGTGAGCAGAGTCAGCCTGCAATACTGCATTCTACCATAATTTTGAAGTGTCATTAAGCAGGGTAGTTATAAGTCAAGGACTACTTGAAACACATTGAATTACACCTCAGGAACAGTGTATACCTGACATTCAGATTGTCCCTGTTTTCTTTTTGCAAATCATTAAGGATTTGGGGCCTGGAGGTTAGATGAGCCCATGCTATGTGTGTTTTATTTATTTTTATTTATGAAGTTTATAGACTGTCCATCTTATCATTCTCAAGAGCATTTTTGTTTCTTTTTGCTGGTCCTGAGCACAATTTATTTTTCGTTGTTTATTTATGATTTTTAAAAAAAATCTTACAGTAGCATAGCAGCATTGTAAGTGCAAGTCCTTTAAGTTGATGAATAAATGAATACATTAGGGTTTTTTTTTCCTGCCTGTGAAGAATAATATCAGAAGGGTTGAACTGGTTTTTATTTAAAAATGTGATTACTGGTTTCAATGAAAGAGAGGGAGATTTGAGAATGGAGGCCGGGAGGGCTGACCAAGTAGAAAAAAGCATGGAGAAGATATCAGCTACGTAAATATCCCTATATTACCACAAATATCTTAAATCTTTTCTCTGGCAGCAATTTTGGAGCCATAGAATGACTGGCAGTTATGAAGCAACTAAGGGGCCCAAGAGGAGATCCCACACTTACCACACAGCAACAAAGATGATTAAGGGACTGGAGGCTAAAACATATAAAGAACGGTTGCTGGAATTGTCTAACTTCTAATGGTCACTGAAGAAACTACTGTAAATCGAGGATTACCTGTACTGTGTTTAGCTTGCTGTAGTACTTACATTACTTTCTTGTACTTCCTAGCTTAAAATAATAGCGATAGTATTTAGACTTATATACCATCCCATAGTGCTTTACAGCATTCTCTGGGTGCTTTACAAAGTAGAAGCATTATTTGCAGGTTGCCTCCAATAATCTTGGTCCTCATTTTACTGACCTCGGAAGGATGGAAGGCCGAGTCAATGGTTAACAAGGACAGATTTTGGTAATCAGGAATCTATGCAGAAAGGGGCTCTGGGGAGGCCAACAGTTGCTTTAATCACCGACTAGGTGGTAGCTGATACATTGGAATTGTTTCTCATTTTTGCATAAGCTTTTGACTTGCTTTCAGTTGACGAGGTATGTGAATTGCTGCTATTGCTTCCTTTCCTCTTTCCCTCTTAGCAGATAAATAATTTTCAGTCACTGCATTTGACTTAGTTTTGCATTTTTATTCTGTTTTCAACATTCTATTATAGTCTTTCAGTGGATAAATAACTTCTAAAGAAGATTGCATGCAATCCAGGTACTTACATTTAGAATGTTTTAGATAGAACTAGTAATTCTTCCACAGTGTGCGGTCCAGTGTAAGTCTTACTGAGGACAACACACAAAAGACTTATTTCTAGGCAGAGTAACACACTTTGCTCTTGAGCAATTGCTAGAGTAGTATTTTTTTAAGTAAACCATTTTATCAAGGGCTAATCTTTTATAATGTCTAGCAGTTGATTACCCAGCAACCTGAATACTGCAACAGTAATGTAATAAATATGATATTTTGTCAGGGATGTCCTTTGATGAGAAGAAAAAAAAAAGAAATCCAGAAATGTTTGCAGAAATAATATTTGTTTCTATCAAGCCTTGTAGTTCGGCTAGTAAGATGGATTAAAGATCAATAAAATGAGAGGAATTCCCATTTGACAATACGGTATAAAAAGATATTGCATACAAGGAAAAAGGGGATGTGGCAGGAGAAAAAACAATAGCAACCAAATAGTCACATAGCAATTTAAGGTCCTTGTACTGCTTAGCCTGCTGGGCTGGCTACTGGAAGATGATTTGAAGAGCAGTAACATTTCTCAGGAGGACTAACATTAGACAACTTTGTTTCCTCAGAAAGATGAGGTAAAGATGAGGGGGTTGGAGGCATGAGCATCTTCCAAATATGGGAATTCTAATATTTGTCTTTCTATCTGGACTGAATACTCTGTCCCTCTCCACCTCCCCACCCACCCCTGTGGCATCAGGTGTCATCCAAGCCCCTTTCTTTCCTGGCAGGGACCAGGACTCGCCCTATGAGATAATGCAGCTGGACTTTGAAATGGAGAACTTCACCAGCCAATCCGTGACTCGACGCATCATGTGGCATATAGACTATCGGGGTCGCAACCCACCACCCGATCTGGAGAAAGCTGTGACTGAGCTGACAGTAATTCAGAGGGACATCCGAGCCATCCTTGCCCTGGCCATGGTGAGCTGCTTTCATAGAAGCAAGCTAGAAGATAGTTCAGTTCTCTGCCTGACTATGATCAGGCCTGAGATATGCATTCAAATGCTTGGTCTAATTCCTCTAACTTCATTATATGGGAACTACGGGACTCTTAATTCAGGGTTGAAAGTAGAAATACCCATGTATGATATGTGATATCATACATGGGTATGATATGAATCAAAATGGATACTGACTTTAAACATTCTACATAACCTTTGCTTGATCATCTGGATACAGAGAAATAACTAAAACATGTCTTAGTGTGATGAATCAAGGCAGTTATGCTTCAGTTTCTTTAACCAAAATTGGTTGAAAAAACACAGTTAGTTGGATCCAACCATCACATTCAGCCATAAATTACAGTATACAGTACATAGCATATTAGTTGGCTTCACACAGCATACTAACTCTAAATCAAGCAGATTACTTAATTGCTTAGTCTGGCATGAACCTCTTCTTAAAAGTCAGTGATATAAGAGTTTTATCCGGCTTTTCTTGGGGGCGGGAGATGGTATTAAACACATATGCTTTGCTATTATGTTTGTTTATATTAAGGTTTATATATGGAAAAAAAGGAAGACAAAGGAGTATTAAATATGTTTGGAGCCTTGAATTATTGATAAAAATAATAAAGGCAGGATTTTAAAAAATCCAATAAATAAATACATGGAGGAATTTATGCCTCCCCAATTGTTAATATCAGAACAACCTAATTTACATTTACACTCTGTTTAGGAAGCAGTGAAAACAAGCTTTTTGGAATAAGTTCTGTGAATGTGTCTTTATGCTCTCAAGTTTACGATCCTAAACATCAGGAAATAACTCTCAAAGAATTATGCCATCAAAATAACATTTCCTAGAGGAGTCTTGCCTAATCCGGTGCCCTGCAATGTTGATTTTCCAATCCCATAATCCCTAACTGCATGGCTAGTAGCTACCACAACTGTAGAACCCCAAGTTGGGAAGAATTTCCTGGGCTCAAGCATCCCTTGCAAAGGTTAACAGCGTCTCAAAAAGACTTTCCTGAATGCTGTTGTCTTTTAATGATCTCATAGTCCCTTACATCGGGGTGGAGTCAGGGCAAATAACTGAATGGAGCTGAGTGTTTTCTGGCTGGATGCCCTTCCTGTCGCCAATGTGGAATTTGCAGCAGATATTATCTCTTTGTGTCCAGAGAGAGAAATATCTGCCGCTACCTAAGATCAGACCGATAGCCTCCTGATTGTGAGGCAAGAGCTCCACCTCTAAGCCACCACACCACTCTAACAGACTTTCCTGAATATCCTGGAGAAATGAGCTCATGATGGTGGGACCACAGTCCACACAATAAAACATGGCCTCCTTTATCATCCTTAAGGATACAGAAATCATCAACACAGCCATCCTCACAGGACGGACAGTTGCCATCCCCGTGAAGGTCATCGCCATAGAGATGACAGGAGACATCTTGGATATTTCAGCGATGGTCAAATGCAAGTCCAGCAATGAGGATATCATCAAGGTGGGTGAAGGGGCTGATACATGGGAGGAAAATACAGGTAGCCCTCGACTTACGAAACACAATCGATCCCAAAATGTATTTTGTTAAGTGATACATTTGTTAAATGATTGTTGCCTCATTTTACAATGTTTCTTGCTTCGGTTGTTAAGCGAATCACTGCAGTTGAAATTAGTAACCCGGTTGTTAAGCAAATCTGGCTTCGCCATTGACTTTGCTTATCAGAAGGTCATAAAAGGTGATCACGTGATCTTGGGACACAGCAACGGTCGTAAGTATGAACCAGTTGCCAAGCATCTGAATTTTGATCATATGATCATGGGGATGCTGGAAAAGTTGTAACTGTAAAAAACAGTCACAAGTCACTTTTTTCAATGCTGTTGTAACTTTGAATGATCACTAAACAAACCGGGGTAAATTGGGGACTACTTGTGCTTAATCTTGGAACTGGGTGGCCTGGTATTGTGGAGGAATGCCCAACCAAGGTAGTATGGTAGGGGTTGGATTTTTATTGGATGCTAACATGAGCTAAAATGTTAATGTGCACGAGTCACTGTCTTACAGGAACTTAACTACGGTCTTAGCAAGTTGTGTGTACCAAGCCATCGTAATAGTTCATAATAAGATAATTTCCTTGATGCAGCTTGTTATATTTTGTTAACCCAGAACAAAATGTCCATGGTGTGCAAGCACTGACAACCCTCCATCTCTCCCCTTCCTTACCAATCATCTATTTCAGGGGTAGAGTTCAAAAATTTTAGCAAGGGGTTCTCTGCCTGGTTGCTGGGTGGGCATGGCCATGGTGGGTGTGGCCTAGTTGGCCTCCTTTACCATGGCGGGGGCATGTTTTTGCCCTCCCTGGGCTCCGGAGGCTTTCCTTGAACCCCCGGGAGGGCTAAAATGGCCTCCCTAGGCTCCAGAGGCCCTCTGGAGGCTGGAAACTGGCCTGTTTCTGGCCTTCCTGAACTTCCCGAGCCTCCGCGTGTGCCCTCCGCTTACCTGCCTCCAAAACAGGCCGCGTGGGGACTCCTGGAAGGGGAGGGGAGGGGTGGGCATGGCCAGCCACGAGTAGGATTTGGGGGTTCTCCGAAATGCACAAAATCTTAGCTAGAGATTCTCCCAAACTTCTGCGAACCCCCAGCACCCCACCCCTGATCTATTTGCAAAACAGAAGTTTAGGTCTTCTATTTGGGAAGATTCTCCCATTTTGATCCTTTGAGATGATGTTCCCTATAATCTGTCTCCATCTATGAATTGGAAAGCACCTGAGATGGACTCTTCTGGACCCGTCTGGCAACCCGAATTGCTCTTCAAGCAGGCAGTTATTTCAAGAATCAGTGGAAACTGGAGCCTCCTGCTAAATAGCTCCCACTTCCTCCCACTGTCCAGCCTGGATAAAATAGTCTGCCTGATTTACCAGGGCATCTTTTTAAATGGTTCTTTTCAGCTTGACTAAACACCACAGCCATTGCACACTTCCAGGTAGGCTGAGAGACACTTTGATGGGCTAACATGTTACTTTCCTGCTCGTAAATTCCCCTGGTTGCTGTCTCCGGCTCCAGGGAAGGCACTAGCAAGCCAGAGCCTGCATGCTGAGATGAATAATTCATTGACTTGCTGACCCCTCACCTTCTGTTTTCCATTAAATTCCTTAACATCCTCCCACCCCTGTTTCTGCCCCCACTGAATTATGTCGACAGTGCTATGAAGAGGTGTGTCTGGCAGGAACTCTCACTTACCTGGAGAAATTGCAAAGTGGGGAGGGGAGACAATTGCTCTGTCAGGACTATAAACTGAGACCATTCATCAGGCAACTTGCTATCTGTTACTGTAAATAATTCAGCATTAAGGAGAGTGGCGATGGTGTCGGTGGGTGTTCCCCGAGGGGGGGGGGCAATGGATAGGGGAATAAACAAGACAAGTAGCACCATTGATCTCCCGACACAAGGGGTGCAGGAACAAGACTTGGGGCATGCAAAAAGTGAGCCCTAATGCAGCAGTCCTTGCAAGATGGTGTTGGAATTCCTGGCTTAACTGCCGAACACAGGATTTGCATGCAGCCTGTCCTAGGCCTAACCCAAATTACGCAAAACTGAAGATAAGAAGATGAAGTGTAAGCAAGAATGGCTGCAGCTTTGGTGGACTGAAAAACCAGGCTGATAGTATGATGCAGGTGCTGAACACGAACATCCATCTTCTGCCACAGAATTCAGATTAGTTACTTTGTTCCTCTTAACAGAATAACAAGAGTTTGAAGGGACCTTGTAGGTCATCTAGTCCAACCCCCTGCTCAAGCAGGAGACTTTATACCATTTCTGACAAGTGACTTTCCAGTCTCTTCTTGAAAGCTTCTAGTGAGAAGCACCCACAACTTCTGAAGGCAAGCCGTTCTACTGGTTAATTGTTCTCACTGTTGGGAAGTTTCTTCTTACTTCTAGGTTGAATCTCTCCTTGATTAGTTTCCATTTATTTTTCCTGGTCTGGCCTTTGGGTGCTTTGGAAAATAGGTTGACCCCTTCCTGGCTGTGACAGCACCTCAAATATTGGAATAGTGCTATCATGTAGCCCTTTGTCCTTCTCTTCACTAGCCATGCCCAGTTCCTGCAACTGTTCTTCATATGTTTTAACTACAGACCCCTAATCATCTTTGTTGCTGTTCTCTGCACTCTTTCTAGAGTCCCAACATTGTTTTTTTATAGCGTGGTGACCAAAATTGGATGCAGTATTCCAGGTGTGGCCTTACTAAGGCTTTATAGAGTGGTACCGAACTAACTCATAGATTTATTTTTGGGGAGACAAAATTGGAGGTGGACATGCTGTGTTTCCCTCCTTGAGCTAGAGGATAGACAGGATGTGTATTTGTGGATAAAATAGGTTTATATATGGATATCATTATTTAGGGAGTCCCATTGTTCTGACTGTAAGTCAGAAAGGTTCCTTTATTGCTGTTTGAGCAGCTATAGGATTATTAAAGAATCAAATATCTATTTCTGTATATAATTTGTGGGAGCAAGTTTTACAGTTCAATAACTCAGTTTTAATCTGGTGTGAAAGTTGCACTTGATCTATGAGACATGGGCAAGGCCTGGATAAAAAAGAGTTTTCACTTAATTTCTGTTTTTACTAAGATCCAGTAGAATTGCTAGGATTGTTCAAAAAATATTTTTTTTGGGGGGGGAGTCTAGCAATCTGCAGTCTCAGATTATATCTCTGGATTAAAAGATAATGATAAAGGTACGATGGTACCTGGGTACTCAACTGCTTTGAAATTCATCGAATTTGGTACTCAATGCATTTTGACATGAAAATTTTATCCTGGTACTCATTGTTTGTTTGCTATTCAACACACCAACTACAACTTGTTGTCAGATGCCTTGTGGCTTACTACATTATTCCTTATGGGGAAAAAATGTTTGGTACTCATCATTTTTAGTACTCATCGCATCTCCCGGAATCAATTAAAGATGAGTACCAAGGTGCAAAGGTAATAGGAAAGCTTCAGGTCCTTGAAGAACCATTTCCTATAAAAATAGACAGTCCTGATCTAGATGACACAATTGCATTCTCACATTGTAGCAAATATGGTTAATTTTAATTATGATTTGTTGAACAAGCCAGAAACAAGTCAATGCCAGTTTTGCAGATTGACCAAAATTTTCATTCCTCATTTGATCAATCAAATTTGGTCAATTTTCCTATCATTTTAGCAATTCTTGCTTCATAACTCTGTGGCTTAGAAAATCACCAAATTATTCTTGGTGACTGAATGGGGCAGTAACCAAAAATAAGACAGGAAGCCACAAACCACGTATCCCATATCTAACAAAGTTACGGTTACAGTCAGTTATCCCAAAACAAACCAAGCTTTCAATCAGTGATATAGAGCTGTCAAATAAACCATGGTATGCTTTTCTGTTTGTAGATCATGCTGAGTCCAGAAACATATCATACGAGCGTGATGTGAGAGACTATTATGAAGGCAGGTTTGCATTTTAATTTGAAACAATTAAGTTGCTGGCATGGCGCTGGCAGCTCCTTCTGTGAGACTGTGGCAACCCGTGGATGAACAAATCTCTCCCTTGTCTGATTTGTAATTAATACAGGAAAATTATTTCTTTGTATTGATGTTTAGTTCATAGGCTACATTGTCTGCCACAAGGGTCCTTTCTAGCAGCTTACGCTGAAATAATCCATAGAAACGCATAAAACTATTTATTGAGAAGCAGAATTTTTTTTTTTTTTTTAGCAGAGCCTTCTTCCATTTGCAGAAATAACAGTTCTCGGGAGAACAAGATTAATTTGAAACAATCTCTTAAACAGAGGAATGGAAATCTAACGCTTGTGGGATCCGCATTTTTCACTAGAATCTCTAGGATTGCCAAGTGAAGGCCAGTACCAAGCTGTGGCTCAGGATGATGAGATATTGTGGAACAAGGTCCCTGTGAACATTTGCCCAACTTATGACTTTGTTTTCAGTCCTCATCTTTTCATATATTATAAGAGCCAGGGGAGCGGCGTGGTTAGAAGGCAGTACTGCAAGCTAACTCACTGCTCACTCCAGGAATTCGATTCTGAACAGCTCAAGGTTGACTCAGCCTTCCATCCTTACGAGGTCAGTAAAATGAGGATGCAGATTTTTTGGTGGGGGCAATATGCTGACTCTGTAAACTGCTTAGAGAGGGCTGTAAAGCACTGTGAAGCAGTATATAAGTATAAGGGGTGTCAGACTTGATTTATTGAGGGCAGCATCAGGGTTGTGTCTGACCTGGGGGGGGAGGACGACAGGTGGGCATGGCCAGGGTTGGCATGGCCAGCTTGCTGTCTCTTGAATGGGGGGCACCTGTGGTGGCCCGGGCACTCTGCCCCCGAA
Organism: Ahaetulla prasina; assembly: GCF_028640845.1. Classification (NCBI taxonomy): domain Eukaryota; kingdom Metazoa; phylum Chordata; class Lepidosauria; order Squamata; family Colubridae; genus Ahaetulla; species Ahaetulla prasina. The sequence continues at coordinate 25,828,484 of NC_080539.1, read as the reverse complement.
AATGGAGCTCGGGAGGGCCATTTTCACTGGCAGAGGCACCAGATTCGGCCCACAGGCTTTGAGTTTGACATCCCTGGTCTAAGTGCTATTGCTATATGTTTCTCCCACTATTAATCAGCAGCTTAATTCAGAAATGGGAAGGAAGTTTATTTTTATGATGTCTTCAAAATCCTTGGCCAGGGCCATTCAGATGCTGCTGAGCTACAACTTCTACTGTTGAACTACAACTTCTGGCACTCCTACTCCCCCACTGGAGGTGGCTGGCTGTTGAAATTCTGCAGCTTCTAAAGGGCCACTGGTTTCCTTTCCTTGGGGTAAATGTTATAATGGATGGGAAACAAAAGGCAGCAGTGTGTATAATGAACTCGTCAGAAATAGGAAAGATACCGATGTTTGGCTGCCTCCCACTCATATATATATTATTGCAATGTTTTACCAGGAAAATGTAAAATGATTTTGTTTGAAGCTGTGCAAAAACTGGAAGAGAAGAGAGATAACTGACAGAGAAATGATTGAATGTGGGTTGTGTTGTGTGAACTGAAGAGCTCCAAGTCATATCTGATGCTTATTATATTTCCAGGAATGTCTTACAGAGCTAAGTTAGAATCTGGAAACATTTCTTCTCTGCTTGAGAAATCCTGCAAATGTTACTTACTGGCTCTCGTTCAACCTCCTGGGAAATTGCTAGAGATGTTTGGTGTGACTTGGAAGCTCCTAATTTTTATTTTATTTTGCCTCGTGTAATAGTTTTACGCTGATTTCGACACTCAATGCCATTCTGGAAGAAGGAACAACTAATTAAATAAAAATTGCTACTTTTAAGAAATGTAAGCGAAGTTGCATATCCCACGAATCTAATTATGGAGGCACTTGTATTATCCAAATTCTAAGACCACATTGCTGAAATTCGATGGGGGGAAAATAGCTATTTGCTTTAACATCATTTTTGCCTTTCTAATTTCAAAATAAAGGTCAGCAAACACAGTGATCCCTACTAGACTGTGTTTGCACAACTTTCTTAATAATAATACAGTAGGTGAACAGTTGCATTTCCCAGTATGCTGTGCTGGATGTTTTCAATCATCACCCTCCCTCCTCTTTTGTTTTTGCAAATAAGAACAGTAATAGCCTACACTCAATTTCTTAAAACTTACCATGAAATTCTCTGCAATCCTCACGAGCATGCGTCTTTCTCCCTCCTTCCTGTGCAAATTTTTGCTGCTAGATAAAAAGGTTTCCTCACCCATTCTGAATATGTTGCCTGAACAGAACATAAGCAACATCAGTTTGTCTAGATTGCCCTAATGGCTGCATTTACTAGCAACTATACCAAGAAAGAATTTTCTGACCCAGCTCTCCAAACACGACAAACCCTCTGAAATTAACTCAAAGATTCCTTTAATTAACAAGTCTGTTCCGCCAAAAGATGAAGTTGTCTGCCACATCTATTCATCTCTGCCCCCTGCCTTTTACCCCAGAGTTAGGGTAGAGCTTCGCTAGCAGCAGTGGCTCTTCCTTCACAAGAATTGGCCCACGTATTTCCACTGCTCTCCTCTCCTCTGCCTTCTGCACATCCGCGCATCAGGCAGTGGACCCAGCTCTTCCTCCTCTTCCTCATCAGCCACCTCCAGATCTGGGGGTTGTTGACTCTCCATCTCAGGGCTGACGGACAGCTCAGGCTCCTCCTCTGTGTCTCTGTTCTGACCTAGCTCTCCAAACACAACAAACCCTCTGAAGTTAACTCAAAGTTTCCTTTATTAGTAGTGCTGGTAGTCCTGGCAAAAAGTTTCTCTCTCACCGCAGTCTTAACAAGCCTATCTGGATGGAAGATGAATAGTTGTCAGCCACATCTATTAATCTCCACCCCCTGCCTTTTATCCCCAGAGCTAGGGTGGGGCTTTGCTAGCAGCTGTGGCTCTTCCTTCCCAAGAACCGGCCTACGGATTTTCACTGTTCTCCTCTTCTCTGCCTTCTGTGCATCTGCTTGTCAGGCACTGGACCCAGCTGTTCCTCCTCTTGCTCATCAGCCACCTCCAGACCTGGCGGCTGTTGACTCTCCATCTGAAGGCTGATGGGTGGCCCAGGCTCCGCCTGTGTGTGTGTGTCTCTCTCTCTGACAGCTCCATTCCCTCTTTCCTCTCAGAGCGCTCAGGTTGCCTTGATGCTGACCCTGATTCCTATGGCTCCTCCTCCTCTGATTCGCCTGCTGGAGGGGCCAGCGGCCGATAGGCCACAACAAAGAGCCACAGGAAGGACCTGTTTTTTAGGCATCTTGGAATGGAGATGATATTAATTTTAGTAGTATTTGCATTATTAGGCCCCGAGAGGCTTGAAGAAGTTTGTGCCGATGGGTGTGTTTATTAGCGTAAGGAATGCAAGTGACAGCCCAGCATCTTTATTTTGATGAATGACACAGTATCCAGAAATGCATTTCAGGGCTCATTTTCATTCTGATGTCAAGCTGGGATTGTCTTTGCAGACATGCTGAGCTTGTGTCTCTTGGATGCCGAAGCCAAGCTTAAGTAGCCCTGTGGGAGTAAGAGGAAATAGACCCTAGCAGGTTTTGCCACACATATGTGCAGAGACACAGACCCAGGCAAACACATTATCATAATAAACTCTCTTAGCTGCTAAATTCCAATTAAAATACACCCGAACGAAGGGCAGAGAGTAGATTTAAATGAAGAGAGCTGTGATTTTCACAGCAGTTTTGGTCTCTGGTTGAAACCTCCTGAGAGACAGCCTATTCCTCAATGGGAGGACAACCTGTTTTGCATAGAAGATGTTTCATATTCAATTGCCCCTCTCTCTAGTTAAAAGAGTCACAGAGAACAAAACTGTGAAAACGTTTCTTTCTCTCCCAAGTGCCAATCAGAGCAGAAACTACCAGGCAAGATAAGTCAGTATTCTGACCTGTTATGCAACTGTGAGAAGGTACTATTATCCATAGTGAACATCATAGATGCTAGGACTGAGAAGAGGGAGGGTCGTAAAATAATTGTGAAGCAAACTGCTACCAACTGGCCTTCCACTGTGGACCTGTATACGGCACAAGTCAAAAAGAGAGCTGTGAAAATGTTTACAGACCCCTCACATCCTGGACATAAACTGTTTCAACTCCTACCCTCAAAACGACACTACAGAGCATTGCACACCAGAACAACTAGACACAAGAACTATTTTTTCCTGAATGCCATCATTCTGCTAAACAAATAATTCCCTCAACACTGTCAAACTATTGACTAAATCTGCACTACTATTAATCTTCTCATCGTTCCTATCACCCATCTCCTTCCACTTATGACTGTAACTTTGTTGCTTGTATCCTTATGATATATATTGATATTGTTTCCTGATTGCTTATTTGTACCCTATGACTATTATTAAGTGTTGTACCTTAGAATTGTTGATGAAAGTATCTTTTCTTTTATGTACACTGAGAGCATATGCACCAAGACAAATTCCTTGTGTGTCCAATCACATTTGGCCAATAAAATTTTTTATTCTATTCTATTCTTCAAATGACTGGATTAGCATTAGTATTAACATTAGATCCTCCTATGCTATGTAGCCTATCGGGCAGCAAGGGTTTTTCCAGTATGCGGCCCTCCTGAGCTCCATTTTTGCTGATAGATGGTTGCAGGAGGCTGGCCCAGCCGAAAACGGAGCTTGGGAGCCTGTCTTCGCTGGCAGAGGCACCACGGGCCAATCCTTCGCTCTTTCCAGGGTGGCCCCGTGGGCTGGATCTAAGTACCCCATGGGTCGGATCTGGCCCCCAGGCCTTGAGTTTGACACCCCTCCTCTAAGTCGTCTATGAATGTTCTTCGCCATGTATTTTTAGGGCGTCCTCTTGGTTGTTTGGCATCAGGGGGGAATCCATTTCATTGCCATTTTGGGAATGGGCATAAAATTTAAATTAATGCATTTGATTTCTATCCCATCTTTTTTTCAGGAGCTCGAGGTGGCCTATATAGCAAGAAGTCTATTAGCTACTCGTAAAACTGAAAGTAATATTATTTTGAGTGTTCAAAATTACCACAAGAAAAGCTCTTGCCAAAGAAATGCATTACCCCAGCATCCATTAGATGGTTTCGTTGGTCCAGGGGAAGAAGCAGAAAAAGAAGCTTAAAAGGAATGATCTGTGTCTCCCATCTATTACGTTCTTGTTTAATAGCATTTGAACATAAAAGAGGGAGACCGACTCTTAAAAGTTTTCTTCGCTCCTAATAATTCATGTCCACTAATAAACGCATTTGGAACTTCCTGCAATTTCCAAAGCTGTAAAGTCTGCTCATCTGTTTGGACCAGAATGGCTAAGTGGTAGATGGAGTATTGTGATGCAAGCCCCTCACCTTCAGGTTCACCATCTTGTCCACTTTGACCTTACATAAACCTGGGATACCATGGATGCTCTTGCCCCAAAGGCAGCCCTATTAGAAGATGCTAGCCCTAAAATCAACCCAGGTCTGGGTTAACGTTAGCAAGATCTATTGGATTCTAGTGTCAACCCTGAAGTTGGCCTGAGGGTGGCCATTTGCTTTTTCTTTCTTTCTAGCTGCTTCAGTGTTGATACAGCCTGGAGCTGGGAGCAGGGAGCGGGGTGGTAGAGATAGTTGGGTGCTGCAGCCAAAATAATAGTCTATCCCCTGGGAACTAAGGTCATCTGTGCAGGTATGAGGAAGGAGGAGCAGGGATGAAATGCTCCCGGTTCGGACCAGATCAGCCGATACAACCTAGGAATAGGTTGTAAAAAATGCTTTTAAAAGGTAAAAAAAAGGCTCTGACAATCACAGCTGAGACGCGCGATTGTCAAAGCCTTTTTTTTAACTTTTAAAAGCATTTCTTTACCACCTATATGGCCAAATAGGTTGTAAAAAATGCTTTTAAAAGGTAAAAAAAAGGCTGTGACGATTGTGCATCTCAGCTGTGATCATCAGAGCCTTTTTTTAAAACCTTTAAAGGCATTTTTTACTACCTATTTGGGCAAATAGGTAGTAAAAAAATGCTTTAACAGGTAAAAAAAAGAGGCTCTGATGATTGTGTGCCACAGCTAATCACCTCCCCCTGCGTGCAGTTCTACTTACCTTCTTTTCCATGCCTCCTTTTGGCATGCACTGCGCATGCGCGAGCGTACACCTCGCATTTGGTGCGTAGTGCGTACTGCATGCAGGTGCACAGCAAGTGTTTGACCCGCAGAGCGCATGCGCAGCCACCCAACTGGTAGTAAACCGGTTCAGATTTCACCACTGAGGAGATTGAGATCATCCAGCAACTGGACTGTATGCTGATTGGACCTTGTAACTTGTGACTCTGGGGAAGTGACAAAACTTTTACTTTAAATTAGGTGAAAATCAGCTGGACTTTTAGAGCCGAGTTTCATCAGATTTATGCCAATATGACATGTCCCAATAAATTTTTCTTTGAGGAAGATGCCTGCCTCAGAGTTCTTCTTGTTGTGGATGTGTTCCTTTGGAACCCTGACATCTAGGAGCCTTGGAGTCTTCCCTTTAACTTGTATGGTGCCTACCTAGCCTTGACCACCACATGCAATTATAGGAATCATTGCAAGATCACAACACATCCAAAACTGCATAGTGGACGCTTTAGGGATCCACTAGGTCCTAGGACCATGCACAGAAAACATCTGGTCTCCTCTTTCAAGAGCCCAAGGATCTTTTTCATGGGGCAACTGTTTCTGATTATTCTATTCATGGCAACATCCATGCTGTAGTTCGGCATTTGAAAAGGTTTCGCTATCTAGAGACCACATTTAAGCCAACACCCCAATCCTTACTGGCTGCTATCCCTTTCTCATAGGGGGCTCATCAACCTTTATGACTCAGTGGTGATAATGCAAGATTTTGAGAATTTATTTATTTATTTTTATTTATTTATTTATTTAAATTTTTATACCGCCCTTCTCCCAAAGGACTCAGGGCGGTGCACAGCCAAGTCATAAAAAACAGCACAATATACAATTAAAACAAGAACTTAAAACAAGCATAATTCATAAATGGCCGGAATTAAAACAATCAAATTTAAAACCCTTAAAATTTATAAATAATAACCCTGATTAAAATTGTTTAGAATTAAAAATTTAAGTCAGTCCCGCTTGAATAAACAAATACGTTTTCAGCTCACAGCGAAAGGTCCGAAGGTCGGATAATTGGCACAAACCAAGAGAATTTGTGATAGGTGCTCACATAAAATGGCTAACGTGGTCGGTAGATTTAATCACAATGTTTTTTTGACACCCTTTTGGATTATTAGGATGCTTCCTACACTTTTTTGCTTTTTTCTGAGCAAGCAGATTCCCTTTTAAGCCATTCCTACGATTTTCTATGACTTGTCTCACCTCACTGTAAGTGTGAATACGGGTATCTCCAAATTAGGGTCTACCATTCTCGGAGGAAACAGATTTTCCAATGTCAGCATTTCCAACTGATCTCAACCTATTATTGATTCCCTAGTTGTAGTTTAGACCAGGGATCTCCAACCTTGGCAACTTTAAGACTTGTGGACTTTAATTCCCAGAGTACCTCAGCCAGCTTTGCAAAGCAGATTTGCTTTGCAAAGCTGGCTGAGGTACTCTGGGAGGTAAAGTCCATGAGTCTTAAAGTTGCCAAGGTTGGAGATCCCTGGTTTAGACCAACCACCCAGATCTGGTAAGTCTGGAGAGTGATGAGTTTTCCAAAAAACCCAATTCTCAGGTCTTTAGTGAATATCTCTTACTACTTTGCTAGAAGTTGATAGGTTATGAGGGTTTTTCCTCAACCAACTGTTCTCCAGATGGCAGCCTCTCTAGACTGGATTCAGAAGTCCTCTATTTTCACCTGCACTCACCTGCCCTGTCCCATATTTTCAACAAACTCCTTCCCTTTACTTTATGGCCTTGCTTGAGGCAAAGTATGATTGTCATTTCTGCACTGGGAATTTTTGGCTCTTGATATCTCTCTCACACCAAATATATTGAAACAAATTGGAAAACCTCAGAGAATATCCTTGAGTGAAGGAACAGGAGATGCACTCATCTCCGATAGGAACATAACTGCAAGGATTTGCTGTTTTCAATTCCCAACTCCACAAAGCGCTTACAAGATACCTACCTGATGTGTTCTATAAGTGCTATGCATTTCACTTAGTTTTGAATGGTTATAAAACTTCAGTAGGATTGGCATCCCATCAAAAGAATCCGTTTTAACTGGAGCACAAACCTTGTATAATCAGTCCTTTTTAGGAGTAGTTGGGGTGCAGGTGATGGGACAAAATTGTGCCTCATGGGCCTAGTTCATTATTGTTTGCCTCAGGATCTCCCTCCTACAACATTCACATTCAAAATGTTCACTTGGTAGGACATAAATAAATCAGCAGAGTTCAGGGAGCAGACTATGCAGAATACATAGCTTTCAGCCTGCTTATTTGCCAAAGTAAAGGGCTATATAGTGTGCCGTTAATAAAAATGGTCTCTTAACTGAGCCACTTTAGAGTTCAAATGCATGTGAAATTATGCAGTATCCTTAACTGCCTGCCCCTCTAGTGAAGGGCATTGTTTACTTAGCCAATATGCATATTGATCAGCTATAATGGAAATGTTTTCCCAAACCATTTCTTTTTCTGGTTCTATTTTTTATTTGGTCATTAGGGCGATTCAAGAAAGACTTCAGTAAATCTGTGCTGTTGCTATTATTTCTTTCCTTAAGTATCCAACTTCTCTTCTTTTTCCCCTCCCCCTTCCCTCTTTCTTACAGACATGATGGAAATGCTTTTTAAACAATCAGCAGGCATTTAAGAAGGCAGTTTAGAAACTGTCCCTTGTTTGGTGGTAATTTTTTTGAAAATTACCTCAGAGTCTTCAAAATCCATAAAAATGTGGAATGCCTTCTTTTTCCTCCTCATTTTATCACGTCTTCTTTTTCCTCCCCATTTTTTCTATAGGTGTCCAGTAGCTGTGACTATGTCTTTGTGAGCGGCAAGGAGTCTAGAGGGTCCATGAATGCAGGTGTCTTCTTCAGCTATGAGCACCTCAGTGCCCTCTTGGAGATGACTGTTTGGGTCCCCAAACTCCCTCTTCATATTGAGCTGTCTGACCCACGCCTCAGCCAAGTGAAAGGATGGCGAGTTCCCATCTTACCTGATCGGAGGTAGGCTAGTTTTGGGCTCTGTTACTTTTAACAAGGATTTCGAGAAACTGGAACAACTTCAGAAGGAGGAGGGTTAGTGGAATAGAAATGTAGTCGAAAGCAATAGAAGCATGTGAGTAGGTTTAGCTTTGGAAAGAGAGGACCGAGTGAGGATATGACAGTTATTGTGTGAGATGATGCCTGTGGAGGTGAGTTGGTTTATCCAACAAAGGGGAAATCATTATCTCTCTGGGTAATTAGTTCCAGGGGCGCAATTATTCTTTCATGTAAGTTTCTTCCTAATACTCAGTTGGAATCTGCCATCTTAATATCCATGTTTCTGTATCTGTCCTCTGGAATGACAGAGGATAGATAAACCATGGAGGTGGTGTGAAGGACTGCAGTGAGGCAGCAGCTTCCCAGCAAAGAGGAAGCACATTCAGAAGGGGAAGGGGGGGAGAGACAAGAGGTAGCACAACCTACAGATGGACAGGATACAAAGAAAGAGAGTTTAGATAGGTACGTCTTAGAACAGAGGTCTTCAAACTTGGCAGCTTTAAGACTTGTGGACTTCAACTTCCAGAATTCTCCAGCCAGCATACAGTTGAAGGCCACAAGTCTTAAAGCTGCCAAGTTTGGGGACCCCTGTCCTAGAATCTGCAGGGTATATTATATCTGTTAGGCTGAGGATGGTAAGGATTGAGTTTGGCAACTTTCTGTCTGTTATCTGCAAGCAAAACACTGGCTGAGCTGTTCCATGTCATTCTTGGGCTTAGCTGGACATCAACGTTGCCAAAGTCAACCCTTAACTACCCTCATCCAAATGAATATTCCCTGGGAGATTCTAGGGTGTGGCTATTCAAACTCTCTTTCCATGTCTCCTATCTATTTCTGGCTTGTGCTGCCTCTCGTGTGTCCCCCTTCCCGTGCTGGAATATGCTTCCTCCTTCCTAAGAAGCTCATTGTAGTCCTTCAAACCACTTTCTCCTCCGTGGGCATCATCTCTCACAGTTATCTATTCTCTCTCATATTATAGGGCAGACACAGAAAGATGGATATTAAGATGGCTGATTCCAACTGTTAGATCACACTTGGAATACTGCATCCAGTTTTGGTCACCCAATATAAAAAAGATGTTGAGACTCTAGAGAGTTAGAACAATTAATCAGTGGAACAACTTGCCTCCAGAAGTTGTGAATGCTCCAACAATGGAGGTTTTTAAGAAGAGATTGGACAGCCCTTTATCTGAAATTGTATAGGGTTTCTTGGTTAAAGAAAGGCCTTCAAGGTTCCTTCCATTTCTGTTATTCTCTTAATTCAACTGAACATTAGGAAGAAATTTACATGGGAGAGAACCTGCACAGTGGAACTAATTACCCAGAGAGATAGCGATTCCCCTTTGTGAATAATTAATTAATTAATTAATTGATATTTCTAAGCAGTCCATCTCCATCAAAAGGGGTTATATAGTGTAGAGAAGAATTTAATTTGGATTCCTGCATAGAACATGCTTTAAAGGAGGGATTCCCAATCCCCGGTCCCAGGTTTATTAATAGTCCGTGCCCGCCAGTAACCAGGCTGTGCAAGCAAGCAAAGCCCCAGCTGTGCAAGCATGGGATCCAAGTAGCATGTTAAACCACGCCTCTTCCCCCCCACTCCCCGGATCTATGGAAAAACCGCCCTCCACAGAACCGGTCCCTGGTGCCCAAAAGGTTGGGGATTAGTGCCTTAAGTGATTGCATGATGTGGTTCCTATGACTCCAGTATTGCAGAAAAGAATAGAATGGGAAAGTCTGCTACAGATGTTTGAGTGGCCAATAGGGAGAGCTACGCTATTACCCTAGATCAGGGGTCTGCAAACTTGGCTCTTTTAAGACTTGTGGACTTCAACCAGGACTCCACCAACTTTCTGACCTTCAAACCTTTCGCCGCAAGCTTAAAACACATCTATTTATCTGTGCAGGACTGGACTAGAATTTTAATTTTAAATTTAGTTTTAATGGGGTTTTATTATTTTAATTGTAATTTTAAATTTCGGCCTAATTCAATAAGTTTTTTAATCAGTGTTTTATCTTGTATTATATTTGTATTTTTATCGGTCTGTAAACCACCCTGAGTCCCTCAGGAGATAGGGCGGTATAAAAATTTGATTAAAAAAAATAAATAAAATAAATTTCCAGAGTTCCTCAGCCTTAAAAGAGCCAAGTTTGCAGACCCCTGCCCTAGACTTCCCATACTAGATAGACGCATTTGTCAGCTGCCAAATGTATAAGCAATAAGTATGGTTCAGTAAAATGAGAATATTCAATTCATGATCATGATCCGAAATACTCACTTTCGAGGACAGGAAACATTGCCCTTTCTATTTTGGGTGTTGTGATACCATCATCTTCAAGATCCAGCTGGCTGTATGACACCATGGTGGGGTCAGAGTGACTACCTTATCTACCTGACAACCTGTTTGCCCCCCCCCTGCAAATAATTAATTAATTGGGCAGGGCATTCCCTTCGATGGTAAGGCTAGAGAAAGTTATGAAGATAAACATATGGGCAAGAAATGCTAATGACTGCAGACCTGCAGATTAGTGTTGCTTGGGAAGAGAAACTGTCTTCTGAATTTATTTTGTAACACCTGCAGAGCACTCTGGGTGGCTCTTAATTTCCCCATCCCTTCTTCTCCCCCTTCTGGCATCTTCATCCTACATATTCCCTCCCTTCATGTATTTGCCAGTGTTGTGACTTGTGTGAAGATGAGCATAGAAGTGTGTGTGTGTGAGAGAGAGAGAGAATACAAAGATAGCAATCAACCAGCTTTGTAAATGAGACACCGTATTTTACAAACAAGATATTAAGTGTATTTAATAGCCATTCCTTCAGCTAGTGTAAATTAATGTTGTTTGCCCTGAGGTTCCATGTTTAGGAGTCTCGCTCATGACAGGAATATGTACTGATATGCACACTAGTATACTGTGTATCATGTCCATTCATTTCTTTGGGATAGGGCAGGGGTGTCAAACTTGTGTCGTCACGTCGTTGTCATGTGATGTATCGCGACTTTCCCCCCCTTCACTAAACTGGGGGTGGGCGTGGCCAGTCAGTGACGCATCCGTCCCATGGGCCGCGAGGTTGACACTCCTGGGATAGGGGAATAATTCTCAGGATTGGTTTTTAGCTCTGGCAGTGTCAGCTTGACAAGCTGAGGAAGTTAGGCATTCGGTGACATTTTCTGTTTATTTTTCTTTTCTTGTCTATCTGCAATTCTTATTTGTGGGGAGAGGCACAGTTATCTTAAATTCATGGTTATCTTTCTTGGAGGTCAAGAAACTGATTTCTGACTATCTGAGAAAGGGGGGGGGAAGATTGATCAGAAGAAAAGGAAAATAGTTTCCATTAAAACAAAGCTGCCAACCAAATCCTTTTCCCATGCTGATGTCCTTCAACTTCTCACAGGTCCATACGGGAGAGTGACGATGAGGAGGAGGAAGAAGAACGGAGACAAAGCAGGGGCTGCACCCTTCAGTACCAGCATTCCACCCTGCAAGTGTTCACCCAGTTCCACACCACCTCCTCAGAGGGCACAGATCAGGTGGTCACCATGTTGGGGCCTGAGTGGATGGTGGAGGTCACAGACCTAGTCAGTGACTTCATGAAGGTCGACAACCCACGTGTGGCACACATGGTCAATAGCAAAACACTAGCTGGCAGGGAGCCGGGTGCTACCTTGTTCAAGGTAAAAGCTAATCAAGTGCTGAACTAAATATATATATATATATATAGTATTAGTTGTATAGGATGGGGGAGGGAGGGAGGGAAGGAAGGAAGGAAGGAAGGAAGGAAGGAAGGAAGGAAGGAAGGAAGGAAGGAAGGAAGGAAGGAAGGATATTGATGTCATTCCTCAGATGCACAAAATCCCAGTAAATGCCATCGGATTTTCATTAAATGATCCACAAGCAGGTCCTCAGACTGAGCAGATTGTCTGTTGTAATGGCAAAAGTGAAGGAAGGATAAGTTTACAGATATCCAGATAAACACTTTGCTTATGCATTTGAATGCCCTGTTTTCAAAACTATCCAATCCTTTCCCACCCAACATATCCTATTTCTTTATTTTCTAGAGCAAGAATAGCAATCCAGCATAATATTTCCACTCAATACCTTTTATTTTTTTTAAAGAGAATCTTCGGTGGAGTCAGTGCAAGGAGTTAGCAACCAGTGAACATGAGTTTGGGAATAGGAATGACATATTACATAATAATATGTAATATTAAGTATGTAAATTAAATATGCAATATGTAAAAAATGGAAACGAATCAAGGAAAGAAGCAACCTGGAATTAAGGAGAAACTTCGTAACGGTGAGGACAATTAACCAGTGTAACAGGTTGCCTTCAGAAGTTATGGGTGCTCCATCACTAGGGATTTTAAAGAAAAGACTGGACAACCACCTATCTAAAATGGTATAGGGCCATGATGACAAACCTAAGGCATGTATGCCAGAGGTGGCACACAGTGCCCTCTCTGTGGGCACGCGAGCCGTTGCCCTAGTTCAGCTCCACCACGCATGTGTGCGTCTCCCATCGGCCAGCTGGTCTTTGGGTCTCTGCCATGCATGCGCGGGAGTTGGGATGCATGTGAGGGGCGCATGCATGCATGGGAGTGGAGCATGTGTGGGGGCCCATGCGTGCATGCACTGGGGCCTCACGCCCATTGCATTTTGGGGGTTCGGGCGCACGGGTTCTTTTTTTTTTTTTTAAAGTTTTATTTTTACAATCATATCAAATAATTCATCCAATGTACAGTTATATACAATTAGTCGGGCCTGCCCAGTCACCACCCCCCTTTTTAACACTCTCCCTCCTCTACCTTCTTTTACTTTCCAAACCTTCCTCTCCTTCTCTTATCTACCTCCTCTCCTCCCTCCACCCTCCACTCCTTCTCCCTCTTCTACCCCTCTTCCTGCCTCTTCTCCTCTTTCCTACCTCCTACTCTCTCTTTTTTCCCTCCCCACCGTTCTGAAATGGCAACTGGGCCGACCTGACCCTACATTAATTATATTTATACATCTTCAATAATCCCTGTACATTAACCATCACTCCATCACTGGCCTCAACCCCCCAATTCCCCTCCCCCTTACCCCCCACCCCGACTTCCCAGAACAAAATGCAGGGTATCAAAACTAACAATCATAATCTAAAATAATTCCTAAATTATAATCTCTAGTCTCTCCACACTTAGTCACACTCTCAATTCCCCTCTCCACGGGTTCTTTGAGCACTCAGTCTGGAAAAGGTTAGCCATCCCTGGTATCGGGTTTCCTGCTTGAGTAGGGGGTTGGTCTAGAACAGGGGTCTCCAACCTTGATCCCTTTAAGACTTGTGGACTTCAACTCCCAGAGTTCCTCAGCCAGCTTTGCTGGCTGAGGGACTCTGGGAGTTGAAGTCCACAAGTCTTAAAGGGACCAAGGTTGGAGACCTCTGGTCTAGAAGACTTCCAAGGTCCCTTCCAGCTGAATTCTGACTGACTGATTGAATCCTTATACAGAGAATTCATATATGACGGTATATAACCCATTCAGTGTGTGTTTCTGTGTATTTAAAGCAGTATTCCACAACCTGTTGCATGTCAGATTATCAAGGTCACAGTTCCTAGCTAGCATAGAAGTTGGCTTAGTTTAGGCAGGCCTGGAAGGAGAGTTTTGTGTACTTCTCTTCCTCCGTTTTGCATTCCTCGCCCATACTCCTCTCTCCTGTGCATTTTCTCCCTGAACATTTCTGAGCAGGGCTTGACTTTGTGCCAGGAATCTCTGTAACTTCAATTAATTCCAGGCTTTGACATTGTATTGCTTTCCTAAGCAAAATCCCAGGCTGCCATCTTCAAAGATCATGCTTCTCAAGGTCATTGTGCTTCCCGCTGAGAAAATACCCTTTGAAGAATTTTCTGTGCATCTATGTGAAGGAGAAATCATGAATGGGTGATGATCTGTGGGCTGGCTCTATTATTATGAGAAGCCCAGTTCCAGAGGGAGAAATGGAAAATGTGGCTATAGATCTCAGGAGGCAGTTTTGAAATCCAGAACCTCAGAAGCTGTTCTGTCATGGGTATTTCTTTTTCTGTAATGTATTCCTTGCTCTTTTTTTTTTTAATGAAAACATATTCCTCATGTGAGATAAACCGTATTCAGTGCAGGAAAAAGATGATACGAGTAAGTTACGACAGCGATATTAGACTTGTATGCATGCTTTGTGCTGCAGTATATATGAAACCTTGCTTATCATTGAGCAATGCAAGGTATATTTTATTCCTTTCATACTCTTTTTTTTTTAAATGAAAGTTTTGATTCTAAGAATATCAGTATATGTTTGTCTTCCACTTGCTGGGCTTAAAAACGTCAGGTTGTTGTCTACTATTATCTGAAGAGGTTCTTGGGGAAAAAAAGAAAAGTCAACTAAAAAAAAATGCTGAAATTGGAGCAACTTTTTAATACGAAGAGATTTGGGCGAGGTAGCTATATAATGTCTATGTGCTACATTTGCCTTTCAGCATTGTTGTTTGCAGTCTCCAGCTCCCAATTTATGCTATCAACATTTTGCATTATATTAGAAAAAAAATGCTCAATTTGAAGGATCTTCCATTTAATCCAGAAATATCCATTTAGTGCTCTTCTTATCCTTTTAATAGGGTTCTTTTCACATTTCCAAAAATCTGATTCTCTGAATTCTCAGTCATAGTTCTTTATCAATAAGAGCATCCATTTTTTCTACAGGTAGTTTCTCCACTTATGGAAGCTGTCCTTGGTGAGACATCAGTGACTGTGGTTGATGAGAAGGTTACCATTGTGGAATTGAAAGCTCAGGTGGTCTCAAACCTCTCCCTTTCCCTTCATGCCAGCCCTGGAAATAGCCATACCATTGTGGCCAAGACAACAGCCCAGCAGACTCTCAATTTCTCCAAGCAGGTAATGTTGACCATTCTTAGAATTCTTTATAAAATAGAATTCTTTATTGGCCAAGTGTGATTGGACACACAAGGAATTTGTCTTGGTGCATACGCTCTCAGTGTACATAAAAGAAAAAATACATTTGTCAAGAATCATAAGGTACAACATTTAATGATAGTCATAGGGAAACAGTCAGTATAAATCTTAAGAATACCAGCAACAAGTACACAATCATAAGTGGGAGGAGATAGGTGATAGGAACGATGAAAAGATTAATAGTAGTGCAGATTTAGTAAATAGTTTGACAGTGTTGAGGGAATTATTTGTTTAGCAGAGTGATGGCCTTCGGGGAAAAACTGTTCTTGTGTCTAGTTGTTCTGGTGTGCAGTGCTCTATAGCATCGTTTTGAGGGTAGGAGTTGAAACAGTTTATGTCCAGGATGTGAGGGGTCTGTAAATATTTTCACAGCCCTCTTTTTGACTCATGCAATATACAGGTCCTCAATGGAAGGCAGGTTGGTAGCAATTATTTTTTCTGCAGTTCTGAAATTATCCTCTGAAATCTGTATCTGTCTTGTTGGGTTGCAGAACCAAACCAGACAGTTATAGAGGTGCAGATGACAGACTCAATAATTCCTCTGTAGGAATTAGGAAAGTACTATCACGCTGTAGTTCCCAGAAGCCCCCCAGGTTCAAGGGAATGGATTGGTCCCATTCTGACAGACGGCCAAAGAGAAGGCCAATTGTTCTCTTCAAACTGCAGAGAGAGGCCCATGGGAAGAGAGGTTGCTTCACTTGAGAATATTCTCTGTAGAACCAGGATGCACAGGAAAGATAGAACTTGGCCTGAACAAATTGCTTCGCAAAAATGTCCCTAACAGGGGACTGAATTTTTCTGTGCATTGATGTGAAAAGGGGAACTCTAGTTCATTGGAGAGATGATGAATCTTTAAAAGGTTCAGAGAAATATGCGCTTGGTGAGTTTTTCGGGTTTACTGGTTTTTGGGGTTTTTTTTAATCACTGAAAATTGCTGCAAAATTCTTCTCACAATACATTATCATGTCCTTGGGTTTGCTCAATAAGGTGAACAAACTCAGTTAAAGATCTGGCAGTTGCATTCACACAACATGCTTAAGCATCATTGCTTTTTAATCGGTTTAATGTTCTTGTTGCTTAGATTCTTGTTTGGACTCAGCCTGCATGTGTATAAGAGAAGGTAGCTTACCAGGGAAGGAAATTTTTTTACAAGATTTCCGTAGCTCATAAATGTTTATTTGATAGTTTGCTAGAGTACATCACATGTAGTCTACATATTCCAAATGATTCCAAGCAGTTTACAGAGTACGCTGTACAAAAAGAAAACATAAAGCCATTGCAAAATATTTGATGCAACCAATAAAAATAAAATAAAATAAAATAAAATAGAAATCACAGAAGAAGAATACCATGTCCAGGTTCCCTCCCTAGCAAGGGTGACATAAATAGCCATGTAGGTTTCCAAAGTCCTACAAATTCAGGTAATTCTTGATTTTCAACCATTTGTTTAAGGGCTGCTCGAAGTTACAACAGCACTTTAAAAAGTGGCAAATCAGTCCTCACACTTAAGACTGTTGCAGCAGCACCTCTATGGTCACATGTGTTGTGACCCAGGCCCAAGTAGGTAGTAGGAAACTCAGTCAGTGTAAAAACAAACTAACTTTATTTGAACAGCTGAGAATTACTTCATTCCCAGCATAGTTCAATTAAATGAAAGCAAATTCTTCCCAACACAATTCCTCTGTCCTATCACCAACCTTGGTCCAATTAGGCAAACTGCCAAAGGCCTTTCTTGGCCAAAGTTCAGAAGACACCGATACGAAACAAATGCAACAAGACAAAGCTATCAACGTTGTTTTCCGGCAAAGAGCCCAAATGCTGTTGCTGGTCTTTTAAGCCTTATGGGAGGGGTCAATCATCTCTTGGCCCTACTCCTGAGTCGTCCTCTCTTCTTTAGCTGCTCTTGCCTTTTGGCAGCTCTTCTCATGCGTGCATTAGGAACAGGCTCCTCCTATTCCTCTGCCTCACTACCATCAGTCTCTGGAGGCTCTGGAGTCCGCACCTCACTCCCTGATTGCCCTGGCCCCGCCTCAGCCTCCAATGCAGAGCCCTTATCTGGCCTTCCCCAGCCTCCAGGACTGCTCCACACTCTTCCTCAGCCTCATCGTTGTCTGACTCCATTGCCAGTTCCGCAGGCTGCTGGCGGACCATAACAACATGATCGAATTTCAGGAACTTGGCAACCTGCATATGTTTACAATGGTTGCAGCATCCTGGGGTTATGTGATTGCCATTCACACATAGCTGGCTTCCAACAAGCAGAGTCAATGGGGGAAGTCACATTCACTTAGTGACCATATGACTCACTTAACAACCATGACCCCCCCAAAAGGTCATAAAATCCAGTGCAACTCACTCAACTGCCTTGCTTAGCAACAGGTCTCAATTCTGATCTTAAGTCAAGGACTACCCATGAAACAGATTTTGCTGTCTTTCGTAATAATAGTGAAGTAGGGTCGGCCTTCTGGATTTTTAAATTTTTTTTTTTTGGCATCGATTAGATGTCATTTGAGGATGTCGTTAGGCAACAGGATATCCACTCAGGCTGCATTGCCAATCCCTTCAATTGGACAAGCTATGAGCTGCGGTGATGGCACAGTGGTTAGAGTGCAGTACTGCAGGCTACTTCTGCTGACTGCCGGCTGCCAGCAGTTTAGCAATTCGAACCTCACCAGGCTCAAGGTTGACTCAGCCTTCCATCCAGTGGTGGGTTTCAAATTTTTTCACTACCGGTTCTGTGGGCATGGCTTGGTGGGCGTGGCATGGCTTGGTGGGCATGACAGGGGAACGATTCTGTAAAAACTCCATTCCCACCCCCCCCAATGGAAGGATACTGCAAAATCCCCATTTCCTCCCGATCAGCTGGGACTTGGGAGGCAGAGAATAGATGGGGGCGGGGCCAATCATAGAGAGGCTCTGGAGCCAGGTGAGAGAGAAAAATGGGTGTTGCTCACCACCATCGAGGCTCTCCGGAGGCAGGAAACAGCCTGTTTCCCTACTTCTAGTGGGCCCAGAAGACCTGAAAATCAGCTGGCTGGCCCACGCATGCACGCCAGAGCTGAGTTCATGTGTCCACTGATATGGCTATGCGTGCCACCTGTGGCACACGTGCCATAGGTTCGCCATTACGGTCCCAGGAGATCCAGAAATACATTCTTGTGCAAGAGTTTATGAATGGTTCTAAACAGTTTTGTCTTTTTTTTCCCTCCCAAATAGGAAGCTCTGCTCAGTCTCTGGGTGTCGTACAGTGATGGCACAATTGCTCCCCTCTCTTTGTATGACCCAAAGGATTACACACTGGTGGTGACAAGCCAGGACAAGTCAGTGGTATCGGTGGTGCCCGAGCGGACCTTCCCACTAGTGAGGGCTGAAGGGGAAGGGTCTGGCGAGCTGATCAAAGCTGATCTGCTGATTTGCGAGAGCTGCCAGAAGACCAAACGCAAGAGTGTGCTGGCCACCACGTTGGCCAATGTCCGTGTGCATTTCAGCTCTGAGGAGGAACCTACCTATGACTATGAGCCTGTCCAGACTCCTAGCAGACCTGGGCGGGAGAAGAGTATGCCTCGCACCACACCTCGGGTGGAAATAGAGTGGCCTCTGGTGCCAAGTCAGGAGAGTTGGGCACCCAGCGTGATCCTTCCAACAGAGGACTTCCCAGCCATTCCCACCGGCTACGTACAAGTCTCTCGAGGACTCACGGACCTGGAAATAGGCATGTATGCCCTGCTCGGTGTCTTCTGTTTAGCCATTCTGGTGTTCCTTATTAATTGTATTGTCTTTGTACTCAAGTACCGGCACAAACGGATCCCGCCAGAAGGACAAACCAACATGGACCACTCCCACCACTGGGTCTTCTTGGGAAATGGACAACCATTGCGGGCCCAGAATGATCTTTCTCCTCAGCCTGAGAGCCCAGGCAACCCACTGGAGAACGTGCAGACCTGCTGCCATGGTGACCACCACAGCAGCGGCTCCTCGCAAACCAGTGTGCAGAGTCAGGTTCACGGGCGGGGGGATGGCTCTTCTGGGGGCTCCACCAGAGACCAGAGCGAAGACCCGCTCAATTCTCCCACTTCCAAGCGTAAGCGGGTCAAATTTACTACCTTTGCCACCATGCCCTCTGAGGAACTGGCCTATAATTCTATTCCTATAGCAGATGAAGAGGACTTGGAGTGGGTCTGTCAAGACATAGGTTTGCAGGAGCCCGAGGAGCTGCACAACTACATCCACAGGATCAAGGAGATTGCATAATGGGCAATACTTACAAGCCAAGGAGAGAGACTTACGGGGATGCTCTCTCTGGGCTTGACATGGCTAGATCGCATTGCCCTCCCGGGCTCTTCTCTAGCTCTTCCTCTCAGTGGACAAGCCCACCTGCACGACCAGGAATGGTTTTACAGGAAAACCAGACATCTTGTAGAATGGGATGAATCTATTCTTTTTTTTTTCTTTTGGAGGGGAGAGCTCTTACGAAAGGCTGCTTGTGGTACATCTATGGGTCACTCTGTATAGTTGAAGGCGACTTGGCTGGAGCAGGCTGGGTGCCATTACTCCATTAAAGTGGGGTTGGGGACTGACTGGCACCGTCAAGCAGGCCAAGAGAAGGGAGTGTCTGAGCCATGGTTGGTTAATGAGCCAGAGGGTGCAATAGGTCCTTGCACCTGATGGGTTGCTTGGGGGAATGTTACTCCTTGCCTTGCCAACATCCACTGCTGCCTTTGCTGCCCGTCTCTCTCTGAAAGGCGATGCAATCCTTTGATCTCTCGGCTTTTTTTTTTCTTGCACAATAAATGTTGACTCTTTAAAATAAATAACATTCAGGGATTCTGCTCGGCGCAGGGGGAGCCAAATGGAACAGTCTTTTGGTTGGTGGGGAGGGAGAAACCTCAGACCAGATTGCCATCGAGACACACACAAACACACACACACACACACACACACCTGCACAAGGTGGCTGGGAGTCACTGTTGCTATTTGGGAAGGGGGGGCTGAGAAAAAGGACTCCCCCCCCCGCTACTCCAAACACCATCTTCCTCTTCTAATGCCTGTACTGCTTCCTCCCTAGTTCCAGCCTATTTTTCCCCCCCAAAAAATTGTGTATTAACTCACCCTCTAACTCCAAGCAGAGGAAGAAATTAATCTTCCTGGAAGAAGCCATCTAATCCAGGGGTCTCCAACCTTGACAACTTTAAGACTTGTGGACTTCAACTCCCAGAATTCCTCAGCCAGCTTTTCTGGCTCAGGAATTCTGGGAGTTGAGGTTCACAGGTCTTAAAGTAGCCAAGATTGAAGACCCCTGATCTAATCCCTTCCAAAGAGGGATTGAGTTTCTAACCTACCTGGTTTTTACATGCGGGATGTTTGGGCTTGAAGATCTTCCAGATTGGTTTCTCCATCAGTTGACTGCCCTGTTGGGAGCAGTTTTCTCTTCTCGTTGAGGAAATACATTTTTTTCCTGTAGAAGAGGGAAGAGGGAGGTATAGCCACTAGTCTTTCACTGTGAGCACTCCCTGAACCCTTCCCTGTTCCCTTTCTCACTGTCTGAGCTTCTCTGATGTCCAGGAACATGGAAAACAAAGCTCTTCCCAAGGTGTAGATTGCAGGAAGGGTCATGATATAAATTACAAAAGGCCAAGCAAGATGGGGTCAGGCATGATGATGATACCCTGATCAGGAGCTGCTATATACAGGGGGCTGGACTTTACATTTTTATTTAAAAGAGAGAGAGAGAGAGAGAGATATCAGTCCAATCTGACTGCAGGATTCTTATTTTTCCAGAAGTCTCTAACCTGGCTCCTTGTCCTGTCTACTTATTCTTCTCTTTGGAAAAGAGAGTTGATGCTTGCCAGTGAAAATACTGGATTTGATCCTCAGACGGATCATGATATCCTTGACAATCAACCTGGTGGGCGGCCTCTGAGCAAAGTTGACGAATCTCTTGACATTGCTGTTCCTCAAGAGTCCTGGGAAACTGTCCAATATTGGAATGGGAGGGGGGAGAAAAGGCACGAACAAGCCGAGGTCAGCAGAACAAGTAACTATAAAAGGATCCATTGGGGGCCAAACACACTACGTTAATTTTTCATATATACAGCTGGAGCCTCCACTGTCTTGTTACTAACCAGGAAAATTATCTTGGGGTCATAAAGGGTACCTCGGGGAAGAGGCTGATGTGTATGACTGTTGTGGGAATGACAAGCTCCAACTAGGAAAAATAAAGAAGGAATTAAAAATGGTCAACATTGTAGCACACTTATATGAATCTAGGGTATGACCATGCCTGAAAACCTATGTATGGCTGTGGTCGCCATATTTAAAAATGAAGGTAATTTGAGCCAGAACTAAAGAAGTGGACAATCAAAGTGATGGAGGTTACAAAAGCTTCTGATTTGTTTTATTTTATTATTTATATGCACCCCATCTTGCCTAGAGATGATTCAACAAGAGAAACAAGGTAAAACATTAAAAATAAGAGCATAAATATTAAAATTAAAATTAAAAAGGCAAAGAAGGGAGCAAGCCACTAAAGAGGTGGCGGTAGAATGATTCTGCCATATACACGGCATGAAGAAAGGAAACACGAAGAAGTATTTGTCCCTTACTTCAAACACTGTGACAAGGATCATCCAGTGATTAGAAGGAAGTTAGAATAGAAAGTGGTTTTCTACATGACACGTGCTTAGCCCCGAAATACTGAATTGGAGCCACCATGCTTTAGATTAAAGGCTATCAGTCTTGAGGCTCAAGATGATCTTCGAGGCACCATGCCTTCAAATACTCAGTTGTGGGGAGTAATGGCAGGCAATACGTCTTTCTCAGTGGTAAAATCCAAATTTTTTTACTACCAGTTCGGTGGGCATGGCTTGGTGGGCATGGCAGGGGAAAGATATTGCAAAATCCCCATTCCCACCCCACTCCAGGGGGAAGGATATTGCCACCCCACTCTGGGGCCAGCGGTATTGGTGGTATTTGCTGGTTCTCCAAACTACTCAAAATTTCCGCTACCAGTTCTCCAGAACCTGCTGGATTTCACCCCTGGTCTGTCTCTACCGAGAAGCAAAATACTGGACTAAGATGTACTTTGCCCTTAGAGGTTGCAATCACAACGCATCTAGAGAACATCAGTATTGCTGGCAGTGTATAGCATTCTGCAGAAGATTGTGGGTAAAGCTGACAAACCAAGATGCAGAGGCAAGGTCAGTTCAAGTTAGGAGGCATATTCCTTCTTCAGAGCTTGTTCACGCACCCTCCTAACCACCCACTCAAAGAGGTGAGTATATTAATAAAAAGGATTAATAATAAACAGCACTTTGCATTAGTTGGATGTCATGGGACTCTGATGGTGCATATTATTTTGCTGTTAACCTTCAACACATCCCAAACTCTTGGTGTTTGAATGTTTGCTTTTAACAGGACCTCAGACTAGGCTATGAAAAATTAAACTCTCGCATGGCAGAAACCGCAGTACAATCACCACCACACACACTTGGATGCCAAATGTCTCACATGCCTGATTCTCACATGTCCAACTAACGGAGGAGAGCCTGCAGACTTCAAAGAGCCTGCAGTGGCTCTAGCATCCTTCAGCAGTGTCCAAGTTCCAGGGGTTAGTTTACAAAAGTCATTTATCATACTGTCTCAGTCCACCTGCCTAGCCATTCCTTAGGTCCGTGATGGCAAATGTATGGCACATGTGCCAGAGGTGGCATACAGAGCCTTCTCTGTGGGAATGCGTGCCATCGTCAGCTGCTTTTCCGGGTTCTGTTGCATGCATGCGTGCCAGACAGCTGCTTTTTTCTGGGTTCCAGTGCACTCGTGCACCGGCCAGCTGTCTGCCGGGCATGAATGTGACAGAACCTGGAAGAGAGCACCTGGCCGATGCGCATGACAAAACCTGGAAGAGCACCTAGTGGTCGCGCACACGTGCACTGGCCAGCTGTTCTTTTCCGGCTTCTGGCACTCTGGCACGCATGCACCAGTTTCGGCACTAGGTGCCGAAAAGGTTAACCATCACTGCCTTAGGTTGCCATCACTGCCTCTATATCAGTGGTTGAGATTATTAGGCTGAATGTTACGATCGTGGTAGTAGCTTTGCGTATGTTGTGTGTGGCCACATCAGGTACTCCCTGGATCATCCTGGGAAATTTTTAACGTGGTGTGAATGCAGCCACTTCCATCCTTCAGACCTAAGTCAGAATTCGATCAATTTGTCCCCAACTTGGGTAAATAGAGGCTTCGTTCACACAACATAGTTCACTTGATTACTAAACCCATTTGCTGGGTTTAGAGAAGACCTTGAACCACAAAGAACCAAGTGGGCTGTTAAAGTTAACTTTAAGCTTGTTGCAAATGAGCCATAGAATAAATTCAGAACATGCAGAAAATCCCATTCTCTTGCTTAAAGGGGCTTTTCCTATCAAGATTTAATACAAGGTAGGGCTCCCATTCTGGCTATGATTCAAGAATAAATGCATGCATTGGATGCTGGAGTCTGAGTTTAGCCAATGAGCTCTTTGGGATCTTTGCTTTAAAGTTCGGGAAGCAACTGTTCCTGATTAACATACAGGTAGTCCACGACTTAACAATAGTTTGTTTAGTGGATGTTCACAAAGTTACAAAGGCACTGAAAAATGTAGCTTATGACTCTTTTTTTCATACTTAACAACTCTTGCAGCGTCTTCATGGTCAGGTGAGCAAAATTTGGATGCTTGGCAACTGGTTCATAATTTATGACGATTGCAGTGGCCCAAAGTCATGGGATCACCTTTGTGACTTAACCAGCAAGGTCAATGGGGAAGCCAGATTCACTTAACATGTTACTAACTTAACAATTGCAATGATTCACTTAATAACCTTGGCAAGAAACATCATAAAATGGGGCAAAATTCAGTTAACAACTGTCTTGCTTAGCAATGGAAATTTTGGGCTCCATTGTAGTTGTAAGTCGAGGAATACCTGTAATTGCAATTTGCACACTTGTAATGATAATGATTTCATGGATCACTACCTTTTTGTGGCGAAGGGGCTTGGGTAGCGCAATGAAGCTATGAGCTATGCCGTGCAGGGCCACCCAAGATGGACAAGTCATAGCAGAGAACTCTGACAAAACATGATCCACTGGAGAAGGAAAAGGCAACCCACTCCAGTATCTTTGCCATGAAAACTCCATGGACAGCACCAAAAGACAAAACGATATGATGCTGGAAGATGAGCCCCTCAGGTCGGAAGGTGTCCAATATGCTACTTAAATGGTCTCTGGGGGATGGTAGAGGACAGGAAAGCCTGGAGGAAAGTTGTCCATGGGGTTGCGATGGGTCAGACATGATTTCACAGCTAACAACAACAACAATGAATGCATGTCATCTGGGCAGAGTTTGGGAGCTAAAATTCTTTTACTATGAGCTCCAATTCCTTGGCTGGGCCTACAATAGAATTACACAATAAACAGAATTACAAATAGTCCTCTACATAGGACCATAATGGAGTTTGCCCATTACAATGTTAATGGTTGTAAATTTTACTAATTTAATTACTTTACTGTGGTTAAGTGAGTGAAGTTACTAAGCAAATCAATAGATTTGCTTCGGGGGCAGTTTTGCTGTAAACCAGAAGTTAGTGCCAGTTTTCAGCAAAACTGTTAAAAAAATGTGGTCACATGACCACAGAACTTTGAAGTTAGGTGGTAAATTCCCTTTTTCAGGTCAGTCATAACTCGGTGACCATCTGTATCAGTTTATCAGATTTCTGTCCTGCCTTTCATTCAGGAGCCCAAAATGGTACGTGTAACACAACCTTCTTTCTGCAACCATTTTGTGTGGTAGTAACAAATGGCTCAAAGACACCAGATGAGTTTTCATGGCTGAGGGTGAAACCGGATAACAAAACACAACTGCTGTGTCTAGTGTGTAATAGGTTATGCTCAAACCTTGGCTCAATGCAGTTGTCAGCATGCCAGGATGATTTAGGGGACTGGAGGCTAAAACATATGAAGAACAGTTGCAGGAACTGGGTGTTTCTGGTCTGATGAAGAGAAGGACCAGGGGAGACATGATAACAATGTTCCAATATTTGAAGGGCTGCCACAGAGAAGAAGGAGTCAAGCTATTTTCCAAGGCACCCGAACACCAGGCAAGGAATAATGGATGGAAAGTGATCAAGGAGAGATTCAACCTAGAAATAAGGAGAAATTTCCTGACAGAACAATCAACCAGTGGAACAGAAGTTGCCTTCGGGAGTTGTGGGAGCTTTATCACTGGAGGCTTTCAAGAAGAAATTAGACTGCCATCTGTCAGAAATGGTGTAGGGTCCTGCTTGGGCAGAGGGTTAGACTAAATGATTTACACAGTCCCTTCCAACTCTGTTAATCTGTCTGTCTAGCTTCATAACCACTTGTTAGCACAACTCAACTTGTTTACTGAACTCCTTTTTATGGTCTTAATGCATGAAGAAACAAAGCAAATGGGATAGATTAAAATAACATTCTAAGTAAGCCATGCTCCCTCCCCCCAAAAAACTACCCCCCATTTAAGATAGAAAGTAACCAAGATTTACATGCCAACTGGGGAATTTTGGGAGTTGAAGTTCACTTATCTTAAACTTGCCAAGGTTTGCAAATGCTACTCCAGTCCTTGGCCACTGTTTTCCTGGACCATCCTGATTTGAGTAATAAGAGAGTCTTAATTCCTTCAAGACAGATTATTCACTGATAACTATCAGCCATTTCAGCAATGAGTTTAGAGCTCTGGACCACCCTAAACAGCAGTTGACTTAATCCAGGCACTCCTGGCTATTAAAAATAAGATATCTATTCTAACCAGACATCTAGCTTCCCCCCACCCCACCCCAAATCTCTTAAGATATTTCACATCATTACACATACTTAATATAACTCTGTATGTAGTGTATGTATGCACACACACGCACACACATATTTGACTTTCAGATGCAAAGTGAATGTGGTCAGGGTTAGGGTTCAGCAGGTTCTGAGAGGTTCTGGAGAACCGATAGTGGAAATTTTGAATAGTTCAGAGAAGCGGCAAATACCACCTCTGGCTGGATGGAGATTTTGCAGTATCCTTCCCCTGCCACGGCCACCAAGCCACGCCCACAGAACCAGTAGTAAAAAAATTTGAATTCCACCACTGGATGTGATTGGTAAAGGTAAAGGTTCCCCTCGCACGTATGTGCTAGTCGTTCCCAACTCTAGGGGTCAGTGCTCATCTCCGTTTCAAAGTCGAAGAGCCAACGCTGTCCGAATATATCTCTGGTCATGTGGCCAGCATGACTAAACACCAAAGGCACATGGAATGTTTTTACCTTCCCACCAAATGTGGTCCTTATTTTTCTACTTGCATTTTTTTACGTGCTTTGGAACTGCTAGGTTGTCAGAAGCTGGGACAAGTAACGGGAGCTCACCCCATTACGGGGCACTAGGGATTCAAACCGCTGAACTGCCGACCTTTCGATCTTATTACATCGACCTCTCAGTGTGATAAGGAAGTGATAAATAAATATGGTGAAGCTGCCAGAAGATGGTTGCTCTCTGTTTTCTTACTAAAGGTTTTCATTCTCCCCAGTCTCTCCTTGTAAGACCTGCTGTCATTCCATAACCTGTTCTGGTTTTGTTTTTTTTAACATCAATCTTAAAATCTGATGCCCAGACAGAATAACTTGAGAGTCTAACCAATGTGCAGTAAAGTGGTACTATTACTTCCTCTGATTTAGAAATATCCATTTCAAATCCCAGGGATAGTTACATGCTACATTAGCTAGTGAATTGGTGAGCAAAGTCTGGGATATATTATAGCACCTAATGGGCAGCCTGATAGTTTTATCTTTGGGCCACAAAATATGGTGATAAAAGGTTTTCTATAGCCAAATGTTCACACCGTAGAAATAATTTGGAACCAGACTTAAGATTCAAAACACCCTCTCTGGCCTTTTGCTACATATTTTACTAGCCCCTCTTTGCTAGCTTTTCTTCTTGAAATGTTAGGGATCAATATGGCAAAAGTTAATTTCCATCATTTGGAAAAGGAGCATGCGGTTTAAGCAGTGTGCTGTGCAAGCTGGACTGCCCCCAAATAGCCAAGAAATAGGAAAATTTGGCTGCACCTGTGAAATTGCATTTGGCTGTATGAGTTACGTTGGAGGAGCTTGTGATCTAAATCTCTTGAGGGTCTCCCAATCATACTCACACGTGTGTGTGTGTGTGTGTGTGTGTGTGTGTGTCATGTAATTTCTGGAATCAAAAGACATTTGCACATTGTTCTTTTGGAATTTTCTTCTGGAGCCTGATTTCTAAGAAGTGGTGTATTGTTATTTTTAAATTTCATTTTGGACCACAGCAGTCCTCATGTCTGAAGCAAACTCTATGAATCATTTAATGTGGTTGCGCTTGATTATATCCTCACTCCTCATGATATAGCTGGAGACAAGTTTTATGTGGAACTTCTGGGGCATTGTTACATTGGAGGAAATGTAGATTAATACCAACAACAAAGAAATTTGATACACCCTAATTTGCTGCTGCTTAATATAATCAAGAGTCGGCATGCAACAGCAATATTTGGGTGGGTGGGCAAAGACACATCTCCAGATAGTCCTTGCTTAATGACCATTCATTCAAAAAATATTTGAAATTACATTGGCACTGAAAGAATGGCACTGCACTTACCATTCAAGGACAATAGCCCTTGAAGTTATGGCCATTGCAGCACCAATGGCCATAACTTCCACAGTTCAGCCATAGTCATATGGATGAAATTTGAGAGCTTGTCAACTTGTCTAGACTTACAACTGCAAGGGTGTGTCAACTTCATCCAGCTACCTATATCTCCTCCCCCATCTCTGCCCTTTTAGGTGCCCTGGACAATGGCATTTCTTGGCAGAGTCAGCATTGGAGCTGAAATGGACTGCTAGGGCTTATAGCAGTTGGCCACGACTGCCCCCAGACCTCTGCTCCCAGCGCTGCTGCCAAGGAGTGTCATTGTGATGGGTGACCAAAAAGTGAGAGGAGATAGGTAGGTGCCTCAAGAGGAGGCAGTCCCTTACCTTGGGGACTGGAAGGAACCAAGCTGGGAATGGCTTGGCTTAGGGTGGGACTTTACCTAATGACCAATGGAATTTGGTTAAGGAGGGCAACAGGGACTGCCAGGATTATCATTGGTAAGCAATGTGGTCATGTGACACCATAATTTATGACCGTATCATTTAGGGATGGAAATTCTGGTCTCAATTGCCATGGTTAACCAAGGGCTACCTGTATAGCTCACATTAGTGCATTTCTGAGTGGAGATAAGTGAAAAGATACATTGGAGAGAATGCCCTGAAACTGAAAGAAATCTCAATAGGTGGACTCTATTTCAGTACAAATCAATTCCTTTCCTACATAATGCAAACCAAAGCAAAGTCAAGCCATGAATGAATGAATGAATGGGTAGAGTGGGGGTTAATAGCTTCTGGGTTTGAGCACAGTGGACTGATCTGTAGACTGGGTACAACATCAGCTCTGAATAGAGCAGAATGAGGTTGGTGAGTCTCATGAGCATCTATGGCCGTAGGGAAAGCGATGCCCTGTGCTTGATGACATCACTAGCCAAAAAAAATGTAAATTGTGTACAGGCGGTCCCTGATTGTGGTCATAACTCCAGAACTGAGCCCAACATTTCTGTTGCTAAGTGAGACAGTTCTTGAGTTTTGCTCCATTTGATGACCTTTCTTGCTACAGTTGTTAAGTGAATCGCTGCACTTGTTAAGTTAATAGCATGGTTGTTAAATGAATCCAGCTGTCCCACTGACTTTGCTTGTCAGAAGGTCACAAAAGGGGGTCACGTGACCCCAGGACAACTGCAACTGTCATAAATATGAGTCAGCTGCCAAGCATCTGAATGTTGACCATGTGACCATGGGGATGCTGCAATGGTCGTATGTGTGAAAAATACTCATAAGTCATTTTTCCATGTTGTTGTAATTTTGAATGATCATTAAATGAACTACAGGTAGCCCTCGACTTACAGCAGCTCATTGAGTGATCATTCAAAGTTACAATGGCACTGAAAAAAGTAACTTAAGACACTTTTTCACACTTATCATCATTGCAGCATCCCCATGGTCACACAATTTACATTTGGATGCTTGACAACTGACTCACATTTATGACAGTTGCAGCATCCTGGGGTCATGTGTTCCTCTTTTGTGACCGTCTGACAAGCAAAGTCAATGGGGAAACCAGATTCACTTAACGACTGTGCTACTAATTTAATACCTGCAGTGATTCACTCAACAACTGTGGCCAGAAAGGTCATAAAATGGAGCAAAAGTCACTTAACAAATGTCTCACTTAGCAACAGAAAATTTTGACTCAATTGTGGTTGTAAATTGAGGACTACCTGTCCTGTAAATCAAGGACTATCTGCAATGCATAATTTTTACACAATAACACATATGACAGCATTGAAGTTTCAGCCTTGAGACTACTTCACAGTAGTGTTTGGTGAATATGCATATCACCATACGATAACAAAAATACCATCTTATTAATTAAACTTCTGATTTAAAAATTAAGGAAATTAAAATGAAAAATCTGCAAGAATCAGATGTGTGTGTGTGTGTGTACACACACACACACACACACACACAAAGGGACATGATGGCTCAGTGGCTAAAATGCTGAGCTTGTCAATCGAAAGGTCGACAGTTCAGCAGTTCAAATCCCTAGTGCCGCGTAATGGGGTGAGCTCCCATTACTTGTCCCAGCTTCTGCCAACCTAGCAGTTCGAAAGCACGTAAAAAATGCAAGTAGAAAAATAGGGAACACTTTTGGTGGAAAGGTAACAGCATTCTGTGCACCTTTGCCGTTTAGTCCTGCCGGCCACATGACCACCGAAACATCTTCGGACAGCGCTGGCTCTTCGGCTTTGAAACAGAGATGAGCACTGCGCCCTAGAGTCGGGAATGACTAGCACATATGTGTGAGGGGAACTTTTACCTTTTACATACATACATACATACATATCCTCTCTCTCTCTCTCTCTCTCACACACACACACACACACACACTTAAGGCGACTTGATAAAGGGTGAGGTTTGATTTTTACAAACTTGCTATAAACATCTGAAATACCAGATTGATCTGAAAAATCATGAAGGGGGCAAGTCTGTGAAAGGACTTTTATGTTGAATATTCACATTGGAATCAGCTCTACATCTCAGATGCTTTAAGAACAACAGAAGACATTGAAAGTCAATCCTAATTCATCCTCCATCTCTGTTCATTCAACTTGCAAGATACAGATTGTGGATTCTTTTGAAACTGTTGCAGGCAAAGCAATTCACAAATACAACCACCTGAAGGAAGTAAGGGTATTATTACACTTGGTCGTCTCAAATAGGGTCATCTTGATGGTCACCCATGGTCACCCATATTATAAGTACCGTAAAATCTGGGATTTTTCTGCACTGGTTTCGGTGGGCATCTCTACCACCCTGAGGGAAAGAAAATCAACTGCATCAAAATGGAGCTTCAAGTTTCATCTCTCAACAAATAAATATTGATTCAATAATCATTTCCTTTGTTTACCTCACACGTCAATCCTAGATTTGACTTCTCTTATTGGTTCCAAGTTTGAAGACCTCTGTAATAAAGGGTAGAGCAGAAGGCTGGACTAGAAGACCTCCAAGGTACCTTCCAACTCTGTTCTGCGATTCTGTTATTATGCCATTACACCTGCCATCGTGGTATTTATTTTTTAATCTTCTTGGCGGAGCCCTGGGCCCAATCTCATTTTCCACTAAAAGTTAGGCCCAAAGCCATCTTGTGAATTTTGGCTTCATACCATCAGATAAATAAGACCATAGACGCTCCTTTTTTATAAGCAACATTAAATAACCTTTGAATCTGGTTTGGGTTAAAGTCCTTGATGGGCAACAGTATCTTCTGCCTTTTGAATGAAAGAACTCTGGCAGATTAAACTAATGAAAAGCCCTTGCAATTACATTAAGGCAATCTAATTCCCTTTGTCTAGTTTTAAAGGCTTGTTATGATGTTTAAAAAGCCACATGCAAATAATGGAACATAATAAAAATGTAATTGCATTAAGATATGCCAGCAAATATGACATCTTTCCCTGCGGCTGGAATCTGTTAGGTTTCAACTATTTATTTTTATTTATTTTATTTATTTTGTCACAACATCATACAAAAAGATTATATAGTATATACACATATAAACATATATAGGAAGAAGAAAAGAAAAACAATAGGACAGGAACGGTAGGCACGTTTGTGCGCTTATGCACGCCCCTTATGGTCCTCTTAGGAATGGGGTGAGGTCAATAGTAGAAAGTTTTTGGTTAAAGCTATTAGGATTATGGGAAGAGACCACAGAGTCAGGTAAAGTATTCCAAGCACTGATGATTCTGTTGCAGAAGTCGTATTTTCTGCAATCTAGATTAAAGCGGTTTACATTAAGTTTAAATCTATTGGTTGCCCTTGTATTATTGCAATTAAAGCTGAAGTAGTCTTTGACAGGAAGGACATTACAATAGATGATTCTGTGAGTTAAACTTAGGTCTTGTCGAAGGCGACGGAGTTCCAAGTTTTCTAAGCCTAGGATTTCAAGTCTGGTGGGATAAGGTATTTTGTTGTTTTCAGAGGAATGGAGAACTCTTCTTGTAAAATATTTCTGGACACGTTCAATTGTATTGATGTCAGAGATGTGGTGAGGGTTCCAAACAGGTGAGCTGTATTCTAGAATTGGTCTAGCAAATGTTTTATATGCTCTGGTTAGTAGTGTGGTGTTTTGGTAAAGAAGCTACGCAAAATTAGTTTTACAACTCTTAGAGCTTTTTTGCTATGTAGTTGCAGTGGGCTTTGGCACTTAGATCATTTGACATGAAAACTCCAAGGTCTTTAACGGGATGGGGTCGTCTGTAAGGTAATGTCCATCTAGTATGTACTTAGTTTTAGAGTTCTTTTTTCCTATATGTAAGACTGAGCATTTGCTGGTTGAAATTTGGAGCTGCCAATTTTTAGACCAAGCGGTTAGATGGTCAAGGTCGTTTTGAATGATAGAAGTGTTGTCTGTGGTGTTAAATAGTTTGACATCGTCAGCAAAGAGAACACAATTACTTGAGATATGGTCACAAAGATCATTAATGTATAGAATAAAGAGTGTTGGTCCAAGGACGCTGCCTTGAGGAACGCCACTCTTGACAGGAACAGGATTTGATAAAGCATTGCCAATTTTGACCACTTGTTGTCTGTTAGACAGAAAAGCAGATATCCATTTGTGGAGGGGTCCTGAGATGCCATATATATAAATGCAACTATATATAAATCATATATACAAAATAGTGAGACTATTTATTTACATGCATTATAGCCACCTAACCCGCCCGCCCCCTGGACTCTCAATGATGTAGAACCCCTCCCTCCCCTCTGATTCTATAAAAACAGATAAAACCTAAACCACATTAACAGTCTAGATTAAAACAAGCTAAAATTGACACAAACAACTTCCCACAAAATACAACATTATCAATAGAACAGAATATTTATTTATTTATTTATTTTATTTATTTATTAAATTTTTATACCGCCCTTCTCCCGAAGGACTCAGGGCGGTTTACAGCCATGATAAAAACAACAACAGGATACACATAAAACCATAATTTAAAAAACTTATTTTACAAATGGCCGAATTAAAACATTTAGAATAAAACCCAAATTTTAAAATGTTAAAACATTAAGACTAATTTAAAATCCTATTAAAATCCTATGCCAGTCCTGCGCGAACAAACAAATAGGTCTTCAATTCTCGGCAGAAAGTCCGAAGGTCCGGCAGTTGCCGAAGTCCAGGGGGAAGTTTGTTCCAAAGGGTGGGAGCCCCCACAGAGAAGGCCCTTCCCCTGGGGGCCGCCAGCCGACATTGCTTGGCGGACGGCACCCCAAGGAGTCCCTCTCTGTGAGAGCATACAGGTCGGTGGGAGGCATTCGGTAACAGCAGGCGGTCCCGTAAGTACCCTGGCCCTAAGCCATGGAGCGCTTTAAAGGTAGTCACCAACACCTTGAAGTATACCCAAAAAACTACAGGTAGCCAGTGCAGACTGCGCAGGAGAGGTGTTACATGGGAGCAACGTGTGACTCCCACTATCACCCGCACAGCTGCGTTCTGAACCAACTGGAGCCTCCGGGTACTCTTCAAGGGGAGCTCCATGTAGAGAGCGTTACAGTAGTCCAAGCGAGAGGTAACCAGAGCATGAGTGACCATGCATAGGGCATCCCGGTCGAGGAAGGGGCGCAACTGGCGAACCAGGCGAACCTGGTAAAAAGCCCTCCTGGCGACGGTCGTCAAATGATCTTCGAAAGACAACAGTCCATCCAGGAGGACGCCCAAGTTGCGCACCCTTTCCACTGGGGCCAATGATTCGCCCCCAACAGTCAGCCGCGGCTGCAGCTGATGTACCGGGGTGCCGGCATCCACAGCCACTCCGTCTTGGAGGGATTGAGTTTGAGCCTGTTTCTCCCCATCCAGACCCGTACAGCTTCCAAGCACCGGGACAGCACTTCGATGGCTTCGTTGGGATGGCCTGGGGTGGAAAAGTATAGCTGCGTATCGTCAGCGTACAGTTGGTACCTCACCCCAAAGCCATTGATGATCTCACCCAGCGGCTTCATATAGATGTTGAACAGGAGAGACGAGAGAATCGACCCCTGCAGCACCCCACATGTGAGGGGCCTCGCGGTCGATCTCTGCCCTCCTGCCAACACCGTCTGCGACCGATCAGAGAGATAGGAGGAGAACCACCGATAAACGGTGCCTCCCACTTCCAAACTCCCCAACCGGTGCAGCAGGATACCATGGTCGATAGTATCAAAAGCCGCTGAGAGGTCTAATAGGACCAGGGCAGAAGAACAACCCCTGTCCCTGGCCCTCCAGAGATCATCAACCAACGCGACCAAAGCCGTCTCCGTGCTGTACCCGGGTCGGAAGCCAGACTGGAACGGGTCTAGATAGACAGATTCCTCCAGGTATTGGGGTAATTGACATGCCACCACACTCTCAACAACCTTCGCCACAAAGCGAAGGTTTTTATTTATTTATTTATTTATTTATTTTTCAAATTTATATACCGCCCTATCTCCCTAAGGACTCAGGGCGGTTCACAGGCAGTTAAAATACATATAAATACAGATTAAAAATGACGATTAAAAAACTTATTCTATTGCCAAATTTAAAAATAGTATAAATAATAAAAACCCCTTAAAACCCATAACTTTAAAATCTAATCCAGTCCCGCGCAGATGAATAAGTGTGTTTTAAGCTTGCGACGAAAGGTTCGGAGGTCCGGAAGTTGACGAAGTCCTGGAGGGAGTTCGTTCCAGAGGGTGGGAGCCCCCACAGAGAAGGCCCTTCCCCTGGGTGTCGCCAGACGGCACTGCCTAGCTGACGGCACCCTGAGGAGTCCCTCTCTGTGAGAGCGCACGGGTCGGTGAGAGGTATTTGGTAGCAGTAGGCGGTCCCGTAAATAGCCCGGCCCTATGCCATGGAGCGCTTTAAAGATTGTCACCAACACCTTGAAGCGCACCCAGAAGGCCACAGGTAGCCAGTGCAGTCCGCGCAGGATAGGTGTAACACGGGAGCCACGAGGGGCTCCCTCTATCACCCGCGCAGCCGCATTCTGGACTAACTGAAGCCCCCGGATGCCCCTCAAGGGGAGCCCCATGTAGAGAGCATTGCAGTAATCCAGGCGAGACGTCACGAGGGCGTGAGTGACCGTGCATAAGGCATCCCGGTCTAGAAAGGGGCGCAACTGGCGCACTGTTGTGTCTTGCCCGCCCTCAGAGCAGCCGGGGCCTTCTTACCTGCTCCCGAACACTGAGGAATGTATGCCTCCCGGCCCAAGTCCTGGCTCCATGCCCACACAAACTGCAGAAGAAGGAGCATCTCCCTGCCCCAGCCCTGACTCCATGCCCAGGCAAACGGAGCAGCTAGACCCCTCCCCCTCCTCCACAGCATGTGAGCCTGAGGAGGGTTTATTACCAACAGCTGATTGGTGTGACCCTCGCATCAGAAGATTGGATAGGCGGAGGCAACAGAGGGAAGGGAGGGGCAGGCCTTAATGAGTGCTGAGTCATGGAGCCACACCCCATGGCCTATATAAAGGATCTACTTTCTGGCAGTCTCTGAGTCAGGCAAAAGTCAAACTTATCTTGCTGAAGTCACTTACTGGTCTCCTGCCTGCTCTGAGGACTTTGCTAGGACTTTGGGCAGAGCTGCATAGGCAAGCCTGATTCGGATTTCCCTGACCCGGCCGTCAGCGGAGGAGTGGGACACGACACGCACCAGGCGAACCTGGTGGAAAGCTCTCCTGGAGACGGCCGTCAAATGGTCTTCAAAAGACAGCCGTTCATCCAGGAGAACGCCCAGATTGCGCACCCTCTCCATCGGGGCCAGTGACTCGCCCCCAACAGTCAGCCGAGGACTCAGCTGACTGTACTGGGATGCCGGCATCCACAGCCACTCTGTCTTGGAAGGATTGAGCTTGAGCCTGTTTCTCCCCATCCAGACCCGTACGGCTTCCAAACACCGGGACAGCACTTCGATAGCTTCATTGGGGTGGCCCGGTGTGGAAAAGTACAGCTGGGTGTCATCAGCATACAGCTGGTACCTCACACCGAAGCCACTGATGATCTCACCAGGTTGGAGACAGGATGGTAATTTCCTAAAACAGCCGGGTCCAGGGAAGGCTTCTTGAGGAGGGGTCTCACCACCACCTCTTTCAAGGCGGCGGGGAAAACACCCTCCATCAAAGAAACATTTATAATCCCCTGGAGCCAGCTTCGTGTCACCTCCTGTGTGGCCTGTGTTTATATCTCAGGGTTGAACTGTGGGGTCCTTGGTGTTCTCCAAGCTTGGTTGCTTTCTTGCAGATGTTTCATTACCCAACTAGGTAATATCAGGTGACCTCAGGAAGACCTGATGATTTGACTTAATTGGGTAATAAAATGTTTGCAAGAAAACAACCAAGCTCAGAGAGGAACCTCATAGACCAGGGGTCTCCAACCTTGACAACTTTAAGACTTGTGGACTTCAACTCCCAGAATTCCTCAGCCAGCTTTGCTGGCTAAGGAATTCTGGGAGACGAAGTCCACAAGTCTTAAAGTTGTCAAGGTTGGAGACCCCTGGTCTATAAGACCATCCAGCCAATCCTCTCTTCAGCTCAGAATCTTGGTCACCACGTTACAAAAAAGATGTTGAGACTTTGGAAAAAAGTGTAAAGAAGAGCAACTAAGATGTTCAAAGGCCCGACATGGAGAATGGTTGCAGGATTTGGGTTTGGCTGGTCTAGAGAAGAGAAGGACTAGGGAGACATAACAGCAGTATTCCAGAGGCTGCCACAGTTTATTTTCCAAAGCACCAGAGGGCAAGACAAGAAACAACGGATGAAAATTAATCAAGAAGTCAAACAACCTGTAATTGAGGAGAAACTTCCTAACACTGAGGACAATTAACCAGTGGAACAGCTTTCCTTCAAAAGTTGTGGGTGCTTCATCATTGGGTTTTTTTTTAAAGAAGAGACTGGACAGTCACTTGTTAGAAATGGTATGGGGTATATGGTAGAAGATCTCCAAGGTCCCTTCTAGTGCTATTCTGATTGATTGAATCTAGCGCAAAACAACTTCTCGGCATCTTCTCAAGGACCACCTTACCCTAGCTGAAGACAGTGTCTGGGGTTATCCATCATTTAAGCTATTATTTGTTTTAACCAGGTTTCTTCATAGCACATAACATGCTAAGCCAAAATAAAAACATAACATGGCTTACTTCATACAACATGCTAAATAACCATTTCCAAAATTTTGAGAACCAATGGCAATTTGGAATTTATAGAAACACCCAGAAAATTACATCCATGGTGAGTATGGCTGATTACCAAACACCCAACCAGCCAATCCTCAGAAGGGAAGTAGTTGATCTACTTTCATGGAATGGTCTCTTCCACCTGGAAAGGAAGACACCCTCTTCCTCCCCAAACACCTAAAAGCACTGGACTGCAACTACCCACTTTCTCTCCATCACCATAAAAAATCCCTCAAGTTAATGTAAGGCATGGAACAAATTCTATTAGAAACCAGTGCTGCATTTTATATTATTTAGATCCCCATTGATGTTTAAAATGTAAATCAAAGTGATATGCTTGTTTGTGGCTTAGTGTTATGTTTGAAACCAGTTGTTCCATTTTATTTTTTGAAAGTGGCTAAGCAAAGCAGATCTTAACATAATTTCTGGTCCCAGTTATGGTGTCTGTGATGACATAAGATTCATAAACAGAAATTATGCAAATTCCTGCAACTTTGGTGACTCAAACGTTCAATTAAATCAATATCCAAGCTCAATTACCAAGATTCTCATTGTGGCTTACAACAATTATACAATGGAGTAATAATTTCTTTTGAAAGCACTTTGCACTTAGAAAAAAAAGAAAGACAAGAAATAATTGCAATTTTGAGGTAAAAAGAACTGGCTAGAAATGAACAGTATTTTTTTTTAAAAAGCTCCAAATGTACAAGCATTGTGGAATGTTTAATTTGAGGAAAAAATGGTAAAAATATCCAGTTTCAATATGATCTGATGCAAGCATGTGAAGATGCTAAAACCTACAGATTAAGAAAATCATAAATAATAATTTATTAAACCTGTTTGCCACCCATTCCAAATGACTCTGGATGGTTTATAATTGCTCAGAAACAATTAAAACATTTAAGAAAAAAAGGGAATAATACAAACAACATGAAAAGCGGACAAGACAAAGAACAATAATGGTAAAGAAAATAAATCCAGAAGGGAACAGGAAGGAAAGGACATCAGTAATCCTTTCCAAAGACCTGGGCAAAGAGCCAGGTGTTAAAGGCCCTTCAAAACATCAGCAGGGTAGGGGCTGTTCAAATCTCTGGAGGAACCTCATCCATGATATATGATATTTTTTAGTTGTGGCTTATATAACTGCATAAACTACAGCTTGGTGAAATATAAGAGCCCAACATGGATTCCAGGGGTGAAATTCTCTGAAGTCTGCTACCGAGCGCATGTGCACTTGGGTGCTTGCACACTCGAGGAACGCCCGAGCAGTGCTAAAAAAGGAACATTTTGAAGCCTTCCGAGTCTGCAAAGGTAAGTACAACAGTGATGTGGGGGAGGGGGGGAATCCACTGTGCCATGTGATTTAGATTAGCTAGAAAGCAGGAAATCAGATGATTCTAGCTAATATAAATCACACGTCACAGCTGATCGTCTCCCAACTGATTGTTAGAAATACCTGTTTGCTCGAATCGGTAGCTTTTTTTACTACCAGTTTGCCTGAACTGATAGCATTTCACCCCTGATAGACTCCCATTTTCATTATTCAGGAGAAGCCCTGTTCCAGGATGTGTGAGTCTGAATGGTAAGGATCACACACACATTCAATCCTATCAAGAGTGAATGGTTGTGAGTTGTTGGGGGCCCTGGTCTGGGAACTTTCCATCTTTAGTCTCAGAAGGGGTTGTATTTCCCAAATGGAAGATGGTATGCAGTCTGGGATCAGCTTGGACTCACAACTCCTGCTTAAAGGGTAGGTCACAGCTGTAGCCAAGAGGACCTTGGCACAGCTTCATCTGATGCACCAGTTGCACCCATTCCTGGATCAGGAACCCCTCCAGATGGTCATTTGAGCCATGATGGTGCAGTGGTTAGAATGCAGTATTGCAGGCTAATTCTGCTGACTGCCACAGTTGGGTTCTATTTTTATTTTATTTATTAATTTATTTATTTTTGTCACACAGTATATATAAGCATAAGCATGAAATAAGAGCACAAACGTGCCTACCATTCCTGTCCTATTGTTTTCCTTCGTTATATCCAATTAATATAGCTATTACAACTCGTACTCATATATATGCTTATATATATGAGTATGAATTGTAATAACTATATTAATTGGATATAACGAAGGAAAACAATAGGACAGGAATGGTAGGCACGTTTGTGCTCTTATGCACGCCCCTTACAGACCTCTTAGGAATGGGGTGAGGTCAATGGTAGATAGTTTTTGGTTGAAGCTTTAAGAGACCAATTCTCACCGGTTCAAGGTTCAAGGTTCAAGGTTGACTCAGCCTTCCATCCTGAGGTTGGTAAAATGGGGACCCAGATTGTTGGGGGCAATATGCTGACTCTGTAAACCGCTTAGAGAAGGACTGTAAAGTACTGCATAGTGGTATATAAGTCTAATTTCTATTGCTATTTATATCCCAATCCCTTGTCACAATTGGACTAATGCAATGTGCGCTATATGGGGCTGCCCTTGGAGACCCTTCAGAAGTTGCAACTGGTTCAGAATGCATCAGCATGACCAGCACTGAGCATGCCTTGGTATGCCTTCATGACACTGTAGCACCGCAAGATACACTGGTTGCTAGTAGTTCTCTCGATGCAATTCAAGATGCTGTCTATCACTTGACAGCACTTCATGGGATAGGGCTGGGTTATTTGAGGGACCACCAATCTCCCCTAGTTTCTGCCCATCCTGTAATGCTATGGGTCCCTTTGTTCTATGGGAATCTGGGAGGTGTGCCTTCGGTGCTTTGGCACCTGCTCTCTGGAATGATTCCTTCCCAGAGATCTATTTAGCTCCCATCCTGCTAGTCTTTAAAAACCTGGCTGCTCACCCAGGGGCTTTTGGGTAAGGTCATTATGCATCCCTGGATGGTTGGTGGAGGTTGCATAATTGTCTGGATGTTCTTTTTACTATTCTCTTATTATTTTTTTTACTTTAAGTATAAGCTGCCCAGTCCTTCTGGAACCAGGCAGCTTCTAAACCTATTTAATAAATAAACAAGCAAATATATTTGTAACATAATGCCAAGATTCCAAATCTTAGGTTCATCTCGCCGTGTCAAACCATTAGCTAGTTAGCAGGGGGTAAGAAATGTTTCCTTTCTCTCGAGACTTCAGAAAGTTCAGACATGGCAATAATCATCTACATCCTGGATGCCCAACTTATGGGACTAGTGGGCACTTATGGCATGCGAAGAACATAAGGGATGCGAAGAGCATCTCACAAAACAGCTGCTGCTTTATCTTGCTCCTTACCCATTTACAAAATGACCTTTGAGCAGGGAGATAACCCAGTTGCAAAACCCCCATTTAGCAGGCTGCTTGCTGTCACTGCTTCCTGCTACTCCTGCTTATCTTTGTGTTTCTTCTGGACAACGATGCACCTCTGAAATTTATCTATTTATTCAATTTCTATAGCCACTCATCTCATCCAAATGACTCTGGGTGGCTTATAATTCTAAAACTATAAACAGTTAAAACAATTAGGAAGAAGAAAAACTCCAACTCTTCCATCCTAATCAGGGTTCAACAACTAGATGCATGTTTTTTCTTCTTCTGCCAATGATTATAGTTATTGGTCTGATGTTCTTCCTTCCGAGTCCTTCCCAAGCAGAGGTGGGTTTCAGTAGGTTCTGACCAGTTCTGGAGAACCAGTAGCGGAAATTTTGAGTAGTTCGGAGAACCGGTAGTAAAAATTCTGACTGGCCCCGCCCCCATCTATTCTCTGCCTCACAAGTCCCAGCTGATTGGGGAGGGAATGGAGATTTTTTACATAGATTTTTTACTTCCCCTGCCACGCCCACTAAGCATGCCCACCAAGCCATGCCACACCCACTAAGCCACACCTACAGAACCGGTAGTAAAAAAATTTGAAACCCATCACTGTTCCCAAGTGAACAGTTCTATGATATTGGGGAGTAGACCATGAGTGCCAGTTTGGTCATGGTTAAGGCACCAGGCTAGAATGCAAGGGACCGTGAATTCAAGTCCCACCTTAGGCATGTAAGCTTAGCTGGGTGATCTTGAGCCAATCACTCTCTCTCAGCCCAGCTCATGTCACATGGTGGGGCAAATAGGAGGAGGAGGTTGTGTTGGAGATATTCACAACCTTGAGTTATTTGTAAAAATAATAAAGGTGGGATACAAATAAAATAAATAAATTCTGTTACTGCATGACAGCCAATGTATAATGTCTAGACTTAAAAATGCAGAGTTTCTGCAAATATTAACTTATTTTTAGAAAATTATATATCCTCCCTTCAATATAGAATTTCCCATAACAATTTATGCGGCATATTAAACCACAGCCAAAAAGAAGTCAAAAGGCCTACTGCAGCATGAGAAGTAAAAAATAAGCATGTTTCTATATATGTTAACATATTTACATATGAGTTCCTAGACTGGGGCTGTGGCCTAGAGGTGAAGACACTCACCTCACTTGGAAGGTTCAATCCTAGCAGCATCAGATGTTTCACTATCAAGGGTGCAAAGAAAAAATATCTGCTGTGAACTTCGTGTAGGTGTCAGAAAGGGCATCCAGCCCGTAAACACTCCGCTCCATTCAGTTGCCCAGACTCCATCTGGATAAAAGGGATAACAAGGGTTGTAAAGGAAATTTTTTTTTACATATAAGTCCTTCCTTGAGGAAAATGGATCTTTCTTTCTCTTTCTCTTTCTTTCTTTCTTTCTTTCTTTCTTTCTTTCTTTCTTTCTTTCTTTCTTTCTTTCTTTCCTTCCTTCCTTCCTTCCTTCCTTCCTTCCTTCCTTCCTTCCTTCCTTCCCTTCCTTCTTTTCTCTCTCTCTCTCTCTCTCTCTCCCCCTTTATTTATTTATTTATTTAAAAATATGCCAGAT
Organism: Ahaetulla prasina; assembly: GCF_028640845.1. NCBI lineage: Eukaryota > Metazoa > Chordata > Lepidosauria > Squamata > Colubridae > Ahaetulla > Ahaetulla prasina. The sequence continues at coordinate 25,786,602 of NC_080539.1, read as the reverse complement.
TTTTCCTACCTGCCTTTCTTTCCTACCTATTGTATCTGTAAAGTCTAAAAGGTGTAGTCCAACAGTTTCAAAAGCATCAAATGGTGAAGGCTAATGAAGAATGTTATGTCATTTTGAAATGTTTTTTGTCAATATTCTTTCCCATTTGCATCGTGTTATTTTGCAACCAGCTAGCCCTTTTAAAGTGTCCTCCCTTGCCTAACATTGATAATCCCATGAATTCGTTCTGGTTACAGTCATCCATCTTACTGAAATATGAAAATCCTCTGTTGTTTAGTTCAGGGGTCTCCAACCCTGGTCCCTTTAACACTTGTGGACTTCAACTCCCAGAGTTCCTCAGTCAGCTTTGCTGGCTGAGGGACTCTGGGAGTTGAAGTCCACAAGTCTTAAAGGGACCAAGGTTGGAGACCCCTCATTTAGTTAATCTTATTAAAAGACACTTTAGAATTCCCTGCAGGATCTAGGAATCTTCCTGGGAATCCTCTATGAGAGGATATGACCTGAAAGAACCAACAACCTGTGAGAGCCACTGAAAACCATGACTCCTTTCCCTTACTTGGCTATCTGTCAACTCTTATCCTTCATCGCCATTTATCTCCTTCAATCAGCATCTCTCTATTCTGAGCAAAAAGGAGCTTTCTGTGTTATTTCTATGGCATTGTAGCAGAGACTATGTAGACCAGGAGGTGGGGAGATGGCTAGCATGTAACTCTGTGTTTTTGAATCTGAGTAACTTGAGATGTGTGGACTTCAACATCCAGAGTTTCACAGCCAGCAATGTATGCATCTAAAAGTTGTTAAGATTTTGCAAAGACTTTAATAACTAACGACCAATGTGGAATTCTCCAAAGCTAGAGGAGGCCCAGTGAAGTTTATTCTCCCCAGTCCTTTAAGCCTTCACGGGCAGGCTTTGAAAACAAAACAGAATAATAAAATAACAAGAGTTGGAAGGTACCTTGGAAGTCTTCTAGTCCAACCCCCTGCTCAAGCAGGAGATCTTATAACATTCCAGGCAAATGGTTGCCCAATCTTTCCTTAAAAACCTCCAGGATCGGAGCCCCCACAATTTCTGGAGGCAAGTCATTCCACTATTCTTCAGATAATTTAAAACCACACTCTTTAGTTCTTAAGCAGTCCACAGTAGAACTCAAAGTAAAATTCAAAATAAAATTCTCAACCAAGATCATGAATAGTTGTGATTGGAGCAGTTGGAGACTTCATCTGCTAATCCATCACCAACAGTTTCTGTAGACCCTCTAACCTCAGCCATGGATATATAAGAAGCACCTAAGTTGAGTACAGTAGTCTTCCTTCTTTTCCCCTGACTTCCCGTTTAAAACACCAGCTCTGCTCTTTACCTGATCAGTCAGTTGTCTCAAGGCCTGGCAGTGTAGAAGGTGGGGGAATTTGCTGTATGGGCAGGGGTGGGCTTCAAAATTTTTAGCAAGGGGTTCTCTGCCCGGTTTCTGGGTGGGTGCAGCCATGGTGGGTCAGCCTCCTGCACCACGGTCAGCCTCCTGCACCACGGCGAGGGGGGACGTTTTTGCCCTCCCTGGGCTCTAGAGGCTTTCCTTGAGCCTCCAGGAGGGAGAAAATGGGCTCCCTAGGCTTAGGAGGCCCTCTGGAAGCTTCCTGAAAAGGCCTTCCTGAACTTCCGGTAGGCCTGTTTTTTGCCTTCCCCGAGCCTCCACATGCGCCCTGCACTTACCTGCATCCAAAATAGGCTGCCTGGGGAGTCCTGGGAGGGGTAGGATGGGGTGAGCGGGGCAAGCCAGGAATGGGATTTGGGGGTTCTCTGAACTGCACAGAATCTTAGCTAGAAGTTCTCCCATACACAGGGATGAGCTGCTGGGGGTTCACAGGGGTTCGCCCTGTGAACCCCCAGCAGCTCATCCCTGTGTATGGGTCTCTTCAGGCTATTCCAGCAGTTTCTGTAGGGGAAGGAGAGACAGAGTCAAGAGGGGAATCAGTCTGAAATCACTATGTTCCTTCAGGCGATCCAACTCCAGCCTCCCTTGAATTCCTTTAAACTCTTAAAAGGTAAAGGTTCCCCTCGCACGTATGTGCTAGTCGTTGCCGACTCTAGGGGGCGGTGCTCATCTCCGTTTCAAAGCCAAAGAGCCAGCGCTGTCCGAAGACGTCTCCGTGGTCATGTGGCCGGCATGACTTAACGCCAAAGGCGCACGGAACGCTGTTACCTTCCCACCAAGGGTGGTCCCTATTATTTCTACGTGCTTTCGAAACTGCTAGGTTGGCAGAAGCTGGGACAAATAACAGGAGCTCACCCCGTTACATGGCAGCACTAGGGATTCGAACCGCCGAGCTGCCATCCTTTCGATCGACAAACTCAACGTCCTAGCCCCTGAGCCACCGCGTCCCCTTAAACTCTTACCTAGTGCCAATTTAGTACTAGTTGACTAAATTCCTCTTCTAGGCCCGAGCAACAAATCATCTTAACTGGAACTTAATGTGTGGTCTCAATTTTTCCTGCCTGACAGTTTCCTAATCTTTTAATTATCTTCTTGTTGGTGTCCCTCATGCTTCTTCTCCATCCTGCTTCCCCCTCCTCCTCCCTTTCTCCCTTTATGCTCAAGAGGTGAAAAATTCATTCACTGCTTACTTATAAGACAGCTGGGGTTTTTCCCTTCCCACAAGCGTCAATCCCTTTTTGTCTTTTAAGAAAAAAATTATTATTATTCAGACCTCACTGGAAGCCATGATTTAAGTCAATGATGATAAACCTTTTGGGCTTGGTGTTTCAAAAATTCAGAAAATGCCTTATTTGATTTGGCTAGTATGTCACTGCTGCCCTGCTCCCCCCCGCCTGCCCAGCAAAAGAGAAACAATTCTTTATATATTTATTTAAAACTCACACAGTCCAATCATGTTGCTGCTATGTATCATATAAAGAAACATCAAATAATTACAAAAATGAAAAACACGTAAAATAAACTCCTTTCAGAGAGTCGAGAAACCATGTGAGAGCATACCCCATTCTCACGTAGCCTCTGCAGCCTCCACAATTTTGTGAGAATGGGATGTGCTTTTGAGAATACTTATTGGGTACTGGTGAATGCTGGTTTGCCCCCTCTGTTCTTATCCTGTTAGATCTGTCAGCGGCGTTTGATACCATCGACCATGGTATCTTGCTGCGGCGGTTGGAGGGCTTGGGAGTGGGAGGCACCGTTTTACGGTGGTTCTCCTCCTACCTCTCCGACCGCTCGCAGACGGTGTTGACAGGGGGGCAGAGATCGACCCCTAGGCAACTCACTTGTGGGGTGCCGCAGGGGTCGATTCTCTCACCCCTCCTGTTCAACATTTATATGAAGCCGCTGGGAGAGATCATCCGTGGTTTCAGGGTGAGCTGTCAGCTGTATGCTGATGATACTCAACTGTACATCTCCACCCCGAACCACCCCAACGAAGCCATTGATGTGATGACTCGGTGTCTTGAGGCCGTTCGGGTCTGGATGGGGACGAACAGTCTCCGACTCAACCCATCCAAGACGGAGTGGCTGTGGATGCCGGCGTCCCGGCACAGTCAGCTTACCCCATTGCTGACTGTGGGGGGCAAATCGTTAGCCCCCAGGAAATTGGTGCGCAATTTAGGCGTTCTCCTGGATGCATGGCTGTCTTTAGAAGACCATTTGACAGCCGTCGCCAGGGGAGCTTTTCATCAGGTTCGCCTGATTCGCCAATTGCGCCCTTTCCTGGACCGGGACTCATTATGCACGGTCACTTATGCCCTCGTCACTTCCCATCTGGATTACTGCAATGCTCTTTAGAATAGAATAGAATAGAATAGAATTTTTATTGGCCAAGTGTGATTGGACACACAAGGAATTTGTCTTGGTGCATATGCTCTCAGTGTACATAAAAGAAAAGATACGTTCATCAAGGTACAACATTTACAACACAATTGATGATCAATATATCAATATAAATCATAAGGATTGCCAGCAACAAGTTATAGTCATACAGTCATAAGTGGGGCTCCCCTTGAGGAGCACCCAGAGGCTCCAACTGGTACAGAATGCGGCCGCGCGGGGATTGAGGGAGCCCCCCGTAGCTCCCATGTAACACCTCTCCTGCACAAACTGCATTGGTTGCCTGTGGTCTTCCGGGTGCGCTTCAAGGTGTTGGTTATCACCTTTAAAGCGCTCCATGGCATTGGACCGGGATATTTACGGGACCACCTGCTTCCGACAGTTACCTCCCATTGTCCGGTACGTCCAGTGCGCGCTCACAGGGAAGGCCTTCTTAGGGTGCCATCGGCTAGGCAATGTTGGCTGGCGGCCCCCAGGGGAAGAGCGTTCTCTATGGGGCCCCCGGCTCTATGGAATGAGCTGCCGGTGGGACTCCGTTTCCTCCCTGATCTCCGGACCTTTAAACGCGAGCTCAAGACTTTCTTTTTTCACCAAGCGGGACTGGCCTGATTGATTTTAGTATGGGGGGGTTTTAGTGGGTTTTAATAGGGTTTTAATAGGGTTTTAATTTTTGATAAAATTTTAGCTAATATTTTAAGTATACAGCGGTTGAATCAGATTTTTAAACTTGTTATAGTATTTTAATTTGTTTACGATTTCTGTCGTTTTATTGGCTGTCTTCGGAGAAGGGCGGTATAAAAATATGAATAAATAAATAAATAAATAAAATATTGTGGTGGGTCGCCTTTGACAGGCCTGTCATAGGTTCACCATCGCTGACTTAAGCATTTGGTGAAATAAGGATTCAGAAACATCCTCGTGAGAACAGAGTTATTGGCTAACCTTATACCAAGAAACCAAGATGGCAACAGAAGTTGCTAATGTAAATTTGGATGACGGATTTTTTCCCCCACCAATCTCATAGTATGATAGTCTTCAACATATGACCACAACTGAGCCCAAGATTTCTGTTCTGTTAACAGTTGTTAAGTGAATTTGCCCTCTTTTACAACCTGTCTTGTCACCCCTGTTAACTGAATCACTGCTGGTTGTTAAGTGAATCTGGCTTCCCCATTGACTTTGCTTGTCAGAAGGTCACAAAAGATGATCACATGACCAGAGGATACTGCAATCATCATAAATATGAGTCCATTTCCAGGCATCTGAATTTTGATGTGTGACTATAGGGATGCTGCAATGATTGTAAATGTGAAAAACAGTCATAAGTCACTTTTTTCGTTGCTGTTGTAACTTTGAACAGTCACTAAATGAACTGTTGTAAGCCGCGGATAGTGGTGGTATTCAGCAGATTTGGGTGAACCAGTAATGTTGACCTGCAGGTGGCTCCAGTGCTATGCTGTCCTATTTAGCCACCTTTTCTAAGAGGCATGCATGCGCAGAAGGCAGCACATTCTCGGTGCGTGGTGAACTGCTGTTAAAATTATGTGAAACCCACCTCCGTCGCGGACTACCTGTATATATAATCTGGACCAGGGGTCTCCAACCTTGGCAACTTTAAGACTTGTGGACTTCAACTTCCAGAATTCCTCAGCCAGCTTTGCTCCCAGAGTTCCTCAGCTTTGCTGGCTGAGGAACTCTGAGAGTTGAAGTTCACAAGTCCTAAAGTTGCCAAGGTTGGAGACCCCTGATCTGGACCACAATTGGAGTTCAATACTTTTAATGGTGAAACAGAAGAGCCAAATTGAAGCCTCGCTCACCGGTAATTAAAGGGGGTATGAAAATACGTTAAGAAAAGTATTGTTTTTCTAACTGGAAATGTGTCCTAATAACTTCTCCTTTAAATAACACCAGCAAGGCTGCCATTGGCAACCTAACGACCGTTTCTCCTTCCCCAGCGATCATATTTCTGGATTGGCGTTATGGCTTTGAGAAAGCCATTAAAAAAATGGGAAGAAAGACTTTCGCAGGATTAACAAGATAAGGAAAACATGCAGAATGTGACTCTGAAATTCTGTCTAATCCCTTAATAATAGCTCCATTCTGGGTCACGTGACAGGGAAGAAAGAGGGAGGGGGGTTTAGAATGGAGGAATTGGAAACATTCTGAATGGCCGCCAGCTGCCTCTTCCATAGGTTTGCATTGGTGGATTTGTTTTCTCTGCAGCGCGAGGGTGATTTCTGAAGTTGATTTTTCTTTTTTAAATTGGCTTCTCTACCATCCTTAATTTGGCTCTCTGAACATCAGTATAAGTCTCTAGAACAGTGTTTCTCAACCTTGGCAGCTTTAAGATGTGTGGACTCCAACACCCAAGTTCCCCAGCCAGCATGCTTTAAGATCTGTGGACTCCAACACCCAGAATTCCCCAGCCAGCATGCTTTAAGATGTGTGGACTCCAACACCCAAATTCCCCAGCCATCATTCTTTAAGATGTGTGGACTTCAACACCCAGAATTCCCCAGCCAGCATGCTTTAAGATGTGTGGATTTCAACAACCAGAATTCCCCAGCCAGCATGTTTTGAGATGTGTGGACTCCAACACCCAGAATTCCCCAGCCAGCATGCTTTAAGATGTGTGGACTCCAACACCCAGAATCCCCCAGCCAGCATGCTTTGAGATGTGTGGATTTCAACACCTAGAATTCCCCAGCCAGCATGCTTTAAGATGTGTGGACTTCAACACCCAGAAATCCCCAGCCAGCAGGCTGGCTGGGCAATTCTGGGTGTTGAAGTTTACACAATTTCAAGCTGCCACGGTTGAGAAACACTGTTCCAGAGACTTCATGCCAATGTTCAGACAGAATTTGGCCTCCTTAGCATAAATTCTTTCCAACATTCTGTTGGGCTGGAAAGAATAAGAAGATAGAGAAAAGCAGGCTGAGCGTAGCTTTTGGAAATCTCTCCTCTCCCTTTGCCAGTAATAACCATAGAAAGCATCTGTATTTTCTTCTGCAAAGCAAAGTAACGTGTTTCTGCTTCGGTTATGTCAGTGTGGGACCCACAGAAGCTCTGAGTTATGATACCAGGACGGAGGGATGTGGGGGCTTAGAAAGGAGCAGACAATATCTGGAGCTGCTGCCCCACTATTCCTCTCACAGTGATGCATTGGGAAAGTTTTTCTACATGTTTCTCTCTGTTACTTCAAGGTGGATTCAGCAATTTTTTTGATTTTATTTATTTATTTCATTTTTATTTTGTCGGCTTCTCCTACCACACCAGACTTGACCCTTTTAGTTTTCAGAGAGTTTTCCTTCTGAGAGGTACTGATGGACAGGAAATCCCAAGGTCCTGTACATCATTTCTTCCAACATTCCTTTGGCTTGGAAAGAATCAAAATGAGTTTGACTTATTTCAGAGTGCTTCTAGGCAGTTTAATCAATTCAAACATGAGGTTTTTCTTATCTCTTTGATCCAGATGGTACTGCTGGTGAAATTCCACAGTGGCTGGAGATTATGGAAGAATTTTTGCTTTTAAGTTAATAACTTTAAAAAAAACACCATGAAATGGAAGGAATTTGATGAAATGGATAATATTCATTTTTGCAACCTCTGGAATAATGGGGTTGAATATTCTGTTCTGCTAAAGCAGTGAAATTAAATAATGTGAAATTAGTTTCCTAAGAACTTAAAACTAGTTTGTTATAATAGTCAAAGAACTAAACTAAAGAACTAAATAATGTACTAAATACCTGAAAGAACATTTTATACATGTTGGCTGCAATTGCCTTGCTGTTGAAGATGCAATTCAGGAGTTAAAACAGTAACTCATATAGTCTGGTCTTGTCTTATATTATTGTCACATTTTGGACTGAAGTCAACAGGGTTGTTAGTATGATTGGATTGGTTGCTATGTGTTAAAGCCCCTCTAGGCTATCGACTCTTATCAAGATAGGAAGAATGGATATTATGAGATGTCTATGGAAATTTAGTGAAAAAAGTAAGGTTCTACATTTAGGCAAGAAAAACAAAATGCACAGGTACAGTATATTTGGTACCTTACTCAATAGTAGTAACTATGAGAGGGATTTTGGAGTCCTAGTGGACAACCATTTAAATATGAGTCAGCAGTGTGCAGCAGCTGCCAAAAAAGCCAACACAGTTCTAGGCTGCATAAACAGAGGGATAGAATCAAGATCACGTGAAGTGTTAATACCACTTTATAATGTCTTGGTAAGGCCACACTTGGAATACTGCATCCAGTTTTGGTCGCCATGACGTAAAAAAGATATGGAGACTCTAGTGAGAGTGCAGAGAAGAGCAACAAAGATGATTAGGGGACTAGAAGCTAAAACATATGAAGAATGGTTGCAGGAACTGGGTATGTCTAGTTTAATGAAAAGAAGGACTAGGGGAGACATGATAGCAGTGTTCCAATATCTCAGGGGCTGCCACAAAGAAGAGGGAGTCAAGCTATTCTCCAAAGCACCTGAGGGCAGGATAAGAAGCAAAGGGTGGAAACTAAGCAAGGAGAGAAGCAACCTAGAACGAAGGAGAATTTTCCTGACAGTTAGAACGATTAATCAGTGGAACAAATTGCCTCCAGAAGTTGTGAATTCTCCAACACTGGAAGTTTTTAAGAAGAGATTGGACAACCATTGTCTGAAGTGGTGTAGGGTTTCCTGCCTAAGCAGGGTGTTGGACTAGAAGACCTCCAAGATCCCTTCCAACTCTGTTATTCTATACTTTGAGCTATTCTCAATCATCCAGATCATGGTTGTTCCAATGGTGCTTTTCCAAGAGGCAACTGAACTTTCTACTTTTTCTTTGAAGACTTTCGCTTTTCATCCAAAAAGCTTCTTACAATATAGGAGAACAAATCCATCGGGACAAGATTCAGCAGTCCATTGGCATTTAAAAGGCAAAGTCCACTCTTTTGAAGACAGCAAAGTCTACCTTTTGCTGGTTTGAAAGAGGGGTCAAAGAGGCCATCCATGTCAAAATTGAAAACCCTCTCTCACCAGAGGCAGAGGGATACAACGTCATCTATCTCCAATCTACAACACAGTCCTTTCAACAGTTCCAAGAAGACTCTACACCCATTTGCACTACTCAGGTGACTCTGATGACACAGATAAACCTCCAGGTGGCCTTAAAGACTTGCTAAAAGAATGCAAATGACCAGCTGTTTACAAGGAGTATAAATCCTTCCATTCCTCACCATCCAGTTAGAGCTGAAGAACCTTCTTGGATGAGAAATGAAGCCTCTTCAAAGAAAAACCAGAAAGTCCAATGCCTCTTGGAAAAGGTATATTTTGAGATGGCAACTGGCTAATAGGATAACTATACAACAGTGGTCGATGAAATCTACATTTGATTCAGAGCAATACAGGTAGTCCTCGACTTCTGACCACAGTTGAGCCCCAAATATCTATTGCTAACTGAGACATTTGTTAAGTGAGTTTTGCCCCATTTTATGACCTTTCTGGCCACAGTTGTTTAGTGAATAACTACAGGTGAAAAATTAGCAACACAGTTGTTAAGTGAATTTATTTGTCAGAAGGTTGCAAAACCTGATCACATGACCCTGGGACACTGCAACCATCATAAATATGAGTCAGTTGCCAAGCATCTGAATTTTGATCACATGACCCTGGGGATGCTGCAATGGTCATAAGTGTGAAAAATGGTCCTAGGTCACTTTTTACAGTGCCCGGGGTTTGCTGATACACGCAGTTTGCAAAAACTTTTTGTAGCAAAGGAATAAGACTTTGGGGTAATATAGTTGAGTTTTCTTTTTTGTTCTGTTTATAGTACATTTTATTTTATTTGCTTATTACATACCAAGTAAATCTTATAGTGCTAATATTTTTGCAGAGATACATTTTCTTCTATTAGCTTGTTGTAATAAAATAACAAATTAAAACAATTAAGCCATCAGTTATCTAACCTTGGACTACTACGGAAGCTAATTTTTAAGCAAACGTATGACTTTGGAATGGTGCAGGGAGAAAGCTCCTTGTCTTTCCCATGCCTGCAGCCAGGGGTGAAATCCAGCAGGTTCTGACAGGTTCTGGAGAACTGGCAGCGTAAATTTTGAGTAGTTCAGAGAACCGGCAAATACCGCCTCTGGCTGGCCCCAGAGTGGGGAGGGAATGAGGATTTTGCAGTATCCTTTCCCTACCACGCCCAAGCCACCTCCACCAAGCCACCATGCCCACCAAGCCACGCCCACAGAACCTGTAGTAAAAAAAATTGGATTTTACCACTGCTGCAGCCGAAACTTTGTCTGAAACAGACAGTCATGCTTGCTCAACAGGAAGAAGCTGGAAGAAGCCAGGGCTTATCATGATGTGTGAACCTTTACAAACGAAAACCCCCAGTGATTTACATAATCGGGTCCAAAGGCAGTTCAGAATTTTGTCTCTTGGCGGCAGAGAAAGAAATGGAGCATCGCTGGCTTGCATGGCCCCCGTGGTTGCGCTGCATTGCCCCCATTTTTTTTTAACTGCCATATCTCACTGAGTTTGTTTATGCATATAAATAAACTTAATTAATGTATAAATACCAGTTAAAAAGAGAACAACTAGTCACGCATTCAGCCTCTGGTTACAGCTACATAAACATATTACAGCAGAATGTATCGAAAAATAAGAGGAAGCCAACAATAGAAGGGGAGAGGGGAAACAGAGATGGTACAGCTAAAAGGAACAATAACTGGAAGCGGGGGGGAAATCAGTGGGAAAGCGCATTACTCAGCTGTTATAGAAAAGCCACTCAGCTCCCCTGGCTGTTCATCAACAGCCAGAACATCCCTTATCCCTGTTCAGGTTTGTGGGCTTCCTTTTTAGGTTTTGCAGAAGCCCAAAGGAACCGTGGGCTTCCGCCTCTGTCAAAATATGATGGCTACCCCGATAATAACTTCATGACAAATCGCAGACACGGTGGGCAATGACACATCTTTGTGGTGGATCAGACAATCCGCACCGGTGTGCACCTTTCTGCCTTTGCAGCCTGCTGTTTCCTTGCTGGCGCTGCTGTGAATTATTTACACTTGGAAAGCTTACCCAAGAGAAGGGGCGCCGGGAGAGAAATGCATGCATGCTCTCTCACGCACGCTGAAGAAATTGGTTACCGCATATGTAATTTATGCTGTGCAAAATGAGCTTCTCCTCGCTGTCCCCACCTCTTCCCCCCACCCCCACAGCACTAATTTAAAAGGATATTGTCCAATACCTTGTAGTCGGGCTTTCTACAGTCTAACAAATCCTCATGGAGATGTTTGCATAATTTCTATTGTTTATTCTTTTCCCAGTGTAACTACAAGATTCGGGAGAAGAATGCAGTTTTTTTCCCCTCCTGGAAGTGAAATTTGGTTTAAGGGAGCAAATCCAAGCTAGCCACTGTTCTACAATGGAGCTGGATCATGTAAAGTAGCGGTCCCCAACCTTCCTGGCACCAGGGACTGGTTTTGGAAGAAAAATGGTTTTCCACGGACTGGGTGGTGGTGTTTTTTGCATGCAGCCTAGATCTTGTACATGTGCAGATGAAGCTTTGCTTGCTCGCCTGTCGGTTGTGTGTCCCAGTTCCTAACAGGCCAGGGACTGGTACCGGTCTGTGTCCCAGGGGTTGGAGACCCCTGAAGTAAAGATTTCAGGTCCAGCATCACAGCCCTGTAAATATCACAGAAAGGGAGAAAAATGTCTTGTGAATTTGAAATGGTAATCCTCACTCTTTACCATGTGTGCACCAGTGGTGGGTTTCAAATTTTTTTACTACCGGTTCTGTGGGTGTGACTTGGTGGGCGTGACTTGGGTTGGTGGGCATGGCTTGGTGGGCGTGGCAGGGGATACTGGATACAGGATACAGGATACTGTAAAATCTCCATTCTCACCCCATTCCAGGGGAAGGTTACTGCAAAATCCCCATTTCCTCCTGATCAGCTGGGACTTGGGAGGCAGAGAATAGATGGGGGCGGGGCCAGTCAAAATTTTTACTACCAATTCTCTGAACTACTCAAAATTTCCGCTACCGGTTCTCCAAAACTGGTCAGAACCTGATGAAACCCACCTCTGGTGTGCACCAACTCCCAAAATTCCCCAGCCAGAATGAAGTTGAAGTCCACACTTCTTTTGTCAAGGCTGAGGAAGAGTGAAATGAACAGAATGAAATGAACTGAAAAAGCTTTTTGGATGAGAAGCTAAATGTTTTCAAAGAAAAACTAAGAAAGTCCATTTGCCTTTTGGAAAAACACCTTTGGGACAACTGTGACCTGAATGATTGAGAATTTCCATAGACACTGAAGAGCACTGGTTTGGATAGATCTATTATTTTGAGAACAGAGTAAAGCGCTAAATTCTTTTTCAAGGTTTACTTCAGCTCTGAGTGACATGGAAATACATAGCTTGCTTTCTTGGCAATGAAATAGTAGCTATCACCTTATCCAGTTCTTTCTTTCTTTTACTTGTCTCATATCTATCTATCTATCTATCTATCTATCTATCTATCTATCTATCTATCTATCTATCTATCTATCTATCTATCTATCTATCTATCTATCTATCTATCTATCTAATCTCTGTCTCCCTCCCTCCCCCAATACAGTAATATATATGAAATTGGGTAGGCAGCAGTAGTGGGATTCAAATTTTTTTTACTACCGGTTCTGTGAGCGTGGTTTGGTGGGCGTGGAAGGGGAAGGATACTGCAAAATCTCCATTCCCTCCCCACTCCAGGGGAAGATTACTGCAAAATCCCCATTTCCTCCCGATCAGCTGGGACTTGGAATATGGTAACCAACATGGGGCAAATGTGGAAAAGCATGAACATTTCCTTCCCATGATATGCTCCGCTAGGATTTTGAGGCAGCCTGAAGAACACTGGACCACATCTGGTACCCAATCATAAAAAGGAAACTACTAATAGCCCCCTGAGTGTGTTTGCATAGGTGTTTGTGGAAGGAAGATTCATGTGAGGTGCAAGAGCAGAGAGAGAGAATTTGCAGCTGAGTGAATGGAGCAGCTGTCAGGACAAAGTGTAGCTTAGCTGGTGACTGATGGGGAAGGAGGAGGCTTGGACTTCAGCAAAGCAACAGCAGACACACTGCAATGGGAAGCAGAGCCCAGCAGAGATGCTGAGAGCCCACAGCCAGTCAGCAGCTGGTAAAGGTCTTCTTCTCTTCCCCGCACTCCCCCAGCACAGATTGAGAAACTGCAAAGCCAACACTTCAGCAGCAGCTCAGAATAGTAGCTGGCAGCAACAGAAGCCAACTAACTTGAAGGTGGATAATAGCGGCTAATGGCTTTGTTGTAAGATCAGGCAACAAAACAGAATCAAATTGTTCATAGAACTGTTTATTAAGAATTAGACAGATGTCAGTATAAGTATAAAGTATAATGTTCTATAATTTTGTAAACAACAAACTTTAAGACTCAAGATCCATCTCACCCATAAAAGGACCTAACAGTAACGAATGCAATGATGAAGCAGTTAAAGCAAACCTCTTTAACACATTCTTGGCTCAGTCTTCATTAACAGCAATGGCTCATGCCCAACATTCCCTAGTCGTACCAATAATGACTACAACGATCTAACACAAATAGATTTCACAGAAGATAATGTTGAAAAGGCACTACGTAGACTGAAACTATCTCTATCTATTGGACCTGATTTTATTTTATTTATTTTATTTTGTCACAACAATATGTGTAGGTATCATACAAAAAGATTATATAGTATATAAACATATATATGAGTAAATATAAAGAGGTATAAGCATATATATAGGAAGAAGAAAAGAAAACAATAGGACAGGAACGGTAGGCACGTTTGTGCGCTTATGCACACCCCTTATGGTCCTCTTAGGAATGGGGTGAGGTCAATAGTAGAAAGTTTTTGGATAAAGCTTTTAAGATTATGGGAAGAGACCACAGAGTCAGGTAAAGTATTCCAAGCACTGATGATTCTGTTACAGAAGTCATATTTTCTGCAATCTAGATTAAAGCGGTTGACATTAAGTTTAAATCTATTAGTTGCTCTAGTATTATTGCAATTAAAGCTGAAGTAGTCTTTAACAGGAAGGCCATTACAATAGATGATTCTGTGAGTTAAGCTTAGGTCTTGTCGAAGGCGACAGAGTTCCAAGCTTTCTAAGCCTAGGATTTCAAGTCTGGTGGGATAGGGTATTTTATTGTTTTCAGAGGAATGGAGAACTCTTCTTGTAAAATATTTCTGGACACGTTCAATTGTATTGATGTCAGAGATATGGTGAGGGTTCCAAACAGGCGAGCTGTATTCTAGAATTGGTCTAGCAAATGTTTTATATGCTCTGGTTATGTGCATACTTCTTAAAAAAGCTTTCTACTGTTATAGCAGAACCCCTAAGCATAATCTTTGAAAAAGCTTTCACGACCAGCTCCCTACCCAATCTATGGTCATTAGCCACGGTCATCCCTATCTTCAAAAAAGGGAGACCCCAGCCTAGTTGAAAATTACAGACCAATCTCTTTATGCTGCATCACCTGCAAAGTAATGGAATCAATCATCAACCAATCCATTACTCTCCATCTAGAAACAACCAGCCTACTCTCTAATAAAAAATTTGGTTTCAGAAAAAAATTATCCTGTAATCTACAACTTCTACACTGCAAAAACATATGGACTACAAATCTTGATCAGGGCAAAGGAATAGCCATCTTGTCTCAGTCATGACCAGTACCTTTCACAGGACACAGTTTGCTAATTTCACTTTCAAATCACTTTCAAAAATTGTTTTAAGCTACTCTTAGGCTACTATAGCCCTTAGAGAAATTTGAAAATGCTGGGTGAGTTTCCCTTGAATCCTCAATAAAAGGAAAAATTAACCATAAGCTTAAAATTTTTTTAAAAAATTGAATAAACAATAGTAAGCTAAATCAGATTTTGAACTTAGAAACTTCAGAATGGACTAAGAGTCCAGATAAATTTGGAATACAGAAACTTTTAGAAAGATTTTGGTGTTAATGATAAAGAACAAACAACTTCTCATGGGAAATAGCCCTGTTTTGTTTTTTGCAAGACACAACAATGGATGATAAATAATTATATGCTTTTAAAGCAGAGGAGGAAAAAAAAGCCTATTTCTGAGGTAATAAATTGTGACCTACAGATGATGCAAAACATTGTAAAATTGAAAATAGTAAAGAAGTTTGAAAAAAAAAGGAGGAAAAAAAGTAGCCACCACATGAACAATGTCAATCATATCTGCCTTTTTGAATAGACTGTCCAAAAAGTATTATATTTTCTTGGACTTTTTACTGTTTCTCTTCTCAAAGTTTAGTTTGTATTAGATTTTACTATTATAATTGACAGTTTTAATAAAAATTATATATATGAAGACTGACTTGAAGCATTAGAATAAGTTAGTAAAGATAAAGGTTCCCCTCGCACGTATGTGCTACTTGTTCCCCGCTCTAGGGGGTGGTGCTCATCTCCGTTTCAAAGCCTAAGAGCCAGTACTGTCCGAAGACGTCTCTGTGGTCATGTGGCCAGCATGACTAAATGCCAAAGGCGCACGGAACACTGTTGCCTTCCCACCAAAGGTGGTCCCTATTTTTCTACTTGCATTTTTTATGTGCTTTCGAACTGCTAAGTTGGCAGAAGCTGGGACAAGGGAAAACAGCACTTGGGATTAGAAAATAAGTTTGTTAAGCTTTTTATGCAGAGTAATAAAATCTCCCTGGAAACACTGAGGGAGACAGATAATAAGAGTCTGTTTGCTGGTGGTCTTCCTTTTCTCAAAAGAGCCCCCTCATTGGATTGCAATCTGAAAATATTATCAACAAAATGGGTTGAGTTCAGACAAGAGCTGCTAAGAAGGTGAGGTGTTCAGGAACCAAGTCCTATGAGGGACAATTAACAGAACTATAGCGGGTCTTGTCAGCCTGCAAAAATGGAGAAAAGGTACAATTACATTCTTCAGATATCTGAAGGAATGTTATAAAGAGGAGGAAGTGGTCTCTATGGCGTTGAAGGACAGATTCAAAATCAATTGGTTGCACTGCAGGGAAGTGTATTCAGGTACACTTGAGGAAGGGTTTCTGATGGGAGGAATTGTCAACTAGCAAAAGAACTTGTCTCAAGAAATGGAATGTTGTTCTTCGCTAGAAGAAGCTGGATAGCCATACATCTGAAATGCTTTACATGTTAAGCACTAGATGACCTCTGAAGACCTTCTAACCATATGACTCTATAATAGAGTTGTATTTGGCCTGAATGATAAAACAGTAATGCTTCAGGTCTGTAGAGATTCTCAATAATCTAGGCCATGGTTGTCCCAAAGGTGCTTTTTTTAGGAGGCAACTTGACTTCCTTGTTTTTTTCTTTGAGGACGTTTCACTTCTCATCCAAAAAGCTTCTTCAGCTCTGATAGGATAGTGGGAATGGAATGATTTATGCTCCTTGCAGACAGCTGGTCATTTGCATCCTTTTAGAGAGTCGTTAAAGCACTTGGAGGTTGATCTGTGTCCTCAGGGTCACCTGAGTAGTGGTCCTGATTCTTGTAGTCTGCATTTCTCTCCCCTCTGGAAATCTATTCCTACTCCCGCACCATTCAAAGGATGTCAGAGCTGAAGAAGCTTCTGGGATGAGAAGCAAAACATCCTCAAAGAAAAAACAAGGAAGTCTAGTTGCCTCCTTTAAAAAAAACCACATTTGGGACATTGGTGCTTTAGCAGTCCTATGTAAGGGCCAATGAAGAATATTTTTTTCCAATACAGGAATCATTTGTTGAAATAAATAGTTACATGTACCAGAAATTAACCACCTGGAATCTGAAGATATATTGGACTAGACCTCTGAAAGCTCCTGTCAGCATAAATGGTGATGATGAGAGTTACTGTTCAAAATATTTGAAGATCTAGGATTAACTATCCTCGGTGTAGAAACTTTTCTCAAATAAAGCTTCACTGAACTCAGTGAATCTTAACTTCTGAAAGCAGATGACCTGAAGGCATCTGGAAAATAGCTGTGGACAGCACCCCTCTTTGCTGTAGCCAAGAAATAGCAATAGCACTTAGACTTATATACCACTTCATAGTGCTTTTACAGCCCTCCCTAAGCGGTTTACAGAGTCATCCTATCGCCACCAACAACTTGGGTCCTCCTTTTACCCACCTCGGAAGGATGGAAGGCCGAGTCAACCTTGAGCCTGGTAAGATTTGAACTGCCGAACTGCATCTAGCAGTCAGCTGAAGTAACCTGCAGTACTGCACTCTAACCACTGCGCCAACTCGGCTCAAATATTATCTTCCATCTTCCTGCCAAGCTGACTTCTTCTCTGATCTATTAAATTCAGATCCCCCATTCTGAAAGAGTTTGAGATAAATCACCCAAACTTTGAATAGCTAGCACATGAAATAAATATCTAGGAAGCAGATATGGAGTGAGTAATTTCCTTGTGGTAAAGAGCCACACTTTAAAAACTCACCCCGTAATGCGACATTAGGGATTTGAACCGCTGACCTTTCGATCGACAAGCTCAGTGTCTTAGCCACTGAACCACCGCATCCCCTGTAAATTATATAGCATGATCTAAAATAATCCATAAAACAATAATAATAACAAACTTCACACTGTGCAGATCTTCAACAGTTAACTTCCAAAGGCCTTCCAAATTAAAACTTAACCAACTTCTGGAAGGCTGTAACAGTGAGGCATACTAGCCTGAGGGGCAATTGCTCCAATAGAGAATAGCCACAAAAAATGCTTTCTTCTGCATCCCTTCCTGTCGTACCTCCTTAGAGGATGCAACCTTTAGTAGGCACTCTCTATTCATCCAAGCTAGAAGTGAGTTATAGTCATGGATAAAAATGGTTCCTTCCGTTACATTCTTTCTGCCACCTTTGGGATCTGTGATTTTACTGACATTCAGCCTCTAGGCTGGTTACTGGAAGCAGATTTCAACACAGAGAGCCGGAAAAAGCAAATGAAGATCAGTGGGGCTAGAAAAGTGGCTACGTTCAAAGCCATGTAGCAATCAAATTCATGACAGAGGTCAACAGAATCGCCCAAATGCTAAAGGAGTCACTTCCTGCAGCAGAGAAACTATTTAAACTAAGAGGTAGGTCTAGTTTAGTGAAAAGGAGGACTAGGGGTGACATGATAACAGTGTTCCAATATCTCAGGGGCTGCCACAAAGAAGAGGGAGTCAAGCTATTCTCCAAAGCACCTGAGGGCAGGACAAGAAGCAATGGGTGGAAAATAATCAAGGAGAGAAGCAACCTAGAACTAAGGAGAAATTTCCTGACAGAACAATTAATCAGTGGAACAACTTGCCTCCAGAGGTTGTGAATGCTCCAACACTGGAAGTTTTAAAGAAGAAATTGCATAATCATTTGTCTAAAGTGGTGTAGAGTTTCCTGCCTAAGCAGGGGATGGCCTAGAAGACCTCATGGTCCCTTCCAACTGTCTTATTTTATTCTATTAGATGGCAGGCCAGTCTCTTCTTGAAAGCTTCCAGTGATGACGGTCCCACAACCTCCGAAGGCAAGCTGTTCTATTTGTTGATTGTTCTCAGAAAATTTCTCATTTCCAAGTTGAATCTCTCCTTGATCAGTTTCCATCCATTATTCCTTGTCTGGCCTTCAGGTGCTTTGGAAAATAGCTTGACCCCCTCCTCTCTGTGGCAGCCCCTCAAATATTGGAACACTACTATCATGTCTCCCCTGCAACACTGCATTCTAACCACTGCACCACCATAACTATATGTTGAGGATTGTTCATGAGGACTGCAACATTACTATAACCTTCCATGGGGAAAGTGCTACCTATTGGAGAGAATGCATGCTAATTGAAGCAAATAACTATTTAGGGAATGAGAAGCAGCAGTCATTTGCACACATTAAACCAAAATCTCACTTTTTTTTTTAATACTGTTCTACCTGGACAAAATGCATGTGTGTCTCTCCAGGAAGAATGGGAGCCTGGAATGTGGTCTGGCAGGGATTGGGCTTTGCATGCAAACTGTCCAGTCTGAATGGGGGGAAACTGAAGTTTTTGCTTAGCTCTAATTGCATTGAAAATATTGTAGTGGGATGTGAGCAGCTAATGAAGCATTTTAGTTCTATTGATTCCTTTTTAATAAAAGCTGATGTGCCTAATTATAGTTTATGGATGAAAATTTCTCCCTTTTTTAAAAAAAAAATACGTACATATGCCTGTTTAGTTCTTTAGCATTCTGGGCATAAAATTGTATTACTGTGTATCAAGCCGATTCTAAACGGAATTGTGGCCAGTGAGTTTAGGATTACAGCTGATGCCTCTTCACTAGTAAAGCTTTTAAAACTGCTTTAATTATTTAAATGTGTTCTACAGCAGCAACATTAAAAAGAGAGGGGGAAGTTAAATAAGGAAAAAAAATCTCAAAGCATTCACACTTACAGCATTCATACTCAAGAGGGATATCAAACTCCCTCTCTTTTTGCCTTCAGTTCCCTGAGTAGAGCAACCAGGAACACATTTTTCTCACCTTTTATTATCAAGAAATGCCATCCAATTCAAAGGGAATTCTTTATATGCAAAGTTTTCTCTCCCCCCCCCCAAGTCTAATATTCCAAAGCTACTGCATTTCTCAAGAGTTTCAATTTAACTTTAGTTACATTGCATTATTCACAGCAGATTTCTGAATTTGTGATATCAAGGTGATGAAAAAAGCCAATCATCTTAGAAATTGTAACAGATAGAAGTTTATCAAAGAGAGATCCAACCTAGAATTAAGGAGAAATTTGCTGTCAGTGAAAACAGTCGGCGGAATGGCTTGCCTCCAGAAAATTGGGGTGTTCCATCACTGGGTGTTTTTAAGAAGAGACTGGAGAGCCATTTGTCTGGAATGGTACTGGTGTAGGGTCTCCTGCTTGAGCAGGGGGTTGGACTAAAAGACCTTCAAGGTCCCTTTCAGTGCTGTTATTCTCCAAACCAATGGAACAGCTTGCCTTCAGAAGTTGTGCGAGCGTCATCACCGGAAGCTTTCAAGAAGAGACTGGACTGCCATTTGTCAGAAATGGTGTAGGTTCTCCTGCTTGGACAGGGGGTTGGACTAGAAGATCTACAAGGTCCCTTCCAACTCTGTTAACCTGTTAAAAAAATATTCTGTTGGGGCAACAGTGATTGAGAATTACTTGGGGCTGTCCATAGAGAAGGGGTTAAAAAATAGTCAAGATGGTGACCAGAGCCAAGTATAACTCTATACCTACTTGTAGACAATTCTATAACTACAGAAGTTATAGAACTTTCTTTTAAAAAAAGGGGGAGGGGGAGGGGAGAAGACCAATGAAATCTGCCATGGAAGAAAAGTTTCTTTACATATTCAAGGCTGGTTTCAGGATTAGGTGTAACCAGGATACATGGGATTAGACTAGGCTGCATCACAGGCAACCTAGGTGAGGCTTCAGTCACAAGGTTCTGGCTGCCATCTTGAAGTTTTTGCGTGTCATCCTTGCGCAGTAAATTGAGGTGCATCTAAACCAGCAGTTCTTAACTTTGGGATTCTTAGAAATGATGGAGGACTCCAGAAAGATTTTGATTATGTGGGTTAGCTCTATCAATATTTAATATATTATAAATTAAAATTGAGGTTTAAAAATATTTATATGATTCCATGGACACCCTGAAAGAGTTTTGAGGAAATTCAGGGGTCCCTAAACCACACTTTGAGTACCACAGCACTAAACCAAAAGACATCTAAAAGCAGTAACCTCTATAAATTCAAAGTGACCAGTTGCAATACACCATCAATTTCTCTTGGTTTCTTTCTCAATTTACCAACCCTGAGGAAAGTGGGGGTGGCAAAACCAGGATAAGCCTGGAATAGTAGCATTCTGGACCTGACTCAATGGGCAGAATGAAATGTCAGCAAAACCAGCCAAATTTGTGGGCATCCACAGACAGGTGAACAACTGCAAGACAGTGGGTATGGCATCACAATGTAAGACCTGTATAATGCAGGTACAAAAAGAGGGAAGGCTTGGATCAAGACACTGGTCCAAGTGTCTTTGTTATAGAGGCAGGGACGGCCTCTATAACAAAGTAAAGGCTGCTTTACAAAGCCTTAGTAAGACCACACTTGGAATATTGCATCCAGTTCTGGTCACCACAATATAAAAAAGATGTGGAGACTCTGGAAAGAGTGCAGAGAAAAGCAACCAGGATGAAGAACAGTTGCCAGAATTGTGTACATCTAGTCTGGTCAAAAGAAGGACTAGCAATCTTCCAATATCTGAGGGACTCCTACAAAGACAAGGTGATTAAACTATTTTCTAAAGTACCAAAAGGCAAGATGAGAAACAATGGATAGAAACTAACCAAGGAGAAAAGTAACCTAGAACTAAGGAGAAAATTCCTAATAGTGAGAAGCAGTCAATCAATGGAATAGCTTGCCTTCAGAAGTTGGGCTGCTCCATCATTGGAGGCTTTCAAAAAGAGACTGGACAACTATTTGTCTGAAATGGTATAGGGAATCCTGCTTGAGCAGGGGGTTGGACCTCCAAGGTCCTTTCCAACTCTATTATTCTATGTTCTAAGACAGGAGTGTCAAACTCAGGGCCCAGGAGCTGGAGCTGGTCCGTGGGGCCACCCTGGAAACAGTGAAGGACTGGCCCACAGTGCCTCTGCCAGCGAAAAGAGAGCCCCAGACCACTTGACATGGAATGACCCAGAGGAGATCAATTGCTGGCCGGCTTTTTTTTTGCAAGGTATCATAAAAGTGCCTTTTCAATTTTCACAATTAAAACTGCTTGGTTTAAAAAAAAATCATGTCAGTACTGTACAGAATGCACACCCTTTTGCCAATTAATCACTTGGATAGTTCTTGGGGGAGGGATTAAAATCCATCCAATCTAGCTAGTCAGAGGATTGGCTTCCTGAACGGCTGGTCTCAGAATAACACAATAACAAGAGTTGGAAAGGAACCTTGTAGGTCATCTAGTCCAACTCTCCGCCCAAGCAGGAGATCCTAGGGGTGACATGGTAGCAGTGTTCCAATATTTCAGGGGCTGCCACAAAGAAGAGGGAGTCAAGCTATTCTCCAAAGCACCTGAAGGCAGGACAAGAAGCAGTGGGTGGAAACTAATCAAGGAGAGAAGCAACCTAGAACTAAAAAGAAATTTCTTGACAGAACAATTAATCAGTGGAACAACTTGCCTCCAGAGGTTGTGAATGCTCCAACACTGGAAGTTTTTAAGAAAAGATTGGATAACCCTTTGTCTGAAGTGGTGTAGGGTTTCCTGCCTAAGCAGGGGGTTGGCCTAGAACACCTGGGAGGTCCCAACTCAACTCAACTCAACTCAACTCAACTCAACTCAACCTGTTCTGTTCTGTTCTATTCTATTCTATTCTATTCTATTCTATTCTATTCTATTCTATTCTATTCTATTCTATTCTTCTACAATGTACCTTGTAGCATTACCTTCTACAATTAAGTCGGGGTGGGTGTGTAGCTTTTTGTGGGGAGGAAACATGGCTTAGTTAGAATGTTATTTTAATCTATCCCATTTGCTTTGCTTCTTCATCCAATAAGACCACAAAAAGGAGTTCAGTAATCAAGTTGAGCCTGCTCTGGGAATTGTGCTAACAAATGAAACTAGACAGACAGATTAACAGAGTTGGAAGGGACCTTGTAGGTCATTTAGTCTAACTCTCCGCCCAAGCAGGAGACTCTACACCATTTCTGACAGATGGCAGTCCAATCTCTTCGTGAAAGCCTCCCGTCATGAAGCTCCCACAACTTCCGAAGGCAACTTCTGTTCCACTGGTTGATTGTTCTCACTGTCAGGAAATTTCTCCTTATTTCCAGGTTGAATGTCTCCTTGTTCAGTTTCCCTCCATTATTCCTTGTGCTGGCCTTCAGGTGCTTTGGAAAAGAGCTTGACCCCCTTCCCTCTCTGTGGCAGCCCCTCAAACATTGGAACGCTGCTGTCATGCCTCCCCTGGTCTTCCCTAGACCAGCCATCCGCATCCCTCCATCCCCGGTCCTTCAAGCGCCCCTTCTGGGCTCGTCGCCTTTGCTTCCCCCTCACGAGAAAACACCGGAGGAGACATAGAGAGCGAAAAACGGCGCGCCTGCCGCCTCCCGCTCCTGCTTCGCGCCGGACTATCTGCTCCCAGCAGGCGCCGAGAATATTTGCATGTTAATGCAAGGCTGCCAGACGCCCGCAAAGCGCTTGCAGTCGGTCGGTAGCCTCGCCTCGGCGCTCCTCGCCTCTTTATCGCGGCGGCTGTCTGCTTCCAAGGTGATGCATGCCCTCCCGCCCACACTTCATAGCGGAGCTCATAAAACATTCCAAGGCTTCATCTAATAAAAGAGCGAGAACAATATTTGCTGGCCAAATAAATTTGTCTGTCTCGCTTGCTCCATTACATGGAGACTAGGATCTAGCACAGAGGCCTTCAAACTTGGCAGTTGGAAGACTGGTGGACTTCAACTCCCAGAATTCTCCAGCCAGCTATGCTGGCTGGAGAATTCTGGGAGTTGAAGTCCATCAATCTTCCTGCTGCCAAATTTGAAGACCTCTGATCTAACATGAGCCCGCTGGGGCTGAAAGGGAAATAAAAACCCGCAACCCAGCTCCAAGCTACCAAGCTTACTTAGGCTGAAATCCCCAGGAAAGGGCAAGTCTTACATCCTGCCAAAGCCTCCATCTTATCTGTCACTTCCATCCAAATCAAATACTTTTGTCGTCTCCCCGCAGAGAGAGCCAGCAGCCTTACCTGCTCTTCCAGAGGCCTGTGACTCTTCTGCTGCTCTCAGGAGTGCTGCCTTCTTCTTATTGCATGGCCCAGATGGTTTCTTTTCACGGCTGCTGCTGTTGTTGTTGTTGCACAATTACCCGGCTCCCTCCCTCTGTTATATTTGGGTAATGGGTGGTAGCAGCCCCTGTTTGACCTGGCTGGTTTCCTCCTCCAAATTGAAGCAAAACTGAACTCGATTTGGAGCTGGATGGGAGACTACTGGGAAATCCCAGGACTATTGATTGAAATGCTGGGCGGAAAAAAATAGCATTCTTCTATTGTTCGTTAAAAGCAATAACAAACCACTTTTGTGATTCTGTTGAGAAAGCTGCATGTAAATGACTGTGTAATTCCCAGGAGTTCAGACAGAAAACAACAATCTAATCAGGGAACTACCAAGGATAAAAGCACATTCTCCCCAACACTGACAAAGTAAGCCATTGTATGTAAACGGAGAACAAATCCCACTCCCTTCTAACATGGATGTTATTACCTAGTTGGTTAATGAAATGTCTGCAAGAAAACTCCTAAACTGAGAGAGCACCAAGGACTCCATGCTTCAGGCCAGTGGTGGGTTTCAATTTTTTTTACTACGGGTTCTGTGGGTGTGGCTTGGTGGGCATGGCAGGGGAAGGTTACTGCAAAATCCCCATTTCCTCCCCATCTGCTGGGATTCAGGAGGCAGAGAAGAGATGGGGGCGGAGCAGGGCCAGTCAGAATTTTTACTACCGGTTCTCCAAATTACTCAAAATTTCTGCTACCGGTTCTCCAGAACTGGTCAGAACCTGCTGAAACCCACCTCTGGTTCAGGCAGATTTAAGGGAGCCTTAAAGCTATATACTCTTTTGTGAATCCTTTTGTCCCGATGATCACGTATAGACATTTTGGAATATGGCATGGGAGCGCTCACAAAATGGTTGTAATTAGACTGGGTTTATCCAATGACAAAATGGCCTTGGGCTGCAAACATCCAAAGCTTCAATACCTATTCAGTGGAAAACAAAGTGACTTTTACACTGTCCCAATTTTGGAACAACAGAGAGTCAAGATTGGAAAGGATCTTGCAGATAATCTAGTCTTGCCTTTGCTCAGGGATACATCATTCCCAGCAGCTTCTATTTAAACATTTCCAGCAAAGGAAAATACACTTATTTCATGATGCACGATGTCCAATGGTTGAACATCTCTTCTCGTTAGGAGATTATTTCTTGATGTCAAACCAAAATGAGAGATTTCTTAGCTACAAGTTCCTGGAACTGAAATTTAATGCAAAATCTCTGTTGCCCACTGAGTGAGGGTCTTCCCAATTAACAGTATCAAAAACAAAGCATTTGGCAATAACCCAAAAGAAAGAAATCACTAGAAATCAAGCTGCAAATGCTCTTCTTTTGTCTCTACCTCTCTGCTTCCTCATCACCGCCAATAATCTGATTTCTTTATCATCCAGATTTTAAAGAGAGCTGTTAAACTCACCTTACTGGGATAGCTATACCTTAATTCTCTGCTCCCGCTAGGAGATGACTGAATACAGAGCCCAAAGGTCATTCCCATTTCAATTATGTTTTCCAATTTTGCACCAGGCTGTCTTCTAGTGGAATAGCACCGTATATAGGGCACAGCTGTGGCAGCAGCTAAGGGTCTAAGCTGTGATTAAGAGGTCAGCATTTTCTCAATATAAGATAGTCACCCTCTTTCATCCTTCGGTTTTGCAATACCGGCATGCTAATCATGACCTGCTTCTTAGAGTTATACGAAGTCAAAGTATAATGTGGCAATATTCTTGAGCCCGTCAAGCTGATATATAAGTGTTATTAGCAACAAGGTAAAGGTAATGTTTCCTCTGAGTCAAGCTTGACTTCTGTGCTGTTTTTTGGACAGGATATGGAACTGCACCCCAGATTACATTTTATTCTCATCATTACATTATTTACATTTTTTATTCAATGTATATTTTGCATTTGAACTTCAGTGTGCAATCTTTTTGATTTCCTGGGGATTTTTTCATCCATGCTTCAACTAGGCCTATTTCAGTGATTCTCAACTTGTGGTCCGCAGAGCCCTGGGGAAGTGGGGGGGGGGCTGCAATGTCATCACAGAGGGTCTGTGCAGGATTGAAGAAATGTTATGGTTTAAATCTTGAGTTAACTCTTCAGGGTCTGTGTGACCACACAAAGTATTTAAAGGGGGTCCGTGGTGAAGAAAAGGTTAAGAACCACTGCCCTGTTTAGTTTTCAGATCACACAAGGTTAATTTATCTGAAGGCAATGCAAGAAGTAACAAATGGAAACTTATCGAGGAGAGTCCAAAAATGTTTTTTCAAGAGGCAACTGGACTTTCTGGAGTCCAGTTGCCTCTTTATCAAGGAGAGAGCCAACTTGGAATTAAGGAGAAATTTTCTAGTAGTGAGAAAAATTAACCAGTGGAATGTCTTCCCTTCAAAAGTTGTGGGTGCTTTATCACTGGAAACTTTTAAGAAGAGACTAGACAGCCATTTGTCTAAAAAGGATATAGGGCAGTGATGGCTAACCTTTTTGCCATTGCGTGCCAAAAGCGGGGGAGCGCAGGGTGGGGTTTGCACCCATGCGTGCCCACACCCATAATTCTATGCGCCACATCCCCATGCATGTACCTGCGACTCCCCCCGCGCTCCCCCCGCTTTTGGCACACAATGGCACAGTGGACTCTGTAGGCCCATTTTTTGCTCTCCCCAGGCTCCAGAGCTTCTCTAGGACCCTGGGGAGGGTAAAAATGGCCTCCACCTCCGGAGGCCCTCTGGAGGCTGGAAATGGCCCGTTTGTCGACTTCTGGTTGGAAGTTGGCAAACAGGCCGCTTCTGGCCTCCGGAGGGCCTCCGAGGCGGGGAGGCTGTTTTCGTCCTCCCCAGACTCCTAGAGAGGCTCTGGAGCCTGGGGAGAGCAAAAAATGGGCCTTTCGCTCCTACTGGAAGTCAGCAAACAAGCCATTTCTGGCCTCTGGAGAGTCTCTGGAGGGTGGGGAAGTCCGTTTTTGCCCTCCCCAGACTCCTAGAGAGGCTTTGGACCCTGGGGAGAGAAAAACAGGACTTCCCTGCCCCACAAGCCCTCCGGAGGCAGGAAACAGCCTGTTTCCCTACTTCTGGTGGGCCCAGAAGGCCTGAAAATCAGCTGGCCAGCAGGTGCATGCACGCCGGAGCTGAGCTTGCGTGCCCACTAATATGGCTCCACATGCCACCTGTGGCACACGTGCCATAGGTTCGCCATCATGGGTATAGTCTCCTGCTTTAGCAGGGAGTTTGAACTAGAAGACCTCTAAGGTCCCTCCCAACTCTGTTATTCCAATTGTTTAGACTAAATAGCAATAATTAACTTGCTTGAAAAAAGGGTGTGGAAACAATGTTGGATTGGAAGGGGCCATGATCTTTTTTTCTTCTCTTTGTGACCCAAGATATTAAGAAGCTAGTAGGCTCTTCTTTTAGATTCCAGGGTTGGTCTGTTTACTTTGAAAGAGGCTGGGGGTTGGCTTAAAAATGCCCACGGTGAAGAAGAATGAGGGGGGGAAAGGCACCCTAGAAATTGCAGATAGTCCCATTGTTAAAAATACACAATTGTGTCTATAACCTGGTCTTTCCCACAAGGTAGGGTGCTCTCCCTCCCTCAGCAAAACTCCCTGGATCCTGGGAATTTTCTTAACTGCCGTGCTAAGGCACTGTTTCTCAATCTTAGCGACTTTAAGAGGAGTGAACGTCCACTGCCTTCAAAATGGCTGGCTGGGGAATTCTGGGAGTTGAAGTCCACTCCTCTTAAAGTTGCTAAGTTTGTGAAACACTGTGCTAGAGGAAAGGGCAGCTACCAGATATATACTGGTAGGTCTTCTTTCTTTGCCTAGCCCTATCCATTTCCCCACTGTGATTCCCTCTGCCTTAGGAGTTGGTGAGTTATCTTCTCACACTCTTTCATCCAGCCTGGCTGAAAGTTACTTTGCTGTGACTAAAAAATATAGATACACAGTAGAGATTGCCTCATTACCCCCAGCTAGCTGAGAGAATTGGTCAATATATTCCATTAGGGTAGAAGCAGGAAACGGCAAAAAGAAAAAGAAGGACAAAAGCATTTGTGCAGAATATTCCACCATCCTGATTAAGAAATAGATTTTTCTTGCTCTCTTTTTTTGTATTTCTCTGTCAGGGTCTTGTCACACTAAAACAATTATTTCCCCAAATCTCCAGTAAATAAAGCCTTCTCCTCCCACATCCCAACAACTAGATTTTTCCTCATTTAAATGGTGTGTGTATGTATGTGTGTGTGTGTGTGTTAGTCTTATAGTCTAGAAATACATTCCATTTGAAACTTCCCCCCCCCAACCATTAGAATATTTCATTTCCAGATTTGCCTAAAAGCAACTGCTTAGTATTCTAAGGCAAGAAAACAGTAATATAAATTCTAAAATAGGATTTCTGGTTGTTGTTGTTGTTGCCTTTGAATCAGTGTTGATTCTTGGTGACTGCCTGAACAAGTCCCTGCAATTTTCTTGGCAAGATTTCAGAAGTGTTTTGCCATGGCCTTCTTCTTAGGACTGAGAAGGAGTAACTGGGGTGAGGGGTGACATGATAGCAGTGTTCCAACATTTGAGGGGCTGCCACAAAGAAGAAAGGGTCAACCTATTCTTCAAAGCACTCAACGGCAAGACAAAAAACAACGGATGGAAACTAATCAAGGAGAGAAGCAACTTAGAACTAAGGAGAAATTTCCTAATAGTGAGAATAACTAACATGTGGAATGGCTTGCCTTCAAAAGTTGCGGTTGCTCGATCATTGGAGGCTTTTAAGAAGAGCCTGGACAGCTACTTGTCTGGAATGGTATAAGGCAGTGGTTCTCAACTTTTATAGTGCTGCGACCCCTTTAATACAATTCCCCACAATGTGGCGACCCCTTTAATACAATTCCCCATGATGTGGCGACCCCCTTTAATACAATTCCCCACGATGTGGCGACCTCAACCATAAAATTATTTTCGTTTTGAATTTATCGCGCCTGAAGCCGTATTGGCTAGCGATCTGAACTGCTTGCGATTGCCTTGAGGACGGATACATTAAAGCGGAGACTTCTCCCCTATTAAGTTTATAGCACCTGAAGCCAGATTAGGCTAGCGATTGGGAGTGATTGCAGCTGGCTTGAGAGGGAGACATCAGAGCAAAGATTTCTCTCTTTTTTAATTCATCGCACCTGAAGCTGAACTCGGCTAGCGATTTGAAGAGCCTGCAGCTGGCTTGTGGAGTCAACCATTGGAACACGATTCTTCGACTCGCAAGTATACTTTACGATGGTCTTAGGCGACCCCTGGCAAATTGTCATTCGACCCCCAACGGGGTCCCGACCCACAGGTTGAGAACCGCTGGTATAAGGTCTCCTGCTTGAGCAGGAGGTTGGATTAGAAGACCTCCAAGATCCCTTCCAACTCTGTTATTCTGTTAAATCATGAACCAATGCTGTTTACATGTTTTATTTTGAATGAGAACTGGATTCGATCCAACTACCTAGAATAACAGGAACTGATATTATTAGATACCTGGTCCAAGGTTACCTACCCAGCTCCTTGTCTAAGTCAGGCTACAACTTTCAGTCTCCTGGGTTTCTAGGCTGATGCCTTAGCAAAAAAACCTCCAACCCTTTAGTTCAGCTGCCTGAAATAAAACAAATGCTTTACTGAAACCATCTACCGATTTGCAGTTTCCTGATGCCCCTAAACCAGGGGTGAAATCCAGCAGGTTCTAACAGGTTCTGGAGAACCAGTAGCGGAAATTTTGAGTAGTTCAGAAAACCGGCAAATACCACCTCTGGCTGGCTCCAGAGTGGGGTGGGAATGGAGATTTTGCAATATCTTTCCCCAAGGAGTGGGGAGGGAATGGGGATTTTGCAGTATCCTTCCCCTGGAGTGGGGTGGGAATGGAGATTTTGCAATATCCTTCCCCCAGGAGTGGGGAGGGAATGGGGATTTTGCAGTATCCTTCCCCTGGAGTGGGGTGGGAATGGAGATTTTGCAATATCTTTCCCCCAGGAGTGGGGAGGGAATGGGGATTTTGCAGTATCCTTCCCCTGGAGTGGGATGGGAATGGAGATTTTGCAATATCCTTCCCCCAGGAGTGGGGAGGGAATGGGGATTTTGCAGTATCCTTCCCCTGGAGTGGGATGGGAATGGAGATTTTTCAATATCCTTCCCCCAGGAGTGGGGAGGGAATGGGGATTTTGCAGTATCCTTCCCCTGGAGTGGGATGGGAATGGAGATTTTTCAATATCCTTCCCCCAGGAGTGGGGAGGGAATGGGGATTTTGCAGTATCCTTTCCCTGGAGTGGGGTGAAAATGGAGATTTTGCAATATCCTTCCCCTGCCATGCCCGCCAAGCCACAGCACGCCCAACAAGCCACACCCATAGAATCGGTAGTAAAAAAAAATCGGATTTCACCACTGCCCTAAACATTTGCAATCTGACCCAGTGACCAAGACAATTGCTTCCCACTGATGCAATTATGCATGGTCTATTTATTGCTAAAAATTTTCACTGAGTCAACTTCCCGCCACACCTATGTCTAAACATATTTCCATACCCTTAGCTTCTGGAAATGATGGAACGAATTAGTGCAGTAAGAATCTTTTTGTGTGTTGGCTTGCAGGTCTTCTTTTTTCATCCTCAAACCCACTACGTGCACACCAATCTTGACACTACTTGGCATATAACCAGAGTATGGATATTTTTCTTGGAAACTTTTTCCTAAGGGCAAATGTGACAGAAGAACCCAGCAAACTACAAAATATGTCATAGGCTTCTCTCTGAGGAATTTTCTCAACTGGATTAAAAGGGATTCAAACCAAATAGGCCAGCTTGTGGTAACATCTTGCCAGCATTGGCTAAGTTAAAACAAATTGGCAGGTCTGGACCTGGTTAATACTTGGGTGGGAGAGGACTAAGAAATTCCAGATGTAGATTTTATTAGATAATCGAAATACATTCCAGAAGAAAGTACTAGTGATCTATTTCTATACTTTGTCAAGACTGATTGGAAGAAGATTACAATTGAAATTCTATAAACATGCCTAGTCCTGATAGCACTTAGCACTAGCACTTAGACTTATATACCGCTTTACAGTGCTTTACAGCCCTCTCTAAGCGGTTTACAGAGTCAGCATATTGCCCCCCCCCAATTTTTTTTAATACAAGTTTTTATTGGTTTTTAAATTTCCTCCCCTCCACACAGACACAATTTATGAACAGAGTATTGACATTCTCTTATACAATTCAAAATATTCAAATATATTTTTCTTTATATTAGTTACAATTTTTGCCAAAATATTCTTTTGTCCATAGTTTTTTATTCCTTTCCTAATATGTCCTTGCTCATTTTATTAAATCACACCTTTTTTCCCCCTTCGTTTTCTAATTTCTCCATTTTTATTCATATTCATTCCCTTTCATTCCTTTTTTTTAACTATTTCAATTTTTATTCTTTGAATATTTTTGGGGTTGTCTTTCCTCCATTTCCTTTTCACAGCAATCTTTTCTTCTCCTTACACTCCTTTCCCTCCCTCCTTTCTTTGTAACTACTTTCTTCTCCTCTCCTCTCCTACTTTTTCTCTACTTCCCTTTCCCTTCTCCTCCACCTCTCCTACACTTATTTCCCTTACCTTTCCTCCTCTCCTCTTCCCTTTCTTCTTTCTCTCTCCCTCTTTCTCCCTTCCATCTCTCTCCTTCTTCTTATCTCTCTCCATTGCCGTATCTATTTTCGATATCTCTAATGTCCAGACATCCCCAATTCTCTTATTTATTACACATATTTTTCAAACCTCCTCTCCTATATTTTAAACCTAACATTGTCTTCATCTTCATTTCTATTCAAAATTCAATACTTATTATTTTCTTCCAACAAGCCCCCAACAATTTTACCGACGTCGGCAGGATGGAAGGCTGAGTCAACCTTGAGCTGGTGAGACCCGAACTGCCAATCTGCTGGCAGCCAGTAATCAGCAAAAGTAGCCTGCAATACTGCATTATAACCACTGGGACACCGTAGCTCTAATAGCGCTGAGAGGCGGTTGCTCTCAGCGCTGACTTTGACCCGCATACTCACCTTGTTCTTCCTTGAGGCTATGTTTGGCAAATAAAGCTTTGCAACCATTCCCCGGCTGCTAGTTTTGATTGGAACCGCATGGACCTGGAGGAGACAGGCTGAGAGCTACAGTCATTCCCGCTACTACTAACCATCTGGGCCTAAACAGAAATTTTTGCCTGACACTTCTTCACGCACCTACAGGTAGTCCTTGACTTATGACCACAATTGAGCTCAACATTTCTGTTGCTGACTGAGACATTTGTTAAGTGAGTTTTGCCACATTTTATGACTTTTTAAGTGAATCACTGCAATTATTAAGTTAGTAACACAGTTGTTGAGTGAATCTGGCTTCCCTATTGACTTTGCTCGTCAGAATGTTGCAAAAGATGAACACGTGACCCTCGGACACTGCAGCCATCATAAATATGAGCCAGTGGCCAAGCTTCTGAATCAGAGATGATATTCAGCAGGTTCTGACCAGTTCTGGAGAACCGGTAGTGGAAATTCTGAATAGTTCGGAGAACCAGTAAATACCACCTCTGACTGGCCCTACCCCCATCTATTCTCTGCCTCCTGAGTCCCAGCTGATTAGGAGGAAATGGGGATTTTGCAGTAACCTTCCCCTGCCATGCCCATCAAGCCATGCCATCACCCACCAAGCCATGCTACGCCCACCAAGCCATGCCACACCCACCAAGGCACACCACAGAACTGTTAGTACAAAATTTTGAATCCCACCACTGGTCTGAATTTTGATCACATCTCTCTTTTTTTGGTGCTGTTGTAACTTCAAAAGGTCACTAAATGAACTGTTGAAAGTTGAGGACTACTTTTACTTGTACATAAATAAAACCCCTTTGCGAGATTAAGTCAATCTAACCTTTGCGAGATTAAGAAAAAGCCAGATTCTGATCTGTGCTTCCTTTCGCATTGTCCTTACAACAAATGTTGATAGTAGTTTTTTTTAATAATAAGGCAAGTAGCAAAAAGAGATTGGAAGGAGGAGAAAGTAGATTCTGCAGAGGATGTTATTTCCCACAAGACACTTCCAAATACTTCCTCGTTGGACTTCTTGTCAGCTCAGTCATTAGCCATTGATTAGTGCTTTTGGAAACTTGCTTGTCCGTGACATCATGGCCTCAGAGCTGGCTTCAATAGCTGTATTGGTTAAATCACTGCCCCCTAATAAGTTTAGGGGAGGAGAGGAAGATTTGCTGAATGGAAGGCTATTAATCGGATGCGGTGGATCTGTTGGCAGAGGGAAAGAAAGCACTGTGGTGTTTCCTCCCTTATTTCAAGCAATGCTCAGCAGGATGGTATAGCAACAGGAGATGCTCCTGCGAAGACAGGGACACAAATAAATCAACCTATGTAATATATTCCACATAGTGATGTTATTAAAGTCTGTATTCTGTAGAGTAGAACTCAGCAGGCTCACCTGACATCGGAAATACATCTTACAACCCTGGAGATTCTTTCCCATGCTTATCCTGGGATTAAAATACTCTCTATGCACTAAGCTTTGTCATATGTAATTTTCTTTTCTTTTCTTTTTAAAAAAATAACAATAGCAATGCAATGTTTTCTCTGACTCAGATGTCACAATGGGAGAGAGAAGTTAAAATCTGTGATACTGTCCAAGGTCCTGAACTCTCCAAATGTGCCTTAGTGCCTTTACTTTGTTTTCTTCTATTTGAGCTATTGCTTTTGTTCATCACTACATCTTGATGGAATCCCTGATGGAACAGGAGATTAGCATTTACCTGTTCCCACAGTCACCACTGCTATTTCTGGCAGAAGCCTACAATTCTTGAAAATGAATTTTGCTGTAAGCCAGAGTGAAGTACAGCTCAAGTGACACAACCTGTTCTTCATGTCATTGTGTAGTACATTTCTGGGCCAGCAAGGAAAATGGTTCCAAACCTAGAGCTACAGTTCCATATCCTGAAAGGTTGTTCTCTATAATCATATAAACACATATCTGAAAATATATAGAATGCTGAAATATCAGAAGGTGGACAGGAATAAAACTCCTGAATACAATTTCCTGAAAAGAAGACGCCATTAGGATAAGTTGCTGAAGCTAACTTGCCATGGCCATCTCACCACAGCCAAGTCACTGTGGCCAACTCATCACAGCCATCTGACTGCAGCCAACACAGCATGGCCATCCCATCTCGCCGTGGCCAACGTGTCGTGGCATGTTGCCATAGCCAATTATCCATGAGACAATTCACCATGCAATAACCTACGTGGGATAACTCAATACAATAAGTGTTATCTGCCACTGTTTCTTCTGCATTATTTCCATTTTTGTCAATGGAAAAAAAAGAAAGAAACTGTGGTGGATAATAAAGATTGCATTGAATTATTCCATGGTGAGTTGACTGGTGAGGTGGCCATGATGAGATGGCCATGGTGAGATGGCCATGGCAAGTTATCCCATTCTGGCCATGTAGGCCTTGTGAAAACAGCACAGCCTTTTTCAATCCTTTGAGCCTGGAGGAATCTTTGAAATATTTTTCAGGCCTTGAGGATCCCCTGCATATTCTTAAACTACAAATAGAGAAAAAAACATTTTCCTGGCTGCCTCCTTCCCCTCCCCATCATCTTTGTGGGTGACTTTTGCTGCTACTGGTGCCCTAGCCGGTCCTGCCACAGATCTCCTCCACCGACTCTGAGACCAAACCTTCCTTCCTGGATCACTGTCCTTGCAGAAAGGCAGGAATGTGCTTGCTGCCACTGGTGCCCCAGCCAAGCCCTAGTTCTCCTGTGCCCATCATGAGATGGAGCTGCGTGGGCCATGGTATCTGCAGAAAGGTTTGGCATGCACTGGTAAGGACTTTGGCATGAAGGCCCCAAAGGTGTCTATCCCTCATGCATACTATCTCACAACCTGCTCCTCCTCCCTCCTCTCCTCCTCTCACTGAGATCTCAACTCACCTCACTCCTTGAGTTGTGCTTTGGTCAACTCCCCATTTTCAGTTGTGTGCATAATCTCTACCCCTGCGCAGGGTTCATCCATGCTTCAGCAGGCCAATGTTGAGGTTGGAAGGTTTTTCTTTCGACTCTGCTTTGAAAAAAATAACTCATTGATCTACCCATAGGCGGCCGGCTGACCTATTTCTATTCCCAATGGGACTCTACCACTACCGACTGCTGGGTCCGAGACACTATACGGTAGGGTCTGGCCTTAGAATTTCTCTCTACCCCTCCGAAGGTTTTCGTGAGATCCCACATAATTTCCAGTGACCTCTCAGGGAAATTTAAGGTTCCAAAGAACCCTGGTTGAGAAACCCTGGAATAATAGAACAATGCAGAATAAATGGAACCAATGTAATAGAATGGTTAAGGTGCTGAACCAGGATACTAAGTTCTAAATTCAGATTCAACTATGCGCCAACTGTGGCACTGACTGGTGATTTCAGTGCAGTTGCTGTCTCTCAACTCATCCTACCCTGCAGAGTTATTGTGAGGGTAAAGCAAGGAGAACCCTGCATGGTTTTACCCTGATCTTTTGGCATAGATGGTATGTCATAATAATAGTGCCTATGGACTTGTTGAGGTGGCTTCATTGCTGTTAATATCTGTCATTGTCTCCTTGCCTTTCTAATTGAAATATTAATTTTAACATTATTTTTATTTTTATTTTTTTCTTGTTCACTGCTCAGGGCCACATTTTGTGAGATGGGCAGCTATATCAGTATAAATAAATAGATATTCATACTTATGGAAAGTTGTATAAATCATTACATTGTACTTTGCACAACTTTTCATGGATAGATTGATCTTGGCTAGGAAATTCCATTTCCATACATGAAAACATTATTTTAGAATGAGGAGGATGAGGGGGAGAAGGTAATTTTATTCAAAAGTAGAATAGTAGCCATAAATAAATCAAAATAAAATAGATTTCAAAAGCTTAACCATATACAAGGTTGAACTCCTATCTATCTATCTATCTATCTATCTATCTATCTATCTATCTATCTATCTATCTATCTATCTATCTATCTAAAGATATAAGGATATATAAAATATAAGAAAACAGAAAACAAATTAAAAGGAAAGACATGGGAGAAAAGTGCAAGAAATAAAAAGAAAGATAGGAAAAGAGAAAAGAAAAGAAATAATTTCCAACTTTCTTTGATACAAATATGCAGATAGAGCAATTAATGAGTGGAACGGCTTGCCTCCAGAAGTTGTGACTGCTCCAACACTGGAAGTTTTTAAGAAGAGATTGAACAACCATTTATCTGAAATGATATAAGGTTGGAATAGAAGACCTCCAAGGACCCTTCCAATTCTGTTATTCTTTATTCTATATATTAAAAAAAATCAATCTTTTGCTTTAAATTTTAACAGTACACAATATTTCTATAATCATGAACAGTTCTAATCATCAAATCTCAAAATTAAAATTTCATTTCTTTCACTTTCAAGCAAAAGGTCAAAGACATAGCTAGTTAAAGCATTTTCTTTAATCAAAGTAGATGGTTTTGCCATCTCAGCCAGTTCCTTTACTTATTAACTTCACCATCCATTCATCCTTTGTGGGAA
The DNA here is from genome assembly GCF_028640845.1 of Ahaetulla prasina. Taxonomy (NCBI): domain Eukaryota; kingdom Metazoa; phylum Chordata; class Lepidosauria; order Squamata; family Colubridae; genus Ahaetulla; species Ahaetulla prasina. Next base: position 25,750,379 of record NC_080539.1, on the reverse strand, counting down.
TCTGCAGCTCTTTCCATCTCTGTGCATAGAAAAGTCTTGCTTCTGTTATCATCTTTTTTTCCTCCAGCTGCTTATCCATCAAGCCTAGAAGAAAAACGTCTGGTTTTAATTGTATGTGAAAATGTAAAAGCAAAAAAACGCTAATGTGAGTTCAACCTAGGATGTGGAGGAATCCTCAGGAAAAAAAAAGTGTTCTTTATAAAGGCTGCTTCCCTGAATCCTGATGTTTGAACTTGGACTGTTTGAATAATATCATTGAATGGGGTGGGTGTGTAAGATATATATTTGCAAAGCAGCAATGGCAGGGTTCATCCCTTGTTTGAAATAACACCCACTGTGCATTGATATATCCAGTGCTAAAGCTTAAACATCAAACAGTGACTGCTGCAAATCAATAGGTTGCTAATTAATGCCAGGAAATAGCTCTTTGCAGGAGGAATTTCTAGCAAAACAGGAGGGTATTAAAGAATTTGGTATGTGCAGTGACAACTTTCCTCTTTTGAAATAGTAATTTTGTTAAAAAATACATTTTAAAAAGATAAAAATTAATACAAACTAAAAAAAAGAAAAGAAAGCGCAGAAAAGAAAAATAGAGGAAAAAGAAAAGAAAAAATAAATTGCCCACTTCGGAGAACCAGCTAATCCCACTTCTAGCTGGCCCCTCTCCTCCCAGGACTCCTCTTGCACACCCCATTTTGGCTTTCAGGTTGGTGCAGGAGATCTTCCAGGCCCAAAACAGGGCGCAGGTGGCATCATGCATCCCCCACGCCCCATTTTGGCTTCCGGGGTGGTGCAGGAGGACTTCCAGGCCCAAAATCGGGCACGGGGGGTGGGGCATCGCACGCACCCCCTACACCCCGATTGGCTTCCAGAGTGGTGTAGGAGGCACCCTTGCTCTAGGGTGTTGGGAATGGGGATTTTGCATTATCATTACTGTGGGGTGAGTTGGGAATGGGGATTTTGCATTATCATAAGTAAATAGGAACCAGTAAAAGGGGAATGGAAAAACCCTTATCTGTAGATTGCATTTTTCAGTCTTGGCAGGTTTAAGATGGGTGAACTTCATGCTGCCTGGGGAATTCTGTGAATTGAAGTCCATGCATCTTAAAGTTGCCAAAGTTGAGAAGCATGGGTCTACACTAGAACTTAGTGTTTTCTATTCCTGTTTTATTTAGAGTTTGGTGCAATTAAATAAGTCAGTTGTGGTTTCGTTAACAAATAGTGATTAAAGCGATATGAACCATTACTGGACTTTTTGTGAGAAACTGAAATTAAAACTTGATCTGGGCTTTGATGATTAAATAAGGGATTATGGAAATAAAGTAGACAAATGTTAATCTTAGAGTAAGAGTTTGATATATATTATTTTTACTTGTAACTGTACCAAGGAAAGTTGGAAGTCATTCTTTTTCAGTTTTCCTTCTTTTCCTCTTTCTTTCTTACACTTTCACTCTTTTTCTTTCCTGAGACTTTTCTTTTTTCAAATCTGTTTTTTATTTGTTTATCCCCGAGCTTTGTATTTTTTTGATGTATGAAGGATCAAATACTCAGCCATTATAATTCTACATTCCTTATTTAGAGAAATCATATCAAAATTTGGAATGAAATCCATTGGGAGCCATCTCATATAATGCAGGCTAGAATTCCTCTAACCAAAAAAGTGTTTATCGACCGAAGAGAACAATTGTAGCTCAGGGCTGAATTGTGGGTTCCTTGGTGCTCTTTGAGCTTGATGGTTTTCTTGCAGATGTTTCATTACCAAACTAAGTAACATCATCAGTACTAGAAGGGAGTGGAATTTGCTCTTATTCTCATATACTAGCGGCTTACCCCATCAGTGTTGATCAGTTGCTTGGTGCCGGGTCTCTACAGCCTCAGGCAGAGAAGGGCTATTCTGCACCCCTCCCTCAAATGTTCTTTAAAATACAGAGTTTCCCAGCATTCCTTTAGGAACCTCCAACATGCAAACTGTAGGAACCTCCAACATGCAAACTCCAACATGCAAACCTCCAACATGCAAACTAAAATGAATCCTCTTTACCTTGAGCTTCAAAATTTGCTGTTTGCTGGGGAGGTGAGTACCTAAAAGTCAGTCTACATTTAGTGTACATCTGACGTCAGGGAATATTTCTTCATAATCAACCAAAAGTGTATTTTCTATGCAGCTCATACCCCTTGCTCACTGGGTCTGGATGTCACAAAACAAAGCCCACATTTTGTAATTAACCCCCGTGCCCTGTTTTGGCTGGCAGAGTGCTGCAGGAGGCTGAGTGCTGTCATGCCCCCTGGCCACGCCCACCCTGGCCATGCCTACCCAGCCACACCCACCCAGCTGGTCATTAGGACAGAGAACCGGTTGTTAAATTATTTGAATCCCACCACTGAGTAAAAATATAGTGTAAACAGTTTTGATAACTTTTAAAATAAAACAAAAGATTTTTTCTCTTCCCATATTCTATCTCTTATCTAGAAAAAAAACCTTAAAGTCTCATCTTTTCACCAAAATTCCAGTAAGGGTTACCAGAAATAGCCTATCTATTTTTTGATCAAATAAACCAACTTTATATTCCTTTCTTTTATTTTTTAACAATCTTGATCTTTAGTCATTTCAAATAATGTTCTAAAATTTGATTTCCTTTCATTTTTTTCTTTGTTCCTTCTCACAAATTCTTCAAAGCTTTTACAAGACTCTTTTGTAAATCAAATGAAGAAAAATTATCCAGGTCGCTCTCTTAGTTTGTTATTTGTACATCCCTTTTAATTATTAAAACATCAGTTTCTTTAATATGTCCAGTGCAGCATCTTTTTCCATATCATTCTTGTAGTGCACTATGTTAAAAATCTACCTTCAGATAAGTCTTGATCTTGTTAGATAAAACTTATTCCTTTTTCGTAACATCTTTTAAACACACATTATCTATAGAAGCAGAAACTCCTAAAATTAACTTCTGGGTTCATTATTCAAATATATCCTTCAGTATGTCTACTGTTCATATATTTTGCTTGATTCTGTATTTGTAAGTTGAGTTTATGTATTTTTCTCCTTTAATTATAATCTTTAGTTCCTTCTTGTTCCCTTTAGGGTCCAACCTCCAGAGTCTCATCCTATCAGGGTTTTAAAAAAAAAAGAGAATTCAAAATAAAACCACTTTCCCATGGAAAGAGTTTTTACACTTAATTTAAAAATCTTATTTCCAATCCTCCTTAGTTCATTTGTAGCTTTCCAAAATCAAAGTTCTAATCACCTTTTTTGCTTTTTATACCAGAGCCTTTTTAAACCCTTTAAACTTGTATTTAAAACTCATTTCTCTAAGGACTGAAGGAATGTCACCTGGTATTGTAAAACATGTCTGCCTAAAGCTTCCTAATAGCTGAAAAGCAGTTAGCAAGCAATTTCCAAAAATTAATAGGAATGAAAGTATGTGAACCAGTGTCCTTTTTCAAGGCACCAAACATAGTTTGAACAAAATGGTTATTCCCTCATCACCCAGAGCTCTAGATCCACCAGAGCAGGGGTCTCCAACCTTGGCAACTTTAAGACTTGTGGACTTCAACTCCCAGAACTCTGGGAGTTGAAGTCCACAAGTCTTAAAATTGCCCAAGGTTGGAGACCCTGCACCAGAGGCTGCCGTCTTACAGTTTCCTTGCAAGGAGCTACTATCTGGAGCAATTGTGGCTGATCTCAAGATCTCTCTTTATCCAGAAAGGGATTACAAACAGCCTTTCTACTTTCTGGCTCTTCCATTCCACTTGATCATTGGCTCCACTTTTCATGGAGCATCTTCAATGCACCATTCCTTCCCTGGAGCTTTAAAATAGCATCTTTTCCCAAGAAACAATTCAGAGGAAACTCTTCAAAGACAAGTTGGTGCTGGCTGGCTAAGAGAAATGAGCATACAAAAGTTGTGAAGATTATTGAGCCAGATGGCCAATCTGAGCAAGAATTCATCACACCTTGGGTATATTCTGATTTGTCTATTTGCAATGTGCTTGGGGTGAGATTTTCCCGGGAAAAAAGAAAATACCCCAAAGCTTCAACTGGTATAGAATAAGACCGCTAAGCTTCTAATGGCTGCATGATATCAGGCTCATGGAAGCTTTACGTTGTAAAATCCACACTGGTTACAAAGGGCTTTCTAGGCACAATATAAGATGCTGGTTTTAATTCTTAAAACCAAAATAGCTTAGGATCTGGTTTTCTGTGAATTTGTGTCTCCTTTTATAACTCTGTATGGATATCAGAATCTGCAGGAAAGGTACTCCTGAAGATGGCTTTCCAAGCGGCTTTATGAGGATATTTTATAACAACTTCTGAGTCTTTCCCACACTAGAATAGAATAGAATAGAATAGAATAGAATTTTATTGGCCAAGTGTGATTGGACACACAAGGAATTTGTCTTGGTGCATATGCTCTCAGTGTACATAAAAGAAAAGATACGTTCATCAAGGTACAACATTTACAACACAATTGATGATCAATATATCAATATAAATCATAAGGATTGCCAGCAACAAGTTATAGTCATACAGTCATAAGTGGAAAGAGATTGGTGATGGGAACTATGAAACGATTAATAGTAGTGCAGATTCAGTAAATAGGAGTATGTATTCCCCCTAAATTTGTGTTTGGCTCTCAATTTCTCAACCCAAAGAAAAGCACTGAATACAATTACAAATAAATGTAATCCTGGCCCTGGGAAGGGACTAATAAACTGTTAAGCGGGGTTGGGGTTGGGGGAAAGACTATTCTATCCCAGGAAAAAAGTAGATAAAACCCCAAGTAGCCACAATGGCTTTCAGAGAGTGTCAAGAGTGTTTACAGCGTGACTACTATTTTGAGACAAACCAGGAGCATGAAACAGGACACAGAGGGTTGTCTTACAAACAGAGCATAGCATAGCATAGCATAGCATAGCATAGCATAGCATAGCATAGCATAGCATAGCATAGCATAGCATAGCATTTTTTATTGGCCAAGTGTGATTGGACACACAAGGAATTTGTCTTGGTGCATATGCTCTCAGCATACATCAAGAATCATAAGGTACAACACTTAATGATAGTCATAGGGTATAAATAAGCAATCAGGAAACAATCAATATTAATATAAATCGTAAGAATACAAGGAACAAAGTTACAGTCATAGAGTCATAAGTGGGAGGAGATGGGTGATGGGAATGATAAGATTAATAGTAGTGCAGTGGTTTATATACAAGACTTCTATATACATACATGCACACACGTGGTAGACACATACCAGGCAAGTAGTCAATCTTCAACTCTACACAGAGAACTACAATGCAGATAGAACATAACGAGGAGAGTGATACGCGAGGAGAAAGAGATACGCCCTCTCATGGCCTTCCTTATATAGATAGCTTCTTAAAACAGCAATAACCCTGCTGACCAATGGTGAAATGTAAAATTTGTTACTACTGGTTCTGTGGGCGTGGCTTGGTGTCGGGGGGGGGGTGTAATGTGACTGGGTGGGCATGGCCAACTTTTTTTTTTAACTTTTAAAAGCATTTTAGGCTCTGGCAATCCCAGCTGAGTTGCCTGATCGTCAGAGGCTTTTCTTTTCTTTTAAAAGCATTTTTTTTGCCTTTGAAAGAAAAGAAAAGCCTCTGACAATCAGGCAATTTAGCTGGGATTGTCAGAGGAGCCTTTTAAAAGCATTTTTTCTACAACCTCTTTGGCCGAAAAGGTTGTAAAAAATGCTTTTAAAAGCCTCTGACGATCAGGCAACTAAACTGGGATCACCAGAGCTTTTTAAAATCATTTTTTTAACAACCTCTTCGGCTGAAGAGGTTGCAGAAAAAATGCTTTTAAAAGGCTCTAAAGATCCCAGCTGAGCTGCGTGATCGGCTGAAGAAAAAATGTTTTTAAAAATAAAAAAAATGCTCTGATGATCGCGCAGCTCAGCTGGGCATGGGGGGGGAGGGCAGGGATTTTTGCTACCACCTGCCATCATCGCTACCAGATCGGGCGATCTGGTCTGAACCGGGAGCATTTCACCCCTGCTGCTGACTTATCCTGGTCCACAGCCTTACAGCAGCTGGTCAGCTTTAAATCTTCATTTCCTTGACAGAAAGTCTTTCCATTTCCATTCCCCCCTCCCACTATCCTATCAGAACCTATTGTTCCCGCTCACACAAACTAATCTCAACTGTCAATAACTATCCTTCCATCTCCCACAGCATCCAATACAACTGATGAAGATTCCAGGATAGGAAACGAAATGTTTTGTTTTTCCTCAAAAAAAAAAAAAAATCAGTCCAGTTGCCTTTTCAGAATAAAAGCTACTTTTGATTCAGTTATGATCTGGATAACTGAGAATCTTCATAGACATTTAGAGATGAGAAAGAAGTTCAAGCCTTCCTTGATTTGATATGATATATGATTAGCACATTAGCAACTCTGGCAGGTTTTCAGGATTCTACTCTACCATTAAAAAGAGTGTTCCAGAATTCTCTGCTGCTTCAGTTCTTTGGCCTTGCCTACCTCAAAAGGGTCACCTGACAGATTAACTCCCATTTGAAGGCAGCAAGCAATTATTTGAGGCAGCAGGAAGAAAAATCTGATGCCACAAAGAGAGTATCTGACTGATGTACAGGTGAGGCTAGAAAGGAAACAGGTCTGGTGTAATAGTGAAGGTGTTGGAATAGGAGGAAGGAACCTCAAATACAAGCCCAGCCACAGAATTTTATTGAAGTTATCTTTCTCTCACATCTCAAACCTACTTGCACAGTGGTGGGATTCAAAAATTTTTACTACCAGTTCTGTGAGCAGGTGGTTGTGGCATGGCTTGGTAGGCATGGCTTGGTGGGCGTGGCAGGGGAAGGATACTGCAAAATCTCCATTTCCATCCCACTCCAGGGGAAGGATACTGTAAAATCTCCATTCCCTCCCCACCCCACTAACCTGCTTTCCAGCTCCATTCTCCTGTGCAGGGCAACAAAAGAAGACCCAGCCGATAAGCTGGGACTTGGGAGGCAGCCGATAGATGGGGCCAGTCAGAGGTGGTATTTGCCAGTTCTCCGAACTACTCAAAATTTCTTCTACCGGCTAACTGGCTGAATACCACCTCTGTACTTGCAATGCTGTTATAGTAGGGAAAGCAGGGATACTATGTACATTGCTTATATTCCTTGAGGAAAAACTGGATATAAATCTAAAGTGGGATGCATTGGCTCAGTGGTTAAAAATGCTGAGCTTGTCAGCTGGGAAGCTGAGAGCCTGGGTTCGAACCTGAGTGCCGCGTGACAGGATGAGCTCCCATTCTTGCCCCAGCTCCTGTGAACCTAGCAGTTCAAAAGCATGCAAATGCAAGTACCATTTTGGTGGGAAGATAACAATGTTCTCTGCACCTTGGTGGATAGTCATGCTGGCCACATGACCCCGGAAAATGTCTCCAGACAACGCTGGATCCCTCAGCTAAAAAATGGAGGTGAGCAACTCCCCTTAGAGTCAGGCATAAATGGATAGGGGAAATCTTTACCTTTACTATTTGTTTACTGCTGGAAATTGTGTTGCTTTCTGGCAGTTTACTAACAATGAAAAAAATAGGAGTGTTAGCATGAGTGCAATGTATCCATGTACTGCGCAAATGCTCATTGGAACAGCTCAGATGCTAGCAGCTTCCAGAAGGACAACTGCAAGAACACTTTTCCAATTGCCAAAGGGATGCAATTCTACATTATGAGGGCTGCAACTGACAATTACCAATTGTGAGCCCTGGCTTCCTCCATCTAATAGGATTGGAGAGGGCCACTAAGGGTATTGGTAGCATGTATGGTAGCAAAGGGTTAAGTGGGCTACTTTTCTATAGAGAAGATGGTTCTGTGGGTATCTTGCTGTTGAATCATCTAGAGCCATGTAAAACTAGTGTCTTGAAATCTCTTGTAGCTGATGCAGTGACCCTAAGATCGGGGTTCAATGCTCATGACATCTTTGATTCACCAATATAACATAACAACAGAGTTGGAAGGGACCTTGGAGGCCTTCTAGTCCAACCCCCTGCCCAGGCAGGAAACCCTACACTATCTCAGTAAGGTGGTTATCCAACATTTTCTTAAAAATTTCCAGTGTTGGAGCATTCACAACTTCTGCAGGTAAGTCGTTCCACTTATTAATTGTTCTAAATTTCTCCTTAGTTCTAAGTTGCTTCTTTCTTTGATCAGTTTCCACCCATTGCTTCTTGTTCTACCCTCAGGTGCTTTGGAGAACAGCCCGACTCCCTCTTCTTTGTGGCAACCCCTGAGATATTGGAACACAGCTATCATGTCTCCCCTAGTCCTTCTTTTCATTAAACTAGACATACCCAGTTCCTGCAATCGTTCTTCATATGTTTTAGCCTCCAGTCCCCTAATCATCTTTGTTGCTCTTCTCTGCACTCTTTCTAGAGTCTCAACATCTTTTTTACATCGTGGCGACCAAAACTGGGTGCAATATTCCAAGTGTGGCCTTACCAAGGCATTATAAAGTGGTACTAACACTTCACGTGATCTTGATTCTATCCCTCTGTTTATGCAGCCCAGAACTGTGTTGGCTTTTTTAACAGCTGCTGCACACTGCTGGCTCATATCTAAATGGTTATCCACTAGGACTCCAAGATCCTTCTCACAGGTACTACTATTGAGCAAGGTACCACATATACGGTACCTGTGCATTTTGGTTTTTTTGCCTAAATGTAGAACCTTACTTTTTTCACTGTTGAATTTCATTTTGTTAGATAGCGCCCAATGTTCAAGTCTGTCAAGATCTTTCTGTAATTTGAGCCTATCTTCTGGAGTGTTGGCTATTCCTGCCAGCTTGGTGTCATCTGCAAATTTGATGAGTTCGCCATCTATCCCCTCGTCCAAGTCATTGATGAAGATGTTGAAGAGTACTGGGCCTAAAACAGAGCCTTGGGGTACTCCGCTGCATACTTCCCTCCATGTGGATGTAGTTCCATTGAGGACTACACGTTGAGTGCGGTTGGTCAGCCAGTTACGAATCCATCTGGTGGTGGTGCTGTCTAACCCACATTTTTCTACTTTATCTAGTAGTAGGTTATGGTCTACTTTATCAAATGCTTTACTGAAGTCCAAGTAAATTATATCGACAGCATTCCTCTGGTCTACTAATTTTGTCATTTTGTCAAAGAATGCGATAAGATTAGTCTGGCATGATCTGTTTTTGACAAATATATATATATCCAGCAGGACATTGCATTTTGCACTAACTGCAATTTTGGATTGATCTGTAAAGGCAGACCCATTGTTGGAAAAGTTTGTCTTTTGTTATAGAATTAGAAATAGCAATAGGACTTATATATCGCTTCATAGTACTTTACAGCCCTCTCTGAGTGGTTTACAAATGTCAGCATATTGCCCTCAACAATCTGGCTCCTCATTTTACTGATTTCGGAAGGACAGAAGGTGAGTGAGTCAACCTTGAGCTGGTCAGAATTGAACTGCTGGCAGTCGGCAGCATTAGCCTGCAATAGCAATACTGAATTCTAACTGCTACATCACCAGGGCTCTTATATTTTTATACTTTATGCAGCACAGAGCAATGTAACTGGGCAGTTCCAAGAGATTACCAGTAGATGTTCAATGTTTATTTTAGCAACATGAGCATCTCAATTTGTTTCCTTTATCATTCAGATCTTAAACAGCAAAGATCCTTCTTTAGCTGGCCAGATGCCCAAAGGGTGAGGGAAATCCCTTGGAGCACTCCATGAGATGAACGTTGATGAGATTTTGGATTTCATTTCCTTCCAGTAGATCTGAAGAGCCTCCAAACACCAATTCACAGCACCAGACTTTCTTTTTACACTCTTCTGACTTCCAGTCTAGGAGGATTAAAGATATTTGTATGAATATCAAAGCATAGATTTATCTTCTTAGCTGTCCCTTAATCATTAGTATTTCAAAGGTTTATGCTTACTTAACACATGACAAAACTTAAAGTAGGTCAGACAAAAAAACGAATGTGTGCATTCACACAATGTGCTGAATTAAGTTAGTATTACATCTTGATTCGTTTTTCCCCCCACTCTATTTAACAAATTGTGTAAACATTGGTTTGGCTTTGGGTTCAATGTATTATGTGAAGTCAAAACATGTGTTGATTTAGGGATTAAGTTATGTGTGTTGTATGGGTGTAGTAATAGTGTGGTTTTCCTAATAGTTTTCCTAATCTAAAGTTTGGCATTGCTCAAACCACTGAAATACAGCCTAGGTATGTGTGACTGAAGGAAACAATACACCATATGCAATTACAAAGCTACTACAGGTAGCTGCATAACCATTTGTGACCAAAGTTACAATGGCACTGAAAATAGTGATTTATGACTGGTCCTTGCACTTACAACTGGTGTTGCAGCATTCCCGTGGTTACATGATCAAAATTTGGGTGCTTGGAACAAAATACAAATGTGGTTGGAAAAGGTGATAAAGCAACACATTGATTTAAAACCACAAATATTTTTGGGGGGGATTTTGCCCGAAACTTATAGTAAAGGAAATGCATATTTAATTATACATGTATTAACTGCAGCTAGAATTGTATGTGCACAAAATTGGAAAAGTGATGAGATCCCTACGGATCAGAACGTGATTAGGAAAATATTAGAATGTGCAGAAATGAACAGATTAACGCTTGCTATAAAGGAGAAAGAACAAACTGAATATTACAAGACATGGGAGCTATTTTATGAATGGTTGGAGAATAAAAATAGAAGTGAGAAATAAATGGACATCAGTGAAATAAAGAACATGTGTTAAGATAGAGATGTAAACAATATGATGATGATTATTAATATGATTATAAAGATTATTATAGCTAATATAATATATTATATAAATATATTATATATAAATATATATTATATTATATAAATATTATATAAATTCGAATTGGTTTTAATGGGGATTTTATTATTTTTATTGTCATTTTTAATTATTCGGCCATTTGTAATAAGTTTTTTAATGGATGTTTTATTTGTATTTATATGTATATTTTTATCTGGCTGTGAACCGCCCTGAGTCCCTAGGGAGATAGGGCGGTATAAAAATACGAAAAATAAATAAATAAATAAAAATAAATATTTTCAGTAGAAGATATGTTAAGAGGGAGAAATGAATAGAGTTATAATATTGATTATTATTATTGTAGAATTAGAGAATTATTATTAATGTAACGAACACTGTAAATTTTGACTGTAATAGCACAGAGACATTTGTACCAGACAACACATTGTTTAATGGAAGATGATACGTTCAAGTTAAAAATAAATAAATAAAAAAACTTATTAAAAAAAATTTGGGCGCTTGGCAACTGACACGTATTCACAATGGTTGCAATGTCTCAGGGTCATGTAATCCCTAGTTGTGTCCTTCTCAGCCAGCTTCTGGCAAGCAAAGTCAATGGAGAAGCCAGATTTATTTCATGACCACATGATTCAGTTAACAGCTGCAGTGATTTGCTTAAGGAGTGTGGCAAAAAGGTTGTAAAATTGATGTGACTCAATGACTACCTTGCTTAGTAAGGGAAATTCGGGTCCCAACATTGGGGGCTAGCTGCCAGCTGTACAAGCTCACCAGTCATGGATTGGCCTGTCTTCCCACTGCTACTTTTTTCGTTCTGTAAAGTTGTAAATTCTCCAGCCATTGTCTTTTTCCATTTTGGAAAGCAATTTGGAACAGTTATTGTTATGCAACTGAGCAGAGGGCTCCTACACATTCTTTTCTGTATCAAATCCTCCAAGAAGCTCCAGTTCTACTATTCCAGTGTCATATTTGCAGAGCGGATACATGCATTCAGTGACTAAATTGACCCCATCCAACCCTATGAAGCTATTATTGAAACTGCATCATTTCATCACATTTCATTTCATTTTTAAAGAAACCTTCCTTGAGGGTTTTTTTTGTTTTTTTTGTTTTTTTTTTTGGTATACTGAACCTGGCTGTAAAAGATTTCAGTCTGGCAGTCAGATTTAATGGGCAGTCAGTGGGAATCTGGTTTCATGGCTGAGTCTAGCAAATCCTTTCAATGAAAATTGCATAACAGGAAGAACGGCTGAGCACAGGAGGTTGACCTGGTGGGTTAAGAGAACCTGGCTGAAGTCTGAAAAAGCACCCCAGGCATCGGTGAAATGAAGTGTGAGGCTTTGGAGGATGGGCGGGGTGGAGAACAGGTGCTCTCTGTCACAGGCACTCAAAAGAAGTACCTGCAGGCAGGTACAAGGCTGCAGTACAAAGCCTGGCACTTTACGTTAAGGAACTGCAGGAAAAATATGGGAGGAGAAGTGTAATTAACCAGTGACAAGTCACTAGAGATCATTGGTAATTTATTTCCTTGCTTGACTTGTCTAGGTATGTTAAGCTGATGCAGAAGGAAGAGGGGAGCAAAGAAGAGAGACGTTCCTTCTGTGTGTCAGGTTGTTGGAATATTATCTTGGGACATGCTACTACACGATAGGAAGTCTGCAGACTATTTAGCCAGGCCGGTCGTAGGAATTCATAGTATTCTGATTACCCAAAGGAATGGATTACCTGGTCAGTTCATTGCTCGGGAACTGCATTCCCTCAAAATTGTGCTTGACTCAACTGCTCACTTTGGCAGGTCAGGTTTTCTGGTCTGGAGTTTTACTAAAGTGGGTCAAAGAAATGGGCCCAGTCCAGAGGTGGGTTTCAACAGGTTCTGACCCGTTCTGGAGAACCATTAGCGTTAACCGTTTGAGTAGTTCAGAAAACCGGTAAATACCACCTCTGACCGGCCCCACTCCCATCTATTCTCTGCCTCCTGAGTCCCAGCTGATCGGGAGGAAACAGGGATTTTGCAGTAACCTTCCCCTGGAGTGGGGTGGGAATGGAAATTTTACCGTATCTGTTGTGCCTTGTCCTCCTCAGCCAGGCCCCTCCCGTCTCCTCCCGGGCCTGTTATCAGACTCGGAGTCTGATAATGAAGATGAACAGCCTGTCATGCCTCCAGCCCCCGGCCCTGGCCCCATGCCCGGAGAGGAGTCAAGGAGTGAAAACAGAAACCCAATACAGCTCACTCATACTGTGTGTGTTCCTTCGATGCAGCCGTCAGAGCAGGAAGTCAGCCAAGTGGTGCAATTACCTGGATCTGCTCCCTCTGACCCCTCCCTTTCCCAGATGCCGACAGTAGAGACAGCTGAAGACAATTCAGAGTGGGAGGATACTCGCTTCTGGAGATCTGAGAGGTGACACCAGCAGAAGGAAGGGTGGGGCAGGCCTGGATAAATGCTGAGTCTTGGAGCCACACCCCACAGCCTATATAAAGGACCTGCTTTTGGCATTCCAACTTTGAGTCAAGCAAAGTCTCATCTAGTTTGCTGAAGTCACAACTTGGACTCCTACCTGCCCTGAGAAACCTCGAAGGAATTTGGCAAAGCTGCAGAGGCTTCGTTGCCACGTTTGATACGGACTTCCTAGACCCGGTCGTCAGAGGGGGAGTGGGACACGACAGTATCCTTCCCCGCCACACCCACCAAGCCACAGAACCGGTAGTAAATATTTTTGAATCCCACCACTGGTCCAATCCAAGAAGATCTGATGGGGACTTATTGAAGTTATTAATAATTATAACTTGGACTTCCGGTTTGGCACCGTAGGTGATGGCGGTGATCTTTACGATCACCAACCTCTGGATTATGTGGAATCGCTAGGACAGTTTAAATCTGCTGTCCAGCGGTTCGAAAAACCCTCTTTTCGGGAGAAGAAGAGATGGTGAGCTGAGGGCAGAGGTTGAATTTCCCCAAAGCCCCTGAGAAAAAAGGGGTTTGAAGGGTTAAGTTCCCTCCAGCAACCCGAAGTGCTCCAGATCCGAGGATTTTTCTGCTTTGGCGGAACCAATCACCACGACCAAACACCGAGATTTATTTTGGACAATAAAGGATTATATCGGACAGAACGAAAGTGGGAGAACTTTATGCAAGTAGCCAAGCCAATTTCCCGATACTTTGTAACAAGTTTGAAAACAGCAAGAAAATGGAGGCGAATTGTTAACAAGTTAACGAGTGGAAAGCGAAAGTGATACTTTCAGCGTTTGCCGTCTGCCTGTGGTAAATTGCATGTTATTTGCTACTTCAACTCTTTAACTCTTTGCTGCCTAGAATCTAGGGGAGATTTTCTTTTTGAATATTGCTTTAAAAGACTGTGTTTCTCAGAGGTTAAGAAGATTTAAAGTGAATATTAAGTTGGAAATAAATAAATAATTTTATAGAAGATGGCAGCCAAACAATTAAAGTCTACTGTAACAAAGGGCTCTGGAATTTCATCAGCGGGTGCCTCTCCAGCTCATACAGCAGAGACTAGAACATTGAATTTAGAGGTGGTACAAGAGAATTTAAAAGACTTTATGCAAGAAAAATTTAAAGTAATAACTGATGAGATGTCTGAAATGAAAGAGCAGATTTCAGAAATTCAAGTGGGAAATAAAGAAGTTAAGGAAGGATTTGTAATTGCAGTACAAAGTTTGGCAACAAATGTGATTTTATTAGAAGAGGAGATGGAAGAAATTAAGCAACATAATTCAAAATTAGATAATAAAATGGCTGAATTTCAAAGTAAAATGGAAAAAACAGATGATGAAATAGTTTTGATACAATATAGAAATATGGAATTTGCTCTAAGAATCCGTGGTCTGAAAGAGAATAAAGAAGAGAATTTAAGGGAATTTTTTTCTGAAGTATTTGCTGAGATATTAGCAGCTCGCCCAGCAGATGTGGCTTATCAAATTGATAAAATATATCGTGTGAATTCTTGGATAGCAAGGCAAAAAAAGTTGCCAAGGGATGTTGTTATTTATTTTACAAATAGAACAGTGAGAAATCAGATCTTGCAAGCCTCATATAAGGGGGAGAAGATTCAGATTGCTGGTCAAGATATTTTAATATTAAAGGAAATTCCACCAAAAATGTTAAGGGCTAGGAAGGAATTTGCCTTCCTGGTGAATGAACTTAAAAAACGTCAGATTGAATATAGATGGGATATTCCAACTGGTATAATAGTATATTATGCAGGGAAAGTACATCGTCTCAATACAGTTGGAAAAGCAAGAGAATTTTATGTTGAGGCATTAAAAGTTGGAAGTCCTCCTCCATTGGAAGCTAGAAGAAGGGAGACTGAAGTGAAGGAAAGAGAAGTGAAGCAGGTACAAGAACAGATTGTGATGGAAGAAGATTTATTACAAGTGTTGGAAATACCTACGATGGGATCAGACTCAAAAGAACAAAGGCTGACAAGAGCTGCTGCTAAACGCAAGGAACAAGAGATGAAGGCACAACAACAACTGGCAACTACTACAACGGAAATAGTGGAGGAGCAAGGCCTAAAGCAAAATGTGATCTGCGGCTAGTGTTCCAAAAGTTTCCTTTGGCCGATAATGGCAATTAAACTATTATCTTGGAATGTTAATGGTTTGAATTCACATGAAGAGAAGGAAAGTATTTCACTATTTGAAACAATTTAAAAATGACATTACCTGTTTACAAGAAACACATATTAGATCTTTAGACCAGAAATATTTGATAAATTCAAAACTGGGAGTACATTTTGTTGCCTCCTCTTTGGAGAAAAAAATGGTTTAGTTATATATATAAAGAAGGATATATCAGCAAAATTAATTGAGGTGGATAAGCAAGGAAGATACATTGCTATTGAACTTTTGTTGGAGGGAAAGAAGACATTATTAATAGGAGTTTATGCTCCGAATCAACAACAAGAAAATTTTTACAAGTTTTTACATAAAAGAATAGTATTTTGGGATTATAAATCATATATATTAATGGGTGATTGGAATGGTGTGTTGGATACTCAAAAAGACAAAAAAAGTTTAAGGAAGATATCAAGCCGGCGAAATTACCAAAGGCTTTTTTTGAAATGATGGAGGACTTGGAATTAAGAGATATTTGGAGAGAACATAATACAGAAGAGAGGGATTTTACCTTCTTTTCTGACAGGCATCAATCATTTTCGAGGATTGATTTTATTTTGATTTCTAATGATTTGTACTCTAGAGTGAAGAAGACGAAGATTTGTTCAAGAACTCTATCTGATCATAGTCCAGTTTGGATTGAATTTGATCGGGAAAAGGAGGCTAGGAGATCATGGAGGTTGAATGAGAATTTGTTTAAATATGAACAAAATGTAAATGAATGTAAAAAGCAAATGAAAGAATTTTTTATTATGAATATGAAAAAAGAGACATCTATAGAGATGATTTGGGACACTAGTAAGGCGATATGAGAGGAAATCTTATACAAATGAATATTAAATATAAAAATAAATTGCAGAAAAGAAAAAGGAATTGGAAGAGGAAATTAAAAGAAAGAACAATTATTGATAAATAGCCCAGGAAATAGTAAAATAAAAGAATCAATAAATATATTAAGAGGTCAGTTTAATATGTTGATGGCAGATCAAGTAGCAATTAATTTACAATATGTAAAACATAACACGTTTAATAATGCCAATAAGCCAGGAAGATGGCTTGCCTATTTAATAAGGAAAAACAGAAAATCACGAACGATTGATAAAATAGAATATAGGGTAAGGAAGTTTATCAAAAGAACTTGATTAAAAAGCATTTTAGAGTATTATAGTAAGTTATATACTAGGGATATGATTGATGATACAGAGATAGAAAGATATTTACAACAACAAAATATTTGTGAGCTTACAGAAAATCAAAGAGAAGAACTGAATCAATTAATTACTTCAGAGGAAATTTTGTTAGCAATTAAGCAAATTAAAATCGGTAAAGCACCAGGTACAGATGGTTTAACAGCTGTTTATTATAAAAATTTACAAAATGAGATGGTTGAACCACTTAAAGAGTTATTTAATAAAATTCAAATGGGAGGAGATGTTCCCCCTTCATGGAGGACAGCCTTTATTTCGTTAATACCGAAGGAAGATCGAGATGGTATTAAAGCAGAGAATTATAGGCCTATATCACTTTTAAATACTGATTATAAGATATTTGCCAAGATACTTGCTAATAGATTAATGCCAGTGATGAATCAAATAATTCATAATGATCAGTCAGGATTTATTAAGGGTAGGCAGATGAGATATAATGTGAAGCAAATTGTAAATTTACTTGAATATTTGGAACGAAACAACCAAGTTTTTTTTTCTGGATGCTGAAAAAGCTTTTGATAGATTGGATTGGCAGTTTTTATTTAAAGTAATAGAAAAAATGCAATTTGGGGATTATTTTATCCATGCAATTAAAGCAATATATCAGAAGCAAACAGCACAAATAATAGTAAATGGTGGGTTAACAGAAACTTTTAAAATTGGGAAAGGGACGAGACAGGGATGTCCCCTGTCTCCATTACTTTTTATTTTAACTTTAGAAATTCTTCTGAATAAAATACGTGGTTCTGATCGAATAAAGGGAATTAGAGTTAAACATCAAGATTACAGATTAAGAGCTTTTGCAGATGACTTGGTTGTTACTGTATCTCAACCAATATACTCAGCTACTGGTTTAAAAGATATAATTGGTCAGTATGGCAAAGTATCTGGATTTAAGGTGAATCAGCAAAAGACAAAGATGATAATTAAAAATATGAATATACAACAAAAAGAAGAGTTAGAAAGAACTACAGGTTTTGAAATCGTTAAAAAGGTTAAATATTTAGGAATATATATTACAGCTTCAAATGTCAAATTATACAAAAATAATTATGAGGTATTGTGGCAGAAGGTATGGAAAGAAATGGAGAGTTGGAAGAAGTTACAACTATCCCTGTTGGGAAGAATAGCGGCTATAAAAATGAATGTTTTGCCCAGGTTTCTATTTTTGTTTCAAATGATACCGGTGCTTAAGAATGACACCAAATTACAGGAATGGCAAAAGGGGGTTAATAACTTTGTATGGATGGGCAAAAAGCCAAGAATAAAATTAAAAATAATGCAGGATATAAGGAAAGGGGGTCTTAAAATGCCTAATTTAAAATTGTATTATGAAGCAGTTGTTTTATCATTAATTACTGATTGGATTAATTTGACTGAGGAAAGAGTTTTGAATATAGAAGGTTATGGTTTGTTATATGGGTGGCATGCCTATTTATTATATGATAAGAAAGTAGATAAAATATTTAAAAATAATATAATTAGAAATGCATTATTGTGGGGTTGGAGGAAATATCAATATAATTAGATGGAAAGATTCCAATATGGGCAATCCGAGACACATGATAGAAAATATAAATATATATCAAAAGATGGAGGTAGTTACCTATAAAGAACTTCTTTGTATGGAAAAGGGGGAATTACAATTAAAATCTAGAGAAAAGATGGGGGAAGAAGGGAAAAATTATACATGGTTCCAATATGGACAATTACAAGCTAGATGGAAACTAGATCAAAAAATAGGTGTTAAGCAAACTGAGGATAATTTGTTAAAACAAATGAGAGATCAAGGCCAACAGCATATTAAGAGGTTGTATAGTGTATTAGTAGAAATAGACTCAGAGACTGTACTGGTTAAGGATTGTATGATTAAGTGGGCACAAAATTTTCAGCAACCGATAATGTTGGAAACTTGGGAAAGAATTTGGGTGAGGAATGTTAAATTTACACAAGCGCAAAATATGAGAGAAAATTTTTATAAGATGTTTTATAGATGGCATTTAGACCCCAAAAAGTTGTCATGTATGTATTCTAATGTACAGGCTAAATGTTGGAGATGCGATTGTGAAGATGCCACTTATTACCATATATGGTGGACTTGTAAAAAAGTTAAAGCATTTTGGATTAAAGTATGGTGGATTATGCAGAATATTTTGAAAAAGAAGATCAAGTTTACTCCGCAGTTCTTTTTACTAGGAATAATTATGGACTGTACAGTTATAGAGACTAAATTGATTTTGAATTTAATAACAGCCGCAAGACTTTTGATTGCTCAATATTGGAAGAAAGAAGAATTACCCACAATTGAAGAATGGACACTTAAAGTATCAAATCTGGCAGAAATGGCAAAAATTTCTGCTTATTTGAAAGACTATACACAAGAAAAATATATTTTAGAATGGAAAATGTGGATTGATTATATTCAGAATAAGTATCAGATAAAAAAATATCGAATAGCTTATGAGTAAATTTAGGAAATATTTTGTATTAGATATATTTCTGAAGGAGAGGGGAATTGAGAGTGTGATTAAGTGTGGAGAGACTAGAGATTATAATTTAGGAATTATTTTAGATTATGATTGTTAGTTTTGATACCCTGCATTTTGTTCTGGGAAGTCGGGGTGGGGGGGTGGGGGGAGGGGAATTGGGGGGTTGAGGCTAGAGATGGAGTGATGGTTAATGTACAGGGATTATTGAAGATGTATAAATATAATTAATGTAGGGTCGGGTCTGCCCAGTTACCATTTTAGAACGGTGGGGAGGGAGAAAAGAGAGAGTAGGAGGTAGGAAAGAGGAGAAGAGGAAGGAAGAGGGGTAGAAGAGGGAGAAGGAGTGTAGGGTGGAGGGAGGAGAGGATGTAGATAAGAGAATGAGAGGAAGGTTTGGAAAGAAGGCAGAAGAAGGTAGAAGAGGGAAGAGAGTTAAAAAGGGGGGTGGTGACTGGGCAAGCCCGACTAATTGTATATAATTGTACATTGGATGAATTATTTGTTATGATTGTAAAAATAAAACTTTTTTATAAAAAAATAAAAATAAATTATAACTTCACAAGATCAATTTATTCATACCAGGGAGTTCCAGAAAAGAGAAGAAATCTTGGCAAGAACCCCAGTTTCTTCTTAAAAATTAGGAAGGCTAGGAGTGGCTTCTTGGCCAGCATGTACTTTTAAAAACAAGTACATGCAATTTCCCCAAACTCCCCAGGCAAATTATTTTTAAAGAAGTAACACTATCCAAACTTTGCTTTGTAGCTAATATTCATCATGTCATGGATTCTTCTGGGCTCAACTCCCTTCAGTTAGTAATGGAAATAATTGCTTAGGGAAAGAGACCTTTTTTCAAAGGCTCAACACAGAGCAAATTAGAAAAGAACTATAGAGAAAATTTGGAAGCTAATGCAAAGGTTGTGGGAGTGGGACAGTGGTGGGTTTCAAAAATTCGGTGGGGGGCATGTGACTGAGTGGGCATGGCCCACTTGACATCACACATGCCAACGCCCATTCAGTCACATGACTCCCCTACTAGCCATGCCGACAGGAAAAGGTAGGACATTTTTTGGAATTTCCACTTATCTACCCCTGCCCTCCCTTTGCCAGTTGCCCCCGTTTCCCCTCCTTTAGTGGCCCCAGACCTAGCCCCACTTCCTCCCCCACCACCTCCTTTTTCTTTGGGCTGCTTACCTTCTGCGGCAGCTGGTCCAGAGTCTGGAAGGCAAGCTGACCGGAGTTTTCGGCGACCTCCAGCCAGCTGCCGCTGCTGGAAAGCAGCTCTCAAAGAGGTTGTGGCTGGCCACAGGCTGTCGAAAAGTACTGAAGGTCACGGAAAAAGCTGCTGCCATCGCCATGTTCTTTGCGCATGCACATCCCATTGGACTTGCAAGGCAATGGGATGCACGTGCATTAAGAACATGGCAGCGATGGCAAGGACTGGTTCAGGGCCATGGCCAGCCGGTCATCGCTATCAGTTCGGCAACCTTGGCCAAATTTCCACCAACGGTATGTGCGAACCGGTGCAAGCCAGCTGAACACCACCTCTGGAGTGGGACTGAATAAAAGAAGAAGCCTGTTAAAGGTGCATCATCTAGCTAACCTTAGTTAATCTTGAAAAAATTAAATAGGATTGGTCTAATGGTTAAGGCACCAGGATAGGAACCAGGGACCTGAGAGTTCTAGTCCTGCCGAGCCACTCTCTCTCAGCCTAACTGATCTCACAAGTTTATGGTTGTAGGAAAAAAGGAAGAGGAGGGAATATTACGTATGTTCTCTGCCCTGAGAAATAATAACAGCAGGAGTATCTATCTATCTATCTATCTGTCTGTCTGTCTGTCTGTCTGTCTGTCTGTCTGTCTATCCATCCATCCATCCATCTAAGACAGACAAATAGACAGATAGATATAGATAGACTGGCTAACTGATTGATAGAACTTGCAAGAGAATTCAAGACACAATCTCTGGAGAAGATATTCCTATATTATTTGCAAGAAAACAACATGGACACATTTGTGCAATCACTGCCAGCCCATCTCAGTTTGTGGGTGTCAGACTCTACCCCCCGGTGTCCAGAAGAAGACTACTTTAGAATATGGTAGTTTCATAGAGCCATCTACTGGGAAATTCCCTTCTCTTGAAAACAATCTAATGCTCTTTCAAAGCCATCTAGCCCTGGGCATCTCTTAAGGCAACACCTGTGAATATCATTGTTTCTGACTCAGTGTGCAGCAAAGGGTTTTCTGTTCCCCACCCTGAATCTTCTATCCAAGAATGTCCACTGGGGTCTCTCAAGTTCAAGTATTAGGAAGGAAGCAGAAAAGCACCTCTAACCGTTTTCTCCAGTTGAGGTCTTGAGGAGTAGGTAGCAACTGTGGCCAGGAAGAGGTGTTTTTTTTTTTTTGCACATTTGGAGTGCCTGTTGTACCCATTTCTGAATCAGTGAGTCATCCTCGTGATCAATCATGCTTTGCCATGGGCTCAAAACTATTCAGGAGCTATAACTGATCCAGGATATTGAGCTGCAAGCAGTTGTGGGCATGTCATAATATGGCCGTGTTATGCAAGCTGAACAAGATACCAATAGATCCTGGCTGTCACCTGCAAAAACCTTAATGTCATAGAATCTTGTTATTTTTTTCTTCTATTGCTTGTAGAATAAGGACAAAAGCTCCAGAAAAAAACCCACAAAATATAAATATTGTCAAAGAAAAAAAATACACACATAAAAGGTGCATTATTATTAGAGGCACCCTTTCTCTCTTGTGGCATCCTGCAAGATATGACAGAGTTATAGACCTCACCCCATTCCTAAGAGGTCCATAAGGGGCATGCATAAGCACACCAGCGTGCCTACCATCCCTGTCCTAATGTTTTCTTTTATTCATACCCTTCACATGTATTTCTAATTATGTTTACACTTGTATCTGTCATAAAATACAAGCTTGATGAAAATAAAATAAAATAAAATAAAATAAAATAGAGTTGGTATATTCTATATCTCGTCTATCAACCAATACCATCAGAAGGTGTCCCTTCTTTCTCACAGCACTGGTTTCTGGAACAGCTTCCCTCCAGAGATCCAAACACTTCTGATCCTGGGTAGAGACCAACCTCAAGGATCGGGATTTTCCCCAGGCATTGGGCTGAAAGGTAGTGTGAGCTCAGTGGGGGTTGGTTTTGTTGTAATTCTGTTTGTTGTCTCCCTATTCAGCCATCTGAATTTCTTTCTTTTATTCATTTAATAGTTGTTTTAACTCCTTATTACAATAGAAGAGCATATTTGTAACCAGTGGTAGGATTCATTTTTTTTTACTACTGGTTCTGTGGGTGTGGCTTGGTGGGCGTGGCAGGGGAAGGATACTGCAAAATCCCTATTCCCTCCTAACCTGCTTTTCAGCTCAGCTCTCCTGTGCAGGGCAACAAAAGAAGACCCAGCTGATCACCTGGGAGGCTGCGAGGCTGCGAGGCAGCAATAGATCAACCACGCCAATCAGCTGGGGGGCTGGGAGGCAGTGATTGATTGGATGCCCCAGCCTTACAGGCTAGGCCTCCCTGCAGCCCACTGGGAGCCAAAACGGGGTGTGTGTGGACTCCTAGAAAGGTGGACATGGGAGGGGCCAACCAGAGGTGGTATTTGCCGGTTCTCCAAACTACTCAAAATTTCTGCTACCGGTTCGGTAAAACAGGTCTGAACTGGCTGAATACCACCTCTGTTTGCAACTAAGGATTGAACTATGGGGTCCTTGATGCTCTCTGATTTTGGTTTTGTTCTTGCAAATATTTCATTTCATGCTATAGGGTTTCCTGCCTGAGCAGGGGCTTGGACTAGAAGACCTCCAAGGTCCCTTCCAACTCTGTTATTCTGTTAACTAGGTAGCCTCACCAGTGCTAGTAGGGAGTGGGGCTTGCTCGCTGTAACTAAATGTAAATTGTAAACATAAATCTTTAAATATAACTTTTCATATTTTTAATCTGTATGCCACAAGAGTTGTTCTGAATGGGCAACTTGCAGATAAAGTTAAGAAATAACTATAAACGTTAAGTATGCCTTTTATGTGGTAGGGGCATCCATGGGAGGAAGTAAAGATGGTGGTTGCCATTACACAATGGAAACTGCTCTGTCTTTCTTTTTACATATGTTGCACAGATAACACATATATGAGCTTCCTCCATGAGGTCAGGACTGCCATCATGACTGTTTTTAACAATTCCTCTGTGGGAGAACCTTGCTGTATGTCATGGGCTCGAATCTCTTAGTCTTTGGAGAAAGGTCATTTTCAGGACAGCCCATTGAGGGGTGGTTCTAAATCCCATTGATGGAGAGGCCCCATCCAAAAATGGTTCAAAATTGGAATTGCTACTTTTCATTCAAGGCAGAAAAGCTAATAATTAATATAACAACAACAATCACCACCTAGGATGTTGGCAGCAACCTCTATCAACCATCAGCGCCAGTCAATGGTATTTGTGATATACTATATTTTTAAATGTTCAGTTGACTGAGTTTAATGTTTAATGAATAAAAGATATAATAATAGTAATAACAATAATAATAGGAATAATAATAGTAATAATAAATTAATAAATGCACAAAAAGAGTTCTTGGTATTACATTTTAATTGATTTTTACCAATAATTATTTATTATTAGAATTATTCTTAATAATCAATAATTAACATAGAATACCAAGAGCTATTTTTTTCTGTGTAGTTCCATATTGGATCAGTGACTTCAATGGAAAAAAAAGGGGGAGAAAAAGATGCATTTACTGAAGTTGCAATGAAAAGAAAGTTAAAGGTAGTTAAATTCATGTCCTATGCCTGGAATTCTCTCTGTCTTAAAAACAAACAAATAGATTTTGAGTATTGTTTCCGTCTATTTTCCAGGATGTAGTTTCACAGAAACAGACATACCTATGTCCTTCATGCTGGTCCTTTTGAGGATAAGACACACTATGCAAAGCTCAGAAAGGAATGGACAAAGGAAATAATGAAAGGAAGAAGCAAACAGGGAGAAAAAGGGCTGTTTAACTAAACCTAGTTTCTACCCAGCCCTCCCCAGTTCTTCCTATCCTTTTAAACTTTCCTTGCTTTCACATTCCATTGCAATCATTTTCATATTTATACATTCAGTTCTTTAAACTTCTAACCTCTTTCTTTTTGTGGTGCTCGTCAACACTATCCAATCATGGCTTTTTTGATCTTCCCCTTCCTCTCAATTCATCTGCTCTTTCTCCTTATAATGGTTTTGCAATTCAGTCCTGATTTATTTGTCTTGATTACTGTATCACCTTTACCTGCCTTTTCCACACTGCCACTTACGCTTGTATTCATTCCACATTCCTTCGGCACCCATTAACTCTTGATCTAGCTCGCCTTGTTTTACTCTACACATTTAAGCAATCAATTCCCATTATATTTGGCTCATTTTTATGTTTCTTCTGACATACCAAACTCACTTGTACATAATAAAGTGAGAGGCAGAAGTCCCCTCTTTATGTTCAATAAATTTTCATACTTGGTGACAGATCACAAAGAACCACGGGCTTTTTTTAAACCAATATATCTTCATATTTCTCCATTATTTTCCCCATCTTTAGTAAACATTCTGCTTTAGTAAGCATTCCACTAAGCTATACAGATTCATCTGCTACTGTAATTTCACTTTTACTCCACACAACTGGTTTTGTCTTTAGTACATGAGATCTATGTATTTGTGCTGCCTTGTGTAATCTAACGTTTACTGCAAATAATTCAGGTTTTCAGCCAACAGCATGGCATCACATGTATAGTAAGCTACACCCAGGGTATTGGGCTTCAAAAATTTTAGCCTGGGGTTCTCTGTCCGGTTGCTGGGTGGGTGTGGCCATGGTGGGTGTGGCCCAGGGGTGAAATGTAAATTTTGTTACTACTGGTTCTGTGGGTGTGGCTTGGTGTGGGGGGTACTGTGACTGGGTGGGCATGGCCAACTTTTTTTTTTTTTAAACTTTTAAAAGAATTTTTTCTACAACCTCTTCGGCCGAAGAGGTTGTAAAAAAATGCTTTTAAAAGCCTGTGATGATCAGGCAACTCAGCTGGGATGGCCAGAGGAAAAAAGGCTTTTAAAGGGTTCTGATGATCCCAGCTGAGTTGCCTGATTGCCAGAATCTTTTAAAAACATTTGGCCAAAGAGGTTGTAGAAAAAATGCTTTTAAAGGGTTCTGATGATCTCAGCTTTTATTTCGGAGGAAGAAAAAATGCTTTTAAAAGTTAAAAAAAATCCTATGATGATCGCGCGGGTCAGGTGGGGTGAGGGAGGGGTAGGAACTTTTGCTACCGGTTCTCCAAACCACCCGCCGCCATCACTACTGGATCGGGCAATCCGGTCCAAACCGGGAACATTTCACCCCTGGCATGGCCTAATCGGTCTCCTGCGCTACAGCAGCAGGGGGAGGGATGTTTTTGCCTGGGCTCTGGAGGCTTTCCTTGAGCCTCTAGGAGGGCAAAAATGGCCTCCCCAGGCTCCGGAGGCCCTCTGGAGGCTGAAAATAGGCCGATTTCCGGCCTTCCTGAACTTCCGGTATGCCTGTTTTTCACCCCCCTTGAGCCTCCCCACACATCCTGCACTTACCTGCATCCAAAACAGGCCATGTGGGGACTCCTGGGAGAGGTGGGTGAGTGGGGCCAGTCAGGAGTGGGATTTGGGGTTCTCCAAACTGCACAGAATCTTAACTAGAGGTTCTCCAAAACCCTTGCGAACCCCCAGCAGCCCACCCCTCGCTACACCCACATTCACATCCCTGATCAAAACACCTCTAATGTTCCTGCAAGCATTCCTTATATATTTATCCACAGATACATCAATCTATCAAGGGGCTATCAATATCTTTGTCTTATTCTCTGCTATGTTCAACCACTTTAGTACAGGGTCAGTGGAGATTCTCAGTCATCCAGGTAATGGTTCTCCCAAAGGTGCTTTTTCAAGAGGCAACTGGACTTCCTTTGTTTTTCCTTGAAGACATTTGGCTTCTCATCCATGAAGCTTCTTCAGTTCTGATTGCATGATGGGGAATGGAAGGATTTAATAAATAAATCATGTCATAAATCCTTCCATCCTCCACCATTCAGTCAGAATGGAAGAAGCTTCTTGGATGAGAAGTGAAACGTCTTCAAGGAAAAACAAAGCAAGTCCAGTTGCCTCTTGAAAAAGCACCTTGGGTACAGTTTTAAAAACATTATAATGTGTGTAGATTTAATGTTTTAATATTTAAATTATTTTTTGCTTGTTTAATAACTTGTAAGCTGCCCAGCATCATATTGCAGAAGAGATGGGTGCATAAAAATTTAATAAATAAATGAATAAACCATTCATCAGGCATTCCATTTAATCTCAGGCATTGATCTGTTCCATGTAGTTTCCATATCATCTTTCTTTACATCCAATTTCATCCATTCTTTCCATTACTTTCCATTCAAGAACTCTTCATTTTCTTCTTGCAATTATTCTGCTTTTACTCCTCCTTTCATGTACCCCAAACAAACCAGATGCCATTAGTTCTTATTTTGTGATGTACATTTTAATCCTTTTGTTTATAATTAAGCCTACACCTTCACTTTACTTGGACATATTTATCAACTTCATTCTGTAAGGTCAGGCCACCTTATTTAGATTTATTATACTCTTCCTTCCCCGCCCCTGGTTTTCACAACATACAATGACCTTCCTCTTTCCCTCCTCCCCACCCCTAGCCTTGTTTTAATTAATTCACTCTCCTTATCATTTATTCCTCTTTCATCCTGAGTCACAGACAGTATCAGGTTAATCTAGCTAAATGACCCACACAAGTTCCAGTTTAGAATTAGTCAAAACTGCAGTGTGTGAGAAATGGTTGTCCTTCTCCCCAAATCCCGGCTTGCAAAAAATATCAGTGAATTTTACACTATTTCTCTTGAAGACCTTTGTAGAACAAAGGTGCCATCATAGGGTTATGGATTCAGCAGGAAAAAAAAGTATAATTGTGGAGTGGTACCATCGTTATAGCTAGCAATGGGGTTGGAATATGCCTGCAGTCAAGCATGAAGTTCTGGAGAAGATACATTTCATATGGCCTATCTTCTTTACCATAATTATGGCCAGTCATTTAAGTGGGAATATCCAGACGTTAAAAATAAAATCACAGAACATGGGTCCAAATGGCTTGATGACTCAACTGATATGTAATTCCATTACATATGGATGTGTACTGGACACAAAACCTGCTTTTAATATACTGTGTTTTCCTGAAAATAAGACCCTGTCTTATATTTTTTGAACCCCGAAATAAGCACTTGGCCTTATTTTCGGAGGGAGGCCTTATTATTTTGGGGTGCATGGAACAAGACGGGGCTCCTCTTGCCGTCTTACCTGATTTCCACCTCTATCTCCCTAGCCCTAACCTGAGGAAATGGCTGGGATCAGCTGCACATGCACTTAATGTTTTCGGGTAGGGCTTATTATTCAGGGAGGTCTTATTTTCAGAGAAACAGGTACCGTTATTGGCCAGTGCTGCGCCACTAAATTTGTTGATCCATGTAACTCGGATACAGAATAACAGAGTTGGAAGGGACCTTGAGGATCTTCTAGTCCAAACCCTGCTCAAGCATACAATTTCAGACAAATTTTTGTCCAGTCTCTTTTTAAAAGTCTCCAGTGATGGAGCACACAGAACTTCTGAAGGCAAGTCATCCCACTGGCTTATTGTCCTCCTCACTGTCAAGAAATTTCTCCTTAGTTCTAAATTGTTCTCTCCTTGATTAGTTTCCATCCACTGTTTCTTGTTTTTCCTTCTGGTGCTTTGGAAAATAGGTTGACCCCCCCCCTTCTTTGTGGAAGACCCACAAACAGTGGTGGGATTCAGCCAATTCGCACCACTTCGGGAGAACCGGTTGTTAACTTTCTGAGCAGTTTGGCAAACTGCTTTTTGGAAGAAATCATTAGGGCCTCTGGTGGCTCAACAGACTAAGTAGTCTGTTATTAACACAGCTGCTTGCAATTACTGCAAGTTCAAGTCCCACCAGGCCCAAGGTTGACTCAGCCTTCCATCCTTTATAACAGGGGTGTCCAAACTTGGTCCCTTTAAGAATTGTGGACTTCAACTCCCAGAGTCCCTCAGCCAGCTTTGCTGGCTGAGGGACTCTGGGAGTTGAAGTCCACAATTCTTAAAGGGACCAAGTTTGGACACCCCTGCTTTATAAGGTAGGTAAAATGAGGACCCAGATTGTTGGGGGCAATTAAGTTGACTTTGTATATAATATACAAATGGATGAAGACTATTGCTTAACACATTGTAAGCTGCCCTGAGTCTTCGGAGAAGGGCGGGATATAAATTCAATTTTTAAAAAAAGGGCAGAGAACCGGTTGTTAAATTACTTGAATCCCACCACTGCCCACAAGTATTAGAACACTGCTGTCATGTCACCCCTAATCCTTCTTTTCACTAGACTAGACACACAACCATTCTTCATATGTTTTATGAAGCCCCCAAATCATCTTTGTTGCTTTTCTCTGCATGTTAGCCAATCTTCTCTATTTCAACTCCTACACTCAAAACAACGCTATTGAGCACTGCACACCAGAACAACTAGACACAAGAACAGTTTTTTCCCGAATGCCATCACTCTGCTAAACAAATAATTCCCTCAACACTGTCAAACTATTTACTAAATCTGCATTACTATTAATCTTCTCATCGTTCCTATCACCATCTCCTCCCAATTATGATTGTATGACTGTAACCTTGTTGCTGGTATGCTTATGATTTACATTGACTGTTTCCCTATGACTATCATTAAGTATTGTACCTTATGATTCTTGATGAAGGTATCTTTTCTTTTATGTACACTGAGAGCGTATGCACCAAGACAAATTCCTTGTGTGTTCAATCACACTTGGTCAATAAAGAATTCTATTCTATTCTTTCCAAAGTCTCAACATCTTTTTATATTGTAGTGAAACTTGTATGTACACATAGTTTCCTAACGGCTTATTGGTACATCCCAGGGGTTTTTAGGACATGGATTTGGGAATATTTTATGCACAAGAGAGACTCAGCATAGCCAGGTTTGCCCATTTGTTCTCAGCCTCTGAGGGTTGCAGATGGAGACACAGGTGGGATGGTCATATGGCCATGTCCTCCAAGGGAATGCAAGTAAATAAATCCTTTATTTTTATTTTGCTTTTGGGGGACAGTGTTGATAAAATAGGTTTATTAAATCTACTGGGGCAGCAAGCAGTGGTTTTTGACTGAGATGGGGAGCTAAGAAGAGTGGAGTCTGGCTCATTGTTGGAAACATCCTGAGAATACTAGAGCTGTAGATCAGTTTGGGAAGTTGAAAAAAGTTCCCAGGGGAAAAAAACAGCAACTGCAAACCATTTTTATACAGCTGCAAAGAAAAAGACATGGATGCGTCCTTGAAGTCAACCCAAGTTGACCTTGACTCAAAGGAGATTTTATTTTGTTATCGGTGTTTTTAAAGCATTTCTTTGGCTTGTTATTTTGGAGAGAAAAGAACCACAACACAAACATAATAAACATCCCCAAGCAGCAGTGTTTTTACTTTAAGGGACTCTGGGTGCTGTGAAAGAGGCAAAGGGGGCTATAAGCCATAAATAATCCATTCGTGGAATGTCCAGTCTCAGGGTTCCGGCAACAGTTCTTCAAAAGGAGAAGAAAGGCGCTGTCTAGATTCAGTGGATCTTGGCTCAGCTTGATTGATTAGGCGCCATTAATGATTGATTTTATGTATGTATGCATTTTATTTATCATATTATATAATTATTTTTTTACTCCTGGTGATTAATTATTCAGATTAGTTCATAGAAGGTGCAGCTTTACTTGCCTTCTGCAGAGAAAGGGCTGATGATTTGTCACCATTAGTAGAACAGATTTGGGACTTACCAATAATGGGATAGGTTTGCAATAGTGGTGAATATCTATCTGTAGCTCAGGTGTAGGATGAAGGTGAAGGTTCGTTGATCCTGGCTTTTAATTGACGTGATGTTTGTCCCATGCAGAATTGATTGCAATGGTTACAGTTACAGTTACAGTAGGTTTTCTTGTTCGGAGATAGGGTCCACACCCCACCTCACTCCAGAATAAATCACTGCCTAGAATAGTGATGGCTAACCTTTTCCGGACTGAGTACCCAATTTGTGCACACATGCCCAAACCCTCAAAATGCAATGCGTGCCAGCCCCCATGCATGCACACGCCCCGCATGCACCCCGCCCCGTGCATGCACGTGTGCCCCCCCCACACACCCTGCCTTTGTGAATGCATGCACGGGCCCCCACATTTGCTCCACCCCACGGATGCATGTGCAGCCCTTCCACACGTCCCCCTGCCCCCACACATACATTCATGGCCTCCTTGCATATGCCCCACCACCTGCGCATGCGTGCGCGCTCCCCACATGCCCCTGCTTGCCTCCCGTGCATGTGCAGCAAAGATCCGAAGACCAGCTGGCCAGTGGGAGGCATGCGCGTGTTCAGCGCATGTTCATCAGGGTGATGGCTCATGTAACCACAGAGAGGGCACTGTGTGACACCTCTGGCATGAGTGCCATAGGTTCGCTATCACAGGCCTAGAAGAATCAAGTTTGTTGTCCTGAACCCCAGAGGTTGTTCCTTGTGGCCTTCTTGAAACAGAACTAATAAAATTAAGTTTAAGATTAGACCTACAAATCAAGTCAATTTAGGGCTGAACTCTGTATCCAAAAGAGACAAGCTACTGAACCAGTAACCCCAGTCCCAAAGGTACTTTTTCAAGAGGTAACTAGGCTTTCTGTGTTTTTTTGTTTTTTGAAGACATTTCACTTCTCATCTGAAGAAGCTTCTTGGATGAGAAGCGAAACGTCTTCAAAGAAAACACAGAAAGTCCAGTTGCCTCTTGAAAAAGCACCTTTGGGACCACCATGACCTGGATGACTCAGAATCTCCATAGACAGGAAGCCAAGCTAAATGATATTCATTCTTATGGAGCCCCTGACTCTCCACTTTCAGAGTAAACAGCTATCTAAGCAAGGCAGGTCCTGGAGAATCAGGCCAGTCTAGCAGGTCACTTTTGAATTTTCCCCTCTACTTGCAACAGTGAAGTCAGGATGAGAGCAATCACCATTTATATTTTCAGCAAATCTCGCAAATGACTTGAGATTACTTGCCAAATGAAGACTATTTTTGCCAGAATTCCTGAAACCAGTGAAAAATCAAGACTGTGGTTGTATGTTAATGCAATTCAGTCACTGGGTTATGGACACTGTTTCCTCCAGCAATGATTAGATATTCATGCTATGATCTGAAGCACCACATCATGCCAATTCTCTATTGAATTTGGAGATGGGTAAAGCAATCTGGGTTGCTCATATTGATGGGAAAAGAAGTACAGGCTAAAAGGAGGAAGGTGAAAAGATCAACATTGATGGACAGGGAGGAGAGTTGAGCTACTCTGCTATTGTCAAACTGCCTTGTTTCATTAGGAATCAGTCTCATATCAAACAGAGGCCATTATAGCATAATAACTAGTAGCCTGATCTCTAAAACTTCTGTTGTTTCCCATCTTATTTAACAGAATAACAGAGTTGGAAGGGATCTTAGAGGTCTTCTAGTCCAACTCTGTGCTCAGGCAGGAAACTGAAACCATTTCAGTCAAGCGGTTGTCTACTTAACAGGTGAAGTGACAACTGTGGCAAGAAAGGTCAAAAAAATGGAGCAAAATTCACTTAAAAATAGCTTGTTTAACAACAAAAATTTGGGGCTCAATTGTGGTTGTAAGCAGTGGTGGGATTCAGCCAGTTAGGGCCAGTTTGGGCAAACCGGTAGTTAAATTGCTGGCTGGCCCCTCCCCTTCCAGGAGTCCCCAAGTGCCCCATTTTGGCTCCCAGGTAAGTGCAGGGAAACTGCCTATGCCCAAAACAGGGTGTGTGGAGGGGTGCGGTGTGCCCCCTGCGGCCCATTTTCGCTCCCATTAGGCTGCAGGCCCAAAACAGGGCATGGGGGGGTGGCATGTCCTCCCCGTGACCCATTTTTGCTCCCAGGGGGTTGCAGGAGGCCAAGTGCTGCCTGTCATACTCCCTGGACACACCCACCATGGCCACGCCCACCCACCATGTCATTAGGGCAGAGAACCGGTTGTTAAATTATTTGAATCCCACCACTGGTTGTAAGTCAAGGACTACCTGTACCAATCTTTGCTCAAATCTCACTGCATGTACTCTATGGGTCCTTTTGAGATCAAATTGTCTTGATTCTAGGAAAACAACAACAACAATTGCAGACCCTGGCATGACCCTGGCAGACCCTGACACAATAGATTTAAGCTTAATGGGAACCGCTCGAATCTTGATTGCAGAAAATATGACTTCAGAAACAGAGTTGTTAATGCCTGGAATGCATTACCAGACTCTGTGGTTTCTTCCCAAAATCCCAAAAGCTTTAACCAAAAACTACTGTATCTACTATTGACCTCACCCCATTCCTAAGAGGTCTGTAAGGGACATGCATAAGAGCACCAGCATGCCTACCGTTCCTGTCCTAATGTTTCCTTTGATTATATCCAATTTCATATAGTTATTACATACTTACGATTATATTTATGCTTATATATCATATAGTTATTTCATGCTTATGCTTATATATAGTGTTGTGACAAATAAAGTAAATAAAAAAAAATATCAGACCAATGTTAGATTCCCCCTTCTAATCCTGTCTCCAGCATTGAAAGATTATTGAACACACCAAGCAATCCTAAAGTTCAGGAATGCATTTTGCATTTTTAGTGGTGCTCCTAAAATGAAGTGAACTTATCATCCTCTTTTCAATATGTAGCAAATGTTGAAGCCACCAAAGATCTTTTTTTAAAACTTGGATTAAAATTCAGGCTGGAAAGGACTTTAAACCCTCCTCTTTTTTTTCTTTTTCTTTTTTCTTTTTGGTATCAGAGAGCTGGTAACACTGGGAAATATTAATTTCTCAGCATCTGAGAATAATAATTTCTCAGCATCTCGGTATATGGTTGACAGCCAGAGCGACAAAAGCTATGCTGGGAAGAAGGCTAGTTCTTTCCCTTCTGTAGTTGGAGCTGCAAGAAAAGAAAGGCAAGGAAGGAGACCATTCAGTGGACAGGTGGAGAAGCCTGAAGCTTAAGAGAGGTGGGCTGGGAGAAAAAAATGGGACTTCCATGTTCTGTGTTACTGTATCTGCCTTTTTAAATACAGTTCTGGGTGCCCCATCCTGTTTTAAGGGATCCACAAGTCTTGATATTTTGGAAACGTTTTTTGGGCAATCCTGGAAGTTGAGTCTTTCAGCAACTCTTATGTAAACAACCCCTGTGCTACTTGGTGCCCACAAAGCCTTTTTTCACCATCCTGGCGGGAGCTGCATATTTCTGCAGGTGCCCATATGGATTGCATGGATTGGCCAAGGATGGATTCTGTGACTACTATTCCAAGAATGACAACAACAAAATATCTCTTTGGCTTCTCTCCCCCCCCCCCCCCGGGGTGTCTCAGGTGATGCTATGCGTGTCTGGTAAACAGACCTGCTTTTTGTTAATCTACTCAGTTTGGTGTCTATTGCTAGATCTTCCACAAACATCACTGCCATTGATTGAGCATCCCTTAGCTACATCGATCCTTGTCAGTCAAAAGACATGGACAGCACAGCTCTGGGCAGACCCAGCTATGTCCTATTCTGGGATTTGTTCCACTGAGGAGTATGAAGGAGAGAATACAGGTGAAGGAATGGGGAGACCGTATTTTTTTTTATGCACTCTTCATAGCAGCGGTGATAACCTTTAAACAGATAAAGCAACAGCTATGGGAGTAGACTAAATCCAAAGGTCATTGCTGGCCAGTGTTTTTATCTGAGCCAGCCAAAATGACATACATGAATACAAGCACTCACATTCTCCAGAATTTGTCAGTGTTTTTTCCCCCCAGTATCTTTTTCCTTGATGAAGAATTCTGAAGAACTTGAAAGCTTGCATATAGCTGTTGTAGAATTTTGTTTCCTCCTGAGAGAGGTGGACAGAAACCCACCTACCCCTGCATGATTAAAAAAATATTTCTAAAGCAAAACCCCAAGAGTGTTGTGGCACCTTGAAAAATGATGGATTGATGATTACATGTATTGCTGGGAATCCTTACCCTATATGGATATTATCTGAGGAACCTAATGGAAAGTAATTATGGAATGGAAACTATTGGAACTAGTTTCCTAATGGAAATTTGTCAGAGTATATTCATGAACAGGAATAGGGCATAGCAACAGGTCAGCCAATGAGGGCTGTTTGGTAACTGAAGCACAGTATTGTTGTCTGAGACCATAAGAGACAGTCTGGAGCCTGGGTGTGGCTTAACTGTTCTGTATATAAGCTTGAGGGCACTAGCTTCTCTCTCCTCCATTTTGCCTTCTCCATTTTGTGCTTCCGTTTTGTGCTGTGTTTGTACTTGCTATTTCTCTTCTCTACAACGTGGAAAAATCTACAAGAGCATTGTATGCCTTATGTGTTGTTAGGTATATAAAGATGTTTTGAATCCTGATTAATAGTCTGCTTGTGTGACAAACTCTGACAAAACTAATCAGGGAGAGAACCAACCTACAACTAAGGAGGAATTCCCTGACAGTTAGAACAATTAATCAGTGGAACTAGTTGCCTCCAGAAGCTCCAACAGTGGGGATTTTAAAGAACAGATTGGACTACCATTTGTCTGAAATGGTGTAGGGTTTCCTGCTTGAGCTGTGGGTGGTGGACTAGAACAGGGGTCTCCAACCATGGCAACTTTAAGGCTGGTGGACTTCAACTCCCAGAATTCCCTAGCAAGCAGCTGGCTGGGGAATTCTGGGAATTGAAGTCCACCAGGCTTAAAGTTGCCACGGTTGGAAACCCCCTGGACTAGAAGACCTCCAAAGTCATTTCCAATTCTGTTATTCTGTTATTTTGAACTGTCACACCCCAATGGGATAGGCCCTCCTCATCCACGCAGGTAGAAGGGCATGCTGCGGATCCTGTCAGTCAAGGAATTCTGGCTGGTGGGGTGGAGGAGAAGAGCCTTTTCTGCTGGGTTTCCTGTACTCATCCTTTTGGCCTTCCGAAAGGTCCTGTAGATGGGTCTCTGTCAACTGGTCTGGGGTTCCAATGGGGGCGTTTTATTCTGAAAGAAGTTACGGGATTAAGATAAGACCCCTGTGTTCATCTTCATTAATTTTGACGTCAATTCCAGTGTTAGCATTTCTTTTTTTAACGTTTCATCGTGTTGCTTTTGTGGATTGTCAGCCACCTAGAGTCACCTCCAGGTGAGAAGAATGCCATATAGGTTTAATAAATAAATAAAATATGCACTGATTGAGGTTTCTAGAGAGGAATATTTTTTTTATGTTCCTATTTTGCCATGCTCCTATTTTTTTTAATTTTTTTTTTACATTTATATCCCGCCCTTCTCCGAAGACTCAGGGCGGCTTACAGTGTATAAGGCAGTGTATATTTTGCTAGTGGTACGATGCCATAAGTCACATTTTCTCCTTTCTGCAAAACTGGTGAGAGAAGCTGTCGCTCTTTTGCATGATTCAGGTGAGTCATAATACAGGAATTATTGTAATGTTTCCTTGGCTCCCTCGGATGAGCTTTCCTATATGATCAATGCAACCTTGGCATCTGCCACCCAGAGCTTGCAACCGTACCCAGTCAGAGCTGTAGAGGATAAAGGGAACATAAATAGAAAGCCTGTGTTTGTGTATGGAGAATGGTCTCTGCTAAAAGGCTGATTGTAGAAAGTTCTTTTTACTTCCCTCCCCCCCAAG